>NC_080841.1:15886724-16511724 GCF_030435755.1 Ochotona princeps
GAACAGTGGAAAAGGGATCTGATGGGCATTTCCCTAAGAGATTTCAGTGAACTCCATGGGAACAGGCACCTGGCAGCTGCGGGGGGGTGGGGTTGCGGGGAAGGGTGCTCCATGGACTTGTACATATGGTTATGGGTTTGGGAAGGTTGGACAGTAAAGGAAAACGAGAGGGGCACACTGGGTCAGACAGCTTCTCAACAGCCCCAAGTACCCTTCAGTGGGGTACATGCTGCCATGGCCCCAAGACTCCCCACTGTACCCCGTCAGGGCCTGCACAGCTAGGCAAGTGCTAGAGCTTCATCAGAGCCCTGACGCCTTTTTGTTCGGAGCCATTCCCCTGGCCCACTGTCCCTCTCGGGTTCAACTTGTAATGGTAGTTACTGACTCTGGTAGCAGACAGTTCTTAAATAAAGATGGTTTCCCAACCTGCTGGGGCAGCAGGCACCAGCTGTGGATGTTTTTTCTCATCAGGTCAAAGTGTACCTCTTCGTCCTGCTGTTTACTCCCAAATACTGTTTTCCAGTCTTCTTTAAAGGCCAAGCTATCTCCTGAATACTTCAGCAAACTGTTTGTCCACCAGTATTGAACTAAAGTGTGCCACTAACTGCCTTCCCAAACTCAAGCCCAGGACTTCACAGTTCACCCTGCAATCCCTATCTTAAAGCTGAGGCAGACGGCAGTCAACAGCAGAAGCAGACCAGAACCCCGTTTTGAAATCCACCCATTTCCCTCCATGGTGGCTAAGTGGGGTGAGATGTGTCAAACCTACGATCTTTCTAAAACAGCAACAATGGTTAGAGGCTCCTGTGCCATGTGCCTAGGCCAGTGTTCTCCACCTGGGTTACGGATCAGAAAAATTATAAAATGTTAAAAACAAAACAATGCTTTGATTTCATAATGAACACACCTAAGAGGTCTTAAAAATTCATGGAAAATATGCATATCTTTCATTTCCATTTTCCGTGAATCTTTTTTAAATAAAAAAAAATACTATTTGAAAGGCACAATGGCAGAGAGAGAGATGGAGAGACAGAGATCTTCCATTTTCTGGTTCATTCGCCCAAATGACTGCAACAGCTGGGGCTGGACCAGGAGCCAGGAACTCCTAGGTGTCCTACATGGGTGGCAGGAACTCAAGTACTTGAGTCATCATGCAGTGCCTCTCAGGTGTATCAGGAGAGTCAGACTGAAAGGGGAAGAGCTGGGACTTGAACTGGTGCTCCAACACAGGTCATGAGCATGCCAAGCTTAACCTGCTGCATTGTAACACCTATCCCTTTCATGAACCTTTTGCAGTTCCCATGTGTGCAGGCCACTGAAAGGTCCAGCAACTACGAATGCATTGCTACATACAGCACACAGACCCTGACTTCCAAAAGCTATTCATACTAAAAGAAACCATGGTTCCTTGGAGAAAGAGCAGGATTCACATTTGGGACAAGGACATTCCAAAGTGACCCTGAGATAGCTTGAACCAGAAAGCAAGAAATCAGTCAAATAGCACCATAGCAGGACATAACAGCTGGCTTAAAGGGACTTCTACTATGGCCAGTGTGGTGGAACAGCACGTTAAGCCACCACTTGGGATCCCCATAGCCCATATTAGAGTCCTGGTTCAAGTCTTAGCTCCTTTGATTTTGAGATTTATTTATCTATTTGAAAGACAATGTTACGCAAACAAAAACATCTTCCATCTGTTGGTTCACTTTCCAATGGCCACGATAGCTAGTGCTGGGCCAGATCAAACCAAGAAGCCAATAGCTTCTAACAGGTATCCAATGTGGGTTCAGAGGTCCAAGAACTTGGGCCACATCTTCTACTGCTTCTCAAGGTATGTTAGGGAGCTGGAATGGAAGTAGAGCAGCCAGCTTAATCAGTGTCCGTAGTTGATGCTGGTATCACAGGAAGCAGTCTGACCTGTTATGCCACAACTCCCCCTATTCTCTCCCACTTCTGATTCAGCTGCCTGCTAATGTGCCCGGAATGGCACATTAAGTACAGGTACTTACATGTAAGTACTGGGGTTCATGGGAGTACACGGGAGACATCTGGATAGAGTTCTAGGTTCCTGGTTTCAGCATGGACCTGATATTTAGGGAGTGAAACCAGTGGGTGGAAGTTAGTTCTCTTGTGTCTCCCTGTCAGTCTGCCTCTCAAATAATAGAAAAATGATGACAGTAATAGATCCCAAATATAATGTGCTGATTAAAAAAGAAAAAAGAAACTACTGCAACTTCAAAAATAGAAAGTTAAAAAGAATCATTTAAGGAGAATTATGTAAGCTATTAAAAGCTATAAATCTAGAAATGATGAACTGAAAGAACCACCAACTCACAACCAATCCTCAGTGTGTAGTAAGGATCAGTGGAGGATGCCAAGGTTCACGTGAACAGTTTTTGGAAAACCAGATAATCCCAAAGTACAACCATAGAGGCTGCTTACTTCCATGTGGAAAGGCAGGACACACACACACACACACCCTCTTTGGAGAGATCTGGCAGTTACCACCCTAACCAATCAGCCTTATTTCACCAGAATGGGTCAAACTAACATTGTCAGCCTCCCAATCTGACAGTAAGCACATCTCTTTTGTTGAAAATGCTCGTGATTCAGTCTTTATGAAGCCACTCAAAAGGAAATAAGATCCTGATGGTGGGACTCTATCCAAGACAACTGGACAAGTTAGACCCTCAGCAAAATAAAGGTCATGAAAAACAAAATACAAGGGGGGAGGAGGTCTGCTGGAAAAGAGATCACAGAACTGACAATTTTCTCAAAAATATCTAGCATTTTAGAAATTGAATCTATGGGCCCAGCATGATAGCGTAGTGGCTAAAGTCCTTGCCTTGAATGCACCAGGATCCAACATGGGCGCCAGTTCTAATCCTGGCTGCTCCGCTTCCCATTCCAGCTCCCTGCTTGTGGCCTGGGAAAGAGGATGGCCCAAAGCCTAGGGTCCCTGCACCCGTGTGGGAGACCCAGAGGAGGCTCCTGGTTCCTGTCTTCAGATAGGCTCAGTTCCAGCCACTGCAGCCACTTGGGGAGTGAATTGGCAGAGAGACAGATCTCTGTCTCTCCTCTCTGTTTATCTGACTTTCCAACAAAAATAAATAAATCTTTTTTTAAAAAGTTGAATCTAAGCTTTCTGTAAGACTAGAAAATTTCTTAGGTGTGATAAAGATACTAGGGTCAGCTGTGAAAATGTCCATATTAGGAAACACACACAAGATTCCAGAGTAAACGATCATCATGCTTCAAGACCAGCTCTCCAACAGTTCAGTAAAAATCAATACCCACCTCAAACAATCATGACAAAACGCTTACAGGCAACTCTGGGTAAAGGGTCTGTGGTCACTAAACCTTTCAAATTTTCTCAGGCTTTTCTTCTCTTAGTTAAAAGGAAATCATCTTTTGACCATAATATAACCTAAATTACAAGCATCCTCAGGGTTGGGCTCAGGACCTGGATTTCTCAGAAAGTCCAGCAGGTGACCCTCATGCACACCTAGACAAGGGCACTGACTTTTGGTTTCTACAATTGCTACTGCAGCTGAAGACAGGAAGAAAAGCCACCAGGCTCTCAGGATTAGTTCAGTTGGTGGTTAACAAGCCAATCATCAGGGCACATGGTAACACTCCAACCCTCGCAACATCCTCCCTTCCCAGTGTGCATTTAGGCTTGGATTTTCAACGGAGGACAACTAGTTGCTTTACGAGATCAAAAGAATTGACCTTTAAAAGGAACAAGCCTCAGGGCACCAAAAGAGCAAGAAGAAAAGGGATAGCAAGACATGGAACCACCTGGATGACCAGAAGGATCCAGAGCTTTGCTAGGAAATTCAATTTAACATGAAAGTCAGGGTACGCCTGGGGAATGCAGGGCAGCCTACTACACATCTGAGTCACATGTCAGTCCTGACATCCCACCTGGGCACAGGCCCACACAGGAAGCAACCTGTTTACCTTCTGAGGAACCTGGGGAAAACAGAAACCAGACTGGTAATTATGAGGCGGCTTAAGTGCCAGAAATTTTTAAAAAGTTGCCTCTGTACAACTATTGTGAATTATTTTTATTGAATAGGGGGAAAGTATTTTCACTAGAAAAGCTATTAGTAAATTTTACAGAAACCCACTGTTTGAAACAGAGGTGTGAGGCACACCAGTAAATCATAAAGCAGGGAAAACTAAATGAACTTGGGCTTGGAGGACAGATCCCTTCTCAGGAACAGGCCCAGTGCCTACAGTCAGATTCTGATGGGCAAGTGCTCAGGAAAGAGATCAGTTAGAAATGACTGCTCACAGCTCCCAGGAGGTTCTCCCCCACCCGTTCCCACTTGTTCTTTGGGTGGTGGGAACCCCTCCCCTTGGGTGACACACTATCAGGCAGCAGGAAAAGGAAGGTAGGTGGGTTTCCGACAGCCAGACCCTTGGGAAACAGCCTCATGAATGCTGGAGGCAGTCAGTGGCCAGAGGTTGGCCTCCAAGCTCTGCAGAGCGCTGCACTTACCAGCGCCCCACCCACCACTCCACTGGTGATTCCTATTCCCACAGCCGATGCCACCTTCTTTTTCCACGATGGGTGATGAGGCATAGAATGGTTTGTCAGATTGACTTCCAGGCCCTCACCTACTAACTTTTGATCATCAGTAAGGGACTGATAGAAATTCAGGTTCACCAAGTTAGGAGGAAGAACCCTCAGCCCAAAATACAGCCTCTTGACGAACTTCAGGTTTTTCAACAGCTGCACGTCACAGCGGTAGGTCCCGGAGTCATACTCCTGAGCAGGTAGAAACTTCACAAAGTAGGAGTGGGCTCGAAAGGGCCTGAAGACCTCATCATTAGTGGAGATGATACCCCGTGCGAGTCTCCAGGTGAACCGAAAAGCTTCCTGCCCAACTTCCAGGATCTCTGGACTCAGGCAGCTGAGCTCAAACTGCTCCCCAGTGAGGACAGTGAAGTGGAGCATTCCGCAGATCCAGTTGGTCAAACACTCCAGGCGCTGAGACGAACAATTCCTCCTCACTCCATCAGGGCCCACCTCACAGACGGTCTCCTCCTTGTAGCCAAGGCCACAGGTGACAGTACAGGCGGTGGCATTGACGATCACTTTCCCCACAGCTTCTCGCAGCCTTTTGGGGATAGCCAGTGTGTTAGGAGACGTTACCACCAAAGGCAGGCAGGAAACCATCACCAGGCTGCCAAGGAGGAAACTATTGGTCAAGGTCTTCATGTCTGGCAGACCCTCCAGGTGTCCCAGCGGAATCCTGTAGCATATCATAATCTCATGCAAGATGCAGGCACCATCAATAAAACAAAGTCCAGTCCCCAAGGACAGGTAAAGCTATAGGTAGAGAAAAACTCAGAATGTTGTGCTCTCTTATGCTTGTTAGTGACCACGTGACTTGTCTTCATTCTTTTCACATCTTTTTTAACTAATGTAAATCTACATCTTATGGAGACAAAGATAAAAGACTTCAGAAACAGAGTGAATTTTCAAACTGTTTCAAATGCAGTTAAGTTATACGCTTCTCATCTGCATCCAGCCCTCTCCAAATGTTGAGATCCTAGACCAGGAGTAGGAATTGATAAGGTCTGCAAAATTATCTGGTCTGGCCCTGTCAAGGAAACTGCAGATTGGACTTGAAATTTTATAAATGTATATAGCAGGTTAATTTTGAAGTTGATCACTCTGTATGGCCCCCAAATGATGTACTAAATACGCTAATGCCATTTGGCTCTTAGCAGAAAAAAAGGCTCCAAACCCCCCACATTACATCTGACCTCAGGAAAAAAACACATTAAAGTCTAAACAAGAGAAAATACAATTTGAACTAAGTTCAAGTTCAGCAACTTGAATTATTTACTTTGCTCTCAAACCTTTTATAACAAGGATTAACGGTGCTAGTACTGCAGTGCAGTATACCATTACCTGCTTTCTATATAAGAGTTCAGTTCAAGTTCCAGATGTTGTTTCCAATCTAGCTCTCTGTTAACGCATATACAAAGGCAGAAGATGGCCCACATCAGAGACCCAAAGTTCCTGACTCCTGGATTTGGCCATGGCAGTCATCTGAGGAGTGAGCCAAAGAATGGAAGATGAATCTTGCTCTGTCAAATAAATCAATCTCTAAAAAGAAAAGGGGCCCAGGGCTAAATCCTTGCCTTGCATCTGTTGGGATCCCATGTAGGGAATAAAAAACAAAAATAAAAATCTTAGGAAAAAGATAAGATTCAGCTCTTTGCATTTGGACCTACCCTTCCAGAATTTCTATTTCCTTCTCTGTAAATTAAGACCTCTGTACTTTGTACAGAAATGAAGATTCTTGTGCTCTGAGTAGCTAGTGACATGCTGTGTGTGAAAATACTACGTGAAGCATGAACCTTGTGAGGATTTTAAATAAAAATCTAAGTTAAAATAAAAAACAGATAGGGCCATGATTAAGGCAAACATCCCCACCTCAGGTACTCTTCTTTCCCGTGGGGACCAACATTGGACGATGCACAAGGCTGACTGCTGGCTCAGACAGAGGTTGCTATGACACAGGTATGATGTCACAGGTAGGTTTCCATCATGCAGATTAACACATGTAGACATTCTTGCAGTGATGAAGATCAGACTCGGATTCTCAAACACCCTATTCATTTGGAAATGAAGTGCACTCAGTGGATTTTAATGCTGCTTAATGCAGAAGAAGAAAAGCTAATAGGAATTTAAGAGTACTTAGACTAAGAAAACTCCCTGAAAGGCAGGGATCTAGACACCAGCAGTGTCTAGCACAACGGCTTTTTCAGAGAAAACATTAAAATTCCATTCTAGGCTAATTAAAAAAAAAAACAAAATTATTTTTAAAGACTTATTTTTATTGGAATGTCAGATATGTAGAGAGGAGAGACTAAGAGATCTTCCATCCACTGATTCATTCCCCAAGTGGCTGCAACGGTTGGTGCTGAGTCAATCCAAAGCCAGGAGCCAGGAGCTTCTTCCGGGTCTCCCATATGGGTGCAGGGTCCCAAGACTTTGGGCCATCCTCCACTGCTTTCCCAGGCCACAAGCAGGGAGCTGGATGGCAAGCGGGGCAATCGGGATTAGAACCTGCACCCATATGGGATCCTGTTGCATGCAAGGCGAGGACTTTAGCCACTAGTTCATTTTAACTGAGACTAGTCCTACACATGATCTCTCTGGTTAACAACTTTTGCCAAAATCCTTGTTTGTTTATAATCCTGTCTAGATGCAGGAATGCAGCATTCCCTCCTCCTTTCAGCTGTGGATTTCTACACAGAAATATCTTAACACCACAGTAATCTGCATTTTCTGTTGTACAAAAGCAAAGTGGCTGGTTATAAGTGTTTACAAACAAACATTTACACTTGTTTAATAAACATCCAATTTTATTTACAAAGCATTAAAGCTTCAGCAAGAAGTACCCAAGGCTATGTTTCATCTTGTACAAAACTACAGAACATTAAAAAAAAAAAATGGTATTGAGCAGGGAGAAGGGATGTGACAGAAGGGCAAAGAAAATATACAGATATTGTACAAATCAAGAAATCCAAACTGAAATAGACAGAAGGTCTTAAGAATTAAAAACATCTTCCAAAAACATAAATAATGATTAGGAGCTGCTGCCAGAGGCCATTTCGAAGTTGGTTTTCTCAGAAGCCAGTTAGGAAGTGGAAAAGCTTAACATCTAAACCCGCAGGCAGAGGAAACCAAGCTGTTTCCCACAGGAAAATAAGGCAGTTTGCACACACTTGCAGTGCACGGGATGGGGGAACTGGGATGGATAAGAGGAGTTAGTTTGCAAAACAGGACTATGCCTAGTGAGCACCACCAACTCCAAGCAGCGGACTAATCAGGAAATTCGCAAAATGGGCATTCAAGCAGAAAGTAGTGGCATCTGGAAGCACTGGCATTTTGCAACTGACTCAGGAGAACTTTCTTCAATTACTGCATATACCGGCTCTATGACACAGAATGGAACAAAAGCGGCTCGTACTGATAGGTTCTACTTTCATTTTTATCCTAATGTCTACACGGCCATCAACATGTTTGGCTATAGGAGCCTCCCCCAATGGACAGAGGTTTCACGATTAACACAGGACTGAAAGTCTCCCTCACTCTGGCAAATGCAGTTACTGCTCAGCTGAAAGCCCCCTTTGGCAAGGCTACTGAGCCCTTTCTAGACCTGGCTTCCTGACTGGGATTCTCAGAAAATTCCAAACTCCTACCCTAATATACACATCCATCCAATCTTCTACTTTTCATATAAAGAATGGCAGAAGGGTTGGGGAGGGAGCTAAGCAACCTTTCACAGAAAGGAAGTGACTGAAAGTACAATGAGAAAAAGGAGCACAGACACAGGACGGGAAGGGATGATGACAGGTGAGGACAGATTTCCACAGGCAGTGGTAAAAAACTGGACCTTGGTCTTTGATTTGAACTCTGCTACTGCTGCTTTGATTTTGATGGTTTTACTTAGTCCTTGCATAGGGTCTCCCCCCAGCCCACTCCCCCCCAACCCCAGTAAAAAAGTTTGCTGAGAAATACAGTGGTGTGTTTCCATCTTTGGAAACCAGCACAGAAAAAGGAAGATCAACTACTGATGATTCTTCGCTGGAGAATCTTCAAAACACCATGATTAATGAGAATGAACCAATACTGGAAGAAAACATGCAATGAATAAGGAACCCTGAATCTCTTATTGCCCATCGTCTGGAGCAGAATGGGGTGTGGCAGGAGCAGTGGCTGCCTCCTTTTTCTTCCTTTATGAAAATTTCAATCTTTCAGGCATTTTTTTTCTTATCTGTCCATCCTTTGTACCCAGTAATGGAAACACAGGAGGTACCTGAGGAGGTGGTAATTTTAAAAATTTAGGAGAATTCGCAGCCCAAGTTTTCCTAGGATACCGGTTGCAAAACTTCAGATAAGGACAAATCACCTGGGGACATGCATTTAGGACAGAAAGCAAAACAGGAGATAGAAAAATGACTGGTCAAAAGGATGCTGGGAAAATAGTCAGATGAGCAAATATGTCGTTTCCCCAGTACTGCAACTAAGCCTTGAGGTTTAGGTCAAAAACACCTCTACGCGGTATCTTCACAATCCTCATTCCTGAGAGCCTATTTGGACTTACGCTTGAAAGGGAAGGTAGAGGATGTATAGTCTTCTTTCATAATTCACTTCTTCATTCAAACGTAAATTCACTCCCTTCCACCTCCAGGGTGGGAGGCAGAGGCCTTTGTTTTAAATTAAAGTCAATCTCAAATGACTGACCACACTGTCCAGAGGCCACATGATGGCAAGGGGAAAAGCACGAAGAACTTTAGGGTCTTCATAACAGTTCTGAGATTGCTCCTCCTGCTAAAGAAGTCAGACACAAAAAGCATCAGTTAGCATCAGTCAGCTACACAGACAGAAACACTGCTGGATGCTGGCTGGTGTGCTGCACGCACACACGGGTGACAACTTCCCCCGTTTAAGAAAAGATGCGACCACACCAACTCCAAGTACTTTGTTGAATTAACGTATCATCCAAATCCCAGCCCGGATCCCAAGTCAGCGGGGAAATGATCAGAGGTAGACATGTTCTAAGCTGCTAGCTATCGTCTAAGGTTTTGCCATATAATATTTCACGATTCAGAGTAGTAAAGGAAATTCGAGGGTATTAAACTTTTTATACTGTAGTCTCATTATTTACCAAACAATTAAAACCCTTTCACAAGTGCACCTGGTCCTCAGGGGACAATCTTATCACCCTGAATTTATAGGAGAAAATGTTCATGACAATACTGTCTGTATTTCCATGTACCACAGCTCACTGGCAAACACAACCCTAGAGACTAAAATCAAGACACTTCCCTGTTCAATCTCAGAGGGGTATCCTTAAATGGACTGATGTGAAAATTAACTAGGAAGTGTAAAAAGAGAACAAAGTGAAGAAATTCCTCCCAGATGCCACTGGATAGGATCTGCTGTGTGCAGGTGAAATGGTTAGAAAATAATGGCCCAAGTTATGAAGTGAAAGCACCCAGTTATAAAATGTTTCTCTGCATCTGAGTTTTAAAGTTCAGTACTAAATTAAAATCAGCAGTGAAAAGTATCTTTACATTTGCCTGAGAAAAAGATTAACAGATGCAAAGTCTCTACAGGGTAAAAAAAAAATCATATTTAAGCATTTTTTATAGTTCAGGAAAATAATATTATTCAAGCACTTTTTATAGTTCAGGAAAATAATAATCTGTTTTTCAGACCTCTCAACATAAATCGTAAAAATGAACCTCTTGAGATGATCTCAAAAAAATCTCTGGGTGGGCACTTGGCACAGTGGCCAAGATGTTCCCAGGGATGCACGTATCTCATATACAAGTGCCTGAGTTCAGGGCTCAACCCTGCTTCTGATTCCAGCTTCTTGTAACCCACATGGGAGATACAAATGGGATTCTAAGCTCCTGAATTCAGCCTGGTCTAGCCTCAGCTGTTGCAGCCATTTGAGAAGTGAACAAACAGAGGGAATATCTGTTTCTGCCTTAACAAGAACTAAAAAATAATAAATGAATAAATAAATAAATAAATAAATAAATGAATAAATAAATAAATAAATCCTGAGATGTAAAAACACAGACACAAAGGCTCAACATTATACCTTTGTCACCTTCGGGCCAGTCTCACTGTTTCCACAAACTATGACAATGTTAGTATTAAGAGATTAAAAAATAATACAATCGCTTCTTGGCTTTTTGGCTAAGATCAAGTGTAAAAAACAATACAAGTTTGCCATGTTAGGTCTAACTCATGATGGCAGAGTATGGTTTGATTGTAAGCTAACAGCATCAATCATGGGCACTCGAGATGACTAATGAGCTGCCTTACACTGATTATTTGAGACATCCCTCCCTCCTCCTCAGATTAGACACGAATTCAGACAAATGCAAAAATAAGGGAGACAAAGCTGTTGAGGCCTGCCAGAGCATGACAGAGGCTTGTGATGAAGCGCGGCTCTCCCCATGAACACCAAGAGGAATGTACCAGAGGCTGGATGGCAGGGCTCCTCCTGGGCTTCCCAGGACATCCAGTTTTGTCACTCTACCTAACTGTTGCTGCTGCCACCAAGCTCCAAGCTCCACCAAAGTGAGTCAGCAGCACTGCCTACAGTCCTCCCGAGGACGCATCACAACCAGGCCCAGCCCTCAACCTGCTCTCAGTACGCTGGAGCTTAATGTGCTCATTTCCACTCAAGAAAAGGCCAAAATCCAAGGCCAGAGAGAAAAAAAGAGAAGGATGTCGAGATCACGTGGGTATGGGATACATGCAATCACAGCTAAGGTAGGAAAAACACCTGCTACCCTGGGCAGCTGCTTTGTCTATGCACTGTCATAATTGCCTCATCACCGTGATCCTGAGAAAGTCCCCTCTGACGCTCACAAGGTAGAACGCTGAAACAGCTAACATAGTTGCCTCTACTGAAGCCTGACCAACTTAAGTGCCTAACAAGAATAACCAGAAACCAGAACTCCAGTGTGAAGCACCCTGTTACTTCCCAGATGCAAGGCTGAACTTTCAGTGGGTCATTCCCTTGCTTATCCTTGTTCGCAACACAAGTGGAATCATCTGCTAACAGGTCCTTGGAAATGGCAGCTACTCCTACCAGACTAGCAGCTTAAGAAGATCAATTGCACAAATACTAAAATGCATATCCTACATACAGATCAAAATCTTACTTTCTTCTATTACTAAGAAAATAGTAAGAGGCTCAGAGTTGTAGTGCAAACAAGTCAAACCACTGCTTGTAATGTCAGCTTTCCGTACTGGTCTGAATCCTGGCTGTTCCACTTCTGATCCAGATCCCTGCTAATGCACCTGGGAAAGCAGTAGAAGATGGTCCAAAATCCTTGGGCCTCTGCACCTGAAAGAAGACCTGGATGAAGCTCCTAGCTTCAGCCTGTCCCAGTTCTGGCCACTGTGGCCATTAAGGGAGTGAACCAGCAGAAGGAAGATCTGTATCTCTCCCTCTCTCTCTAACTCTGCCTATGTGGAAGACCTGGAAGACGGTCCTGGCTTTGGATCGGCGCAGCTCTGGCTATTGTGGCCATTTGGGGAGTGAATCAGCAGACGAAGATCTTCTCTGCCTCTCCTCCTCTCTATATATCTGACTTTCCAAAAAAATAAATACATCTTAAAAAAAGTAACACTGATATACAGTCTTCTGAGAGATGTAGAGACTAAAAAAGTTATTTCATCAGGTTAACTCTCCACCACAATAGTGACTCACACTTGAACACTTCTGCAGCAAAGCTCAGAAACAGCACTGTGGCGTGCTCCGCACTGAGATCATCTTAAATCCAGTGCGAGAAATGCCAGAGACACTCAGTTATTATTAGTGACCACCTAACTACAATTAAGAAGTAAATCTGAGTTTTAAAAAAACGTACAGTCATTTGTCTACCATTACACTTCATATGGAAAAGCACAAGAATAATTAAACACGTATTTTAAAGAGGCTGGGAGACCATGTCCTGAAGTGTTTTAATTTGTTGACTATGTTTGGCCACATTTTAAATAATCCTAAAACATTTTAGCTCGTCTTTTCTGCGGCAGCATCTGCTTGTGTTAGCAGTGAGCAGGAGGACTGCTCTTGTTTATGTCTAGTCAGTTACGGAGCCGTAAACTTCACTGGCCAGGCCCTTGTGCCTGTTCTGGGTTATTTCACAAAACAAACCACAAAACGAACATGAAGGTGGTAACTGAGCGAAACTACTACTGGGAAAAGTCCTGGCACTCTGTACTATAGTGTTGCGCCATGAAACACTGAAGTCTAAATCTACCAAGCCTAAGGTGGAATACTCAAAATGATGAGTAACTGACTATATTTCAGCTTCTCCACAGAAGAAAATTCATGTTCACTGACAACGAATAACTGACATAAGGCATAGATTAAACAAGAAATCCTGGTTTGTTTTCCGGTACTTATTACATCTGGACTGACACAATTAGACTAAAATTTTAAAGCAGGGGAAGGAGGGGATCCAAATGCAACCACCAATACTGTATTCTTCCTTGATTCTAAATCTGAAAGTAATATACTAATTGTTACATCAGTACTGCAATGGACATTTCAAGTAGTGACTAAGAAGCTGCCCGGGTGGAGCAGCACCATGACATAGTACATTAAACCTCCACCTGCTGTGCCAGCACCCCCGATATGGGCACCAGTTCAAGTCTCAGTTGCCCCACTTCCCATCCAGCTCCCTGCTAATGGCCTGGGAAAGCACCAGAGGATGGCCCAAGTAGGAGACTGGAAGAAGCTCCTGGCATCAGACCAACCCAGCTCCAGGCTTTGCAGCCAGTTAGGGAGTAAGCCAGTGAATGGAAAATTCCTCCACTCCTCCTCTCTCTGTAAATCTACCTTTCAAATCGAAAAAAAAAAAAAAAAAAAATCAATCTTAAACATATAAAAATAAAGAAGCTGCCTGGAATGTTGCCATCTCATGTCAGGAGTGCCTGGGTTCAAGTTCCATCTATGTTCTCCTAAAAGCTCAACCCACTTATTTTCAGCTTCCTGCTAATGCATACTGGTGGTAATTCAAGCAGCTGGTTCCCTACCCAACTACGTGGACCCAAGGCGGAGTCCCAGTTGAGTTGGGGAATGCTGACACCTGGCTTCGAGTTGACCCAGACATGGCTGTTATGTAGACATTTGGGAAATGGATCAGCAGCAGAAAGATTTCTGTATATCTGCCTTTCAAATAGATTTTTTGTTTCTATTGAGTGAAAAGAGTTTGTTCTCCATATATATGTATTTATATAAATATAAATATAAATAAATGGCCTGGTGTGATGCATTGATGGCTAACATTGCAAACACTGGGTTCCCAAATGGCCACTGGTTTGTGTCCCAGCTGCTGGTCCACTTCCCATCCAGTTCCGATTATAGCCTGGGAAAGCAGCAGAGGATGGCCTTTGGACCCTGCACCTGTGTGGGAAACCCTGAAGAAGCTCCTGGCTCCGAATGGTTCAGCTCCAGCTGCTGTGGCCATTTAGGGAGTGAACCAAGAAGATCAAGGTCTTTCTCTCCTTCTCTCTGTAACTCTGATCTACCTTTCCAATAACATTAGGAAAATAAATAAACTTCCAAAACAACACTATTCAAACAGGAAAGATTCTAATCTGATAATTTCCAAACAAGACACCACTTATCCCAGGTTCACAAGTATCTGATAGGAAACTGATATTGCTCTGCACCTCTCAGTAAAAATTCCTAATCACTTATAAACTATCTAAGTTTCCAAAGGCTTAAGCAGTAAACCACACAGATACTACAGTCTCTGGCTTTTTGATGATCTCCTATTTTCAACTATTGGAGGAAGAACACCCCCAAAACCTCATCTTCCTTAACAGGACACCACCAAACACTTCCTCACTGCTTCTAGACTTCTGAGAGAGAAGATCCATTCACTGGGCATTTGGAGAGAGAGACAGAGAATCTTATAAGTAAGATGTCAAGGGTGACTTAAAACAAGCTTCTATGTCTGGTACTTCATTGGACATAACCAACCTAGAGCAAATACAAACACTGAATTAAACCAGGGGTTCCTACCCTTTTTGGGATCATGGATTCCTTTAATATGATGAAAGCTATGGATATTTTCATCAGAAAAATTTAGACTGTTTTGCAGTCATAGGACAACAGATACCTCCCCCCCCATCTCCGAGTTTTACAGCTGCTGAATTAAGCAAATTCTGGTTTAGTTTGCCCCTAGTAGCAACTTAAAATGCAGATTTTTATAACTGGAGGAAAGGAGAGAAGGAAGAAAAGACAATGCTGCAGTTAGACGGAGTCAGGGCTGTACAAAGCAAGGCCACAAAGCAAGCTGGGCAGCGCTCCCAATGTGTCCTTACCTGTCAAGGGCTGGCTGAGCTCCACCTGCACTTGACCCTTCGCTGATCCTTCCAGAGGTAACCCTCTGTCCCCTTTGTAGAGTTTCGGTTTAAATGGAGAATCTTTCTCTTTACCTTTTGATCCTTTAGGCCGGCCTGCTTGCTTCTTCTTGGATTTGCCATCCCCCTTCACACCCAGTAGTGGATGGACTTCTGCAGAAGGACAAACAGGCATGGGAAGGGAGCCACGGCACTGCTCCCATCACCCCGGCCAGAACTGTGTGACCCAATGTGGTGCCTCTGTGTCCCCCAGGCACTAATAAAACTGGACAAGTGGCCAGCCAAAAGGCACATGTGGCCTGTGTGGTTCACAGTAACTATAAGTTAAAGAAGTAGCTGCACTTCATCAAACTGAGTAGGAATAGGAACACCCTCCCCCCCAACACACCCCACGAGCAGAAAAGGAATAGTTTTAGAACTTTACAGACAACTGGGACAAGAATCTTGACCCTACCACTTTATGTCAAGACTCTGGGTAAGTCATAGAACATTTCACATACTCCTAGCCTCAATTCTCTCCTTTTGTAAAGCAGGGCCAACAAAGTGCCAGGAAGTGAAAGTTACAAAACTGTGAATAGAACAGGGTAGATATGATGGACAACGTAAGGGTATGTAATCTGTAGTAGCTTAAAAAGAGAGAGAAAAAGAGAGAGGGAGAGAGAGGAAGAGAGGGAGAGAGAGAGAGAGAGGATGCCCAAGAGTAACCACCCCTCAACACATCCACGTTTATCCATCCTGATATCTGACAACAGAGGTTTCCAGAGGCAGCCAATAAAAGGAGAGAAGGAAGAGACTGCCTGTGTCTGAGTAGTACTTCATTATCTAAAAAAAAAAATCACTTTATGGGAACAAGTGAAAAAGATGAGGGGACTTGAAGTGGGTTGCCTGGAAAGGATGCGGAGGGGCAGGAATGTCCCACTTTAGCAGAACAGAACACACAACCATGACAAAGGTGTAAGCAGTACAGTGAAGACCCATGGGAAAACTTCAAGGTAAAATATCTTGAGTATGAAATTACCAGTTAACACGGGTGCTGGGCGGCAGGGAGAAGAGGCAGCTCTTACCATCATTTGGGACTCCTTGAAGTTCGATGTTGGTTGTTTTGGGTTTCTTCTTGGGCGGCTGGGATCCATCAGCTGAGGACTGCCGCTTCTTCTCTGAACTAGCCCCTTCATCCATCAAGGAGGTTTGGACTGCATCCGGTGGGGGGCCATAGGGGTTTTCCTCTGGGTCTTCTACCTCAGGGGCAATGGGTAAATACAACAGAGCCTTTGAATCTTCCAGCTCTTCATCACTATTTGGAACAGGATCAGACAAGGGATTGGAAAAAAGAGGAGACAGTTGCTTAAACCGTGAGCCCTTCCTCTAGTACCTATATTAAGCATAAGCAGCTGATATGATCAAGGACTTTAAGGAAGTCAAGTTGAATAAAAGGAAACCAAACACCACGATTAACAAACTCAACCACAAAAATAAACAAGTGAATTATTTTGGTTCCTGAGAATTGACTGGTTGTGCTAGGGAAGAAAGCTGGGACTGAAGAAGAGATGATTAAAACATACTTTTCCTACACCACAGGCATTCTCTCTTCTGACTAACAATGAGATGGGACTGAGGTGATACAAGGGGAACTGGACGATGCAGACTAGGAAGGGGCAGCCAAGTGTCTGCCGCCATGCTAGCTCACCTGCTGCAGAAGGCAGCTATGGGGTCCACACTGGTGACATCCACTTCCTCATCTTCTGCAGCATCAGCACCTACAGGACAGAAACCCAGGAACGGGTTGACAAGGAGTGAAAATTGCCTCTGACTGGCAGTGAATGATTTTCATGAACTGAAATCCAGGAGAAGCAAAGGAGGAAAAACCGTTCACTTCGATTATTTAACAAACAGCGCAGAATTTCCACCACACGCTAGGCTGGCAAGAGAGCAAGGACTGAGAGTGTTGGGAACAGCTCTACCCAGGCCGTCAGCTACAGACTAATGGTCTCAATTGAATTCCTAAGTGCTAGCTATGTGAGAGTGCTCAGAAAGAACAGTCGCTGTGAGAATCTGAGATGACTTCCCAGAACAGAATCCACCAGTGCCAAGGCAATCCAGAACACCTGCACCCCTGGAGTCCTTCCTAAAACACACAAGGTCTGTGGGTTATCTACAACAGGTGAGGCCAGCACTATCAGGCTGGAGGGAACTCACCTCAGTCCCGCCCTCCATTCCTGACACCAAGTGGCCCCTGAATCACTGACAAACAACCTGGCAGGGCAACTGGACTGATAGCCACACACACGAACCCCTACTGTGTAGAACACCTTGAGTTAGACAATGGGAGACAGTCAACTTCGTATGCCAGAGGATTTTATCTAGGATAACAATGATCACAGTCATAATTGTAATAGAAAATACTGAGTGCTTATTATCGTCTAGGGATCCTCTAAGTGCTTTACACGAACTAGCTCATCTACTCCCTATCGCCCTAAAATGCAGGTCACATTATTTCCCAGCTCATGAGGAAGTGCAGGTTCACATATTAGAAATAACTATTTTGTGCGAGGCAGTCTGGCTAGAGTGCCCACGCCCTTGACCTTCTCACAGAATGACAGATCACATGACACACTGAGCATTTGGCGCATGCAGCTGCCCTGCCAGGTGCTCCACGTAAATCCCCACTTAACCATCTGCAATTAGTCAGGAAGTATAAAGTGCAATGTCAAGAGAGCTGCTGGAGCCCTGCTAATGCCCACATAAGCTCTTAGCTAATGCCTTTACAAATTAAAACTCTACACACTGGGGAAACCGTGTAAGCCCAGAGAAAAGAGTGACATTTTAGATGAGGTGCTGAAGCAAATTTACAACTCACATCGAGAGTGCTAAGTGAAGCCATTATTTCTCCTTGAGGAAACATTCGGTGCAATGACAAACATACCTGTCTGTTCAGGCTCACTCTTATCTTCATCTTCAATATCAAACTCTGATTCCCTTTCTTCGTACTCTACATTTTCATCCAACTCTTTGAAATCTGGTGCGAAGGCACTCCAATTTTCCTATTCCACAAACAATATATACTACTTAATCATATAAGGAAGCAATAACCTATAACAGACATTAACAATGAAACATTCAGAATTTCACGACTAAATTTGGTAGAGAACAGAAATTAAATATCTACAGGTTGTCTTTCTTTTTTTTGGTGAAGCAATTATGCTGGCACAAACAGGAATTTGGTATTAACCAGGCCTAGAATGCCAACCAGCTATTGGCTGCTTTTCTCCCAGCAGTGTAACACTTGCCTAGGTACAAGGCAATCTAGGCAGTTGCCTACAGCTAGGAAAGTTGTCTTGTCTTAAGGCATTTTCTATCTTAAACATTCCTATTATTACCTACAAATTTTTCACAGGTAACTACCTTCTCCCATCTTCTCAAGATGTAACTCAAATAATTTTCTATCAGCATGCTGATTACAAATGTGGGTTTAACATTGTAAAGGAGAAAACAAATAAACAAAGTGGAAATGGGCCAATGTTGTGGCCTAGCACCATAAGCTATGATCTGCAACACTGGCATATAGGCACCAGTTCAATTCCTAGCTGCTCTATTTGAGATTCAACTCCCTTCTAGTGTGCCTAGGAAAGTAGTGGAGAATGACCCGAGTACTTCAGCCCTACACCCCTGTGGGAGACGCGGAAAAAGCTCCTGGCTTCAGCCTGATCCAGCCCGTCGTCATGGTCATTTGGGGAGTAACTCAGCAGATGAAAGATCTCTCTATGTCTCTCCTTATGAAAAAGATCTTTCCCTAAGACTCTCCCTCTAACTCTGGTTTTCAAACAAACAAATCCTAACCAAAAAAAAAAAAAGTTAGAGGCCTGCCACAATAGCCTACTGGCTAAATCCTTGCCTTGCGTGAGCCAAGATTCTATACTGGTGTTGGTTCATATCCAGGCCGCTCCACTTCCCATCCAGCTCCCTGCCTGTGGCCTGGGAAAGCAGCAGAGGACACCCAAAGCCTTGGGACTCTGCATTTGCACGAGAAACATGGAAGAAGCTTCTGGCTCCTGGTTTCAGTTAAGTTCAGCTCCAGTCATCGCGCCCAGTTGGGGAGTGATTCGGCAGATAAAAGATCTTTCTATAAAGCTGCTTTTCCAATAAATAAAATAAATAAATCTTTTAAAAAAATGGTGGCATGGCAAGCTAAGCCTCTGACCATCAGTTCATATCCCACCTGCTCCACTTCTGATCCAGCTACCTGCCAATGGCCTGAGAAAGCAGGGAAGGACTGCTCAAGATTTTTGGTTCCCGTGCCTACATTAGAAACCCAGAGGAAGCTTCTGGCTCCCAGCTTCAAACCAGCCCAGCTCTGGCTATTGCAGTCATTTGACAGTGAACCAGCAGATGGTAGATTCTCTCTCTCTCTGATTTTCAAGTAAAATGAATAAATCTTTAAAGAAAAAAGTTATAAGTAAAACCAAGATGTAAAACAAAAATTGAGCTGAAAGTAAGAAAAGCAGAAGAAAAATATATCTCAAATAAGTAATAGAAAATACACTAGATATTCTTACTAAAAGCACAGCTTGAAACCAAGACCTTACCATTAAAGGGAAACTAGATGCATGGAAACTGGTTAACAAGGCTGCAAGAATGCAAAATAAGGTAATTTTTAGTTTAATATATGTAAAATTCTTTAACAAAAAGGGATACCTAGTTTCAAAACAAATTAACCAAAGAAAAATACTCACAACTTGATTTTGTGCCCAAATAGAGACGACTCCACTAGAAATGGATGCTATGATGGGTCGCACAGGATGCCACTAAATGCAAGGAAGAAAAGAAAAACAGGTCATCAGCACAGACTCCCAGCCCTGCGCTCATGTGAGTAACAACGCACGGCCCTGGACTCACAGCCACGTCCAGGAGAAGCTCTCCTCTCGTCCCGTGGAGAATTTTCACCAGGTTGCCAATGCTCTTCTCCCAGATGTACAGAGCATGCTGCCGGGCAGAACCCGCCACTATGTATTCCCCGTCACCAGAGAAGCAACACTTCTTCCACGGGGTCCTAGAGGTCAAAATATACAGCATGGAGAACTGGCACCCAAGCCCCACCCCGGCACTGTCACCTACTCTTCTGGGTGTGACACATACCTGTTCACCAAGTCCTGCAATTTCTGCATGGGTTCAGGCTCCCCATCTCTTCCACAGGTTAAGATTTCTCTGCCATCATAAACTCTGATTATTCTATCTGCTGTGTTAATCAAGAAGCAACTACAGAAAAAAACATCACCAGAAATCAGAAATGTTTCACATTTCTTTTCATTAAGAAAGCAACACAAAGACTAAGAACTAGGGAAAAACTGAGTACAAACCTACAGGCCAGAATATTTGTTCATTTACCTGCCACTTCCAAACCAAAATAAACTTTGAAGTGAGAATATGTTTTATACTTCTTATATATCCCTGAACACAACAAACACAAACTGTTAGTATTCTAAGTGAAATGTACAACCTCTAAAATTAGCATGTTGATTATAAAAGCTCTAGTTATATGCATGTAAATACTTTTTTTATTGGATTGGAAAGTCAGATATACAGAGAGAAGGAGATGCAGAGAGGAACATGTTCTATCCATTGATTCATTCCCCAAGTGGCAGCAATGGCTGGAGCTGAACTGATCCGAAGCCAGAAGCCAAGAGCCTCTTCGGGTATCCGACATGGGTGCAGTGTCCCAAGGCTTTGGGTCATTCTCAACTGCTTTCCCAGGCCACAAGCAGGGAGCTGGATGAGAAGCAGGGCTGCCAGGATTAGAACCAGCACCCATATGGGATCCCAGCGCATTCAATGTGAGAACTTCAGCCTCTAGGCTACCATGCTGGGCCCCAAATACTTTATTCCTAAAATATGTTCTATATACAATGTTTCTTTTTTAGAGATTTATTTATTTATTTGAAAGTCAAGAGTTACCAATATAGAAATCTTCCATCCACTGGCTCACTCTCAAAATGGCCACAACGGCCAGGGCTGGCCAAGTCAGGAGCCAGGAGGTACACCTAGGTCTCCCATGTAGATCCAGAGCCCCAAACACTTGGATCATCTTCCACTGCTTTCCTAAATGCATCAGCAGGGAGTTGAAAATAAAGTGGAGCAGCCAGAACTCGAACCAGAGCCCACATGGAATACTGGCATCTCAGGTGGCAACTTAACTCATTACACTACTTTTTTTGTTTTAACATTTATTTACTGATTTTAAAAGTCAGAGTTGGAGAGGAATAGAGAGATGCCCCATCCACTGTCACTCCCCAAATGACTACAGCAGCCAGTGCTGGGCCAGGCCAAAGCCAGGGAATCCAGAGCTTCCTCTGGTCTCCCATGTGGGTGGCAGGGACTCAACACTTGGGTCATTTTCCCCTGCTCTGTCCAGGCTATTAGCAGGGAGCTGGACAGTAAGTAGAGCAGCTGACACTCAAATCAATGCCAATATGGGATGCCAACATCACAAGTGGTGGCTTTACCACAAGGATAACACCCAAGATATTCTTTTTTTTTTTTCTTAAAGATTTATTCATTTTATTACAGCCAGATATACACAGAGGAGCAGAGACAGAGGAAGATCTTCCGTCCAATGATTCACTCCCCAAGTGAGCCACAACGGGCTGATGCGCACCGATCCGAAACCGGGAACCTGGAACCTCTTCCGGGTCTCCCACGCGGGTGCAGTGTCCCAAATCCTTGGGCCATCCTCGACTGCTTCCCAGGCCACAAGCAGGGAGCTGGATGGGAAGTGGAGCTGCCGGGATTAGAACCGGCGCCCATATGGGATCCCAGGGCTTTCAAGGCGAGGACTTTAGCCGCTAGGCCACGCCGCCGGGCCCCCCAATATATTCTTAATTGAGTTAGTAAACTGTGTCACTTTCAAATGCCCCATTTTTTTTTTTTTTTTATTGGAAAGCTTAGAAATCTGTCTAAAATACAATTCATTTCAGACAGCTTTCTTTTTGGAAGTTTATTTACTTGAAAAGCATGATGATAGAGAAAGGTAGAGAAAAGAGAAAGATCACAGGTTTGGTAGTTTACGCCTCAAATGTGTGCACCGGCAGGGCTGGCCTAGGCCGTCAGGAATCAGCAACTCCATCTGTATCTTCCACCTGTGAGGCAGAGCTCTAAATACTTGAACCTCCCAGAATGTGCCTTAGTAGGAAGTAAGAGGAGGCAGGATGTAGTCGTAGGCACTCCAACCTAAGATGTGGGCACTCCAAGTAGTGCCTTAACCTGTGGTGCCACAATGCCCGCCCTCACCACTTTCTCGCAGACTTCACCAACTAACATGTTCTCAATTCAAGACAATGTTTAGACCGGAATGTCAGCCAAGGATGTATGAGCATTCCTAACAAAATACGATGAATATCTTTCTTCTCATTTCCGTTCTTGTATCTACTTTTAATTGGGAAACCAAAATTATCACAAGCAACATCATAAATTAAAAGGGTCAGAAAGCCTTGTGTGACTCCCTGTTGAGTTATAATATAAATCTGACATCAATTCTGATCACAGCAGCTCATCTTTCTTCCTCAGAGCTTACTACATTGCCCGGGTCCGTGTGATGGGTGTGGAAGACAGGAAGGTGTGAAGAGTATTGTTTCATTGCGGCAGGGCCTTAAGGAACCTCCTGCTGTGTAGCAGGGCTCTGGGGGATATCTCTACCACCACCTAAATGCAGCTCCGCCTCCCTTTGCATGGACACCGGACAATCCCACTGAGATTCCTGTAATCTATTTAGGCATTGTCTGCCTCTGCAGAGTTGCTGAGGAGTTGCTGATATCATATCGCTTTTAGCCAAAAGGTTTCTCACTATTGCTGTCATGGCTGCCCCTCATTGACAATATGCTGATCAGGGGTGTTAACTCCCCCTTTGATCCTATGCTAATCAAGGTTATAGCAGAAACCTATGCTTAGGATCCTCCTCCCCCATTGACCATATGTTAATCAAGAGTGCTAGTCTCCAGGTGTAGGGGAAATCCATTCTTTCCTTCTTTCTTTGATCTTTGGGTCCTGCCTCCTGTGATACATTTCCTCCCTTAGCTGATTCAAGAGGAATGTGTTACTGATTCATAGTCACTTGCCTTAGGTGAAACAAATGGCAGAATTAGCCTTAGAAACACCCACTTGACCATGACGTAAAAAGCCCGAGCCAGAGTTTGACTGATTCTGCATAAATAAAGCGGACAGCTTTATTGCATTGTCCACAATGATCAAGGAATCCTAGTGGTCCGTCTATTTTCTTTGCGCCTCATCCACGCACCCTTCTCGAGTTCCAAACTCAGCTGGAGCTGGACCTCAGCACTACATGCCAGGTATTCTGCTTCTATACACTGACACTTGAATACCTTTTCCATACAGAAATGATAAGGGCTGGTGTTGTGGCACATAGGACTAACCTGCCACTTGAAATGGGCAGCATCCCATGTCAGAGAGCTAATTCAATTCTTGGCAGCTCCATTTTCTTTCTTTTTAAAAAGATTTTATTTTTATTGGTAAGTCAAATGTAGAGAGGAGGACAGAGAAAGAGTATCCATCCTCTGGTTCACTTCCAAATGACTGCAATGGTCAGATCTGAGCCAATCCGAAGCCAGGAGCCAGGAGCCAGGAGCCTCTTCTGGGCAAGGCAAGGACTTTAGTCACTAGGCTACTGCACTGGGCCTGGCATCTCCATTTTCAATCCAGTTCTCTCTGTTAACCTGCCTAGCAAAACAGCAAAAAAATCACCAAGTACTTGGGTCCCTAAACTCATTTCGGAGACTTGGATGAAGTCTTGGCCTTTGTGGCCATTTGGAGAATGAAATGAAGATGGATGATGATGACGGTGATGCGACATGTATATGTGTGTCTGTCTTCCCTCTATGATTCTACCTTTCAGTAAATAAATAAATTCTAAAGAAAAGAAAGAGGGCCCGGCGAGACAGTGTAGCGGCTCAAGTCCTCGCCTTGAATCCACCAGGATCCCATTTGGGCACCAGTTCTAATCCCTGTGGCCCTGCGTCCCACCCAGCTCCCTGCTTGTGGCCTGGGAAAGCAGTCGAGGAAGGCCCAAAGCCTTGGGACTCTGCACCTATGTCAGAGACCTGGAAGAAGCTCCTGGCTTTGGATCGGTACAGCACCGGCCGTTGCAGTCACTTGGGGAGTGAACCATTGGAGCAAAGATCTTCCTTTCTGCTGTCTCTCCTCTTCTCTGTATATCTGACATTCCAAGAAAAAAAAGAAATATTAGAAGGAAGGAAGGAAGGAAGGAAGGAAGGAAGGAAGGAAAGAAGGAAGGAAGGAAAGAAAGAAAGAAAGAAAGAAAGAAAGAAAGAAAGAAAGAAAGAAAAGAAAGAACGAGCCTGATAACCTCCAGGTAAGGAAGATGTGACCTCTGATTCAATGCAGATTTCATGAATTCATGAACCAACACTACAGATTTTCTAATATCTTTAAAGGGCAAAAATTATAAAAGCAAACTGCAAATCTTAATGTATTTCTGCATTCCACTCACTTTTAAAACTGTCCTTGAGGACAAGGTCCCACTCACCTCCCCTTCCGGGCAAACTCAATTGACTTTATGGCTGTAGTATTGCTTGTTCCAGTTGTTACTCTGAAGGAAGCAACAAGATCCTGAGAATCTGTTTTTAGGACCAAAATCTAAGTTCAAAGGAGAAAAACAAAAGTTAATATTCTGATAACTCACAGTAATTAGATCTGGCTTCTGTGAAGTGAGCAGAAATGGGATAAAACTATAAAAGTCTGATCTCATACAAACTGTCAACACCATTAAATGGTATTTCCTTTCACCTCTTAAGAAAATACATAGGTTGGGGCTCGGCGGCGTGGCCTAGTGGCTAAGGTCCTCGCCTTGATCCCATATGGCCGCTGGTTCTAATCCCGGCAGCTCCACTTCCTCTCTGTCTATCCTCCTCTCGGTGTATCTGACTTTATAATAAAAATAAAATAAATCTTTGAAAAAAAAAAAAGAAAATACACAGGTTGTGAACTATTCTTAAAATCTAATGCTTAACAGCCAAAACCAGAAGCAATCCAAGCATTTATTAACAGATGAATGGACCAACACATGTAGTGAATAGACAATCTGAGCCCTGAAAAAGAGGGAAATTCTGACCTATGCTACAACACGGGTGAACCCCTAAGACTGTATGCTAAACAAAATAATACAAGGACAAATATTTAGAAATATGAGATGCGTGGAGTAAGTAAATTCTCAGATACATAAAGTAAAACGGTGGTTTCAGGTGTTAGAGAAGACCAGGGAATGGAAAATTCCTGGTTAATGAGTTCAGAGTTGCAGTGTGACAAGACAAAAAGCGTCCTGGAGATAGAGTGGTTCCGGTGACAGTGGTTCCAGTCTATTTCTCAGCACCATACAGATGAAGATGCGGACAATGGTCACATCTGCATTATACACATCCCACCAGAATTTCTTTAATGCCACTTTCTAAAGCAGCCTAATCACCATGGTATACAACGGAACCATAAACTCTAAATATGGAAAAGAACTTAAAATGGACTTCTTATTCTGGAAAAGCACTTCCTACAATGCATCCCAAACAGAAGAACCTACACCTTCCCAATATTCCAAAAGGTAAGAAAGAAAGAAGAGCTTAGGCTTCAGCAGTATAGCATAAATTTGGCTAATTATACAACACTTTATAAAAATAGATAGCAAGACATTTTTATCACCAGAGTTCCAGATAACATAACTTAAACACAATTTTAAAGTAATTTTACAATTTAGTAATAGTTTTTCACTACTAATATCTAACAAAAACCTTTCCATCCTTCCCTAGGTCAAGGAATCTCTGACTACTCTAAATCCACATAGCAGGAATTATCAAGGGAAGAGAAAGGTTACACTTACTAGAAGCAAGAGCCACACTTAGTTCAGGTGTAAAGAAACTCCAAATGGAGAACAAGGAAACACAAAAACACACGAGATATCTAATCTTGAGACTGGTACTGTGGTGTAGTCAGTTAAGCCACAGCCTGCAACACTGGCATCCCACAAGGACCTCACTTCATGTCCCCCCTTCTGATCCAGCTCCCTGTTAAAGCACCCGGGAAGGCAGCAGAGGAGCCCTGCCACCCACGTGGAAAAATCAAGTGGATTTCCACACTCCTGGGCTTCAGCCTGGCCCAGCCCAGTCATCTGAGCAGTGAATTAGCATAGGGAAGATCTCTCCGTCTCTGGGGCTGCAACTCTCCCTTTTAAATAAATAAATCTTTAAATTACAAGAAGATCCTTATTTGGCCACCCACCAGGGATGCAAGCTCACCTTGCCTTTGGCATTTCCTGTGTAGATATATTCCCCTCGCCTATCGAAAGATGCCACCACATTCAAATCGGAGTCATCGTCTACCGGCAGAACAACGTGTGTAGAATCTGAAAGGGTCAACATGACAGGAGCAGATTTCATGGGGCACACGAGAACCTTGTTCCTGTTTAAAAATATGAACAGTATATTGGCCGTTGCGTTGATATTGGCAGGCTGATTCCCTGTCCTGTCCACTACTCTCATCAGCTCTCTCAGCTCAAGTAAATTTAAGTAAGGAAAACAGTCATATCTGTCTAAGAGCAAAGAAAAAACTCAGTAAAATTACTGGAGCCCTATCTTACCAAAATAAATATAACCATTAAAAATATATACGAAGATGCAACAAACTAGTAAAACACAAGAAGTAAAAAAGCAAAATATTGACTCCAATGATATAAAAAATGTCTATGTGATCTCATATGTACTGAGCCATGAGATACTACATAAAAAGCTTTATACCTAAAGAAAACTTGACACAAAGAGAACCCAGAGAAATTAAAATACTTAGTTAAGATAATGTGTGGCGAATAATTTCCTCTTAAATGTTGCTTTTAATACTGAGCTTTTGGGCCCAGCAGCATGGCCTAGGGGCTAAAGTCCTCGCCTTGAACACACCCTGGGATCCCATATGGGCGCCGGTTCTAATCCCGGCAGCTCCACTTCCCATCCAGCTCCCTGCTTGTGGCCTGGGAAGCAGTCGAGGACGGCCCAAGGATTTGGGACACTGCACTCGCGTGGGAGACCCGGAAGAGGTTCCTGGTTCCTGGCTTCGGATTGGCGCACACCAGCCCGTTGCGGTCACTTGGGGAGTGAATCATTGGACGGAAGATCTTCCTCTCTGTCTCTCCTCCTCTCTGTATATCTGACTTTGTAATAAAAATAAATCTTTAACAACAACAACAAAAAAAAATACTGAGCTTTTGAGTTTCAAGAAAGGGGAAATTCTGCTAACAAACATTCCAATAATCAGGGGTGGAAAGTCCCAGCTATCACACTTGTTCCCACCCTTGCCAACTTCAAAAGCCTCAATACCATCAGTTTTTAGTAACACAATGCTCTCCAAAGGTATTCAGTAAAACCAACCTACTGAAGGTCTGAATAGATGTTCATATTTTTCTTCAAAGAACTTAAATGGGGGAGGGAAGTGACAAAACAGGTAAGCTGCCACTTAGGCTGCCACATCCCATTCTGAAGTGTCATTCTGTTTCCAACCCAAGTCCCTGTTAATGTGCAGGGGAAGTAGCAAATGCTGAACCAAATGCCTGGATCCTGTCACCCACGTGGGTGACGCAGATGGGGGCTCCAGTTCCTGGCTTTGATTTGGCTTGGTCCTGGTTATTATGAGGATTGGGGGGGCCAATGAAAGAAAACCTATTGGCTATTCTGCCTTTCAAATAAATAAACATACATATAAATCTTATGTAAAAACAACTTATATGGAAACTGTCAGGAGCCTAGAGCAAATTCCTTCAGCTACAGCCCATCCCAGGAAAGGAATGACTTAGATTAAACCTACTGATCTCGTGGATGATACTGGACTTTCAAGATGGGCGAAGGGAATCGAAACCTCTGGTCGCAGTCGCCTGAAAGAACATCCCACTGTGACACTATATTATCAGTGGAAGCACTCACGAGCTTATGACCATCTCGGCTCCAGCTAAGAGAAAAAAGGGTAATTCAGAACATTATCTAAGTTGAAATACATCACTTTAACTTAGTGGTATTACATTATTCTTTCAAGAAATTATTTTCTTATTAAAAACTGCAGATATTTGGAGGTCACAGTATGACATCTTAACACATGCATACAACATGTACTGATCAACCTTTCTATAAAGCCCTCATCATGACCCAGAGCTGCCCTCCTCTACTTCCTCATAATGTACTTCATAGGTTATTATGAACTAGCCACCTCTAGGTCATGATTCCTTTGACCCAACTCCAATTTGGTACCTGTTATTCAAATCAACTCTATCTTCATACCCCTTACAACCTATAGTAATCACTTCCACGTTGAGGCGGAGTTGTGGCTTTTACTAGCTCCTACATATGAAGAAAACTATTTGTGACTGGCTTAATTCACTGGATCTTCCAGGCCAAACCATTTTGCACAAGTGACAGGATTTCATTCTGTGCTACGGCTGAAGGGTACCCCACTATGTATATATACCACATCTTCTTTATCCAGCCACCTAATGATAAACATCTCACTTGAGTCCATTCCACTCTTTGGCTGTTGTGAACAGTGCTGCAGTAAATACGGCAGAGCAGTGATCTCTAAGGATTTTATGTCTTTTGGATGTATATGCAGCAGTGGGACTGCTGGATGATATGACAGCTCTACTAAATGTTCTTTAACAGCACCATACTGTTACCCATAGTGGCTGCAATAATTTAAATTTCCACCAACAGTGTGTGAAAGTCCTCTTTTCTTTACAACTTCACCAGCATTGGTTATTTTTAGTCCTTTTCATAATAACCGTTCTAACAACTCTGAGGTGACAGCTTGTTGGGGTTATGATTTGCACCTTCCTAATGGCTCATAGTATTGAGCAGTTTTCATATATCTGTTAGCCATTTGTATTTCTTCTTTTAAGAACTACCTACTCAAGTACTGGACTGGGTTTTACTCTTTTTGAGTTCCCTACACAGTCTGAATATGAATCTTTTGTCAAAAGAGCTCACAGATACTTTCCCTAATTCCACTGCCTGTCTCTCCACGCTACTGGCTGTCTCTTTGCTGTGCAGGACTTTCCAAGTTTGATAGAATCCCATTTTCCTGGTTCAGCTTTTGAGTATGCGTGAGTCACACATGTTGCCCTAAACCCAGTACCATTCTTCTAATGCTTACTCAAATCCACAACATGCTTTCAACTAACTAAATAAGAATTCTTGATTTTATGACATTCACATCTAGTAATGGCAACTTAAAAAAAAAAAAACAGTAACTTAATATTTCAAGATTTCACTTTAAGTGGCCCAATAAAAGATTCAAACATCCTAGAAAAAAATCTAAGATCAGTTGGCTCTTGAGGCTCATGTATACAGCATGACCACAAACTTGCAGAAAACTATCACTCTCCAGGTGGTAGAATTATGGAAAACCAGTTCTTAGCTATTTTTCATAATTATCTAAAACAATGATTGACGTTACTGTATAATCAAACATACATGTGTATTTTCAATGGGTAGGACTGATAGTTGCATGACTGAACATACACATAAACCACTGAATTCTACACTTTAGCAGGTGAATTGCTCTTAAAAACACGTGTATCTATTTCAATCTTTATTGCAAGAACACAAGAAACGCAAAGGACCTGGAAAGGAGTCAGTGCTCCCATTCTGAATATCTGAGAGAGTGCGGCCCCAAGCCGCGAGACCATCAGTGTCCCAGCCCAGACAGGGGCCAGGCCTCCTCCCGCTTCCGTGCTCCATACTATCACTGTAACTGCCATTCAAACCAAGGGAAACAGTCATGATTTTATTAACCTAGACTTGATTAGGTACCTTCTTTTGGTGCCGAGCTCATTTAAAAAATAAATGCTATACCAAAATAAAAACTTCTGATGTGGCCAGAGAAGCTTCAGAGAGGAGTAAAATCAATAGGAATAAATATAAAAATAGACATTCGCTCAATACATTTGATAGAAAGCCTTAATTACTGAAAGAGTTAGCATGTTTGTGAACATAGAATTGCTGGAATTCAAGAATCTGGACAAGGCTGGACTAGGCAACCACTGCATCACTATTACTGTAACACTACAGATGTCACTTCTAAACATCTCATTTCAGAACTGCAACACCAGACAATCATACTACATGAACTTCTGAGAAAGGTACTTTAATGACCCCATGGGTTTAATTAGGATCTACATAACCTACAAGAAATTGTATTACCAACAACTAAGTATTTAAAATTCTGAATTTAAGTTACCTATATTGAACCAGAGAATATATAGTCATAAATTACTTCCCCTAATTTAACCTATATTTAACATACTGATTGAGAACTTCCTTACCATAGAGAACAGACTGGATGGATGTGTGCACTAATTATTTTTGCAATGCCTCTTGTCAAGAAATCCCAAATGACAATTCGGCCATCATTACAACCAACGGCAAGTAGCGTGCCCCATCTATTAAAGGTACAAGTGAGGGCCATGCTGATACAATCCAAAGTTCCATCAGCTTCCTAAAAATGAAAACAAAGATAAGAATAAAGACAGTAATAACAAGGCATCCATATTATCTAAGATTCTTTTACCACATGTCGAACACTTCACTCGAATCACAACACTAATGCATACCAAAATAATCTATGTGTCTTCATATACCTATTAAATGAATAGAATGAAGAAAAATTTATAGGGGCTGGTGTGGTGGCATGGTGGGCAAAGCTGCTGCCTGTGGTACTGACATCTCATATGGGTACTAGTTCAATTCCTGGCTGCTCCACTTATGATCCAGCTCCCTGCTAGTGCGCTAAGGAAAACAGAAGTGGAGCTGGGCCTCTGTAACCATGTGGTGAATGCAGGTCAAACTTCTGGCTCTGGATCAGTCCAGCTTCCGCCACCAATGCATCCATCTGGAGAATGGAATAGCACATCTCCCCTGTCCCCCATTACTCTGCCTTTCAAAACAAAACAAAAACCTCTGTGTTTTGTTTTTCTGATTTTACTTGAAACAGTTACAGAGAGAAGGAGGGAGACAAAGATTTTCCATCTCCTCAAATAACTGCCAACAGCCAGGGCTGAGCTAAGAACTTCCTCCAGTCTCCCACATGGGTTCAAGGGCCCAAGGCTTTGGACCATCCTCCACTGCTTTCCCAGGCCAAAAGTAGGAAGCTAGATCAGAAGTGGAGCTGGATCAGAAATGGACTGGAAGTTATTTAACAAATGAGAGAGAAATATCTACAAAGGGCAACCAAGAATTGTGGAAACAAAGGACAATGTTAAGTGTGTTAAGTGACCATATGAGATACCTGAATCCCATATTGACTGCCTGGCTGAGTCCTGGCTTCTCCACTTCCAATCCAGCTGCTAGCTAATGTGCCCTGGGAAGCAAACAATGATGAGGCAAGTATTTGGGTTCCTGCCATCCTTTGTGAGAAACTGGGATAGAGCTCCTGGCTTCAGTTTGGGCCAACCCTGGCTGTTGCAGGCCATTAGGGAGTGAACCGGTGGATGCAAGATTTGTGTGTGTGTGACTTTCAAATGTCTGATTAGTTATTCAAATAAATAACTTTTAAGTAAAAAAGCAAAAAGGGTTTTTGGAAATAGATGTTCTTATTAGTCTCTCACTACTGCAACTTTGCACAGATTTTCTAGAGGGCAAACAGGCCAACCTTCACAGTCACTAACAGTCACATCCAGCAAACAAAGCTCCAGGACAACACTTTAAAACAAAAACCCTGGAGCAATCTATATGCACAGCATTAAGGAAATCAAATTATTTTGCATCAAAATGAAGCCATTTAGATACAATAACACATTCAATTATTATAAAGTATCATATTTTAAAAGTGAGGTACAATTATACATATTACTGCAATGGAAAAACACTGATTGAAACTAGATAAAGTAGAGGCAAAAGTAATCCACATAGCAAGTGGTGCTACCTTGAAAGTCTTCTATGTAAAGGCAAATGGCCTGTACCACTTACAACAGCCAGCGATTCCTAGCCAACACTGTTTACTCTGCCTTATGTTCAAAATTAAACACTTAGTTCCTTCTCAGAGAAGATTTATCACTTAAGGGTTATCAAAAGACAAGGACAAAAAAGCAATTTCTGTTCAAACACAAAAACTGGGCAGTGACCCTATTCCCAAAATCATGACAGAATTATACTCTTACCTCTGGGTAGTTCTGCCCAAAGGACTCTGTAAGAAAGCAAAGAAAAATAATTGATGGGAAATATGCAACACACGGCGGCGGGGGGGGGGGGCGGTGTCAGACAGCTCAGCAACAGCCCTTGCGGGGCTGGTAAAGCCAGGGGTCACATCATCTTCATCAACCACATCAATACACTTCTGCTGTTTTCACTCCATGAGCTCCTGAGTGCACTGCCAAGACAACATGACTCGTGCTACTGTGGCAGCGCAGAGGCAGGGGCAGATCTGAGAACCCAACAAACATTAAAGAGATTTGTAGAAATATGAAAAAATGCCACTCTTCCAAGTACTTTTTGCTTTCAAAATCAAAATAATTGTATATAAACATAGAATGAATGTATTAGGATTATTTCAAAATTAGCTTTAGGGGCAGGCACCTGAACAACAGTTAAGCTGCCCCTATATGAGTACCTGGTTCAGGTTCCTGCTACTCTGTTTCTGATCCATCTTCCTACTAATGTGCACCTGGGAGGCAGCAGGGACAACTCAAGTCCTTTCCCACAAAGGAAACCCGACTGAGCTTCAGGTTTCTTGTTTCGGCCTGGACCAGCCTTGGCTTTTACACATTGGATGGAGGGTTTAGGAACCCAGCTCCAGGGAATGAAGGGCGACTGCTATAATAGCCTCTAGGTTGTTGTATAATCAGTCAGCTGGTTATATATGCAATTCTCTATACTTATTTCTTAGGCAAATAACATTTTGGTACACACTTCCCTGAATGTCTTTATTACATTCCATGTGGTTTTTCTGCATTTGTAACAATTACTGTAAGCTATATGATGGACTGGGCCCAGCGCCATGGTAACCTAGCAGCTAAAGTCCTCGCCTTGAACGCTCCAGGATCCCATATGGGTGCCGGTTCTAATCCCAGCAGCCTTGCTTCCCATCCAGCTCTCTGCCTGTGGCCTGGGAAAGCAGTCGAGGACGGCCCAAAGCCTTGGGACCCTGCACCCGCATGGGAGACCCAGAAGAGGTTCCTGGGATTCCCGGCTTCAGATCGGCGCAGACTGGTTGTTGCGCTCACTTGGGGAGTGAATCATCGGACGGAAGATCTTCCTCTCTGTCTCTCCTCCTCTCTCTGTATATCTGACTTTGTAATAAAAACAAACAAATCTTAAAAAAAAAAAAAGTTATATGATGGACTGATATTTTCTGTAAATTTCATTTTAGCAGCAGAACCATCTGTCTGAAACCAGGAGTCTAAAGCTTCTTCTAGGTGTCCCACATGGGTGTAGGTGCCCAAGGCCTCAAGTCATCCTCTGCTGCCTTCCCAGGCCTGGAGCTGGATCATAAGTGGAGTAACTAGGACTCAAACTGGCACCTATATGGGATGTTGGTTCTTGCAGGTGAAGAATCACTCAGCTGAGCATGCCAGGCCCAGTGGATTTGTTTCTACAGAAGTTTGAAAAGCAGCTTTACTGGACTTTGCCCTTTATAAAAATTAATACTTTACAAAAACAAAATAAACAAACAAACAAAAAAAACATGGGCTAGCATAGTGGTATAACACAATAACCCACAGCCTGAAGCATCTAGCACCCTCATATGGATGCAGTTCAAGTCCTAGCTGCTCCCACCCCAATCCAACTCCCTGTTAATAGCCTGGGAAAACAGAAGAGGAAGGCCCAAAGCCTGGGCCCCTACACCCATGTGGGAAATCTACAAGAAGTTCCTAGCTCTCAGCTTTGGACCAGCCAGGCTCTGGGTACTGCTGCCATATTGAGGAAGGAAGGAACCAGTGAATGGAAGATTCTCTCTCTCTCTCTCTCTCTCTCTCTGCTCTCTCTTTCTGTAACTCCTTAAGTAAAATAAATCTTAAAAAAAGAAAAGACTTAACATTAACATTAAAACGTAACAAAGAAACAAAGAAACACTGGTCCTGCATTGAAGAAAATAAATACAATACTACCACAGTGCCTGAAAATAAAGGTAAATAAATTCCAGAAAAGATAAACATTAAACCTAAGGTGGCTAGAGTGTATGAGTTTCAGATAAGAAGGATAGGAAATGCTAAAATTCTATCCAGGCGGGTTTGTTAGAGTGGTGGGCAGAGGCCCAGACCCCACTTGAGACGCCTACACCCCCTATCAGAGCGCCTGGCTTGAGTCCCAACTCCCCTCCTGGCTGCCTTCTGGCTAACAGTGCCCCAGGAGCTAAAGGGGTAAACAGCCGAGTTCCTACTACCCATGCAGCAGAACCAGAGCTCCTGGCTTCTGGCTTTGGCCTGGCCCACCCCTGATGCTGCAGGCATCTGAGTAGTAACCCAATAAAGGAGAGACTTCCTTACCTCTCATTCTTTCTTTCACATCATCAAACAAATAAAAATTTGCTTATTAAAAGTAAGTAAATAAATTCCAGGTAAATAACATTGTCTTGGCTTTCAAAACATAAGGCCAGAATATACATATGTATGTATTTTAGATAGAAAGAGACAGCTGTCATCCACTGGTTGACTTCCTAAACACCTGTAACAACTGAGGTCAAACCTGGGAACCAGAAACTCAATCCAAGTCTCCCACATGGGTGACAGGAACCATCACTGCATTAACCGGAAGTAGGGGTCAGGCGACCGAGACAGGACCCATACCCAGGGACTCTGAAATGAGATGCAAACATACCAAGCAGCATCTTAACTGCCATACAAAACACTCTATAAGAAACAGCATCATGTTAAGTGAGAATAAACTGCAAATAATGTATATATAAAGGTTATATTTCAACAAAGAACAGGCAAAATGGCTCAACTGGTTAATCCTCCCCTTGCAAACACCACGATCTCATATGAGAGCAAGTTCATGTTCCCACTGCTCCACTTCCAATAGTTTCTGCTTACAGCCTGGGAAAGCACTGGAGGATGGTCCAAAGCCTTGGGACCCTGCACCCACGTGGGAGACCTGGAAGAAGTTCCTGGATCCTGGCTTCGGATGGGCGCAGCACCGGCCATTGCAGTCACTTGGGGAGTGATTCACTGGATGGAAGATCTTCCTCTCTGTCTCTCCTTCTCTCTGTATATCTGACTTTGTAATAAAAATTAAAAATAAATAAATAAATATATTTGTTCATTTCAAAAGCATCTAATGCTGAAAAGGGTAACCTTTTTTCCTACCAAAGGCCATTTGGATATTTGTTAAGGATTTATTCTTTTTTATTTGAAAGGCAGGGTAACAGACACACCTGCTGGTTTACTCCCCGAATGGCTGCAATAACTGGGGCTCTACTAGGCCAAAGCTAGGAGCCTGGAGTCTTCAGGGTCTCCCACGTAAGGCAGGGCCCAAGCACTTGGACTACCTTCCTTCAGCTGCTTTCCAGGCCTGTAGCAAGGAGTATTGGCAGAAGTAGAGCAGTCGGGACTTGATCTGGTGTCCATTTGGGATGCCAGCGTTGCAGACAGCATCATCACTTGTTATGCCACAATGCTGGCTCTGCTCTGGATAACAACAACATTTATAACATCTGTGGGCCACACAAAATGATCAACTCAAAAATGAGCCTGTTGGGCCCAGCGTGGTGGTCTAGTGACTAAAAGTCCTTGCCTTGGAGGTGCCGCGATCCCATGTGGGTGCCAGTTCTAGTCCCAGCAGCCCCGCTTCCCATCCAGCTCCATGCTTGTGGCCTAGGAAAGCAGTCGAGGATGGCCTGGAGCCTTGGGACCCTGCACCCGTGTGGGAGACCTGCAGGAGGTTCCTGGCTCCTGGCTTCAGATCGGCACAGCACTGGCCGTTGCAGTCACCTGGGGAGTAAATCAACGGATGGAGGATACTTCTCTCTGTCTCTCCCTCTCTGTATATCTGACTTTGCGATAAAAATAAAATAAATCTTTAAAACAATAATAACCGTTATGGATTTACTGAATTTGGAGTCCCCACAGGATCCCTAAGATCAGGCACAGGCCAAATGATACTGTGGATCTTGATCTTACACTGCCTCTAGGCCAGACTTCCCCACAGAGATCTAATGAAAGACCAACAGGCTGCACCAGCAGTAATCTCAGGCGGATGCCTCATTTCTCTACGGTGCCCACACCTCCACTTACAGCTTACTTCTGCCACATCCCACACTAGACTCATATCACATTCAACTGTCAATTCCCTTATGCGCTGGCTGTTATATCCCATTTCACTGACGAAAGTTTTGCTAAGAAGTTAAATAAATTCACACACTGATAGCTAAAAAACTGGCAAAATCTGACCCAGAAGCTGTATGAGAGAACTTGAGAAAGATCATGGAAACTGTATTATGACAAAATTATACATGGATTTCAAAAATTCTTCGCACCAACATGAACTAATGTTTTAATTCCCTCTTGGATGAACTTTTTCTTTTAAGATCTTATTTACTTTTGGGACCGGTGTGGTGGCCTAGCGGCTGAAATCCTCACCTTGAACGCGCCAGTATCCCATATGGGCGCTGGTTTTTTTTTTTTTTTTTTTTTTTTTTTTTAAAGATTTATTTTACTTTTATTACAAAGTCAGATATACTGAGAGGAGGAGAGACAGAGAGGAAGTGGAGCTGCCAGGATTAGAACCAGCAGCCATATGGGATCAAGGCGAGGACCTTAGCCACTAGGCCACGCTGCCAAGCCCGGGCGCTGGTTTTAATCCTGGCTGCTCCACTTCTCATCCAGCTCCCTGTTTGTGGCCTGGGAAAGCAGTCGAGGATGTCCCAATGCTTTGCGACCCTGCACCCACGTGGGAGACCTGGAGGAGATTCCAGGCCCTTGGCTTTGGATTAGCACAGCACCAGCCGTTGCAGTCAATTGGGGAGTGAATCACTGGACGGTAGATCTTCCTGTCTCTCTTCCTCTCACCTTTCAGGTGCCATCTTTTTAAAAAAAAGATTTACTTATTTTTATTGGAAAGCCAAATACTACAGAAAGGAGAGACAGATCTGCATGGTGTTTCACTCCCCAGTGACAACAATGGCCGGAGCTGAGCCAATCCGAAGCCAGGAGCCAAGCAGGAGCTTCTTTCAGGTCTCCCACGTGGGTGCAGAATCCCAAGGCTTTGGGCCGTCCTCTACTGCTTTCCCAGGCCACAAGCAGGGAGCTGGATGGGAAGTGGAGCAACCTGGATACGAACAGGTATCCATATGGAATACACAGTGCCTGTAGGTATAGGATTAGCCAATTGAGCCAGCACACTGGTCCCTGAAGGAACTTTCTGAAGTATCCTTAACACTCTTAAATGCAATCACACTAAAAAGCTATGGAATCTTATCCAAATTTGTCCTCAAATCACTGCTTCAGGATTTGGCAAAACATAAAAGTCAAAATGTGCCCACTTCCTTTCTGCATGCCTTCTTCAGTCAACAACAACCTGCATCAGTATGAGCAGGCGTGAGCTCTGTCAGGGCCAAGGACCACACTCCAACAAGTGAGCAAACCACATGCAATTGCTCCCCAGTGACAGCTTGTCCTGTCCACTTGATTCCATGTTTCCTCTTTGCTGGAGATGCTAACGAAAAAGAGCTTGAGTGTTCCACTTTCCCTCTTGCTTATCGAGCCCGTGGGTGACACATGACAAACTTCTGGATGAGGATCTTTACAGTTATTCTTAAATTGAGATGCAGAGGGGCCGGCGCGATAGTGTAGTGGCTAAAGTCCTCGCCTTGCATGCGCCGGGATCCCATATGGGTGCCGGTTCTAATCCCAGCAGCCTTGCTTCCCATCCAGCTCCCTGATTGTGGTCTGGGAAAGCAATCGAGGACAGCCCAAAGCCCTGGGACCCTGTACCCATGTGGGAGACCCGGAAGAGCTCCTGGCTCCTGGCTTCGGATTGGCTGAGTTCCGGCCATTGTGACCGTTTGGAGAGTGAACCAACAGAGGGAAGATCTTCCCCACTGTCTCTCCTCCTCTCTGTATATCTGACTTTGTAATGAAAATAAATCTTTTTTTTTTTTTAAAGATTTATTCATTTTTATTACAGCCAGATATACAGAGAGGAGGAGAGACAGAGAGGAAGATCTTCCGTCCGATGACTCACTCCCCAAGTGAGCCGCAACGGGCCGATGCGCGCCGATCCGAAACCAGGAACCTGGAACCTCTTCCGGGTCTCCCACGCGGGTGCAGTGTACCAATGCATTGGGTCGTCCTCAACTGCTTTCCCAGGCCACAAGCAGGGAGCTGGATGGGAAGTGGAGCTGCCGGGATTAGAACTGGAGCCCATATGGGATCCCGGGGCTTTCAAGGCGAGGACTTTAGCTGCTAGGCCACGCCGCCGGGCCCTAAAAATAAATCTTAAAAAAAAAAAAAAAAGTTGAGATGCAGAGAGCACAAGTGCATCAGTGAGCTCTGGTCCCCCAGCTTACTCCTCAAAAATCCTGAAGACCTTAGCCAGGGGTCTCCCATAAGTGGCAGGAACTCAATCCCTGAAGCCATCCCCACTGGCTCCCACGCTCAGCCCTGCCTGGGACCCAGAGTCAGCACTGAATCCAGACGGTCTGACATGAGATCCAGGTGTCTTCCTCCACCACCCCCAGCCACAGGCCCTCCTTGCCTGAGTGCCAAAGGAGTAACCTGCAGTGTTACAGTCGGGGCCAAGTAGAAGACGTCCTCCTCAGGAAACCCTGTCTGCCTGTCTCCTTTTTACATTTTGGGTTTTCAGCCTCATTAGCTTTCCTACCACTCGGCTTAACAGCAGATGCCCCTTTCAGGTGCCACCTTTAAAAAGCGATTTGCCCCTCCTCTGCACCCACCTGCTTGGAACCTGAGACAGCTTTCAACGCATCCCACGGGCTTCTTCTGCTTCCTTCTTTTTACCTATTTGAATCCCTTCACCCTTCCAGGCCTCTCAATCCTCCTCCCGGTCTCCTAACAGGGAATGAAGTCTATTCACTGGATTGTCAACACACACTTCTTGAAGACGTGACTGCCATGAGTTCTTCTGTCTCATGGATCCTCCTCTCATTAGTCCTGCTACTTTCTGCTCGCCAACCAGTACCACCCTAAACCATCAAAACCCAGGATAGTTCAGGTCCTGAGCAGCACTTCCCATTCGGACTCCTCCATCTATGTCCATCAGTGAGACACTGTCAGGACTTCTTGTAGAGAAATGCCATGTCTGAATGTCCCACCACACCCCTATCCCATCACACATACTTTACTCTCAGGAACCTTCCATCTCTGTAACATCCCTGCGAGCCGGCTACCTCTTTCAGAGCACTAGCCTGTCACCTTTACTCCATCCAGACCTTACAGGGATGGGTCCTCTCGGTCTCTACTGCCTTGCCCACACCTTCCTAAAACCAACGGTATCAGGCCTCTGCTTGAGTGGCTGAGGGGTCCTACAGCCCAAAGACTCACAGCGCAGCCCATTCTCTGTCCCACAACTAGCATCTATGGCAAGGCACCACACTGGTCTGTACTCTTCTCCGTCTACATGGCTAAGTACATGGCAGGCACTTAAGAATGTGCCCAGCTCTACCTGTACTTACCTGTACCTCACTGTTAGCTAATTTATCGTTTATTCCTCCTCACTCCCTTTAATTACAGACAATTATCCAAGATCTTGGCCATTTTCTTTTTCTGCCCTCCCTTTCCTCTGGTTTCATCCTGGACTCAGAAGGTTTCTGCTAGCCCGCCTACAGGAGGAGTGTCAACCTCATTCATCCTCACTTGTCTCCTGAAGTTCAGATCCACACTCAATGTCCTTAGGTTTGAGTCACCGCGTCATATTCATCCCTTTCCACATGTCAATTTACTGTTCTCACCACCACAACCTGCAGTTACTAAATTCTACCAACTCTGCCTCCTTGGTGCTCTTTCCCAGTTCCTAGTCAGGCCTTCCTCTTCGTCTCATCCACCACCACTACCCAGATTGGTTTCACTATTCAAACAACTTCAAGCCTCAAGCACAAAATGCTGTCTGGTAAACCTTACACAAATCCTAACCCCAACTGAGTGATTTACCAAAACCCTGCAACGGATCTACCCCCACCTTTCCTGAAATATACAAGCTTCTCAGTTCGGCATTAAAGAACCTCTACCAAACAAATGGCACCAGCCCGACCTGTTTTCCTTAGTAACAACACTCACCAAGTGGGCTGACAATTCTGCAGGTGCTCATTCACCGATGTCTTAAAACACAATTCTTGCGAGCAACTCCTCCCACACCATCACACCCCCTTGTCAACATGCCACTCAGGCCACCAACTCCCCCAGTGTGCTGCAATTCTCCTTCTGCACCTGCCCCAGTCCATGCAGTCACCTTTCCACCCTTCCTAACAAGGGACTCCACAGCCATGACTCCTGCACTATCCAATTTCCACATTGTCTCTGACTTCTCCTAACAAAAAGCTCCTTAAAGAAAAAAAAAAATCTTAAAGATGATGACATCCTTTGGACGGTCGGCGCCTCTCCTGAATCTGTCAGGAGGAACCGCACCCTTAGACACAGCTAACGGTGTGGGACTCCTGGAAAACCTCAGGACTCCCAAAACTCCCGTCACCTAATGAAAGCCCTGAAGACCAGACCCTGGGAACAACCCGAGTTAAGGGGCAGGGAAAAAGGGACTCGAAGGAAGGGCGACAAAAGGCAGCCAGCTCTGCAGCCTCCCCACCCCCTTTCACAGGCCGGCCCGGCAGCTGGCCGCTCACACCGGACGCCAGTGTAACCGGCTCCCAACGCCCCTGCGCCCTTGGCTCGCCTACTGCCTGCTCACGACCGCCCGAGTCTATTTTCCTCTGTTCAGTGCGGCACTTGTAGAAAAAAACTCTAAGTCCTCTCCTTAGACATCGCGTGTTTCTAAATAAATAAATAAAAGGAAACCCGGGTAAGTGCCCAATATCCGCCACGCGTCTTCACCCCGACCCCAAGCACTCGCTCGGGGCGGCCCTGGGAGCCGCAGCCGAAGCCCCAGCCGGCGTCCCCGTCGCTGCACACCGACCCCAGGGCGGCGACGCAGGCCGCCTGGCCAGCAACGGGGCTCCCCGAGCTGCTGCTGCTCCGCTCGGCAGCGCCCGGGCACCGAGTTCCGGAAGGCTGCAGTCGGCGCCCCCGCACCCGGCACCACGGCCCTCCTCACCGAGCAGCTCGAGGTTCATCCCTGCGGACTCGGGCCGCCTGGCCTCGGCTCGGCCAACGACGCCTGCCGCCCCTGCCGCTCCTGTCTGCGTCGAGAAGAGCCCGGCGCCAGCTCCCGACACTTTCAGACTTGGGAGGACCCGCGGCTTCCGCTGGCTTCCCTCCTTCCTTCTGCGTTTCCAGTGGGCTGCCCAGAGATGTGCCTAACTAGAAAGAAACACAAACTCACTCAGGATTGACACAATATGAGCTTTTTTAAGTTATAAAAGCGTTCTTGTCAACAAGGGCTTTTAAAAGGGCGACAACGTAGAGCCATTTGCTGTGGGAGCGTGTAGCTCAGTGAGAAATTTCAGGCATGTGTGTAAACCTACCACTGGGTGCTGTATTGTGTGTGCAGCTGTGTGGTCCGGGCGGGCTGCCTTAGGGTCCGCAGGGAAGGTTCCGGACGCGTCATCTTGGCGTAGGAGAGCGGGAAAGCTTGTGTCCTTCTGACGGCAGTGTGCTGCGAGGGGGGCGAGCCTCGGTGCGTACGGGGTTCCTGGACCTCCTGCGTGTGGGGTCCCTGGGTGCCCCAGCGCTCCGTCACAGCAACTGTGAGGAAGTCCGCGCACACATTACGGGGTCAGATTCCTGCTGTGGACTCTGTGTGGTATCATCCAGGAAGGAGGAGAAGCAGAGGCTCCAGAAAATAAGCGTCGGGCCGGTTACCCCAACTTACCCCACATTTGGGCGGCACCTAGGTGTGCTCATATTGTAAAATAGGGGATGATAAAATAGTAGTACTTACAGGACAGTCGTGAGGATTACCGAGTTATCTCAGTGCCTGGATGTGCAAGGCCCCAGTGAGGATGCCTGCATATATCCGAAGCATTGGTAAAATGTCATCCTAGGTAGTTCACGACCAACAATGCTTTTTAATGAGAGCGTTGCTGTACGTTTTAGCAGTCATGTATTATCAACCTTGGTCTTCAACTCTGCCCATAGGATAAGGAAGAAGAGTTACTTTTCATATGTATAAATGTGTAACCTATCTTGCATGAAGTAACCTATCTTGAGGATGGAGTATTAATCTGGTAGGATTTTTAAGCAAGGGATAATATGATCATGTTGGTGTTTGAGAAATAAAACGCTTCAGGGCCATGTGGAGTAAGGATTGATTGTGGGGTGAAACTAACTAGGACTCCACTGCAGTAATTCTGTGGAGCGACTTGAAATGAAACCACGTTAGACGGGCAAGTGTGGTGCAGCCTGTTAAACTGCTTCCTGCAATGCTAGCATCCCATATGAGCAGTAGTTCCAGTCCTGGGGATTCAGGTGGACATCTGAGGAGTGAACCAGCAGATGGAAGGGTTGTGTGTGTGTGAACTCTGCCTTTCGAATAAAAACCCACAGGAGAGGGGAGAAGAGGAAGGCAATGCTTGCAAAAGCAGTGTATGTGATAGACCTGAGAACAGAATGAGCAAGACCTGTCTGGAAAGCAGTGGAGGGTCAGGAGTCTGACATGACGTCCCCACTTCCAGTCTGGGTGATCCCGTTTGCCAGGGCAGAGAATGCAGGAGATGCACAGCTGGCAGGATGGGTGGAGTCCAGTTTAGGAGATGCTCAGATTCAAGGGGCATGTGAGAAATACAAGTGGTCATACAGGCCTGGAAGTCAGAGAGCTAGGCTGAAGAGCTACTGTATTGCATCAGTTTAAGTATGTATCCTTTTTGTACAATTTTAAAATTTATTTTCATTTCATTTGAAAGGCAGAGACAACGTATCCATCTGCTAGTTCCCTCCCCAAATACAGAAACAGCCAAGCCTGGGCCAAACTCAGGCTGGGATTCACGAAGTTGACATGAGTGTCGGACCCGCTCCCTGCTGCCTTCCCAGGGTGCACATTAGCAGGGAGCTGCAGGAGAAGCACAGACTAGCTAGGGCTCAAACCAAGCACTCTAACACGGGTGTCGATAGCCTAAGACAAGGCTTTTTATTTTTTATTTTTTCCAGAAAAAGCCAGAACTAGGGAGAAAGATTTTCCATCCACTGTTTCACTTTCCAGATGCCATAGTAGCGAGAGCTTGGCCAAGCCAAAGCCATGAATTTCCTCCAGGTCTCCCACATGGGTGTCAGGGGCCCAAACACTCTTCTCCGGTTTTCCCAGGCCATTATGGGAGCTTGATCACAAGTGGAGCAGCCAGAACAAGAGTTTGGAATACCGGTGTTGCAGGCGGCTGCTTTTATGTGCTAGGCCACAATTTTGGCCTTCAAAGCCTTAGCTGCTATACCAAATACATGTGCTCATTTTTCTATCTTTCTTTCTTTCTTTTTTTTTTTTAATTATTTAAGAGGAGAGATTGTCCACTGCTTCACTCGCTAAATGGTCACAACAGCCAGTCTGGGCCAGCCCAAAGCCAGGAGCCCAGAACTTCATCCTGGCTTCCCACATGGCTGGCAGGGCCCAAGTACTTGGGCCATCCGCCAATTCTGGATACATTAGCAGGAAGCTAGATCAGAAGCAGAGTAGCTAAATATTCAAATCAACACTGCAATATGGAAGGACAACATATATGTGTACCTTATAACTCATAGTATCTTTGATTTAGTGCAAAACAAGGTAATTGGTAGACTTTTTTTTACAAGGGTTAAAATTAATTAATACAATTAACTGCCAATGGAGAGTTCCCAGATTTGTGTATTGAATGGAGGAAATGCTATTTTCCAGCCCTGAAGCCGTTTGTGACTGTCACTCAGACTGCATTAATAAGGTCATGATGCTCAGCAAGGCTCAGCTTGCATCTCATTAAACCCTGAATTCTGCTGGCGGGTACTGACTCCTCCTCCAGGTAAAATGTTGGGAATTCTCTGAATGGAGCACCTCCCAGTCAGCCACGATATGCTCTGGTAGCTGGCTCAATGCTTAGATTACAAGGAGTGGGGTCCCAGGAGCTTCACCCAATAGTCTTCCACCTTAGCATATCTGGGGTACTTCAAAAAGCAAAGGTGCCTGCGTCCAACTCCTGGATAGTCTGAGTTAACTGCAGAATCTGCCTAGAACATTTTTTAAAACTCTGTGGGAGCCAGGCACAGTAGCCTAGTGACCAAAGTCTTCAATTTGCATGTGCTGGGATCCCATATGGGCACCTTCTAATCCCGGCAGCCCCACTTCCCCTCCAGCTCCATGCTGTGGCCTAAGAAAGTAGTCAAGGATGGCCGAAAGCCTTGCAACCCTGCACTTGCATGGGAGACCTGAAAGAGGCATCTGGCTTCTGGCTTTGGTCAGCTTAGCTCCAGCCATTGCAGCCACTTGGGGAGCGGGTCATCAAAAGGAAGATCTTCCTCTCTGTCTCTCCTCTCTGTATATCAGACTTTATAATTAGAAAGATAAATATTTTAAAAACAGAAAAAAACCTCTGTGGGAAATCCTTTTCTATAAAATATTTATTTTTACTAGAAAGGCAGATTCTCAGAGAGAAGGAGAGACAAAGAGAGATCTTCTGTCCACTGGCTCACTCCCCAGTGGCCATAATGGCTGGAACTAAGCTGACCCAAAACCAGGAGCCTCTTCCAGACTTCTCACATGGGTGCCGGGTCTTAAGGCCTTGGACCATCCTTTGCTACTTCCCCAGGTCACAAACAGGGAACTGGATGGGAAGTAGAACAGCCAAGACATGATCTGGCACCCACATGGGATGCTGGTACTTGCAGGTAAAGCATTAGCCAGTTGAGCCATCATGCCGGCCCTCGTGCCTAGAACATTTTTTGGGCTCTAATATGTTTAAAAGCTTTCGGATGATTCTTTTTGTTGTTGTTGTTGTTATATTTTTATTTTGAATTTTTGGCAAATGTTTGACAAATACCACCCCTTCTGTATGCTCTTCCTTTTCTGGTACAATTTTGTGGTACAATTTCATATAGACTAGGATGATTCTAATATACAGTGTTAAGAACCATAAGAGGAGGTTGGTGGTGCCACCACAATCATTGGCTAAAACAAAATAAAAGCTAAGAAAATATATGCTTAAAAGATTATTTATTTTAAAGCCAAAGTGACACACAGAGAAAGGCACATAGAGAGATCTTCCATCCAATGGATTCACTTTCTAAATGGCCTCAATAACCAGGCCAAAGTCAGAAGCAAGAAACCCTATGCTGCTCTCTCACTAGGTAGCTGGCTGTGCTTTCCCAGGTGCATTAGCAGCAAGCTCGATTGGAAACAGAGCAGCTGGGGGACTCAAATCAGCACTGGGATGTGGGACAGCAGCACCCCAAGGCATGACATAAGGGGCTGCACCACAGTGCCTACCCCCTGCCCACCCCAAAAACATACTCTGGATCACGAGTGTGCATAATATCAGTGAGAACACAGACTCCCATAGAACTCAGAAAGAAAACAGAAAATAGCTTTGAATTCCCTAGGGAGAAGGATTGGCAGGGAGGGAAGATGCTCATTTGAATGTACACCTCCAACAATGGAAAAATACAGTAGAGAAAGTTAAGCCTTGCAGTATTGCCTATAGTTTCAAAATGCTGAAACTTTTCAAATGTAAAGAGATCTGCCTTTGCATGTCTCACTGGATCCAGAAAATTAAGTAGCCACTACAGTCAGCCTTGGTGTGTCCACCACAAGCCGGCACTCACAGAGTACCCTGCATCCTGACCATAGTTAACCACACTATGGGTATGCCTCAAGATTCCCTTCCCCAAAATTTGCAGCACAGACCATCTGACCCCCACAATGTGACACATCTGTTGAAGAGAGCAAGTGTGAATTAAGAGACTCATGGCTCCTGATAAATAGAAGCCACAGTAGTTGGCTGAAGGTGGAGAAATGAAGCAGAGGTTCAGAACAAGTCAAGTCCGCTTTCTACACCTCCTGGGGTCTGAGAGCAGCTGCACCGATGCCTGCGCCGCTGCTGTGTCTCCTTGGACATGGGCCCTTGCTGCTGGAGGCAAGGGAGGCAGACAATCCCAACTGACCTGAAGACAAGGGAGGATGCTGAAAGCCTGTGTGTGTTGGAAGAGCATAGGAAAGGAAAAGAAAAAGGAAGGGCATACAGAAGGGGTGGTATTTGTCAAACATTTGCCAAATAAATCAATCCGTTTAACTGATACAAAGATTTTTAAAGATTGGTTTAAGATAGATTTGTATCTAATCTGTTCAATTTTAATTAAAAATAAATAGTCCTTTGTGTATCTGCAAAAAAAGAGACTTTAGACAAAATGCCATCAATAGGAAGTCAAAAATAACAGAATGAGGGAACTTAGGACAAGCTAATGTAAAGACAGCTGGGGTGGGGGATGAGGACACAATTTGTTCAAGTACAACTGATGCTCTGTCCTGCGTTCCAGAATTTGATACAGCAGAAGGCATGATGGGAAGTCTCCACTTTGTCCTGCAGAAGATCAATGAGGAGTTGAGACAAACACTTTTCATACCACATAGAGATAAAAAGCAAACTTCTTGTAGGAAACTTGTAGCCATTCATAATGGCCTCAAGCTATGTCTGAAATGATCAATGGTGATTCGGTTTAGGAGCCATCATTATTTCTCAAACCAGGTATGCTTCATAGCTTCACATAATTATTTAAAACCTATCTATGATTCTTGGTGAATAGAAAGTTACCCATTTCAGATGGGGAACCAGTAAGGATGCTATCCCTTACCTTATAAGGTAGCAAAACAGGTTAGAGAAGTCTGCCGCTTAAAAAGAGCAGAGAGTTTAGGTGGTTTTGTGATTTGACTTGACAGAATTAGTCCCCAGTGCCAGCTTCTGCCAGCTGATGCTACGGCCAAGCCCAAACATCCCTCACCCGCTCTAATTTATGCTTGCATCCACAGGAATAATCAGCCGTGGGAGGGCATGAAAACTAGGACGGGGGCTGGGGTGGCTAGACAGAGAGGCACTCAACAACATCCGTGAGGGCTGGATGGTTGAGTTGGTTAGATGGAACTAAGCTTTAATACCCATTGACAAGTACAAGAGCCAAATAGGATGGGGGACAGACTGGTCTACTGCTACACATACTGGCAAACCAGGGTAGGGAGTGGGCCTGATGGGGTTATTGTGGGTCGCCCCGACTAGGCTGCAGCTCCCACTGGTTGATGGAAGGGCCGAGTATGTGCTGGGCAGAACCAGACTGGACTGCAGCACCCATTGGTTCCAGTGCAACTCGGGACTGAAAACAGAACCAACCCAGCAATTGCAACCACCAGCTGATCAGGGTGATGGACTGTGCCGGGCCCTGTGCTTGCTAGAACATACAAGAATCTGGTCTGGGAATACCTCAAGTTTTCTTTGGAGATCTCCCCAATCGAACTGCTGGACTCAGAACTCTAACCAGGAAAGGACAGAAGACAGAACAGGTCAATCATTCATCTCAGCTATATGTTGGCAGCGAAATATGGGGCAAACGGAGACTTTATGATGGACCATATCAATCAGTGGACGACCTCATCGAGTGAAACTGGCAGCGATTCATAACTGGAGAACTATTAACACCACTTGAGCAAATATCTCAGAGCATGCCCCACATCCAGGACTTGGGGTGGGCGGGAAACCGGGTGGGGCTTCTCCCTCAATATCCCCCTTTACCTCAGATATATGATGGAAACAATATGGACATAATAGTATTACCCACTTCCCTATACCCCCCGAACCTTTTTTTTTTAACCGCAATTAACTATGTAAAGGTTGTCAAAAACAATACAATAAAAAAAAAAAAGAGCAGAGAGTTGATGATTAAGTAATTGTAAAAGAACACTTTGTTGGGCAGGCATTTAGCCTGGCACTTAAGATGCCCTCATCCCAAATAATAACACCTGAGCTCAATTTCTGGCTCAGCTCCAGATTCTAGCTTCCTGCACAATGCAGAAGCTGGGAGGCTGCAGGTGGTGGGGCATGGGCAGGTGTTGGGCAGCAGCAGGTTGGTTAGGTCCCTAGCAGCCATATGGGAGACCTGGATTGATTTCTGGCCAACAGACTGCATCATATTTAAATGGCTTTTTTTCAAATGTGGGACGTTATAATGAATAAGGGCACCTGCTGGGGTTTGGAAGATCTCTCCATCTCTCCGTAAATCTGCCTTTCTTTTTTTTTTTTTTTTAAAGATTTATTCATTTTATTACACAGAGGAGGAGAGACAGAGAGGAAGATTTCCGTCCGATGATTCACTCCCCAAGTGAGCCACAACGGGCCGATGTGCGCCGATCCGAAGCCGGGAACCAGGAACCTCTTCCGGGTCTCCCACGCGGGTGCAGTGTCCCAATGCATTGGGCCGTCCTCGACTGCTTTCCCAGGCCACAAACAGGGAGCTGGATGGGAAGTGGAGCTGCCGAGATTAGAACCGGCGCCCATATGGGATCCCGGGGCTTTCAAGGCGAGGACTTTAGCCGCTAGGCCACGCCGCCGGGCCCCAGTAAATCTGCCTTTCAATTAATCTTTTTTTAAACACACACACACACTTTGAGTTGTATATTTTTAAAGATTTATTTATTTGAAAGGCAGAGTTAGTGAAGAAGAAATGGAGATATTTTTCATCCACTAATTTACTCTCCAAATGACTACAACAGCTGAAACTGGGCCAGGCTGAAGCCAGGAGTCCAGAACTTCATCCAGGTCTCTGACAAGGGTGGCAGGGCCCAAGAACCTTGGCCATCTTCTGCTTTCCAAGGTATGTTAGCAGAAAGCTGGATCAGAAGTGAAGCAGATGGGACTTGAACTGTATCCTCAGATATGGGATACTGATGCCACAATGTTCACCCTATTAATCTGTTGCTTTTTCATTTACATAAAGGGAACCAATTTCATGTCTAATAAATACAGTTTTCAGAGCATAATGATATTTCCCTTAATATCCTCCCTCAAATCCACTTTTTTCTTCTAATTTTTACAATGGCATATTTTCAATTTACTTTATAATCACAAGCTTAACCCTTCACTGAATAAAGAATTCAACCACTGGGAAGCTTCTCCAGAGTATAGAAAAGGGCTATAAGCAACCATCAAATCTCAAAATGTGGGGGTCGGTGCCATGATATAGGAGGGCTAAGCCTCTGCCCGTGTCACATCATCCCATCTGGGCACCAGTTTATGTCCCTGGCTATGGCCTAGGGAAGAAGGAGGGGATAGTTCAAACCCTTGGGCCCCTGCATTCATGTGAGAGACCTAGAAAAAGCTCTAGGTTCCAGAATTTGGAGGGGTGTGTTTTTGCAAAACGATACTCAGTCTCAAAGTCTAAGCCTGAGCTATTTTTCTCAAATCGTGGTAGGGGGAAGAGGTGAATATCAGGAAAACTAAGTGCATATACACACAAGATGGGACCTATTTTCACTGTTGACAGGTGGCTAGGGTTCGAGCAGTTGGCAAGCACCTTTTTTGCCTAACGACTGCTACATAGGACTAGGTTGAGAATCACCAAGTTGACACAGAGCTTTTCCTTAAGCCACACAAACACAAAGAGCAGGTAAGATGTGCTGCTGCCTCCTGGCAAACATGGTGTGGCAGGTGCAGGAAGCTCCCCGTGATCAGATAACCAGTAACAGGGCAAAACGAACACACATGTGGCAGAAGAGGTACACTGCACACTGACCTTCCCTCATCACCACAGATGGTGCTGTGGTCCTAGCAGTGGCCTGTGATGGCACCAGATAGGTACTGCTGAGCAAGCCAGTCTGAGCAGGTGGGATGAGCCTAGATAGAAGATTCCAAATTGTTTAAAAGCAGACGGAATGGTGTGGATTACATCCCCAGATTCCCTCACAGTGTAGGCCCACGTAGGAGCTCAGAATGCTGCAAGTTTGTGCCAAAAGGAAGCTGAGAAGAGGGCATTGCCCGCAAGCTCTGAAAACAAGCCTGCTCTCTCCCAGCCTGCTTTGCCGCTTCTTCTAGGTCATCTTGACTTCCTTTCCCTTGCTGTGCCTTCTAGCAGTGGCTCTCAAAGGCTAGGAGCGATGTCAGGGCCAGAGAAGGTTCCCAATAGCGGGGTAACAGGTTTCGTCAGTCTCTCCTGAGGTCACTGAAAGACATCAGACCACTGGTCTCAGAATGGGAAGGATGAGCGGTCCTGTTTCATGGGTGGTGGCATAAAAAGAGAAAGCCAAACAGAAGTAAACCTAAGATGTTAATGTGATCTTTATTATATACAGCACATTTGGTATTTATGTATCCTAAGAAGTAGATAGAATATTCTATAAAACCAAACCCAGGCGTTCAAAATTATATTAACCAAAGATTTAACCCACAGTTGTGTCTCTCAGGATTGACGTGGTCCTGCTGTAATAGAGAGAACCAGGTAGCTCAAGAAGGGGGAAAAGTAAAAAGTTCCTGCCAAGTAATTTTCTTCTGTTATTGCACTTTTATTCTACACACTTAGCATGTTACAATTTTATTTAACACTGTAATAAACATTAGTGCTTTAAAACAAATAAAAACCATTACATGAAGACAAGACAGTAAGCTGTCCAGTCCAACTTGGGGCAAGATGGCCTCTCCATTGCTGTGTGTTCCCACACAGTAACAGTGACCACTCCCTGGACTGGATGCTAACAAGGCAGTGGGGTGCAAAAGAAAACCTGCTGGAGAACAGCAGTGCTAGGGGAAGCCTCCAGGGGCTTGCAAACCAAGTGTCTCAAAACCATCCCATGCTTATCCATGCTGACAGTGCACTAGCTCCACCTTATCTCATTCCCAAACTTAGAATAACACCCTCTTAAAAAAAAAAAAAGTTGGCTATTTGATCCAGCTAATCCAAAAAGCAAGCTTCGAAACGCAAAGAAAAACAAATACTCTTTGGGCAGCGACTCTTCCAGGGCGGCTAATCCTGCTCTGGTGCTGGAGGGACCAGGGAGATTTCTGGATTGGCCAGTGGGAGCCCGCCCTCCCCAGAGTGCTGTGGTCATCATGGTCATCACCAGTCCTGCTGGGCTTCACAGGAGGACACGAGACTCTGAAAGCTAAAGTGTCATTCAGTGCAGTTGTTGCTTCACAGCCCTGCCACCCTGAGTTACATTTCCCATCAGGAAAAAAATGTTTTCCAAGCCCTCTTTGGCTTCGAGTTCCTCCTCCCACTCAGTGTGCAGTGGAAATGGGTTCTTTCTTCCCTGTTTTCTTAGTGTTCCAAATCACAGGCAGCTGCTGCCTGCTGCCTTGGCTCCATCCCCTTAAAGCTGAAGCAGTCAAAAGAGACTCTCTTTGGTCTGGGAACAATGAGCAGTCCTCCCCGGAAGTGAAAGGCCTGTCCGTTAGGGAGCCCCTCTCTGCATAGAGTGAGGAAGGAGGGCAGCGTGTGCCCTTGGAACCCCTGACCTCCCAGCAAGCAGTCCTCAACCCCATGACTGACCCTACCACTGGCCTTCTGAGCACAGGGTGGGCCACTGCAAAGCCCCACCCCACCCAGGTGCCTTCCCATTGCTGGTTTGCAGGCAGGCCTCTCTCTATTAGGAAGCTAAGGTTCTGAGTAGCCAGACTTCAAGGTCATGACCATTCACCAGGTGATTGTTCCTGGGCTGGGGCTAAACTGACTTCCTTAAGTCAATTTGAAGAACAGAACACAGCAAGTGGTGTTCTTTCGTGCTGTGCTGCTTTCTTCCTGCCCCATGCAGGAGCACCAGTGTCCAAGGCTGGAGGTAAACTCTTCAGGATATGGGCCATGCTGAGCCTTCTGCTCAAGTGCCACCAGGCTTCTGAATAACTAGTGTCTCCCCAAGTCATCTTCCATACAGTGCATTTCATGGCATCCCATTATTTTGATAACAATGGGTACTAAGGAATAAAGAGTCCATAATTAGCTGACAATGTTATAAAATAAAAGTAAAGTATACACATGTTATACACTTCTGCACTTCTACTCAGCCTGCTGAGTACTTAAATAACACCCTCAGGTATCCATAAGTGGACCCAAGCCTGGCCTCGAGACTTTACGGAATACTTCGCACCTTTTCTCAGAATATTTTTTGAAAATGAACAGTGGGCCCGGCGGCGTGGCCTAGAGGCTAAAGTCCTCGCCTTGAACGCCCCGGATCCCATATGGGCACTGGTTCTAATCCCGGCAGCTCCACTTCCCATCCAGCTCCCTGCACCCGCGTGGGAGACCCGGAAGAGGTTCCTGCTTCCTGGCATCGGATCGGCGCGCACCGGCCCGGTTGCGGCTCACTTGGGGAGTGAAACATCGGACGGAAGATCTTCCTCTCTCTCTCTCCTCCTCTCTGTATATCCGGCTTTCCAATAATAATAAAATCTTTAAAAAAAAAAAAAAAAGAAAATGAACAGTAATAGTAAAACAACTGTTTATTCAGCATCAGACCCACCTGCCATGGGGCCTAAACTACAGGGCGTGGGCCAGAAAAGCCAGCCTCTACTAGCACATGGAGGCAAGGCAGAGACTGGAAAAGGACCCGAGTGGGGAAAGATGGATCCTTTCTAGTGTAGATGGGGTGTGAGCTAAGACTTCAGGTGGTCCTCTCTATGGGAAGTAAAAACACCTCATTACAGTGAGAGTTGCAGAGTCTGGGAAAAGCCAACCATGTAAGCCTTCTCGTGAAATGTCATATGAAAGAGACCTAAAATGAGTTTTTGGCAGAGTAGAGATTACTCACCTCTCCTTTCTTAACTGACATCTTTCTGGATTCCTGGAAGCCCCACCCCAGGCCCCAAGAGAGCAAGGAGTTAATGCAGAAGAGAACAGGGTGACTTGAAGCTAAGATAAGGCCGTATTAAGAATTCTAAGACAGGAGCTATAGAACCCAAAGGCACCTGGCCAGTTACTTCATTGTTTTCAAAGAAAACAATGTTAGCACTCCATGGGATTGCTGTGGGGGCTACAAGACATGTCATAGTCAGAGCCAAAGAGAGTAACGAATTAAAACTGAACTTTAAAAGTCATATAAAATTGCTTTACAGGCTCCATTTACACTGTTAGTATGTCAGGGATGGCCATGCTGTGCTAGTCACCTAGGGAACCCCTGCAGTAAGGGGAGCCACTCACTGCACACACCTGGAGAGCAGGCCCCAGGGCCAGGGCACAGTTTTCCAGGATTGCGCCCTGCATCTGCCTGGAGCCAGGACTTCCCACCCACCCAAGTCCACCCACCCAAGTTGCAGGAGACTCTCTCAAGCCACACCCCCAGCTCCCACCTGGAAGGGAGGGTTTTCCGGTAGCTAACAGGTGGCAGTGGAGAAGCACTCTCCTCCACTGATCTTGCTTCCACTCACAGATTATCATTATAAGAAGATAAGAAGGGACAACTTGCAGAAGGAACTTTTGTTAGAATGCCTATCAAACATGGTTTAAAAATGTCAGTTTGTTAGACAAAAAAGAAGTTTCTGATTAGTTGTCAAAGCCTGCTGGTGCACTTCCCGTGGGTTTGTACGCAGGCCATGTACTGCAGTTCATACTGCTTCTCGAATCTCCTCTACACACTGTACAAAGTGCTGGACCTGCTTGCTCACTCCCAGGTACCATGTTACCTGAAGCTTTCCCATCGAAGGATCACAAGGTGTGGGGTGGGGAGAGTTCTAATGGCTGACAGACCAGATTCTGTTCTGAGGTTAGCAGTAACTCCAAATCCCATAGCTTATATTTCTATACATATATGTGCACACACTTCCTTTTTTCTTTGTGTTTTTGTGGCCTCTAGGTGATCTAATAGCGAACCCTTCCCCCAGAAGGCCCTGTAAGTGTAAACACCGGCACTAGGAGGAGCACACAGCTGTGTTTCCTGCTCTGACCACCGCAGCCAGGACCCCTGGCCCCTGAGAGCAAGAACCAGGCCTCCCTAAGGTGGGCCCATGGCCCCACAATGCCGGACTCAGCCTAGCCGTCTAGCACTCCTGACCACTGGGCAGAATCTGACTAGTCCTAGCTGAGCTGGAATCATGACAAGGATAGTTTTCAGTACTATTGCCCCTGCAGAGTCCCACTCGCGGTCTTTAACAGACATGGTGAGTATGCAACGGTAACCTCTGCCTCCTTCTTGGCCTGGTGGCCCAGCTGTCCCATTCTTCAGCTTTCACACATTGAGACGATCTTCTTGATGTCAGGATTGCTTGGGACACTGGGGACCTGCCGACTGCCCCCAACAGCCATCCAACTCCTCACTGTCTCTGCTGGGAAAGACCTCTGGCTGCCCAGCCAAGTGCCAATTTCCTTGGGAGTTCCTCTTCACAAACTAATGTCAAATTCTCCCCATGGCCAAAAGGTGAGGGGAAGGAAGGAAATAATGAAAAGGAAGGTCTTTGCTTTCAGGTGGAATCATCTAGTCCTCTGTTTGGCCGCTCACAACTCGACTTGCAGAGTCGGTCCATGATGCCCTGGAGCATGGGCTGGACGATGCCCAGGAGCGGCCTCTTAGAGGGGTCACCATCCCAGCAGGCTTCCATCAACTGCCAGCACTCCTCATCAAACACAGGGAGACGTTCTGGGCGGGCTCCTGGAGGGAGGAGTAAGGACACAAGGTCAGAGTCAGTGAGGGGGCCCAGCAAGGGTGGTACAGACAGCCCAGGGCCCGACTGTGTAGTTAGAGCTTCGCTGCTGAGCACTGTAGTGGGCTTTGGCACCTGGTACAAACATCTAGGTTAGACTCCAACGGTAACAGTAATTGGAACTCCTGGGCATAGGAAGTTGAAAATTTTAGAATTTTAGAGGGAAAAATAAAAGCTTTTCTGAGTTAGTTAGTTCAATGTCTACCTTGAAGCAACAATTTGATTTAAATGTCTTTTCCGGGCAGATGTTTGGCAGAATAGTGGTTGTAGCAGTTAAAATATCACTTGGGAGCCCATGTTGTGGTGCAGAGGGTTAAGACACAACTTGGGACACTGGCATCCCAAATTAGAGTGCCAGTTCAAGTCACAGCTGCTCTGCTTCTGATCCAGCTTCTTGCTGGTACATCTTGGGCCCCTGCCACCCTTGTGGAAAACCAGGATGGAGTTCCTGATGCTTGGTTTCAGCCTGGCCCAGCCCAGCTGTGGCTGACATTTGGGAAAATACTGGGTTTGCTTTCTTTCTTTGTCATTCTTTCAAAAAAAAAAGATAGGAAGAAAAAAGGGGATACCATTAGGGAGGCCTCTATCCCATACCCAGAGTTTGAGTCCCAGCTCTGCCCCTGAATCCAGTTTCATGCCACTGAGCAACCTGGGAGATAGCAATTGACTCAGGGGTTGGGTCCCTGCCCCCCAAATGGAAAACCTGGAATGAGTTCCCAGCTCCTGGTGCTAGCACGCCCCCCACAGCTGTTGCAGGTAGGTGAGCAGTACACACATAAAGCACCATCTCTCTGCTGTTCAATAAACAAAATTACTGTAATAGATTCCATGATGGCTTAAACATGCACATGGAGTGAGTGCCCCTGCTGCAGTGCCAGGGCCTTTCTGGGGGTCAGGACAAAGCAGGGCTTGTGGCTGGCTCTTACCTTTCCGTACATTGTTCCACAGGTGGTCTTTGCTGGCACACCTCTCAAATGCCTCTGGGAGCTTGACAGAGCCTGAGCAGATATACCAGAAAAGAATCCCAAAGGCGTAGACATCCACGGAATTATCGTACTTCCCTACAACAAGAAGGGATGGAAGGCAGTGAGCAGGGAGGGGAAGGGAACAGCAGCATCACCACTGTGTCCACTGTCTTCTGTAACCCTGTCTGGGAGGCAGGGCACCTTAACAGTCGGGTACTTTTTCTTTTTTTAAAGATTTATTTTTATTGCAAAGTCAGATATACAGAGAGGAGGAGAGACAGAGAGGAAGATCTTCCATCTACAGATTCACCCCCGAAGTGGCTGCAATGGCTGGAGCTACCTAAGCCAGGAGCCTGGAGCCTCTTCTGGGTCTCCCATGTGGGTACAGGTTCCCAAGACTTCGGGCCTTCTTTGACTGCTTTCCCAGGCCACAAGCATGGAGCTGGATGAGAAGCAGGGCCTCCAAGATTAGAACCGGCACCCATATGGTATCCCGGTGCATGCAAGACGAGGACTTTACCCAGTACGCTATCACACCAGGCCAGACAGAGAAGTTTTGTTTTGTTTTCAAACCAGTTGCAGACAGAGAAGTTTATTTGTGAAGGGACCAGGTAAGCGGGGAAAGAAGAGGGAATGTGAAAGCACCTCTTGAGAGACAGCTGGAGGTGGGGTGCCTCTTGAAGGAAAGAGGGAGAGACACCCCTGCATACTGTTTTATATTACATTTGAATTATTTTACCTGTCTTAATATAGCTCCACACCAATTTTAAATTCTTTAATTACAAAGGACATCTACTACATAAGAGTTATTCAGTTCAGTACTTTACAGCAGCCAGTGTTGTGGTATAGCACGTTAAACCTATGCTTATTTTTTTTAAAGATTTATTTATTTTTATTACAAAGTCAGATATACAGAGAGGAAGAGAGAGGAAGATCTTCTGTCCGATGACTCACTCCCCAAGTGAGCTGCAACGGCCGGTGCTGCGCCCGTCCGAAGCCGGGAACCAGAAACCTCTTCCAGGTCTCCCACGCGGGTGCAGGCTCCCAAAGCCTTGGGCCGTCCTTAACTGCTTTCCCAGGCCACAAGCATGGAGCTGGATGGGAAGTAGGGCTGCCGGGATTAGAACCGGTGCCCATATGGGATCCCGGCACTCAAGGCCAGGACTTTAGCCTCTAGGTCACGCTGCCAGGCCCTAAACCTATGCTTATAATGCTGGCATCTCACACAGTTCCCACTGTTCAACCTCTGATCTAGCTTCCTGCTAATGCTCTTGGGAGGGCAACAAATGAATAATCCAAGTGCTTGGGCCCCTAAAATGCCTGTGGGAGACCAGGAGGAATTTGTTGGCTTCTTGCTTCAACGTGGCTCAGACCTGGCTCTTGTAACCATTTGGGGAATGAATGAACAGATGAAAGATCTCTCTCTCTCTCTCCCTCTCCTTCCCTTTTTATCACTCCCTATCTTTGTCTCTCCCCGTCACTCTGCCTTTCAAATAAATAAATCTTTAAAAAATTAAGTTGGTTGAATACTTGGCTGATTATGGGAATGATGGTGCTGACTGCCCACAAAGAACCCCACAAGTACATGCTGGCTCCCACGTGGAACCCTCACCCATTTTTCCCATGTGCCTCAGGCTGCCTCTGTTTTGGTTTCTTGCTGGCCCAGGCCAGACCTGCCTGTTGTACTTGTGGATACTACTTAGCTCAAGCAGCAGCACCCAAACCCACTCCCCACCTCCAGCCTCACCTGTGAACAGCTCAGGGGCCATGTGGATTGGTGTCCCCACAATGCTGCCTGACATCATGGCCTCTGGCTTGCAGAATCCTAGGTCGGTAATCTTGGCCCGGTTCTGCTTGTCCAGCTGCCAACAAAGCAGGATGAGAGTCATGCTGCCTCCGATCCCCCATGCAGCACTTGGCTGCATATTCTAGCTCAGAGGTAAGTCATTCTTACTAACTCCGGCCTCCAACCTCCCAGTTCCAGAGGAATCCCTTCCCACCTTCTACTGCGGTGAACCAGACAGCAGTGATGGTCTTTTTCTTTCTCTTTTTTAAGCATAATTTATTATATGAACATTTCTACAATACAAACAAAACTTCAGAAATGTAATCTGTGAATATTGCCAGGCCCGGGAAAACCAACCTGTTTCATCTGGCTGCTGCTTAGCCTCCGTTCTCAGCCTGCCATTTGAGGGAGCTGTTTCTCTTCCCTAAAACTGCTGTCAATGTATCACTGAAGTGTTGACAGAAACACCTCACAGACACTTCCAGGTATTTTGAAGAGGAGTATGTCAATTTACATAACAGGCTAGTGTAATGCCTGTTTACAATTTACATAACAGGCTAGTATAATGCCCTTACCTTTCAAGGTGCTGATATCCAGCTCAGCTTACATCCTACAACTCTGATCAAACCCTAAGCAGTAGCAACACCTGGACACCCCCAAACAAATGTCAATGTCATAAAAGCAAAAAAGGCAAGAAAACCTGTTCTAGATTAAAGGACACTAAAGAAACATGACATCACAGGGTGGATATTCACCCTAGTGGTTAGGATATTTGCATTCCTCCCTGGAGTCCCCGGGGAAGCAGCAGTGACAGCTCAAGTATGTGAGTTCATGACCATGAACTCCACCATGGAGAGACCTGGATTGGGTTCTTGGCTTTGTGGCAGGTATGTGAGGTGTTAACAAGTGGACTAGAGCTCTCCATCTGCCTTATCTTGTCTGTCTCTTACTGCCTCTCAACAACAACAACAAGAACAACAAAGTTTTTAACTTAAAGCAAGATAACATGACAACAAAATGCATTATCTGAGCCCTGGATTGGATCCTCAATCAAACAGTCAATATTTAGGACAACCAGATGCTACTGAGATAATTGGGAAATGACAAATACAGATTTTATGTTAAATAATAACATTGTACCCATGTGAAATTCAAGTGTGATAATGGCATTTTAATTATATAGAAGAATGTCTTTTTTTCTTAGGAAATACATACTTAAGTATTTCAAAATGAATTGTTTTCTGCAACGATCATACAGTTTGGTAGAAAAGCAAGGTGTGTGTGTGTGCACATGCACTAGTATACACAGGAGAGTGCAGGAGTGAGCATACTGGGAGAGGTATGAATGTGGCAGAAGCGTATGTAAGACTCACTGTATCACTCTTTCAACTTTTCTGTAATTAAAAAAGTTTTCAAATAGTATATGGGACAATGACCTTAAGCAATAAAAGGCAAGGTCTATACCGAAACACCTCCGTCTCCTTAAGCCAAGGTCCCCTCTCCCCATCCCCTCTGTTGTTCATTACTCTTCTTCTGGACTTTTCTTGTGCACACAGGTACCCTCCAAAAGGCCAGTCAGTCTGGGAACAGGGAAACAGCTGCCACTCACCAGCACATTTTTCAGTTTGATGTCACGATGAACCAGTCCCTGGCTGTGCAGGAAGCGGATTCCCTCCACCACATCCAGGGCTATCTGCAACCGTGGCTCCAGGGTCAGCCCCGCCTTGGGGAAACAAAGAGCATATTTGCCATACACAGAGCAACTTGTCCAGTCCAACAGGCTCAGACTGACTGAGTCTTCCTTTGGTGGGGAACTAAAGGCTGACAACACAGGGGCACACAAGGGCAGACAGTGAATGGGGACTGGGAAGGAGGAGGAAAGCAGTGAGGGAAGGGAGGTAGAGGGAAAGCAGGGAGGAGTAAGCTGTTATGGCGACAAGGTCAGAGCCATGTGATCGACATCCCTTGCAGGCTACAGACAGGCAGCTGGACAACCTCAGCCGTGACAGGAGAGGCTCAGCTGGATGGCAGCAAGGCCTTGTTTCTAGCTTCTGACCAGACTCGAGCTGTCCCAGCCCCTCTTGCTTCACAGGACTAGTTAAGCCAACTTTGGTTCTTTATGGATTTGGAGAGTGACATTGTTCCTATTGCTTTAGTTCAGGGTCTCATGAGCTCTGGAAAATGCTCTCTCCTAGGGGCTGTGTGGAAAGGCACTACACAGAGCAGAGTGGACTCCTTGGGGAGGAAGGGAGGAAGCCACCCAGAGAGTGGCTTTCTTCCTCTAAGTATTCTTGACCCTTGGGAACATGGTCCATCTTCTCTGTATGAGAGGATTCCATGGGCAGGGACACACCCAGAGGGGCAGGCCCGCTGGTCTCTGCAAAGAGGCCTCGCTTCTTCTCCGAGGTAGGCTTTTTTCACACAAAGAAAGCTTCATTTCCAACTCAGGATTTTCTCTTCATGCAAACCAAGTCATGCAGTAGCACATCAGGATTCATAAAGAATCAAGATCACCTGAGCGGAGTCTAGTCACCTCACTCGGGGTGTGTGTGTGCTGTGCTGCTTCTGATTATCCACAACAAAGCATGAATTCTGCATCAACAGAATTGACCACTGCAAAGTCTGGGTAACTGGATCCACCATTTCTGTGTGCATCACCTCCCATCATTCCCCACATAGACACTGGCTCCAATATGCCCAGTGTCTTTACTACCTGGGATGGCCTCTTCTTTCCAAGTCCCAGTACCAACCACACCTGTCAAGCACGAACTCTGCATCTTCATGAGCCATTCACTAGCAACAGTTCTCCCCAAATCTCCCAGCAATAATCATTTTTTATATCCCTTAATGGTGCCTAACCCAGGGCTTGTACAAATATGAGATCGGCATGGTGGTGTAGCAGGCATCCCACATGGATACTGGTTTGTTCCCCGACTACTCCACTTCTAGTGAAGCTCTCTGCCTATGACCTGGAAAAGCAGTGTAGCGTGGCTTGAGTCCTTGGGTCCCTGCACCCACATGGAAGACCCAGAGAAAGCTTCTTTCTCCTGGTTCCTGGCTATGGACTGGCCCAGCTCCATTGTAGTCTTTTGGGGGATGAGCCAGCAGATCAAAGATCTCTCTCTGCAATTTTTTCAAATAAAAATTCTTCTTAAAATAAGATTTTTTTATTGGAAAGGTAGATTTACAGAGAGAAGCAGATACAGAGAGAAAGATCTCTGTCTGCTGGTTCACTCCCCAAGTGGCTGCAACAGCTAGAACTGAGCCAAGAGCCAAGAGCTTCTTCTGGGTCTCACACATGGATGCAGGGTACGAAAGCCTTGGACCATCCTCTACTGCTTTTCTAGGCCACAGCAGGGAGCTGGATGGGAAGTGGAGCAACTAGGATACAAACTGGTTCCCATATGGGATCCTGGCAGATGCAAGACGAGGATTTAACCACTAAACTATCATGCCAGGTCCCCTAAAATCTTTAAAAATATTCATGAATATTTTCTGATAAAATGACCAAAACTGCCTTTCTCTACCAGGAGCATGAAAGACAAATATGACAAAGATGATCAGAGCTAAGGAAGCTTTTTTGTGCCTCTGAGGGTCCGGGGTGTTTACCACCACCACCACCACAGGCCGAGGGAATGGCGACAGGATTTGGAATGTGCACTGGGACAAACCTAGATTCTGAGACATTTTTCAGATTTCTGGAGCTAAATGCACTAAGACCTGGTTATTCTAACCAGAAGCTCTGAACACACAAGAGAGGATGGTAGGCTGGCAAGGAGGCATGGCTCTGGTTGCTGCCTGGATTTTGCTCACCCAGCCTTGCCTGCCTCACCTTCAGCCCTGTGTAGAGGTCCCGGTGCAGCCGTTCCATGATGAGCAGCACAGCGATGCTGGAGCCTCCGCCGTAGTTATAGTCGATGACAGAGCCGTGCAGATCCACCAACCGCTCGTGCTTTGGCAGAGACCTGTGGCAAGGACAGAGGTCTGGGCTGCAGCGGGTTGGCCCTAATTCTGCATCACAGGCCAGCAGGTAAGAGGAAGTAATCTCAAGGGCCTGGTGAGTCTGTGCAGTGGCAGGGGCCCCACATTCAGATAGGGCATCCAAGAATGGCCTCTCCACTTGAGGACAAAGAGTCACAGAATCTAAAAATGGACCAGTCTTAATGACTAAAGATAAAAGTCACACAGATGAGGAGCCTAGGCAATCAGGATGGCAGGGAGCACGCAGAGATCTTTGTAAAATCTTTCAAGAGAACACGCCTCTGTGCCAGACACAGAAACACTAGTCTACAGTGTTCACTGTGACCTAGGTAGGTATGGGGAGAAGCGGCATGATGTGATTTGTGGTATAAAATGTACAGCAAGCTTCTAATACCTTTTCCAGAACTTTTCATAGAGACAAATGAGACCAAGACCCACCTCATGTAGTGAAACTCCAGAGCCAGATCGTTCCAGTGCTTCTCATCTGGAGGGACAACGGACTTGAGGGCACAAGGAAAGTGACCTCCCCAGTTGTCACACAGGTATACCACACCATACTGGCCCCGGCCCAGTTCCTGTCCCAGTTTAGGTTTACCTGCAAGGTACAGAGATAAGATGGAAGAGAGGGAAACTTGTTGGGAACCCTCAGAAATATTCTTGCACACCGATCGTCCTAGAGGCTAGGAAGTCACCATTATGCCCGGGGAAGATATTCTGGTGTCACTGTAAGCCAGTGGAGAGTTATATAACTGGCTTAATTTTGACCATCTCTGGTCATGGTTTTGGAGCCGTATAAACAGTAGGACCAAACAGATTATAGGAATTCCAAAACACATCAGTGAGTACTTATGCAGCTTTGCAGGGACATAGCTTTAGACACTGGGATCTTCCAAGCCTAGACCTAAGAATCTCAGGGTCCCTGGACCGTCTTCCAATTTGCTTTGGGTAAAGCAAGGACTCACGATGGAGCAGGACATCCTGTAGAGAACGGCTCTCCAAAGAGAGGCGGGCCAGGCGCGGGGCGTGATCCTTGCGAACCTTCAGCCACAGGTCCTCAGTTTTCTCCAGGCGACCAGAGTGGCCAGCTTCCAGCTGGGAGGGAAACAGAAAAAGCAAACAAAAACAACTAACCACTTGACTTTCAAGTCCCTAACTCATTATTACTAATAATGTCTATCATAGATGGATAATTATGAGGATTAAAGAAGATGTATGTAAAATGTTTAGCACATAGTAGATACTCAGTAAATCTATTTTTTCCTCTTGGAGGAATAATCACAGCTATACACACATGTAATACACATACAGAAAAATTCACCCACATACTCACCCCATATAAACAGATATTACATAATTACAAAATGCTATTTGAGTTGGAAAGTCATTCCTTTCTGTAATTCATTCCTAAAGTGCCATATCACCTAATGTAAAATTCCTATTTCTTGGAAAGGGTGTTATGTTAGAGAGAGATAACCTCCAGCCCATACTGGAGCATCTGGGATGCAGTTCTGCCTGTTTCTGACCCAGCTTACTGCTAATGTGCAGCGTGAGAGGCAGCAGGTGGTAACTTTACAACATGGGTCCCTGCTACTTCCGTGGGATATAGTCCTGGTTCCTGGCTTTGGCCTGGCCCAGCCTCAGGTACTGCAGGTGTTTGAGGAATGAACCAGTGGATGGCAGATCTCTCTGTGCCTCTATTCCACCCCCCACCCCCGGTCTCTCTGCCTTTCAAACAAATTAATTGAAAAAAAAAATTCCAACTCCTTTATTTCCTTTCCTCACTTCGGGAGAAATTAGCTGAGCTCCCTCTGTTCTCTTTTGGGCTAAAAATATCTGCATGAAAAAACTCATTCATGAAACTTACCATCACATTATTCTCTAACCGAATAAAAAGAAAACATACTAAAGATCTTTAAAAAGCATTTGGCATCAGCCCAGCATGACGGCCTAGTGACTAGTCCTCAGTGGGATTGCATATGGGCACTAGTTTGTGTCCCTGCTGCTCCGCTTCCCATCCAGCTCCCTGCTTGTGGCCTGGGAGGGCAGTGGAGGACGGCCCAAAGCCTTGGGACCCTGCACCTGCATAGGAGACCTGGAGGAAGCTCTTGGCTCCTGGCTTCAGCTCTGGCTGTTGCAGCCACTTGGGGAATAAACAAGGGACAGGAGATCTTTCTCTGTCTCTACTTCTCTCTGTAAATCTGCCTTTCCAATCAAAATAAATAAATCTTGAAAAAAAAAGTATATTTCAAGGATCCATCGTGACATAGCATGTTAAGTTGCTGCCTGCAAGTCCAGCATCCCATATGGGTGCTGGTTCAAGTTCTGGTTGCTCCGTTTTCTAATTCAGCTTCTGCTAATGTGACTGGAAAAGCTGTAAACAATGGTCTAAGTGCTCAGGTCCTGCACCCACATGAGAAACCCTGAAGAAGCTCCAGGTTCCCTGGTTTTGCCTGGTCAAGCCTTGGCTATTGTGGCCATTCAGGGAATGAACCAGGAGACAGATCTCGCTTTTTCCATCTTTCCTTCACTCTATATGTAATTCTGCCTTTCAAACAAACAAATAAATAAATATATTTTAAAGATTTATTTATGTTTATTGGAAAGGCAGATTTACAGGGAGAAGGAAATACAGAGAGAAAGATCTTCTGTCTGCTGGCTAGCTCCCCAAATGGCTGCAATGGCTGGAGCTATGCCAATCCGAAGCCAGGAACCAAGAGCTTCCTCCAGGTCTCCTATGCAGGTGCAGGGTCCTAAGGCTTTGGGTCATCTTCCACTGCCTTCCCAGGCACAAGCAGGGAGCTGGATGGGAAGTGGAGCAGCTGGGATATGAACCAGTGCTCATATGGGATCCTGACATATGCAAGGTGAGGATTTAGCCACAGAGGCATAATGCCAAGCTATTCCTCTGGCTGAGGCTCCTTTGTGTCCGATCCAGCTGTACCAGCTTTCCTGCATACCAACCTGCCGCAAGGAGGCTGCAAACGCCTCATGAGAACTGTTGAGCCGAGTTCGGAATTGGCTGCAGATGCTCTTGGCCAGCTTGGAGGCACTGAGGCTCTCAATGGCTTCCTGGGCCACCTTCCTCTTCCACTCCAGTGTGATGGCAGGTGGGCTGACCCATGTGATACGCTGGATGATCTGCCACAGTGCGGACAAGGGGATGGTTGAGGGATCGGAGACAGGCAACAACTCTCCTTTTTCTGGCCTACCTACTCATTAGGAGCAAACTCTTCAGACAAGAGCTATGTGAAGTCCAAGGTTCCCTCAGTTGTATCTACCTCAAAATCAGAACTCAGCCTAGGGGGAGCATCAAGGACTATGGGACCGGGTCTACATGCCCACGGCCCTCAACACCCTACATTCAGTGTCAGCAAGCATCTGACAAATCACTTTCTGAAGCTCATAAGTAATTCTACATATGAAGCAGATCTAATTCCAGGACAGGAGTCATACTCAGGGCCTGTGGCAACAACAAAGCCTTGTCTGAGAGAACACTGAGATCAGGAAAAAGAAATACACAGAAGCAAGTGGCTCCACAAAATCTTACATGCACCCACCACTCCTAAGAGTTAAAGGCAACACTGCTGCGTATTTGAGAATGGGCATACACCAGAATTTTGCCAAGCTGGTTAAACCAGAACAAATGGGCCCTTGACCATGACATAAGATCCCAGAATCTTCACTTCTGGCATCACCAGGGTTCATGGCAGCCAACCAGGGGCTGACAAGATGCTTCCCTGAGTAAGCCCTACCTGCTTGATTTGCTCCCATAGCATCCTTGTAACAGAGGACCCCGAGTGAAATGTGACTTCCACGTGATAGGCGGCATTCAAGATCTGAAGGAAAATACACATGAGGGAGGACAGCCTGAGGACAACAGTTATTTAAAACAACTCAACCAATCATATTCACTTCAAGAACACAGTTCCGGTCTCAAGGGTTCAACTTTTATCTCTCACTGTACACCCAGAGTGAACTCAAGGTGATCATCTCTTTTGTAATTATCTAGATCCTTTTACTTCATCTTCATGTGATGTGATATCACTATATTATACTTATATTGCACTATGATATTACAACTTATCAGCACCTCCCACAGGTAGCGGTCCTGTGACAGCAAAACAAAAATAAAATTTAAACCGGCTTGGCCAATAATTGAAAGGGAAATCTTTTGGGGCCAGTAAGTTAGGCCACCACTAGCAATGCCAGCATCCCATATCACAGTGCCAGTTCAGGTCCTGGTTCCCCTGCTATGGTCCCTGTTTCTCCCATGGCAACACCTGGAATAGGCTCCCTGCAGGCACTAGGTCAGTGACTGGGAAGTGATACGAATGGGCCTGTGTAGGGGGACTTCTCAGATCTGACCTCAGCTCCTTAAAGGTGACATCTGCCACATTCATGCATTTGCTGAATGATCCCAATTATGATTAGTGACGTGAGCCACAACACAAATATTCTTACCCGGTTTTTAATCCCTTGTGATTCTTACATCACCCCAGCTCCTTGCCCCCCTCCTGTGCCTTCAGAACATTTCTGGGTGGTACTGTGCACCATTGTTTTGCTTTCCTTAATAAGTTGGAATTGTTTAAAACTTCATGACAGTTTCAGAAGGAAAATATCTACCCAATACATCATGGTGTCCTAGGCTATAGATAATTGCAGATAATAATATAATATAAAACCAATGTATGTATTTATAAAAGTCACAGCTTAAAAATGAAAAGGTGTTTATTTCTCAGTAATTTTCTGGTCTCGTTTTCATCTATTATGGCACTGAAAAATATTTAAACATACAAATATTTATTAAAGCATTATACACACATATATGAAAATCATGGATTGAAAATATAGAAAAGAGTGCTTTAAAAAATTTATAGAAAATGAAATTAAAAATTAGCTTACTTTGATGCAAAAAAAAAAAAATTCCAGCTCCCTGCTAATCTGCCCAGGAAAGCAGTGGAGGATAGTCCAAATACTTGAGACCTCAACATTCATGCGGGAGACAGTCAGCCTCCGTCAATTTGGTGTGTGAAACAGCAGATGGAAGATGTCTTTCTGTTTCTCCCTCTTTTGTCCCTTTTTGTCACTAGTCTTTCAAATAAATAAAATAAAACCCCTTTAAACAGAAAGGGTGTTCTCTAGCTCAGCTGTACTTGGACTCCTGTGGACTGTGGCGTCACCTGGGGCCTGGCCTCCTAACAGCCATTTGTGTACCTGTTTGAGATAATTACTGGTGATGTGAACAGAGACATCCTGAGACTTCTCCAGGCTCTGCAGACAGCGCTCCAGGGTCCCAACGAAGCTCTCACGTAGGTAATCCACTGAGCTGATCAGCTTGTTGGCCACGGCTTGGTTAAGCCGGGAGATGATGAGTTCCTGGATCTGTCGGATGCAGCATTTGATCTCTCTGGTACCCACTGGTTCTCCATTCGCAGGGATAATGACATCTATGGGGTCAGAGAAATGAGTTAGTTATCTGCTGGGAGGGGCAACTCCAGAAGCCTGGCAAAGAACTGCTATGATGCTGGCTATAAAAAGAAGAGCTGGTGGGCCCAGCGTGGTGGCCTAGCAGCTAAAGTCCTCAACTTGAATGCTCCAGGATCCCATATGGGCACCGGTTCTTATCCTGGCAGCCCCACTTCCCATCCAGCTCCCTGCTTGTAGCCTGGGAAAGTAATCGAGGACAGCCCAAAGCCTTGGGACCCTGCACCTGCATGGGAGACCTGGAGGAGATTCCTGGCTCCTGGCTTCGGATTGGCTTAGCAGCGGCTGTTGCGGTTACTTGGGGAGTGAAACATCGGACGGAAGATCTTCCTCTCTCTCTCTCCTCCTCTCTGTATATCTGCGTTTCCAATAAAAACAAATAAATCTTAAGAAAAAAAAAAGAAGGGCTGGTGTGGGAGTTCTGACCCTCAGCATGATTAGGGGCATGTAACACTCCCATACTTAAGACAAAGTGATCCTGGGAAGCAGGGACTGTGTCCAGAAGAAGCCTGCTGATTTTGTTAGTTTTTATGTCATATTTACAGGAGGAGAGGGATGATGTTTATTGAGTACAGATTCCTTGACAATTTACAATAAATATTTTATGTATGTAATCTGACTACATCTGCACAATAACTTTGTCGGGGGGGGGTATTTGTTATTTTTTATAAATCAGGAAACAATCGCAGAGAGGGAAAAGTGGACAACAGGAGGGAGACACTATAGCTAGAAAGTCAGCTAACATCTGAAACCAGAGTCAATGAATTCAAAGCCTATAATGTATGAAAAATATCATACTGCCTAGAACAATACTGAGAAAGCTCCAAGAGGCAGGATTTTACTCTAAAAAATTACTGAACAACTAAAAAGTACCATGCAATTGTTGTTCCCACTATGTCACCACCTTTAAGAGTTAAAAAATAGTTTTGTTTTTGTTCTTTTAATTTTTATTTTTTATGATACAGTTCCATAGGCTCAGGGATTTTCCCTTCCACCCTCCCCATTACTCCTCTTTCACACTAAGTAAATTTATTTTGTTGTAAGCCAGAGACTAAAAGAGCTTAAGAGAAGTCAAATTGGGCCTGGTGCAGTAGCCTAGTGGGTAAAGTCCTTGCCTTGCACGCACAGGGATCCCATATAGGCACCTTCTAATCCCGGCAGCTCCACTTCCCATCCAGCTCCCTGCTTGTGGCCTGGGAAAGCAGTCGAGGATGGCCCAAAGCCTTGGGACCCTGCACCCACATGGGAGACCCAGAAGAGGCTCCTGGTTCCTGGCTTCGGATCGGCGCAGTTCCAGCCATTGCGGTCGCTTGGGGAGTGAATCAACAGATGGAAGATCTTTCTTTCTGTCTCTCCTTCTCTCTGCATATCTGACTTTCCCATAAAAATAAAATAAAATAAAATAAATGTTAAAAAAAAGATAAGTCAAATTATCTGCAAAAAGATTTGCTCCTGATATGACACTCTCATGTCTATTGGTGTAAACAGAAATTGGTGCCACTTCTTCAAAAGAAATTCGGCAATGTGTGGTAAAATTTTAAGCTAATCAAAATAAAAATCACATAACCCGATCTAACTATCCTGATTCTAGGAATTTTTTTTCTAGAAATGCACCATTAAGGTGATGATCGACACAGCACACTTTGCCTGCTAATGCACCTGGGAAGGCAGCAGTGATGGCTCAAGTGCTCGGTATTCTGTCACCCACATGGGAGATGAGACAAAATTCCGGACCCCTGGCTTTGGCCTGGTCTAGCTCCTTAGGTTGTAGCCATTTGAGAAGTGAACCAGTTGATGGAAGACCTCTTTCTCTGTCTTTCCCCCTCTCTGTGTCTTTCTAGCTTTCAAATAAATAAATAAATAAATAAATAAATAAATGTTTAAGAAGCACTTGCCAACTTGAACAAGCAAGGGTTAAGGCAAAACAGCAACATGCTTCAAGCACTTCTTCTCCAGCCCCTAGGGGTACTGAAGGTGAAGATTAGAAAACTATTAGGATAAACTAAAACTGAAATGTCAATGCAGCAGTCACAGGAAGTGGTTAAAAACTTGCATTTTCTAACATATTGGTCATTCAATACCATGTCAATTAACTAAAAAAAAAAAAACCCCAAAACAAAAAACTATTAGGATGAACTGACCAAAAAGCTAAGCTAATGGACTTTCTTCTTCCAGGAAAGTCTCTGACAGTAAAAAAATCAAGGCCCCCATAGCTAAATGTTTTAAGGTGAGCTCCTGTTGAAAACAGAGGCACATGAAATGACCTTCAGGTTCCTTTAACCTTAAGCATCACTGTACTCGGGGCCCAGCGGCGTGGCTCAGCAGGTAAAGTCCTCGCCTTGAACGCGCTGGGATCCCATATGGGCGCCGGTTCTAATCTCGGCAGCTCCACTTCCCATCCAGCTCCCTGCTTGTGGCCTGGGAAAGTAGTCGAGGACAGCCCAATGCTTTGGGACCCTGCACCCGCGTGGGAGACCTGGAGGAAGTTCCAGGTTCCCGGCTTCGGATTGGCGCAGTACCAGCCGTTGCAGTCACTTGGGGAGTGAATCGTCGGACGGAGGATCTTCCTCTCTGTCTCTTCTCTGTATATCTGACTTTGTAATGAAAATAAAATAAATCTTACAAAAAAAAAAAAAAAGAATCAATGTACTCAATGTCAGAAAGAGAGCTTCAGAGCCAGCACAATGGCTCAATTTGCTAATCATCTACCTGCAAGTGCCAGCATCCCATATGGGCACTGGTTCAAATTCTGGCTGCTCCATTTCTGACCCAGCTTCCTGCCTTTGGCCAGAGAGAGCAGTAGAGGAGGACAGCAGCACTGGGGCCCCTGCACCCATGTGGAAGACATGGAAGAAACTCCTGGCTCCTGGCTTTGGATTGGCCCAACTCCAGCTGTTGCAGCCATTTGGGAAGTGAATCGATGGAAGGAAGATCTCTGTCTCTCCTTCTCTCTGTAACTCTGCCTTTCAGATAAAATTAAGTCTTTAGAAGAGAGAGAGAGAGCTACAGATTTCTGTAGTCGCAGGATCCTACCTTGTTTTCTGCGGCCTACCTTTAAATTCCATGTTGGTTGCATCTTCTAGAAGTTCCTCCTTCATGGTGTTAAGTGTCTCAACAATCATATCCTTCATTTCCTCCTGCTTTCTATTGGCAATATTCATGAGTGATTCATACAACTCATTCTCCTTTTTTCGAGTATATTCCAGGCGTTTGGGAGTGATCTGCAGGTCCCGCTGCATGTCGAAGGCCTGGTTAATAAAGATATCGAGGCAGTGGCAATGTACCAGGTTCAGGGCCGTGGCGGCATCCACCAGGCGAGTCTGTAGCACCTGATGAGAAAATGTACTCAAGTGTCGCAGCTTCTCGACCTGCTCCACCAACATGCTCTGAGGTTTCGTATCCTGGCTGGGGGACACACAGTTCCAGTGACTGCTGCTGAGATAGCCCAGGTCGATTAGCTGGCGATAAAGTGGGGCTCTCTCACTCTCTGCTCTCCTTGGGGAGGAGTCTATTATCTCTGGCTTTGGCACTTTGAAAAAGAACACAGGAAAGGAGAAATACTTTCGGATTTCCTGAAGCTCTTGCTCATCCCTCTCAGAGAGTTCATCCTTATGGAGTGCATAGGTTATCACAGGCAAGAAATCATTCACCAAGTCGCCCAGAACATCCACTGCGGGCCGGAGGCCTTGGCACGGTGCTACCATGATGTCCACTTCCTGCAATGGAAAAGGGGTCGTATCAGCACCTCAAGGTCAAAACCAATCCTCGCTTCCCTATAGTCCCACACTGAGACCAAAATCTACATCTCTCATGGCACAGCCAGATGTCCCTACACGCCAATCATTTGTCCATCTCCTTGCTTGGTTATCAACACCTCCTGGGGCAGCCTATGGAGCCAGACACTCATTCAGAGAGAATAAAAAAATAACTAGAGAACATGGCAGTCCATTTAGCTATTACAGATAAAAAGAATATTCAGTCCAAGCATTTCTGTCATTTTGTCACTTGGAAATTCCCACTGATTCCTTCTGGTGAAGAACTAAAACAAAGCACAGAAGAGAATGGAACTGTGGCGGAAGTGATTGGGCTGGGGGTGAATCAGTTTGGAACGTTTCTCCTCACCTGACCCACCTCCACTTTCCTAAAACACCCTTTTTTCCCCAGATTTATTTTATTTTTATTGGAAAGGCAGATTACAGAGAAAAACAGGGACAAAGATCTTCCATTGCTGGTTCACTCTCAATTGGCTTCAATGACTGCAGCCAAGCCGATCTGAAGCCAAGTGCCAAGAGCCTCCTCTAGATCTCCCATGTGGGTTCAGGGGCCCAAGGACTTGAGCCATCTTCCACTGCTTTCCCAGGTCAAAAGCAGAGAGCTGGATGGGAAGTGGAGCAGCTGGAACATGAACTGGTACCCACAGAAGATGCTGGCGCATACAGGTGGAGGATTAGCCTGTTGCACTACCATGCCAGCCTCCCTTCCCCAGTTTCCTAACCTGGTTCACTTCCAAGCACCTATGAAATCTCACTGTGCACATCATGGCATACCCAACAGAGGTCTTTCCAGCACAATCCCAACATTCTTTACTTTCTCCGTCTTATTATACATCACATTTTGAATTTACCTAATTTACAATCCTTGTTTTTTTGTATTAGTTTGCATGGGTCCAAGTCTACTTTGTTTATTACTGAGCTGTAGTGCTTCACACATAGTAAATCCTCAATATTGTTGAGCCAACTCTGTAAGCGGCATATTAGAATTCAAGTTCATCAAACACTGTTACTCAGAGTCGGCAGATCTTCCACAGTCTTGGTAATGCCCATGACCACTTGGTATGGCAGGGTCTAAGCTCTGCTCATTTGGTGGTTAGCCTCTACACTGGGCAAAAGCAGTGTCCTTGAGGGATGGGGTTGCCAGTAAGTGGATGGGGCTTCCAGGAAAGCTCTTTGGGAAGGCTGGGCCTACAGGAAGTACGTCCTTCAGCCTTGCCCTTCCTTCCGCCAGGACAAAAGCATGACAGCTAGAGCAACAGTGGTTCTCCAGCAGAACCTGGTAAACCTGAGAGTGGAAGCCAATGGTAAAAATGATAAAGCAAAAAGCAGGCAGCCTAGTCCCTGAAAATCCTGGAGCTGAGGTCCAGCATGATAGCCTAGTGTCTAAAGTCCTTGTATTGCATGAGCTAGCATCCCATATGGGCACTGATTCTAATCCCGGAAGCCTTGCTTCCCATCCAGCTCCTTGCTTGTGGCCTGGGAAAGCAGTGGAGGATGGTCCAAAGCTTTGCTACCCTGCACATGCAGAGTAGACACAGAAGAGTCTCTTGGCTTTGGATTGGTTTAGTTCTGAACATTGTGGTCATTTGGGGAGTGAACCAGTGGATGTTTCTCTCTGTATCTCCTTCTCTCTGTAAATTTGCCTTTCCAATAAAAATAGTAAAATAAATCTTTTTTTTTTAAAGAGCCTGGAGCTGCCACAGCTGGCATTAGTTGTCTAGCTCTTGTACAAGAAGTACAAGAAACTGAAATTAATTCCCGTCTTCTTTAAGTTCAGGATTTGTTTTGTTTCATTTTGGTTTTTAATGAATTGTAATATACAACAGAACCTAATCCTAACTGATATACTCAAGTTCCTAAGGTGAATTTCCAGAATGACCTTTGATTTGTAAATAAACCATCCCCATGTCCTTCTGCCAGCCCATAGTTTCTGTTTCGCATTCTACTTCTTTCCTGAGTGGTTCCAAAACACCAGGAGCGTGGGTTTCCATCCACAGCACAAACTGCTCCTCTGCCTTCAGACAGGGTCCACTGTGTCTGTCACTCCAGATACACAGGGCTGACTGCCCATGTTACCATCACAGAAATTCCTGATGCCTCCAGAGGCCTATAAACTCAAAAGCAACCCTGCACAGAATTCTGGCATAAAGAAGTTCCAAAAATGGGCCCGGCAGCGTGGCCTAGTGGCTGAAGTCCTCGCCTTGAACGCCCTGGGATCCCATATGGACGCCGGTTCCCACTTCCCATCCAGTTCCCTGCCTGTGGCCTGGGAAAGCAGTCGAGGATGGTCCAGGGCCTTGGGACCCTGTACCCGTGTGGGAGCCCTAGAAGTTCCTGGCTCCTGGCTTTGGATTGGTGCAGCTCCGGCCATTGCACTCACCTGGGGCGTAAATCATTGGACAGAAGATCTTCCTCTCTGTCTCTCCTCCTCTCTGTATATCTGATTTTCCAATAAAAATAAATAAATCTTTTTTAAAAAATTCCTCTTTTACGTCCCTGAGTCACACACAGTAGAAGATGAGTCATGTCAGAGAGGAACATTCAAAAAGTTGGGAAGAAATGGTAAGAACAAAACATAAAATTGCATAAATGCTAATATTATTGTCACATATAATAATTAGATAAATACTGCAAAGAATCCCAAGATGAAAAGCTACATAAAGTTAGAGAATTATGGGCAGAAATATTCTTTACATTGCAAAGCTACCCTAAGTCATACATTTTAAAAATTCATCAACCAATCAATCCAACTCATTATAAGAAGAAGGCCTAAATATTCAAAATCAAAGTTAAGTATAATGTAGAAAATCTTCAGGGAAAAGTTCATTCACTTCTCTGTTTGGTGGATTTTTGAACATTATATAATACACTGTCAGAGTCACTTTGTGGCTATCCGCCAAAGTTGCCAAGCTATCAGTAAAACAATACCTTTTGAGAGATCAGCTTATTTTATTTGCTCATATGTATAAATTTACTTAAAAAAGAAAACAGAACCAGGGTTTCTTAATAGTAGAGTTTAGCCTGATATATTGGCACCCAGAAATAAAGCAGCCCACTCCTAAATATCTCTTGTAATAAACAAAAATACGTGGAACACAGAGAGCAAATACTCTCTTCTCCCTCCCCAGTTCAAGTGCTTGCTCTTACTGCTCCATCACGACTGTCAGCAAACAAGTAAAGAGCTGCTGGCTGAGACTCTGGCACTGGTACAAATTAGACTGGAATGTGATATGCAATTCTGCAATACTCACAGTGAAGGGATGACTCAGGTCTGACAGTTATAAACAAAAAAGGGAAGTCAGAGCTGTCTCCTGGAGACCAGGAGTAAAAAACCAAAGAGGATGAGAGAATTGTATTGGTTCCTATTATAGCTGCCTAAGAGAGAAGTGTGACGTCAGATTGTCTATTTCATGGAACACGGTAGCAATCCTGGCAACCAGAACAATGACTGACACTTAGTAAGCATCTAATGAAGATGACACGTGGAATGCATTATGGAAGAAATGATGCCTGTACTACTTGCTCAAAACCACTTTCAGTCAGCATATGTGTGATCTTCTATCGTTCAGCTTTCATCCTACACATTTATTTGGAATTGCTCTTTGCTTCAATTCCTAGAATGAAGCATAAGGGACCTTAGGGAATCATGACAGATTTCTCTTGAAGAATGCATTCTGCATATATCCATGGAATTTATTGAAGTTGATCTGTTAACCATAAATTTTTTTGACAGAATTAAGAAAATGAAACAGGAGCTTACTACTCTACAAATATCACAAGATGTTTTTGATTTTGTATATACAAAATATCAAAATGATATTTTATATGACGAGAAGCAATTAGTTACTGGAGAAAACCAACCATTTTCAGAGAACGTTGGCTCATACTGTGAAGATTCCTTACTGTGTAGCTCCTGGCACATTACTGAAACTCAGTTATATGTCTGAGCACCATGCTACAAATTAAATCACCACCTGGGATAGTCACACCCGTATTGCAGTGTTTGGTTTGGGTCCCTGCTACTCTGATTCTGATCCACCTTCCTGCTAATGTGTCTTGGAGGCAGCAGATGATGCTCAGGTACCTGGGTCCTTGCTATACAAGTGGGAGACTACATGGAGTTCTTGACTTCTGGTTTCAACATGGTCCTATTCTATCTGTTGTAGGCATCTGGGATAGGAAACAGCGGTCTCTTTCTCTCCATTTTAATAAATAAAAATAAATAAGTGAACATTTTTAAAAACTGAATTAGAGTATGGAACATTATACTAACCACTGATTCAAATAGGAAATGGTTATACACTCAGGCTAAAGCAGGTAGGGCACAGATGTCCGCTTTCTCCACTGTTTGGAAGCCTCAGATGTATATCAAACAGAAGAGAATGCAACTCCATAAAATAGCCCTGCCTTTGATGGGTAATTCACACAAACATGAACCTCAGTCACCTGAATCGTTGTCCCACATCCTAGCTCTCCTTCCTCCTGTGCATTCTCTCAAGTGCCTGAGAGCCTTCTCCTGTTTGTCTTTTCACTGGATGATTATTCATTTTTATATGGCTCCCTGAACTATCACTTTTAAACATTAACTATATATTAAGAAAGATACTTTTTATTCCTTCTATATTGTAGAAAATAACTTGACTCTTGATACCAATACCCTCCAATGGAGAGACGCAATTGGATGTTTCTAGGCTTTCAAATGCTTCATCAGCAATCAAAATGAAGTTGTTATCACAACAGTCACCACAGTACAGACATTAGTTTATCTCCTGCTAGCAAAAGCAGTAGGGTGGAACTCTGAGGTCAGACAAAAGACTGGGAAACAAACTCAACCATAGCTCTAAATCAGACAAAGGGAACATAAGACCACCACACTAAAAGTGGAAACATATTCACAATCGCAAAAACCCAGACACTTTCAAGGATTGTCATCATCTTCATTGTACGTTAAACCACAATGAGCTAGGAAATTGACAGTTAACAAAAGCATACTGAATATCCCCTGCTTGTTCTGCCATGTGAACAATCAGACTTCCAGATAACCACAGACAGAGACAAAAGCAGGAATCAGAATCTTTATTCTCTTATTACCTCCTAGAGTCATCAATGGAGAGACAAGTAGCAGGTTTTGTGGTATAGCAGGTTAAGCTACTGCTTGGGATACTGGTATTCTATATCACAGTGTCTGCTTCCCATTCAGGCAGAGATGGGAGGTGGCAGATGACAGTTCAGGTACTTGATCACACGGGGCCCTTTTCCACTCATATGAGAGACCTGGATGGGACTCTGAGCTCCTGGTCTTGGAAAGTGAGCCAGCAGATGGAAGATGTGTGTGTGTGTGTGTGTGTGTGTGTGTGTGTGTGAGAGAGAGAGAGAGAGAGAGAGACAGAGAGAGAGAGACAGAGAAAGAGAGAGAGAGACTCTGCCTTTTAAGTAGATGAAAATAAATATTTTAAAATGTTAACTATTCAGGTTATTACAAAGAGAAAAAAAACAATAGGAAGGAGAAAAGGGAAAAAAGGAAAACTATACCTTCTAATTTTTATATACTACTTTATAGCATCTCCCTCCTTTTCATTTCATGATAAATGTAAGAACATTGCATATAATAGGAGCAGAATAATAACTGCAAGTAAGCTGCAACAAGAAGGACCAAAGCTTGACCAACAGGATGAGTTCCAGTGAAGAAGATGCGTGCTGGGGAAGGCTTAGGTGACTGAATACAGGACTGGTTCTTCTTTAAGACATTGTTGTGTTTGTTCACAGGATGGAGGGACCTGGTTTATTATGTGCCAGACACTGTGCTGGGTGCTTTAAGCACAAGCTCTCATTTTAGCCTCACACCACAATGAATTCACATGTGAGCTTTGGATGATGTCCTGGGTTCCTGGCATCCACCATGGCTCTTGCAGCCATTTTAGGAGCAAACCAGAGACAGAAGGTTACTCTCTCTCTCTCTCTCCCTCCTTTCTCTTCTCTCTCTGCCTTTTCCTCTGTCCCTGTAACCCTATAACCCTTTCAAATAAAATAAACAAGTCTTTCAAAAAAATTAAAAAGACAAAGGCACAGAGCAGCCAACACTGTGGTGCAGCACATGAAGCCACAGCTGCAATATCGCCATGCTACGTCAGAGCGCCACTGCCAGGCCTGGCTGCCCCATTTCTGATCCACTTTTCTGCTAATGTGCCCGGGAGGCATCGGAAGATGACCCAAGTGCTTGTGCCTTTGCCACTCATGTGGGAGATGCAGAGACAGTTTCAGGATTCTAGTTTTGGCCTGGCCCAGACCTGACTCCTGCAGGCATGTGGGAACGAATCATCAGAAGAAAGATCTCTCTCTGTCTCTCTAGTGTTGCCTTTCTAAAAAATAAGTAAATATTTAACAACAAAATAAATGCAGGCAAAGAGTCACATTGCTAAATGGCCAAGTTAGGACATGAATCCAGGTCCACTGAACTACAAAAAATCATGTCAACAACCTCGAAGACCCAGTGACAGGAAAGCTCTGAAAGAAGCATAAAGAACAGACAAAGTGACTTCTAAGGCCCTAACAATCCCAGAATTTCACATGAAAATGTGGGTGCTGGCTACAAAGCAAAGGTTTTGCTACAAAGCAATATAATGTCCTTGGTGGTAGCATCATGAGAGAAGTATAAAAGAAAATATTTTTGGCAGAAAAAAAATCAGAAAGTGCATCATGTGATACAGAAAAGAAGGAAACAGTATCCATAGATACCAACTGTTGTGAAGAGAAATTTTACTACTATAACTTATTGGAGTTAAAAGCAGTATTTTAAAAATTAAATTTATTGGAGGCCCAGGCTGTGGCACAATGAGTTAAGCCACTGTCTGCAACACCAGCATTCCATATGGATGCTGATTCATGTCCCAGATAATCCACCTCCAGTCCAGCTCCAGTCTAATGTGCCTAGGAAAGAACTGGAGGATTTTTAGGAACAAGCACCTACATGGAAGACCTGGAAGAAGTTCCTGGTTCCTGTCTTTGGCCTAGCCCTCCCTACTACTGCCATTGTGGTCATTTGGTAAGATCACTCTGTTTCTCCCTCTTTCTGTGTAACTTTGACTTTCAAATAAACAATACATCTTAAAAAAAAAATGAGGATCTGGCATGTTGCCTCAATGGGCTAATCCTTTACCTGCAAGCACCAGCATCCCATGTGGGTATCTGTCCATGTCCCAACTCCTCCACTTCTCATCCAACTCTGTGTCTGTGGCCTGGGAAGTGCAGCAGAAGATGGCCCAATGCTTTTGGGACCTTGTACCCACATGGGAGACCTGAAAGAGGCTTCCAGCTCCTGGCTTCAGAAAGCCTCAGCTGTGGCCATTGTGGCCATTGTGGCGTTGGGGAGTGAACCAGAGGGTGGAAGATCTTTCTCTGCTTCTCTGCAAATATGCCTTTCCAATAAAAATAAATAAATCTTTTTTAAAAAATTAAAATTTACTGGAAGACCACTGACCTTGTCTAGAAATATTAGTTTAACTCAGCTCTCTGAAATACTCCCTACCAGAAAACACCTTGTACCGGTGTGACAGTCTGGCTGCCAGGTGACATGGACATTTGTCCCAGGGGCCAGAAAGCTCCTGGCAGGGATAGGCTGTTGCTAAGAGCTGATCAACTAGAGCTAGGTAACGGCCACAATACATGCCACTGCTTGGCTACAGGATCCACCTTGGGCTAGGCAAGTTTAACTACTTCCACTGTCTTAGAGGTGTCGGCAGGAAACACACACACACAAAACACAGATTGAGGAAATTGCAGGCCACAGTGTTCTACCAGAAAAAAAGAAAAGAGAGAAGGAGACATGGGTGCTGGAAGGAGGGAGTTTGGAGAAGGGGGAGGGAAAGTATTCTTGTAGCTAAACATAGAACTAGAGAAAATGGGGGATGGCCAAACAGGAGCTAGTTGGAAAAACACTGCTTTATCCCCCTACGAGGCTTTGGACACCCACAGCTTGACAGGGTTCTTTGGGGGTCAAATTCTGTGTTAAGAAGCTCAGAGGATTCGGAACCCGCAGGCAGGGTCCCTATGACTTGTTCTAATCCAGACCCAACTGAAAATGGGTAATTTATGAGGACTTTAATGCATTAGAGAATGACCATTGTATAAGAGGGCCAGGGGAAGTTCTGCTTTGATAATTTGACAGGTTAAAATGAACATCCCGCTTCCCCTAATTCAAGCTTGATTTCCTTTGGCTAAATGTTTCTTTTCTTTCCCACCCTCTTTACAAACCAACTGGAAGGGCTGTTCACAGCTAACACACTGGTCCTAAATAGAACCCAGGCTGAACAAAAAGTGCTTTCTCACGGCATCCACAGACCTCCAGGTAACCGAGAATGCTCCCAGCAGTAAGAGGCACATCTCTGAAGTGTTTCACAAGATCAGAGTTCAGCAGTAGTGAAAGGGCAACGCTCAAATTCCGCAGAGGCCACAGGGACCCCTGAGGCTTGGCATCAAGGGGTTCTAAACTTAGAACAACCGCTGGGGTCTGTTATTAGCTTTACATCAAAACCACTGGAGAATAAAGCAGATCCGGAGAGAAACACTAGATGAGAAATCCTCACAAGCCACATGAAACAAAACCAACATGCCAGGCAGGAGGTTCCTTAAGCCAAGAGTGAGAATATGTATTTACACCATGCAGAGAGGATTCATTTGGTATCTCAACATCCTGTCCCAGTTTCTTCTCAGCTGAGGCTTAGCTGGTGTGCTTAGCACACATCAGGACAGGCCCAGCGAGCTCCTGGGAAGACCCATGCACGGGTGCACACACTACTCACACTGGCTTTCCCAACACTGTCTTATACTATGCCTGCTCATGGTATTAAAGTAAATGAGCATTAGAAATCTAGCCCACAAAATGAGCTGATACAGAGAAATCAATAATGCAGAAAAGCACTACCAACTTAAGGCAGTGGTGGTAGCTACTTAGCATTTTCCAAGCTATAGTTACTATGTGTCAGGTTATAGCATCAACTAGTGCATTCTTATCACCATTTTTCAAAACAAAGTTGAGGGGGTGGTAATGTGGTTCAGTGGGTGAAGCTGCTGCCTGCGATGCCAGTTTGAGATCAGGCTGCTATACTTCTGATCCAACTCCCTGATAATGTGTCTGCTGGCAGAGGGTAGCCCGAGCTTACTCACGCAGAAGACCCAAAAGAAGCTCCAGGCTCCTCACTTCAGCCTAGTGCAAACCAGTTGCTGTGGCCATTAAGGAAGTGAACTAGTGGATGGAAATCAACCTCTTTCTCTCTCTTGTTCTCTTTCTCTCTGTAACTCTGCCTTTAAATAAATAAATGATAAATCTTTTTTAAAAATTCAATAGAGAAGAAAATAATGCATTTTACAGAAACAAAAGTACAGTTTCATGAACTTTCTATTTCAACTGTAGGTTCTTAAAAAAATCCTTTTTTTTTATTTTAAAGATTTATTTAGGGGGGCTTTTATGATGGCTCAACTGGCTAATCCTCTACCTGTCAGCACTAGCATCCCATGTGGGTACCATTTCATATTCCAATTGCTCCACTTTCCAATTCAGTTTCCTGCTAATGACTCGGGAAAGTAGCAGAGGATGGCCCAAAGCCTTGGGACCCTGAAACCATGTGGGAGAACTGAAAGAAGCTCTTGGCTTCTGATTAGCTCAGTTCTGGCCATTGTAGTCATTTGGGGAGTGAATCTGCAGATGAAAGATATTTCTGTCTCTCCATGTTTCTGTAAATCTGCCTTTCCAGCAAAAAATAAATCTTAAAAACAATATGCTATTTGAAGGCAAAGTTACATATTTATATACATACACTCTCTCGCATAAACAGGTATATACACAGAAAGATCCTCCATCCAGTGGTTCGTTCCCCATACTGCTGCAATAACCATGGCTGGGCCAGGCTACAGCCAGGAGCCAGGAATTTCATCCAGATCTAGCATGTGAGTGGCAAGGATCCAAAAACATAAGCCATGTTCTGCCAATCTCCTAGGCACATCAACAGAGAGCTGGATTGAAGCAGAGCAGCTGGAAATCAACCTGGTACCTATACTGAATGCGAGCATCATGGGCAGTGGCTTCATCCATTGCTTTCCCAGGCCACAAGCAGGAAAGTGGAGGACACAAACCAGTGCCCATAAGGGATGCTGTAACATGCAAGGTGAGGACTTTAGCCACTAGACTATTGTGCTGGGTCCAAAATTTCTATTTTTTTTAAAGAATCAATTACATTCTTTGTTTTTCAGGGTAACTACATGATGTTATGGGACACAACTGACAGTAAAGCAAGTTAGCATATCTGTCATATTACATAATTACTTTTTTCTGATAAAAACAGCTAAAATATACTTAAACTAAGACCCTTAGTACAATACAGTGTTATTAACTATAGTCTTGCTCACCCTATAAGCTCTTTTTTTATCCACTAGCCTATATCTCCTCTACTCCTAGCAATTCACTATCTCTGTATATTCCATGTGAGATCATTGTCTCTCAGAGCATTGTCTCTCTGTCTCTCTGTCTCTCTGTCTATGTCTGGCTTATATCACTCAGCACAATATCTTCCACATCCATCCACAGGCAAATGGCAGGACTGAAATGTACAAGTATTTCTGACTTGAAATTTAGGCAACTTTGAAAGCCAGGGCATGGTTGCAAACTGGAAGGAAATAAACTAGGGCAGTGCACTGCAGAGAGATGGTATACGAATCAAATACTTGTGAGACAGGTCGGCCAAACAAACAGCTCAGCTGATGATACACATGGATAGCTGCCAGGGCTACTGCCACTGTTACCTGTGCCCTGGAGCTAAGCAGTGCAGGCTCTTCCTGGGGAAACAGCACAAACTCACCCTTAAAACTCAGCTAGGGGGCCCGGCAGCGTGGCCTAGTGGCTAAAATCCTCGCTTTGAACGTGCCAGGATCCCATATCGGCGCCAGTTCTAATCCCGGCAGCCCCACTTCCCATCCAGCTCCCTGCTTGTGGCCTGGGAAAGCAGTCGAGGAAGGCCCAATGCTTTGCGATCCTGCACCCGTGTGGGAGACCTGGAGGAAGTTCCTGGTTCCTGGCTTCGAATCGGCACAGCACCGGCTGTTGCACTCACTTGGGTAGTGAATCATCGGACGGAAGATTTTCCTCTCTACCTCTCTTCCTTTCTGTATATCTGACTTTGTAATAAGAATAAATAAATCTTAAAAAAAAAAAACTCAGCTAGGGAAACGGGGGCTTGTTACCTAGTGCCTTCTAGATTGTAGGAAGGTAAAAGAAATATGGACTGTGGAGGGAAATGAGAGGACAGTTCCTGCTTGTGGGGTGTCACTGGCTACAGCTCTATACAAAAGCCTCACTGACTGCCAGGCCAAGCTGCCAGGCTCCCAAGGCCTTCCTGGCACAGCTAAAGAGGGGGAAGAACACTCTAGTCTGAGTATATCTGCATTCTACTCCTACCTGCTCCTGACCTCTAACTCAGTCACATTCTTTGCTCATCCCCATTTGGCCTAATTAAACACCCTTGCCCTAGCTTCCCAGTGGGAAGGAAGCCCAACCAGAGAAAAGAGGCCTCCCTAAGTGAAGAAACAAATACAGACAGACACCATAATCTCTTACACAATTCATGTGGCACTTGTGTTCTCTAGGAGTTGCTTTAAGAGAAAAGCCAAAACAATCTCCAAATGATGGAATCTTCCCGTCTCCTTACACTGAGCTAGACACTCCCTCATGCCCCTGAGTTCTATACAAACTACAAGAAATGATCTTTCTCACTTAGCAAATGAGTAGCCACAATAAAGGAAAGAATTCTTCAAATTCTTCACTTCATCTTAATTCTTTTCTTAAGCAACTTTTACTTCTTTAAGGATTTGTTATTCATTTTTATTTGAAAGGCAGAGTTACAGAGAGAACAAGAGAGATGGAGAGATCTTTCATTCACTGGTTCACTCTCCAAAAAGGCCATAATGGCCGGAGCTAAGTCATTTCAAAGCCAAGAGCCAGGAGCTTCTCCTGGGTCTCCCATGCAGGTGAAGGGGCCAAAGAACTTGAAACATCCTCTGCTGCTTTCCCATACCATTATCAGGGAACTAGATCAGACATGAACTGGTGCTTATGTGGGATGCTGGCGCTGCAGGCAAAGGCTTAGCTATTAAGCCATGGTTCTACCCCCAACCCCACTTGAGCTCAATTCTAACAGAACATTAGGTAGAAAAAGGTAACTAGAGGCAGTTATAACAACAATGTTAGAATTTCAAACTTTGATCACAGCTTTTCTGTAAAAGCTTACCACGATTCAAGCGTCCCACATTCTTTGTCTGTTAGAACCAGTGGTAAGGAGGCAAGAAGACAAGCACATTTCCCAGGGCCTGGCAACCTGGCAGTCTGGCAAACAGCGGCAGGACTGGGCACTGCTGTCGCCTTGTCCATTTTTTAACTTTCTAGATTACAACTTCTCTGACTCCAGCTGTTGCTGCTCTGACCCCAGGGTGTACATCGCCAAACCACCTTTCAAGAAAGCCATATCAAAGGCAAGCTGTTGCATCTGTGTGCAATCAGTGAATCAGCATGAGACTGGTACCTGTAACAGCGCATGGCGCATCGTCACTTCCAGTTCAGCTAAGACGTGAGCAGCATCCTCACTGTCCTCTTGGACCTCCAGGTCCTCCTCGGGGATGGTCTCCCAGTTGCCCTTGTGGGCAGCCAGTGTGTGCACCAGTTCATAATGTCCAGGCAGCACCAGGCTGACCCGAGTCTGAGTCCCATAGGTGAAGCGGAGGCGCCGTAACTTGCAGCTCTTATGACTGCCCAGCTTGGTGGTGGGAAGCACCTGTATCCCCAACAGCAGGTTCAACAGCTGGCGCTTGACATGACAGTCCTGGCCCAGGATCAAGATGCAGGGGAGGCAGTCCACAGTCTGCTGGAGGTACTTTTCTTCCTCAGGTGGGAAGAAAATACAGTTCAGCTGGCCTGGTTGGGGCAGGGGAGGCATGGAGAAGGAGAAAGAAGCAGAGAGCACAGTGAGCAGGGTTTCAAGACTCACACAGAGACTCCATTATGATCTCAGTGTTCTAGATGAGAAACTGCTAAGAAATTCTCAGTTGAACGAAACATCCCAGTCAGGAGCTCTTCGAGTATCAAGCAGAATTTCCTCCACCTAGCAACTCTTCAATGAACCAGCTGCTCTTTTATATCCAGATCGATGACAATGAGCTGATCTCCCACCATCCCTTTTCCCTTCAGGAGAGCAACAGCCTCAGGAATTTAGAAGGATTCAATTCACAAACACAAGATTGTTAACACACCACACCAGGAAACAGCCCAACAGCAAGCTGTACCTGAACAGTCAAAATTAAAACTCTTCTTTCAGAAGATCTACTACTTGAATATCCGCAGCCTTTAAATTCCTCTGTACAGTTTCACCTAGCTGTTTTCCTCACAGCATTTTATAACATATGAGCTCATCTGTATATATACACATACATATGGTAAGATGCAAGCAGTTCCAGCTTGCATGAACTCTAGAACATTTTCCAGTTCATCTCCCTGAAAGCTTGTGACAGTATTCCAGCTGCCAAGTAATCTGTTTTCTTACAACATCAGGTGCCCAATTAAGATCAATACTCCCTAATCAAATCATATTCCTTCCATTTATGGATGACAAGACCCTGGAAAAGACAAAGGGAAAGAGCTGCCTATTAGGATAACATCCAGGCAAGTCTAGGAAGAGCTGTCATCTGTCTCCAAAACATTCTGCTCTCAGGACACCCACCACCCTACATAGATGTCAACCTTAAACAGGCTTAAAGTGTTCAACAGCAAACAAGTGCTTCCTAAATATGATAGCCTCTGCTTGGGAAAAAGAACCAAGAACGAGTTCAACATCACTCTGGTCTAAACTAGATCCCTTCATCAATCTTCCACATCTAAGATTCAGGCAACCCCTATATGTGTTCAGAAAGGCTCAGACATGCAATTCTTGGCTGTATGAAGATTAAATAATCTAGCCAAATACAAACATCATAATTGAAATGTTGGGTGGCACTAACTGAAATTGTATTTCCTTTAGTCACTTCACCATAAGTTCCATTAAACCATTTGCGTACTGTTTATTTTGTTCATATAATTGAAGCAGGGCAGACCTGATTAGGACTGTATCTACTATTTCAAATCCTCAAGTTTCCATCTCTGACACATGGCACCACCCAAAAGTTTAAAGAGGCCTGTGTTCACATAGGCCCCTCTGTGCATTTCATTAGGACTTTGTCTTTCATAACTGTTTGTAAGGGCTTCACCTGGTCCCACACACATACATTAGCAACACCAGACACTGAGACAAGGAAATGCCTCCACTGTGAAAGAGATGGGCTCCTCTGGAAGAGCAAAGAGCATTAACTCCACGAATCATTCCATGCAAGATACTTTCTAAGCACAGAATTGAAATTTTAGAACACTGCCTAGTCTTCAGCCCATAGTCAAAAACCAAGGGGACACGGCCAACTGCCTGTTGTGACCACTGAGCATGCCGCAATGGGGTGGTCCCAAGTCCCTTCATCCCTTCTTTACAATTAGACTATGCTTGCCACAATTTACGCTGATTACCTGGTTAGAATTGCTAAAGTAGGAAGAACAATCTTGTTTCTGTACCCAACACACCCAACCCAATGACTGACACATACTAAATGGGTAATGTTACACAAAGAATGCACAGGTGTTGTGACACAGTGGGTCAAGCCACCAACTGGGACACCCGCATCCCACATTAGAATGCCTGAGACTGAGTCCTGTTGCTGCTGCTGCCCAACCTGGAATGCAGTGGGTGAGGGTCCCAGCCCCTGGGTCCCTGCTTCCCATGTGGACCCAGATAGAATTCCTGGCTCCTGGCTTTGTCCTGGCTGAGGACAAAGATATTTGGGGAGTTGAAGATATTTGGGGAGTGAAGCAGTGGCTGGAAAAGATTCTCACTCATTTTCTCTCTCTGCTTCTCAAATAAATAATAAATAGATAAAATATTTTCTTTAAAAAGGTTCCATTTGTTATAGAGTTGTTTACAGGAAGTTATCAGCAAATTCATGAGGTGTTTTGAAAAGTCCAATGTCATCACAGACAACTGAAGAGCAATTGTCATTCCTAAAAACTTCCTTCATGTCAGCATGGACAACAGATGTGGACAAGATACAGAGCTCACCTTGAAGAACAGAACTAACACGGTCTCAGTCTGAGCAGGTGAGGCTGGTGAGAGTCTCTTCACTCTCATCCACACCTCCCAGCTTTCCTCTTTCGCCAGTTCTCCTGAGATTCTTACCCCTCATGCCTAAGTGTGGATTCATACTAACAACCTCTCAATTTCTACAATAAGCATTGTCTCACAATAATAAAAACAAACCAGCAGATCTAAATGCACTTTGTTACAGTAACTGAGGGGACAGATAATAGAGAGGGAAACCACTGAAGCCACTTCTCTGGACCCGGGGGAGAAGATCTAACACTTCTGGGACAAAGTGTTGACCACAGGAAAGCCAATAAAGTGTGTTGCCTCCACCAAAACCACAGCCAACACACCTCATCATTCATCTGATCCAAATGAGCACCTTCCCCTTGCCACAACTCCCAAAACAGCTCCTACAAATAAACCTGCTATCAGTATGATGAAAAGGAGCCTGGAGTCCAGTTTACAGTTACTCTGCTAGGGTTCTACGCACAGACTATTGGACTTGAGAAGCATGATAGGGATACCACTATCTGTTTTTTTCTTTTCCTAAAGATTTTTCTATTCTTATTTCAAAGACAGATTTTACACAGAGAGAAGGTGAGACAGACAGGTCTTCCATTCACAGGTTTACCCCCCAAATGGTTACAACAGCCAGAGACAGGCTGGTCCAAAGCTAGGAGTCAGGAGCTTTCTTCAGGTCTCCCACACGGGTACAGAGGCCTAAAGACTTGGGCCATCCTCCATTGCTTTCCAAGTCTATAAGCAGGGAGTTGTATTGGAAGTGGAATAGCTAGGACTTCAACCTGTGCCCATATAAGATGCCAGTGATGTAGGTGGAGGATCAGCATGCTATGCCACACACCACCATGCTGGCCCCTATTTTTCAATATATCACCATTTTTGCATAATCTTAGTCTTTAGATTTTTAACAACTATGTGAATTGCCGTCAGATTTGAATGAGGGCATGGAGAAAAATGAAGCTGAAAGGAGAGGAGCTGACTCCTCGCTTCTTAGGGCACTTGGCTCAGCAATGAGGAGCACAACACAGAAGTGGGGCCAGCACTGGAGTGCAGGGCAGATGGTCTGGTGGCAGCTTCATCCCTGATGAGTCAGGTGACCTCGGCAAGCCTCTGCATCTTTCTGAACCTCAAGTCATTCATCTGCAAGCTAGGGGAGTTGGATCTGATCATTTGTAGCATCCATGCCAGCCTGCAATCTTAGAATACTGCCCATTTTTACTGTTGAAAAAAAAGATGCTGGGAGATAAGAGACAGTCTGGTTGTTTTTCTTTTAAATCATATATGAAAGTAATTACGCAATGCCCCCGACTATTATAACTACAGAGCAGAAAGCTGCCTGAATCGGTCAGGGGCTCCGAGACCTATGGTGCAGTCCCAGCAGGCCTCTGAGGAAGAGATTCAAAGCTGCAGACCGACAGTAGGAGGGAGGAGGAAAATCTGTTCCAGAGTCAGGGCAGCTGCCTTGCTGACAGTTATAGGACTTCTGAGTTAATAAGATTTTCTTTGGTAATTAATACATCATTTGCATATTGGCTGCCAGAAGGTAGCACACAGCTTCTCAGCTGGTGTGTGTCACCCCTGCCAACTCTGGCTGGATGAAAATTCAAATCAAGTTGTCCCAAGTGTAAACCAAGGCTTTCCCCCACCCCATCCCTTGGAGGTTGTTCTTAAATAAGATTATCTTGAGTGAGGCTGCTTCTCAAAAGTTTCAAACTAAGGGGAGGAGGAGAGTACCTTAAGGAGATACCCATTTTGTTTGCCTGCTTTAGATGGCATTTCTTGAGTCTTAAAATGTACTTATCATTTCATTCGCCTCATCTCACTGCTTAATGGTGATGACTCTGATGACTATTATCTGCATTTACATGTTTAGTAACAGACACTTAAAAAGCAAAACAAGTTTCTTTACAACACTGTGCAGAAATGGTTCCTGTGTCCCAGGTTAATGCTTGGTAGTAGGCAATCTCCCCACCACCCAATCTGAGGCCAAACACAACTTGGTAACTGCAGAACTCCAACTGAACTATCTGCCCCTATGAAAGCTATCCCACCGTAAGAGCAATAAAGCCCAAGGAGAAATGCTCACTAGCACCACTGGCTGGTACACACACAGAAAAAAATGTGATTGTTCATCTCCCTACCATCTCTAGAGTCCCTTTTCCAAAAGCAGCCTTGGGTGATTTTCAGAGGAATTCTTAGTGCTTCTTTTATCAGCTGATGTATATTACTAATCAGGTTTGAAATTAAAACTATTCTAAAAAGGGAAGTTAGGACAGAAGAAATGCTAAGGATCTGTTAGGAAAGACACTTGGTTTAAATCACCTTTGCAGTCATGCAGAAGATTTTGTATTGATACATTCTCCTTCCTGTCAGTTTTCCACTCCAAGTGATATACCTGGGAGAGATGAGTGAAGGCCAGAATAAGGTGCAGACTATGGCCAAAGCACAGAAAGTTCTGAATGAGCTGAATGAAATGGAACACCATGTTTTCACCTTATTATATTACTGCAACTTGTTAGGGCCTCCAACATGGTATCCCAAAATATGACACTTGGATACACTGCGGACTGTGAACTCACGGAGCCCAGAGGTCCTTAGCGGCAGGCTCTTTCCCACGCTCCTGTCTTCTCCAAAGTGAATGACAGAAACCAGGATTCCTCATCCCCAGCAAGGTTTGTGCAGACAAGAACTCCCTGCCTAAAGCAAGCCATAAAACTAGGAAGGTCACACTCTCCCTCCTCCTATAAAGACCCTCCTTCCCAAGGCGTTCTGTCCCACACCTGCGGGGCAGGGATGCTACTGAGACCAAGAAAATGAAGAGACAGGCTTTGCAGGATTTCCCTCTCAGTGTGTTACCAGACACTCAGTTAGTTTTTGTACTGTCATGTTTCCATGAGCCTGTCTAGTCTTTACTAAACTTAAGTACAAAAATGTGGTTCTGGGCCCGACAGCGTGGCCTAGTGGCTAAAGTCCTCGCCTTGAACGCGCCGGGATCCCATATGGGCGCCGGTTCTAACCCTGGCAGTTCCACTTCCCATCCAGCTCCCTGCTTGTGGCCTGGGAAAGCAGTTGAGGATGGCCCAAAGCTTTGGGACCCTGCACCCGTGTGGGAGACCTGGAGGAGGTTCCTGGTTCCCGGTTTCGGATTGGCTTAGCAGCGGCCGTTGCAGTCACTTGGGGAGTGAAACATCGGACGGAAGATCTTCCTCTCCTTCTCTCCTCCTCTCTGTATATCTGACTTTGCAATAAAAATAAATAAATCTTTAAAAAAAAATGTGGTTCTTCCTAGGTCTTTGGGTGTTCATTTCTGATGGCTCCTGTGCCAGATAAAACCTGGACTAAATAAATCAGTTACATTTTTCCCTGTCCTTTGTGATGGAGTGTCCACTGTGACCCTCATCTTGTCCACCCTTACAAACTCATGGTGTTGACAAGGACATCAGGTGTAAACCAGGTCTCCACAGAGTGATGATACCAATCCTAGCTCCTGGCACTCAAGGCTTCTTTCCTTTCCTGTATCTTGTCTTGAACAGTGAATTTCCCAGAACATATGCTTTTATGGCAAGTCATCTTACGTGTTCTCTGAAAGTGAATGAAACGCAAAGAATTTTACAACAAATTGGAGCAACCAGTGGCATAAATATGCACTTCCACCAATACATGATGTCTTCTAAGTCTTAAATCCTAAGTTGAGAAATGGATGCAATATATTCTTTCTACTACAATCAATTCTACTACAAGCATTTAAAAGTTAAGAGGAAAATTCTAGCCAAGAAATAACCATCATTCCCAAACAAGTTCAATGGCCTTCAGCTAAATTTAAAAGAGTCCCAGTGACACAGATGACACCCTGTTTAGAGAAAACACAAGCTTAAGGCATCTGTGTTTTAGAATTTCAGGACCGGGCCCAGCAGCGTGGCCTAGCGGCTAAAGTCCTCGCCTTGAACGCCCTGGGATCCCATATGGGCGCCGATTCTAATCCCGGCAGTTCCACTTCCCATCCAGCTCCCTGCTTGTGGCCTGGGAAAGCAGTCGAGGACGGCCCCATGCATTGGGACCCTGCACCCACGTGGGAGACCTGGAGGAGGTTCCTGGTTCCCGGCTTCGGATTGGTGCGCACCGGCCCATTGCGGCTCACTTGGGGAGTGAATCATCGGATGGAAGATCTTCCTCTCTGTCTCTCCTTCTCTATGTATATCTGACTTTGTAATAAAATCAATAAATCTTTAAAAAAAAAAAAAAAGAATTTCAGGACCAAGTGAGCACAAGGCACAGCCATTTAATGAAAGGAAAAGTTCAGATAAATATGCTGTTGAGCAATTCTGTCATTATAGAAGCATACAGGAATGAACCCAGACAAACTAACACATTGACAAGGTCATTAGGCGATATGATCTTCTGGGACCATGGTCATATAAGTGGTCATCACTGATAAAAAAATTGTTACGCGTTTTGGTTGGAGATCACAGCCTGCAATGCACTCAAGGAGTGAGAGCTCCTGTAGAAAGCTGAAGAAGCAAGCTGGCACAAAGGCTCTATGGTTCTCCCATCTGGTGGCCGTGTGTTTAAGGGCAGACTGCCCCAACCCGTGAGAAGAAGGAGGCTGCCTCCCTGCCAGAGGGTGACACCACTGGAAGCCACACGAAATGAGGAGGCACTCAGCAGCCTGCTAAGTTTCTTTTTGGGTGAAACTGCTCCTGGGCTGATCCTGCTACGGGGGAACAGAAACACAGCTGGCAGCTAACACTGTAATTTATTGGGATGCAGAGGTAGAAGAAATTCTTCAAAGGAAGCCAACTCCATACTCCACGGAGGAGTTGGATTCTGTCATTTGGAAGGCTTGGAACCATTAAAAGTAATCCAAGGTTGGGGACATGTCATAAAAGATACAAGAATTGTGGCTCCTTTCAAGAAGACACACTGATCAAACTGGGGACAACTGAAGCAGAAAAAGAAAAAAAAATGAGAGTAAGAGATTATAACACATTAAAACATAATAAATAAAACATATTATGCACTGACATAAATAACTAAAGGAACTCTTTTTTCTTTGTCTAAGAGATTATTTATTTGAAAGGCAGTATCACAAAGAGAAAGACAGAACTATTTTGCATCTGCAGGTTCACTCCCCAAATGGCTGCAATAGGTTAGAACTATATCAGGGTCTCCTACATAGGTGCCCAAATATTTTGATCACATTTTGCTGCTTTCTCAAGTGCGTTAGCAAGGAGTTGGATTGGAAGAAGAGCAGCCAGGATTCAAATCAGCACTCATGGGATACTGGTATCACAGCCAGTGGCTTACTCCACTATGCCACAATTCAGGCCCGAGAAGGTTCTTCCTTACAGCAGAAAGAGTATTACAAAACCCACCTCTGGGGTGGGCCTGTGGAGCAGTAGGTTAAGCTGCTACTTGGGACATCCACCTCCCATAAACATGTCCCAGCTCTGCTTCCTATCCTGCTCCTTGCTAATGTACATTCTGGGAGGCAACAGGTGATGGCTGAAGTTCTTGGATGCCTGCCATCCATATGGCAGATCTGGATGGAGTTCTGGTTCCCGGCTTCACCCTGACCCAGCCCCAGGTGACTGAGGCCATTTGGAGAGTGAATCAGCAAATTGGAAGATTTTCTTTCTGTTACTCTGCCTTTCAAACAAATAAAGACAAAATAAACTTAAAAAAGAAAAATCCAGGCCCGGCACGATAGTATAGTGGTTAAAGTCCTCGCCTTGCACACGGTCGCCGGTTCTAATCCCAGCGGCCCCGGTTCCCATCCAGCTCCCTGCTTGTGGCCTGGGAAAGCGGTCGAGGACCCTGGGCCTTGGGACCCTGCACCTGCGTGGGAGACCTGGAGGAAAGTTCCTGGCTCCTGGCTTCGGATTGGCTCAGCTCCAGCCGTTGCGGCTGCTTGGGGAGTGAACCATCGGACGGAGGATCATCCTCTTTGTCTCTCCTCCTCTCTGTATATTCACCTTTCCAATAAAAATAAATAAATCTTAAAAAAAAAAAGAAAAGAAAATCTCACCAGTGAAATAGGAAGGAGTTACAAAGGATGGTTATGGAAGGAGGGTTTGTGAAGAACAGAAATCTCAAAACACCACCCCCCAAAAAAGACTAATCAATTAGAAACAGATAAAATGGTGAATTACAAGTGGAGAAACCTAAAGATACCACAAAGCCAGTAATGAAGCTTAACATCTCCAGGGAGGGTGGACACCAGACCATTTTTGTGCCTCGTCCTCAGAAGAGCTCTTGACCTAAGGACCCAGAAGGAGGGTCACCCTATAGAACATCAGGCCTGCTCCTTAAATCTGCTGAGACAGCAATGTCAGGGAAAGGCATAGAAATATCTCAGATGAAGGGAATCTGAAAGAACACTGCAACTCAATGCAGTATGTGTTCCCAGATCAGACCCTGGACCAAAAGCAAGAGACGTTGTTAGGCCAGTTGGCAAAACCTGAATGAGGCCTGTGGACTGGGTGGCAGGCCTGAATCAATGGTGACTTGCTGATGTGGAATGCTACACACTACTGTGTGGAAACACGCCCTTGTTTGCGAGCAAGGCATCCCACACTGTTGGGAGATGAGACAATGTATCTGCATCTTCCTCCACAAAGGTTTAGAAGAGGACAGACATCATCTATACAGCCAGTGGCTAAGGAAATAAATGCCTGAGTGGGCCGAGCACGATAGTGTAGTGGGTAAGGTCCTCGCCTTGTACGCGCCAGGATCCCACATGGGCGCCAGTTCTAACCCCAGCTGCCCCGCTTTCCATCCAGCTCCCTGCTTGTGGCCTGGGAAAGTAATCGAGGATGGCTCAAAGCCTTGGGACCCTGCACCTACATGGGAGACCTGGAGGAGATTCCTGGCTCCTGGCTTCAGATTGGCTTAGCAGCGGCCGTTGCAATTACTTGGGGAGTGAATCATCAGATGGAAGATCTTCCTCTCTATCTCTCCTCTCTGTATTTCTACCTTTCCAATAAAAATAAATAAATCTTTTAAAAAAATGGTAAGAGCAGGGAAATGTACAAGGAGGAGGATGAGTGTTTTTGGTCTGTTCTGGCAATGCTTATGTGGGTTTGACATTATATATAATGATCCAGAGGGATATCTAGCAAAGCATACACAAATATGGATCTTAAAGGAAAGAGATCAGTAGACAGCATTTTACTTGACCAGAAATAAAACAGCAGGAGAGAATATAACACATACAGTAACATTAGGGCTTGAACAATAACAGTTTTATTGTCACACTCCCTGCACATCATCATCTATCTCTTCACTCTTCCTAGGATGGTTCACTGTTGCCAATCAGAATCTGAGGAATTCAGGGCACTAACCTAAATCTAAATTTGGAATCCAAATCCATGAAACCAAGCAGTATAGACCAACATCCTTCAGCATAGGACACACAGGAAGTTACCTGCAACCATCAAGATCATTAATTAAGAAGACTTCGTACTGCCTGTAGTGGCCATTTCTGTTTACTCAGTGGGAGAGAAGACATAGTCATCTCTTCAGGAATGCAGGACTCCTCTTTATCACACACAGATTACTCTTCCATAAAAAGTCATTTCTCTTGCCTTAAAAAAAAAGTTTTAGTTATGAGGCTGGTGTTGGGTAAAGCCACTACAGGCCAGCCTCTCACAGACACCACCAGTTCAAGTTCCAGCTGCTCTACTTTCAATCCAGCCCCCTGCTAATGTGGCTGGGAAAGCGGCAGAAGATGATCCGAGTACTTGGGCTCCTGAACCCACATGGGAAACATAAAGAATCCTGGCTCCTTGCTTCAGTCTGTCCCAGCCCTGGCCATTGTGGTCATTTGGGGAGTATACCACAAAAGATGGTAACTCTCTTTGTCTCTTTCTCTCTCTCCGTCTCTCTCCCTTACACCCTCCTACTTCTCTCTCCCTCATTCTCTGTAACTTTACCTTTCAAATAAATAAAATAAGCTTTTTCTTTTAATGTGTATTTATTTTAAAGGCAGACAGATCTTCGGGCTGATGGTCCACTCTCCAAATGCCCACAAGAGTCAGGGCTAGGCCAGGCCGAGACCAGGAGCTGAGGACTCTATCCGGGTCTCTGAGGTGGGGACCAGGCGCCTGGGCCAACACCCACTGCCTCCTCACACTCACATTACAGGAACTGGACACAAGACTCGATTGCAGACACTCGATTTGGGATACAAGCATCCCAACCCATGGCTTAACCCTGAAACACAACGCCCACTCCAGAAAAACACTTTTCCAGGCTGCAGCAGCAGAATGTCTCCATTTCTTTCCATGGAACAAGAGCCACCACAGCAGGCCAGCTGCTCCATCAGGAGAAAGCAAAACAAGTTTTCCCAGAGGGCTATGCAAAGCCTAACAGTAAGACTGGATTTTTTCCTACTAACTATTCCCTCTCTACATTCCTCCTTGCACTTATGTTTCTCCATAATGTTAAAGGCTAAGGCCAGGGTATATTTCACAGAATAGTCATAAAAAGTAAATTCCACATTGGTTCAGTCACTGTTTCCCTAATTTGAACAGAAACAGCTTCTATTGAAACTAATCTTATAACCTATCTGCATTTATCACTGAACCTTAGTCCTTGCTCTGGAAAGTTTGGTTTGATTTAAAAAACAAAACAAAACAAAAACCTGGGAAATTCCCTTGCTGTCATGAAGACTGAAAAAGCCACAAACAAAAAAAATTTTGAAACTCCATGAAAGTCACATTTGTCTGACATAGGCCCTAAAGCTCTTAATTTGACAAAGCTAAAGTTAGACTTTTTTTTTATACCCAAGTAAGAGGATAAAAGCACTTTTTAAAAAGAAATGCAAATTTAAAAATCAAAGGCTGTTATAAATACATAACTCAGACATCTTCCTTTGATAGAGTTCTGATGAATCATTTAGTTAGACAAGTGAAAAGCATAACAATCCTCAAGTCCTACTTCCTTCCTCCTGCCCAGAGAACACCAGCGCAGGGAGCGAAGGCCTAGCAGTTACAGCCCAACTCCAAAGGATGGTGGTCAGAAGGTTCCCACAGGGCTGGGAAGCAGATTCAGACCACTGCACTGCCTGAGACAGATGCACTGCATGTGGCAGACACTTCCCCAGTCAGTGCCCAGGCTCTGACTGACTTCCGTTCAGAGACTTTGGTGTAAACTTCACAGGAATATTATTCCCAAGGGAACCTTTCTTGGAGAGCCTGGCCCCAACCAAGAGGGCACAGGCCCCAACCACTGTGACATCTGTTCTCTGCTTGTATGTCAAATTCCAGCATCCCCCAGCTCACCAGACTGCTCAACTAGCACAGAACAGAATCAACATTCAAGCCTAGGAACAGCTCACACTCTGGACATCCAGCTAGGGGCCCACAGTCAACTCTCTGGGGGTTAATAAAACCTGCATCCCCATGGACTCCCAGTTATCATCTTATCATGAGTGACAACACTCGGAGTCCCTGGACCACGAAGCAAGAAACACTAATCAGTCCCAGAGGCGGACTGTTTCCCTAAAGAAGGACCAAATTCACCTTAGGTCTCAGAACTGCTAGGGAACAAACCACATCCACCCACACACCTCCCATTCCTATTTCTGGTTGCTCTGTAAGTAATCTCTAAGAAACACATGGTGGGCTCAGCGCAGTAGTCTAGCGACTAAAGTCCTCGCCTTGAATCCACCAGGATCCCATATGGATGCCGATTCTAATCCCGGCAGCTCCACTTCCCATCCAGCTCCCTGCTTGTAGCCAGGAAAGCAGTCAAGGATGACCCAAGCCTTGGGACCCTGCACCCAGATGGGAGACCCAGAAGAGGCTCCAGGCTCTTAGCTTTGGATCAGCTCAACTCCAGCTGTTGCAGCTACTTGTCTCTCCTCCTCTCTGTATATCTGACTTTCCAATAAAAAAAAAAAAAAATCTTAAAAAAAATACATGAAGATGAGGGAAATTCATCACAGTAATTATGATGAACTTGTGCTGCATCTACACCACACAACTTTCAACACCCCATCAATGGAAAATACCGCTATTTCCTTGCACTGTCTGAGAGTACGTGGAACATCTCAATCCCCATCCTATCAATGCCATTTAATCTCACAAATTCCCATATGCCTGCCTCAGTTTCTTAAAAAAAATGGTTAAATAAGTAACCAATTGATAAAAAAAAAATACTCTGGAAGAGACACAATTAAACTCTAATCTTTCACAGCATCAACATGGAATTAATAACATGTTAGTACATCTGTAAAAACCCAGACATTGGGCCCAGCGCGATAGCATAGTGATTAAAGTCCTCGCCTTGCACACGCCAGGATCCCATATGGGTGCCAGTTCTAATCCCGGCAGCTCCACTTTCCATTCAGCTCCCTGCTTGTGGCCTGGGAAAGCAATCCAGGATGGCCCAAAGCCTTGGGACTCTGCTCCCATGTGGACACCTGGAAATGCTCCTGGCTCCTGGCTTCAGATCAGCTCAGCTCCAGCCGTTGCAGTCATTTGGGGAGTGAACCATTGGACGGAGGATCATCCTCTCTGTCTCTCCTCCTCTCTGTATATCTGCCTTTCCAATAAAAGTAAATAAATCTTAAAAAAAAAAGCCAGATATTAAGACTTGTTGAGTGAATGAATATTAAGAATTTACTGGGCCCGGCACGGTTGCCTAGTGGCCCAAGTCCTTGCCTTGTGCCAGGATCCCATATGGGTGCCAGTTCTAATCCCGGCAGCCCTACTTCTCATCCAGCTCCCTGCCTGTGGCCTGGGAAAGCAGTCGAGGGACCCTGCACCCACATGGGAAACCTGTAAGAGGTTCCTGGCTCCTGGCTTTGGATTGGCGCAGCTCCGGCCATTGTGATCACTTGGGAAATAAATCATTGGACGGAAGATCTTCCTCTCTGTCTCTCCTCCTCTCTGTATATCTGACTTTGCAATAAAATAAATAACTCTTTAAAAAACAAAGAATTTACTTTGAGGCTGGCATTGAGGCACAGCATTTTAAAGCACCATTTGCAATATCAGCATCCCACATGGACGTCAGTTCAAGTCCTGGCTGCTCTGCTTCCACTGCTTCCAATGCAGCTTTTTCCTGAAGAACAGCGGATAACCCAAGTACTTGGGAACCTGTCACTGATATGGGAAACTGAACGGAATTCCAGGCTCCAGGATTTGGCCTGGCCCAGCCCTGGCCATTGTAGTCTCTTGCAGAGTGAACCAGAGGATTCTGAGTTCTATCACTCTCATTTTCTGTAACTCTGCCTTTCAAATGAACAAATAAAAACTTTTTTAAAAAATTAGCTTACGGGTCCAGCATAATGGCTCAATGGCTAGAAACCTTGCCTTGCACACACCAGGATCCCATACAGGGCGCCAATTCGGTTTCTGTCCAGCTGCTCCACTTCCCATCCAGATCCCTGCTTTGGGCCTGGGAAAGCAGTAGAGGTTGGCCCAAAGCCTGGCTTCGGATCAGCTCAGCTCCCACTGTTGTGGCCACTTTGGAAGTAAAACAGCAGATGGAAGATCTTTTCTATCTCCTTCTCTCTGTAAATCTGTCTTTCCAATAAAGATAAATAAATCTTTTTTAAAAATTAATGTACTTTGAACATCATGGTGAAGTTTTCTCTGGTCTATTAATATTGCATACATTCTTGGGGACAAGAAAAATAGCTCTTTATGACATTGGTATAATATGCAATTCCAGCCCCAAAAGTCATCTCTCAAATGCACGCAACTGTTTGTTTATTTAAAAGGTAAATAGATATATAGAGAGAGACCCTTTCAACTACTGGTTCATTCCCTAGATGGTTACAACAGCCAGGGCTAGGTCTGCTTGGGACCAGGAGTCAGGAACTCCCAGGTCTCCCACGTGAGTAGCAGGGACTCATGTACTTGAGCCATAACCTGTGGCTTCCCAGGCACACTAACAGGAAACAGGATGAAGTGAGGTAGCCGGGACTCACACCGATATGGGATGCAGGTACGCTAAGCTGTGGCCTCACCTGCTGCACCACAACAGTGACCCCACAGTTGTTCTTTTCCAGAGGCCCAAAAATGTACAAGCATCAGACATCCTCCTTTGATAGAATAAAATGTCCTTCTGAAGTGAGAATTAAATTGTACTTATTTTCAAAACATCATCCCACTATCTACTAACCTTGAAAATAAGAGATCTTTACTTGTTATTATATACAAAGCACTCTGAGAGGCTTTGCAGGTAACACAAGGATGAGCACAACACAGTCTCTTCCTTCAGGGGTTCCTGGTCTAGTTGGTGGGCTGAATACAACCAGTTATCACAAGAGAGGCAGGATCAGGGGTGCAGATACTCAGGGAGGAAGATAAGAAGGAAGGAAGGAATCAGCAAATAAAACATTATCTGCATGGCCAGAACCTACAGGAATTGAGCAACAGGTGTACAGTGAAGCCCATCAATACCATTACTTCACTTTTTTAAATTTATCTATTTATTTGAAAGGCAAACTGATGGAGAGAAATCTTCATCTGCTGGCAAATCCCAAATGCCCGCAATAGCCAGGGTTGGGCCAGACTAGAGCCAGGAGCCAAGAACTCCATGCTGGTCATCCATTGAGTGGCAGGAAACCATATACCGGTGCTTCCCAGCACATTAGTAGGAAGCTGGATTGGAAGTGGAGAAGCCTGGAATCAATCCTAAGACTTCTGACCTGGGATACAGTTAAGCGGCAGCTCCATGTTAGTGGTTGCTCCACTACAACACATACCCTTTGCCTTCACTTTAATAGCTCATTTTTTTACCTTTTTTTTTTTGAGCTTTCATTTTCAAAAGATTGTTTTAAAAGTGCATTTATAACAGTAAGATTCCTTGTTCTTCACTCAAAACAAAGAACAAAGCATGATGGAGTTAGGGGAGGGGGAAGAGCAAACCAAAATGCAACCATCAGACTGCATTTTAATTTAAATCTATGCTTTCTTGAAAAACTAGTTGCCAAGATTAAAGCATTAACCACAGTGAGATCAGTAACGACTCCGAAGACAACACTGAACACGCTGCAAATAATAATAAGCTTATAGGCAGTAATGTTTTGTAAGAGCAGGCAGAATTTTCCAACCCTTCTTCACAGCAGCCTGGACTGGGCATGGGAAACCGATTATCCCAGGAAAGGAAGATTAGGAAGGGAGAGGCTAAAAAGGCAAAGGGTGCAAAGTGCCACTGTGCTGGGGAGGCCATTTCCTCCCAGGTCTCTCAGGGAGTAACAGGAAGCAGGAGCAACAAAGAGGGGCATGGGGCTCTGAAAGTTAGGGCGCCCCAACTGACATGAGGGCCTCGGTGGGTTGAGTCATATTAATGCTCATTCGGTTCAATAAAATCTTACACTGAAGTAAATTATGGCTTCACGGCAGGCCATGCAGCCTGGGGCATGAGTCATTTGTAATAAAGTCTCCCGGCTACTGCCCGAGTGTGTTTTAAATTCCCCTGGTTAGGTCAGAAAAGAACAAAAAGCAGAATTGGACTGGGAGCCTTGAGACCAGGACCTAAATCTGGCTCCAGCTCAAAATGGCTGTCCCACATTTCTTTCTTCCTGCCCTTATTCTTCCCCCATTCCCACGTTCCAACTTCCTAATCTAATGCTCACCACACACACACACACTTGAATGGCACCAATTCTGTGTTTTCCTGTAGGTTGTCAGAGGTCAACCTCATCACTTTTTTTTTTTTTGAGATGTAATTTGCCCTTTTCAAATGGACAAGTCAGTGGATTTTAGCATATTCCCAAGGCTGAAGAACCATTTTGGTGATCAGCCACAGTCCCCGAAACAAACCCTATCTCCCTAAGCATTCACCCCTCATGTTCCTTGTTCCCCGGCAGTCACTAACCTACTTTCCATCTCCAAATTGGCCTATTTTGGACATTTCATATAAATGGAATCACACAGAATATGGCTCCGTATATCATTTCTATTTTATATATGAAGAATCCAAGCTTTAAATAGCTTAAGAAACCTGTCCCAAGTCACAAAGCTACCAAGAGGGTACACTACAATAAAAGCCCAAGTATGATTTAAGTGTTTTTATGCTTGTTTTTGACTACTGTATGCTATTTCCCTAAGGGGAAGAGGTAAAAAGGTTTTGGTACACGTGGGAAAAGAGGGTTTTAGGTAGTACAATTTCAGCACCTTCTCTTTCTGTGAACTGCACAGGCAGATCAAGTAACTACTAGGCAGCACAGCAACTCCACTTCCACCCACAATCTACCCAGCTTTTTGTCCCTTCCCCAAATGTCACTCCTCTACTTAAACTTTATGATCCTTTTACATTTCTAACAAAATAGCTATTTCCCAAAGAAAGTCTATATTAAGTAAGCACTCTAGCCCAAGAGAAATGTCTGATTTCCAATAAATGCACTAGTGCTTCTCCTTTAAAAAAAAAAAAAAGATTTAGTTATTTGAAAGGCAGATTTGCTTGATAGGAATATACACACAGTGAAAGTGAAAGAAAGAACTGGGATGTATTTATCTGCTGGTTCACACCTCAAGAGCCCACCACACTGGAGCTCAGACAGACCAAAGCCAGGAATAAGAAACTCCATTTGGGGCTCCCACTTGGGTTTCAAGTCCTTGGGCCATCATTTACCGCCTTCCTAGGTGCATTTGCAGGAAGCCTAATTAGAATGCGAGTAGCCAGGGCCAGCACAGTGGCATAGTGAGCTTATCCTCCACCTGTGAAACCAGCATCCTCTATGGGTGCTGATTCGAATTCCAGCTGCTCCATTTCCCATCCAGCTTCCTGCTTATGGCCTGGGAAAGCAGTGGAGGATGGCCCAAGGCCTTGGACCCCTACACTCACATGGAAAACCCAGAAAAGTTCCTGGCTCCCAGCTTTAGACTAGCCCAGCTCTGGCCACTGGAGCTATTTGGGGAGTGAACCAGCAAATGGAATATCTCTGTCTCTCCCTCTTTCTCTTTCTGTAACTATGAATTTCAAATAAAATAAATGAAACTGTGAAAAAAAAAAGAATGAAAGTAGCCAGGAATTGAAGGGGCACTCCAATATGGAACACAGGGGTCCCAAATTGTGGCTTAATCCACTGTGCCACAGTGTTTGTCCCTCTCCTTCCTTTTAAATCCTAGCATCAGTTAACACTAAACATGACAAAAAAAAGAAGTGAAGAATGTTGGCAGGAAGATAGCTAAGCAAAAGCAAGAGCTATAAAAATCCAAGAATTACAACTCATATAAAATGCTTTCTGCTTTTTTCCCTTGTTTCATGTGTTATGTATATATGTGGCTTAGATCAAAAGATACCATACTAGAAGACTAAGTTCACTCTAGTCCTTGCCATGCATCACCCAACATAACAAAGTGAATGCACTATAATGATCATCACTGTAATTACTTTTTCTCTCCTAGGAAAACTACGTGGAAGGGAAATGCCCAAGACCGAGCCCAGTGTCTTCAGTTGACTCTACCTCCACAAAGAGTGTATTGACTGGCTCATAGTCCACTCAGTCTGCTAACACTAACATAGCACCTTCCTAGGAACTGATTTTTAAAAAAAAAACTATTTATTTATTATTTTATTTATGTGAAAGGGCAAATAGAGATTTCCTGTCCGCTGATTCACTCACTAGAGGCCTACAATGGTCAGGGCTGGGGTCAGGCCAAAGTCAAGAGCTAGGAACTCAACCTGGCTCTGCCACATGGGTTACAGGAACTCAATCATTTGACCCATCACTTGCTGCCTCCCAGGGTGCACATCAGCTGGACACAGGAATCCAGAGCAGAGCCAGGAGACACAGGCCTCCGAAAAGGCGTCTTAACCACTACACCAAATACCTGTGTCCCCAGGCCCCCAGCATTGCTCTAAACAAATACACATATTAACTCCCAACAATCTCTCAAGTTCTAGTTGAGGAAATTGTGGTATAGCACAACTTTCACTTGCCCAAGTTCTTCCACTTAGTAGGAGGTAGAACCAGGGTTAAGGAAGGCTGCATGCACTGACCGTGGCATTCCAACCAGATACATCTTAGTCCTTCCAATTTCTCAAAATGGAAAAACTTGTGACAAAGTACAACAGTTAGGAACCATACGGGATCACGAAATAAGAAAAACACTTTTCCGTCTGCAATACTCCACCCTGCCTTTCTTCAAAAGTGCTTGGAGCCTTTATCTCATTACTGCTAAACCCTTAGAGAGAGGAAAATCAACAGAGGGGGATGTATCTTCTGCAGCCAGGGGAAAAGAAGACCAAGGCAGGGTATCGAATCATACAAACTTCACTTACAATTCAGTGGTCTTTGTAAGGACCAAACAACCCTTCAAAAATATCTCCCTCCATTTTTGTTTGTTTTTAACTGCTAAAATATCATGGCAGCAGGTATTGTACAGCCGCTTGGGACATCTGCATCCCATATGTGAACGCTAGTTCAAGTCCTGGCTATTCCAAGATTCCAACCTAGCTTCCTGCTAATGCACCCAGGAGGCAGTGGGTGATGGTCCAAGGGCTTGAATTCCTGTCACCCAAGCAAGAGACCTGGATAGAGTTCCTGGCTCCTAGCTTCCAGCTGGCCTAGCCGTAGCTGTTGCAGGTATTCAAACAGTAAGCCAGTTGAACGGGTGGGATCTTCTGATCTCTACCCCACCCTGACTTCTGTGTGTCTTTCTCTCAGTCACTCTTTCAAATAATCTAAAAAATAATTAAGTACTTTTTATATTGTCTACAATGACCCCAAGAAAAAAAAATTATCAGATTTAAGAAAGAAGCATTCCCTGGGAGGTAGAGTTGCAGGTAAAATGCTAAAAATTTTATCTATTACAGAGCATTATAAATGGCACATAGAGAGACAAAGAAATTGTGTGACTGTTGCCATCCTTATAGTCTGACGCTTTCACACCCAGAATGAACACTGGATTTTTAATTGCTCAAGTCCATCCACCCTAGAGGCACTTTCACTTTGAAATGATGATTAAAGTCTTCCAGAGACTTGCAAGTTAAGAATGGAGAGTGCCTTCTCTTAACATTCCAAGTCCTTGTTAATAAGAAACCAATATTCATAGAACAAAGTTGAGACTGCATCTTGAACTTGACTTTATCAAGACAGCCTTTAAAAGGAGAGCTAGCTGTCTTTCCAATACGATTATCTAAAAAGCTGGCGGGAATGCATCCTGAAAATACACTTAGCAAGTGCCACCTCACAAGCTTTTTTCCCCAGTACATTTTACCCTCCAAAATAAAACCCCCTCACACCAAAAAGGAGGGAAGATATTACATAGAACAGAATGAAACTGCTTCAATCCTACCACCCGTACCCTCCTGGAGCTTTCATTTGGAGTGGACAGACCCAGAGGGTGAAGAGAGTTAAATGGGCAGATTAGTTTATGATGCAGTCAACTAGAAAAGCCAACAAAGCAAAATACAAAGGTATGATTGTATTTCCTCAGTTGGCTTTTAAAGAATAGAAACCAGCACCAACTAGGTGCCTTGAAAACCTCTTCGACCTGTTGTAATAGTAATTTGAAAAATCGGTAGTTGTAAAAAAGCAGCAGCAATGGAAGACGTTTTAGGAGAAGTTGAGAGAAACTTCTGAGCACAGAAATGCGCGCTGTCTGGAAGCAGTGCCCAGGGGAGGGTGAAGGTACACATTCTCTGAAAACAGCCAGGCTTCCCAGCAGCTGTGCGCCTGTGGCCCCTCAGGGACCAGCTCCCACAGCAAGGCCCGGCCTAGAACGACTAAGCTCGGGGTGGAAGATGTCAAACTACCACTCCTCTCATTTATCCCAAGTAAAAGAAAAGCTTTCTAAGTAGATATCCAGGCCAACTAAAAGCTACAGTAGCAGTGGGGACCCTACCAGAATCTATCTAGATTTTTAGCACCATCTATGGCAGTCCTCGTCAGATTGAGATTAAATACGAAACTTTGGGTCCAACTCACAAACTTGGAAGCACTCACGCAGCCCAGAGTTTCACGTTCCAAGCTATCAGCACTCCCACTCGTGTTTCTGAAGTGCGGCCACAAACCAAGTGTGTCAGACTCCATCCCTGCTTCCCCCCACCCCCCGGGGTCTTCCCAAGCTCTATTCTTGGGGCCCACTGCCTTTTCCACTCAAGCACACTCCGATCCAGCCCGAGACAGTGTATTTCTAATAACACTCCTAGGGTGACAAGAACGCCCACTTTTGTCTGAGGATCAAACCGTAAACCCACACCCTCCTTCACAATGGTGTCCCCAGACTAAACACCCCTCTGGGATGCCAATGCCTCCTCCCATCCAACCGATTTTCTCGTTAAGGCGCGCTACTTAAACTCTTCTCCAATCCCCTACCAGTGGCAGTTTGTTGACAAGGAAACATGAAGGTGGAGGAGGTTAAAGACAGCGTGATCCCCCCATCCCTTCCCTCTCCGACTTCTTCACCAGGAGCACAGCCAGACAGATCCATGCACACACTTCATCGACACACGCCCCCACTCCAGCCCAGGGACTCCGCACACCGCTCTCCTTCATCCTCCACCTGCCACCCCTGACTCGCAGCTCGGGCCCACTCGACCCCCAACTCCCAACACCTTTCCCCACTCCTCGGGCCGGGAGGACCCCGGCCCTGCCCAATGCCCCGCGTGCACAGCCGGGGCCGGGCCCTGCTCCTGAGCTCCCGCGCTCGGGCGATGTTCGCGCCCGGCTCCATGACGAACTCCTGGCGGCTCCCCGGGCCCCCGCCCACGGGGATGCCCTCTCACGACACCCCGGGTCCCGGCAGGCCAGGTCCGGGCGCCCACTTTCCGCGTCCTCGCGGGTTGTTTGACATGGGCAGGGGCGCAGTCCTCCCTCCACTTCGCCAGCCCTGCCCTCTCCGCCTCGGGCCTGCCCGCCTTACCAGCCGGCAGCCCGATTTCGGCGACATCGCCAGCAGGGCCAGGCTCGGCCCCGTCGCCGCCAGTGGGGGAGGAGGGACAACTGTGGTTGTGGGAGCACTTGATGTCGCGGAAGAACTTCTGGGTCTCGCGCAGGTTCTGCCTCAGCCGGCCCAGGTAGCGGCGGTAGCGACCGAAGCCCCGGATCAGCTCGCGGATCATTCCGCCGCCGCCGGGGCCGGGACCCGACACGGGCTCGCCGCCCCACGACACCCCGTCGCCCTCCATCTCCTCCGCGCGCTCAGTGTTTGCGGCTCGATCCCCAGCCACTGGCCCGGCCTCCCTCCTCCCCGCCCCCCAGGGCTTTAGGGAGGAGGAATCCGCCTCCAGACGCCCCCGCCTGAAGTCGGCCGAGCTTCCACCATCCGTCACGGCCGAGGCAAACAAACCCAGCCGCAGTGCGCCGCGATCGGAACCTTCCTCACCCCCTCTCTAGGAGCGTGAGGGAAGGATGACAGGGGGACGCAGTCCCCGCAGGGCCTCCTGGGACTTGTAGTCGGGGCTGGGCCGGAAACCCAAGGCGGTGGACCAGGCACCTGTGAATGGGAGGGACTGGCTACCCCACAACACCTTGGGTGAAAACCAAACCCGTGCTTGTGGTTGCACGCTGTTTTCACTTGAGAAAGTGTATCCTTCTCCCTTCATGAGTATCCGTGAGGAGAGGGATTCTGCAGAATTAGTGCGCAATAGAAGTGGGGTGCCTGACTGAAATCAGAGCAGAAGATTTTAATAACAAAGAAAAGGAAGGAAGCATGATCGCGATGGTTACCAGGAGTGGCTGTCCCCCTTTCCCAATACTGCAGAACCCGGGGAATTGGCTGGAAATGAGAAAGTCTTCTTTGTTTGTCTTGCGCCCCCACCGCACCCCACGCTCCTCCCCTTTTCTGCCTGGATGAGTCTATATGTGGAGAGGGGAGTGGTGTAAAGGGCGGATAGGAACTTTATAGCGGAGTGGAGCTGGGTACTTGAAGGAAGAAGACAGGGCTGGGTAAGGGGAAGTTGAGGTTTGTAGCCGAACAAACCATGTGTGATTCACTCGGCTTCTGCCGATGTACACGCCTAGCACGCGCACTGACTCCTGGGCCCATGAGCACAAGTACCGAGGGACACAAACCTGGGGTTCGAGGCCCCCCATCCCTGTTTGCCTCCTGCCCCACACCAGCCTTTCTGTCTACGGGGAGAACCCATCTTGGAGGCTCACTGGGGCCTCTTCCTGTTCCTCAACTGCAATTAGGAGATGTATGAGTTGGGGTCTGGACTGCCCCAGCTCCTTGCCTTGTCACCCTGGGGTAGGGCCCCTAGTTCCTTATCTACAAAGTGAAAGTTTAGATGAGTTGATCTCTAAGCCCTTCGGGGGTTCTAAAATCTTGTGAGGCTGCCTCAGAAACCTGACTTCCATCTCTCCTCTCGTCTCCAGGGCAGGGGCCCTATACCTAAGGGACGCAAGTGATGTTTGGAATAATTCTCTGAGAACTTGTAGGACTTGGCTTTCTGGGGGCCTTTGGCCTTTTGTCAGAAGGAGTCGCTAACTCACACAAATCTCCACTTTGTTAGCAATTGCCTGTAAGGAAAGATCCTCACACGGCTTGCCACTCCAGACCTCCATCCCTTACCTTTACAAGGTTATATTCCTCCCAAGTAACCCACACAAGGAGCAGTCAAACACATGCAAATACAATATGGGAATTTTAATACGAGATGGGAGAGATTATTTTTAAACATAGAAGAGCTGCCACAAAGCAGTCTGTGATGATTTGCCACATGGTGGTTTCTAGTGAAGGAGAAGAGATGAGCGAGCACACAGGCTGGAGTTGTTCAGAAAAGGAATGCATCTTGAAGAAGCAACAAAAACGTGGAATAAGTAGAAGTTGCTAGAGAGGACATGATCTCAAGTAGAGGTCAGGAACCCAGCTTGGTTCAGGTGGGTGGATACTGTGGCATAACTGGCTAAGCCACTGTTTGGGATGCCATATTGGAGTGACAGCTCGAGTCCCAGCTCCTTCTGAGACAGCTTCCTGTTAACCTACCTAGGGGGTAGTGGATGATGGTCCCAGAGCTGCTGTCCCTGCCCCCTACCTGGGAGACCCAGATGGAGCGTCAAGCTTCTGGCTTCAGCCTGGCCAGTCCCTACTGCTGCAATCACTTGGAGAGTGAACAATGGAAAATCTCTTTGTGTCTCTCCCTCTCTCGCACGTTACTCTGCCTTTCAAATAAAAAGCTAAATAAACAATCAGAAATGATTCATCCTGCTTATTTTTAAAACGAGAAATACAAGAATGTAGCATGAAATTCAAATGGCAGGAAGGGTACACAAGGAAAAACGAAGCTTTCTTACATTTTCTAGCCTCTTTGTCACCTAATTTCCAAAGGGCAATCATTGTAGCAGATACAGATGCGTTTGTGTCTGTGTGTGTGTGTGTGTGTGTGTGTATTTTAAACACAAATGGTAGCATACTACACATGCTCAGAACTTTGAAGGCTGTCATATCAGAACATAAAAATTTGCCTCATTCTCTTTTTTTTTAAAGATTATCTTTTTTATTGTAAAGTCAGAGATATACAGAGAGGAGGAGAAACAGAGAAGAAGATCTTTCGTCCGATGATTCACTCCCCAAGTAACCACAACGGCCAGTGCTACACCAATCCGAAGCCAGGAGCCTGGAACTTTCTTCCAGGTCTCCCACGCAGGTGCAGGAACCCAAGGCTTTGAGCTGTCCTCGACTGCCCTCCCAGGCCACAAGCAGGGAGCTGGATGGGAAGTAGAGTTGCCGGGATTAGAACCGGCACCCATATGGGATTCTGGTGGGTTCAAGGCAAGGATTCTAGCCACTAGGCTACCTCGCCAGGTCCACCTCATTCTTTTAACTATATAATATACTAATCCATGAGTTGCAATGTTTTACTAGACAACAACTTTATCAATGGACCTCTAGGCATTTCAAGCTTGCATGCCATATAGGGACACTGGGGTTTGCTCTCTGGCTCGGGCTCCTGACTAATACCAACTCTGGGAGGCAGCAGAGAGGGCTCATGTGATGAGGGTCCTGCCAGCTCTGTGGGAGACCCCAGTTGAGATCTCAGGTCTTGCCTTTGGCCCTGTTAGATACTATTGCGGGCATATGTGAAGTGAGAGGGCTTAAATTGGAAAATATTCACTGAAACATAAGAGAATTAAGCAATTGATGAACACAGATATGCTTTGGGTCCTTCCTCAGAACATCACTAGAAGTTCAGATATGGGAGTGGGCATTTGTCCCACTTAAGAAGCCTGCATTCCATATTAGAGTGTCTGAGTTCAATTGCTGGCTCTGTTGATGTTACTACTGGAGGGAGATAGATGTATGAGAAATGCATTAAATTAACTGTGCTTTTCTATTATAAGTTACTCTAGTTAGATGACTCTTAAATATTTGGCAGATCCAGAAAAAGAATGAAAGAGGGAGAGAGTTCCCATCTGCTACTTTACTCCACAAATGCTTGTAATGGCTGGGACTGGATGAAGCCAAAGGCAGAAGCTAGGACCACAATCCAAGTCTCTCACGTGGTTCTGGGAGTGCAACTGCTAGAACCATCGCTACTGTCTCCCGGGTTCTGCATCAACAGTAAGCCGAAGTTAGGAGCCAGAGGCAAACATCAACACAGGATGTGGGTCTTAATCAGCATCCTAACCATTCGGATCAGTTCTAGATAATTCAGAAACCTCCTTCCTCCTATTCATGCAGGTACACATCAGGTAGAACACCAAAAATTATGAACAATTGGGATCGGCATATGGCACAGCAAGTTAAGCATCCGCTGCGACAACAGCTTCTCAGCTAAGCACCAGTTCCAGTCCTGACTCTTTCACTGCCTATCCAGCTCTCTGCTAATGTGAAGGCAGTGGGACCAGGGCCCATGCTACCCAAGTAACATTTAATTCTTCTATAAGAATAAAAAATATGTCTGCTAACAGCATCACTACCTTCTATTAAGCAACATAAAATTACAATCACAAATCTAATAATTTACAGAAAAATACAATTATCCATTTCTGAGTTTTCCATAGGTATTTTATTTATTCGTTTATTATTGGAAAAGCAGCCAGAGATGTCCATCTGCTGGTTTCAGTTCCCTAAATGCTTCCAACAGCTGAGACTGGGCCAGGCCTCAGCCTAGGAGAGCCAGGAATTGGTTCTGGCAAATCCGCAAATAACAGAGTCATCGCCTGCTGCCTCCCAAGCCTTGCTTGAGCAGGAAGCTCGAGTCAGGGGTGAAGATGGGACTCTAACCCAGGCGCTCTGCCCAGGAATGCAGACATCCCAAGCAGGGTGCTAACTGCTGTGCCAAACATCCTCCCCATCCCCAAGTATTTCTTTAATTCTTATTCAATTGTGATCTCTTCAAGTCCCTAACATATAAGTACTACTAATCTCCCAGGGAAAGAGGAAAAATTGTGGAAGATGAGAAGAATCAATTACTTTCTACCATGAATTGGAAAAAGATCAGCCTTACTAAATTTAGCGAAAAACACAACTAGTGCCAGCTCAGTATTGATTTCTAAGGGCAAATGTTTAGGATTCCCTGCTCGAGACAATGCACTTCTCTTCTCTGTCTAGTCTGTGGAACACTGGTACTGTACAGAACAGTGCTTCTCAAACTTGAATCAATCACTTGGGATTTGGTTAAAACACACTTGTGATTTGGTAAGGGGGATTCTGCATTTACAACAAGCTCTCGAGTGGTGCTGGCTCTTAGCCTCTACCCCACAGTTTGGATGCACAGCAGGGATGGACAGGAGTCAACAAAATCTCAGGATTAAGGCAGTAGATCTTGGCATCTAGGATATCTGTATTCAGAGCCTAGCTGTGTCTCTTCCTATTTGTAGGCTATGGAGATGTAACTTATTTCCTCCAAGTCAATTCCTCACCTGTGAAATGGGAATAACAGTACCTTCCTCAAAGGGTTATGGTGAGTGTTAAAAGTGCAGTGTCACTGACCTCAAATTACATTTAAATACTTTTTTTTTTAGGAGTAGCTCCTGACATATGGTAAATGCTCAGTAAATGACAACTTTCATGCACTGTGTTGTTATTACACACCTGAGTTCTAGTCCTACTTCCTATTGTATAACCTTGGGCAGTCACTGGCCCCTCTGAGTTTCAATTTCTCACCCAACAAATGGGATAATAGTAACTGCTTGATAGATTACTAGGAGGGTGAAACCTAAACGTGTATTACTTGCTTAATATAGTGCTTCATATCGAAATCAGCTAGCAGAGGGGTTGGGGGAGTGGACATTGTGGCACAGTGGTCAAACTGCCACTTGGAATGCCAGCTCCATGCTCACTTCCAATTCCCTGCTAATGGGCACTCTGGGAAGAAGCAGGTAATGGCTCAAGCTTGTTTATCTCTCTCTTACACACACATACAAACACTCCACTTCAAATTAATAAATAAAACTAACAGAAAAAAATGGTAACTGAGAATGATGGTGGGGATGCTGATTGATTGAGCAGTAAACTGAAGCTCTAGCCCTGGCTCTGGGACTTATGTTGAAAAGAAGAATCCTTTAGGGGCCAGCGTGATGACTCAATAGCTAATCCTCTGTCTGCAAGCACTGATGTCCCATATGGCCACCTGTTCATGTCCTGGCTGCTCCACTTCTCATCCAGCTCCTTGCTTGTGCCCTTGGAGGGCAGGAGGGGATGGCCTAAGGCCTTGGGAGACCTGTAACTCTGCCTGTCAAAAAAGAATGAATATTAAAAAAAATAATCGTACAATTATGCATAACTTCACTGGCTTGTTGGGAGGATAGGATGAGCCATAGTAAGTGAAGCTACTTTAAAATCAAAGTTCTGTTAAAACTTCAGGAAAAACTGGGAAATCAGAAAGACTCTGACCCAAGTTTCACTCTCCGCTGTGTTGCATACTTATTTTAGCATCTGAAGCAAATCGCTAAACTTCTTGAAGTTTTCATCACTGCATCTGCATAAGGGAGGTATTAATACCTCCCACAAGAGGCTGCAAAGGTTAAAGGATGTAACAGGGAGGGGGCAGGATTGGGGTGGTGCTGTAGGTTAAGCTACCCCATGCAATGTCAGCATTCCATATTGGAGTACCAGTTTGAGTCCTGGCTACTTTGCTTCCTATACATCTCCCTGTTAGCACATGCTGGGAGGCAGAAGATGGCTCAAGTGCTTGGGCCCTACCACCCACATGAGAACCCATATGGAGATCTGGGTTCCTGGCTTTAGTTCTTTGTTTACTGAGAACATTTGTGGAGTGAGCCAGTAGATACAAAGTTTCTGTCTCTTTGCCTTTCAAGCAAAATTACATGTACAGAAAAATATTTAAAATATTTCATGTTTTCTTTCCAGTCTCTAGTAACTACTCACATTCAGGATTATGCACTTGTCCAAGGAGGATAGCATTTCTAAGAATATTTTGATTTGTTATGACATTCTCTACATGAAGGTTTATTAACTTGAAGATTAAAGGTCTATAAAATTGAACTTCTAACTGCATCCTATTTAATTATACATCAAGTAGCATTCCAATACTGAATATTTCATCAGTGGCATGGCTGGCTGTTAGGATGCAGAGCATGGGCGGAAAAACAATCAATTAAAGAGGATTTGGTGTAACCCAAATTGTCTGTTTTTCTGCCAACTTGAAGAACAAGATTTTTCAAAATTTTGCAGAGTAACTGACCCAACACTTTTCAGAAGAAAACCCGAACATGTCTTGCTGTAGTTCATCTTCTGTCAGTAAGAACTGTAGATTGATTTGCTTTAAAAAAAAAAAAAAAAAAAAGATAGTTTAAGACCATTGGATTGGGTTGCTTTGTTAACAAACATGATTGCTTGATTTGAAAGTTCTAGTGACAGAGAGAAATTGTCTCAACTGCTTGTTCAGTCCCCAGACGACAACAAACTGAAGTGAAACAGCAGCCAGCTGTCCAACCAAGGCTCCAGAAAGGAATGCTAGCGTCACAAGCATCTTAACTCAATGCAATTCAATGCATCCCCTCCAACTGGTTTGCTTTTCCAAGTCTAAGTGATTATGATCCTTTCTCCATTATGTTAACTGACATTTCAGTAGAATTCATCTTCTATTTCCTTAGCTACCTAGAATAAAACTGTATAACCGGTTGCATTCTTATTTCTGGGATGATCTGTGATAGAAAAAGAGCAGATGAAAACATAATAATCTTTTCTGTGTCAGCATTATCTTGAGAGATGTTTTCTAGAAGATTTTGAAGTCTGGTTTCTCACTATCCAACTAGTTTAGTCTGGGTCTATCCATACACATGAAATGAACACACTTCCTAACATGAAGAACATGCTACATGCGTGACCTGAAGAAAGCCATGGCACGGCATGCTCCCACGCGTCCCCGCTCTCACCGATCCAGGTGCTGTGGTGGAAGTGAGGGTCAGGAAGCAGAGGCACAGGTGAATGGCAGACTTCCTGCTCGTGAGAACATTCTCATACCAAGTTTAGAGGGCAGAAGTGCCTCCGTCTAGCAAACATCGCATGAGCCTCCAAGCACTCTGACGGCAGCCCACGGCACCACCTGAGCGGTCTTCACCTGTGCTTGTGCTGGGCTCGTGGCTCATGTTATTCTCCCACGGCTGATTTTAAAAATACTGATCTAGGACTCTTTTCAACTAGGACTTACTGGTTCATGTAGACAAGTTTCCAGATTACATACACACATTTAAAAATATATTTATGTATTTTATTTTATTGGAAAGTCAGATTTACAACGAGAAGGAGAGACAAAGAGAGAAAAATCTTCCATCTGCTGGTTCACTCCCCAAGTGGCCACAATGGCCAGAACTGAGCTGAGCCAAAGCCAGGAGCCAGAAGATTCCTCCAGGTCTCCCGCAAGGGTGCAGGGTCACAAGGCTTTGGACCATCCTTTACTGCCTTCCCAGGCTACAAAGCAGGGAGCTGGATGGGAAGTGGAGCCGCTGGGACACGAACTGGCACTGATATGCAAGGCGAGGACTTTAGCCACTAGGCTACTATGCTGGGCCCACATACACACACATTTCTTGCATAGGGATTACAAAAGCTTTTTTTTTTTTTTAAAGATTTTTATTTATTTTATTACAAAGTCAGATGTACAGAGAGGAGGAGAGACAGAGAGCAAGATCTTCCCTCCGATGATTCACTCCCCAAGTGAGCTGCAACGGCCGGTGCGCACCGATCCGAAGCCGGGAACCAGGAACCTCTTCCGGGTCTCCCACGCGGGTGCAGGGTCCCAATGCATTGGGCCGCCCTCGACTGTTTTCCCAGGCCACAAGCAGGGAGCTGGATGGGAAGTGGAGCTGCCGGGATTAGAACCGGCGCCCATATGGGATCCCGGTTCTTTCAAGGCAAGGACTTTATTTGCTAGGCCACGCTGCTGGGCCCTACAAAAGCTTTTAAAGTGTGGCAGTACAATAGGGAAAAAATAATATTAAACTCAAAACATTAGGGCTGACATTGTGTCATAGTGAGTTAAGTCATCAACTGTGACACAGGTAACCTGCTGAAGCATTGAAGTCCCTCCTGACTGCTTCATTTCTGATCCAACTCCCTGTTAATGACCGGGAAAAAGCAACGGAAAATGGCTAAGGTTTGGACCCCTTTGCCACTTACATGGGAAATATGAATGAAGTTCCTGGTTCCTGGCCTTGACCGGGCCCCGCCATTATAGCCACCTGGGGAGTGAACCTGCAGGTCAAGATTTGTGTGAGTGTGTGTGTAACTCTGACTTTCAAATATATAAAATCTTAAAAGAAAAAAAAAAAAAAAAAAAAAAGGCCTCATTTAAAATAAAATTTTAGGGCCCGGCGACGTGGCCTAGCGGCTAAAAGTCCTCGCCTTGAATGCACTGGGATCCCATATGGGCACCAGTTCTAATCCTGGAAGCTCCACTTCCCATTCAGCTCCCTGCTTGTGGCCTGGGAAAACAGTCGAGGACGGCCCGAAGCTTTGGGACCCTGCACCCACATGGGAGACCCAGAAGAGGTTCGGGGTTCCCGGCTTCAGATCGGCACAGCACCGGCCATTGCACTCACTTGGGGAATGAATCATTGGATGGAAGATCTTTCTCTCTGTCTCTCCTCTCTGTATATCTGACTTTGTAATAAAAAATAAACAAATCTTTAAATAAAATAAAATAAAATAAAATTTTAAACAGTCCTATATCCAAGCATACAATTTACTGTCTTTTAGCATACCCTCCCAACTTTATCCATGCTTTATCCAAATTTTGTCTACATAATTTACATTATGTTTAATTCTTACAACGTTAGGAAAATGTGTTTTGTTTGTTTGTTGAGAGACCAAAAAAAAAATTGATATATATAGAGGGAGCTCCTATTTACCTTTTCACACCTCAAATGCCCTCAGTGGCTGGGAGAACTGAAGTCAGGAGTTGGGAGCACAATCCAGGTCTCCTGTTCGGGTAATAGGAGCCCAGTTCCTGGAGCCAGTATCACTGCCTCCCAGGGTCTGCAGCAGCAGCAGCATGTTAGAGTCAGGAGTGGAGCCAGGTACCAAACCCAGGTACCTGTGTGGGACACTGGCCTCTTCTAGACTAAACCCCCACCCTAAAGATGGAAGTTTTATCCTGATTTTACAGGTGAGGAAACCAAGACTTAAATGAATGCTTTAATTAGCTCCATATGGCTAATAACAGGCTTTTCCGACTACAAAGCCCTCACTTTTCTAGCTCCACACAATTTTACATTCTAATGCTTTCATCTCATATAATTTAAAGAAGGTTTTTAATGTTCCTGCATATTCATTATACTGTTATGCCATCGTTACTCATCCACTCTGTATTCTTGGGCATTAGGTCATCTCATATTTTCTGTTATTATAAATAGTGCTTCTATGAACATTTGATGTTGTTCGCAGTGCTTGGTTTCTTCGTAAGAACTGTTTTCTGGAGGTAAATTCCCAGCAGGGGTATAAACAAGTGAAAGGTTACAAACATCTAATGACTTTAGATCTATATCACTAAATTGTCTTCCAAAAGAATTGTACTACGTCATCGCATCTTGAAAGAAAGTACTATATTCTTTCACTAGCAACTTGTGAGAAACGGTACATAAGCCTCGGTGGATTCACTCTTGAAAACAGCCCTTTGTGCCTATTTCTGTCTGGGTATGCCCTGGGGCCAGAGGACACTCCCTGAAGATGATTTGTGACATGGCACGCACCCTCCCAAATAAGTGCTCACATGGGATGGTGTGATTTCCCCCTCCTCGGCTTCATTGATTAAGTTTTCTCTTTCTCTTTGAAGTCACAAGATCAGCAGAAGGTTTTTCAGGCATCTGACATTTTCCTCTTGATTTTTCTCTTGATTCAGCTCCCCGTTCCTATGAGATGCCTGGTAGACCCAGAGACTGGACTTAAGCTAATGGCTGGTCATCCTAAATGTTGTGCAAAAGGGTTGGGAGCAATGACACCCAGGAAGGAAGTCTTGACACAACTGGACGAGGTTTCAGAAACTTCTAGCAAGGAGTAAAAGGAAAAGTCATGCTAGAGTAAGAAAGCTCTGGGGGCAGGAGTTTGGTGCATGCCATATTGGAGAGGTTGGTTTAGTAATGGCTCATCTGCTTCCAGTCCAATTTCTTGGTAATGCTCACCTTGGGAGGCAGCAGGTGAGTACTGTTGCCTGCAGTGGCATGAGCAGGACTGTAGAGAGAGATGATGTGCAATTGAAAAAATTAGAAATAAGACTGATACAAGACGAAGACTAATTGGCCAGAGGAAGACCCTCTCTTTGAGGAAAGAGGTTGATCTAGAAGGCTTGCCACCTCAATCTTTTATTGCTTGGGGAGTTGATGTGGCACGAACTTTGATAACCACATTCTATACTGATATTAACCAGCTAATGCTTGATAATCAGGAAGCAACAATAGGGCCCAAGCACAGAAGTCAGTACATAACTGTCTCAAAGAAACAGTTCTGTGGCCTTGGACTGTTGCCAAAGTGCAGACAGACCCTCGCCTGCAGGCCTTGATTTGGTCTTGGACTTTCGTCCACTTGCAGACCGTTGCTTGCAGAGTTTGACCTTGGTCTCCAGCGCCAGCAGTCTCAAGATTCCAGTCAATCCCCCATGCTCTTCATTATCAAGTTATGCTTTTTCTTTTTTTACAAACTGCCTACAGTAGTGATGCCTCAAATACTTTGGACCCTGCCACACAGGTAGAAGACCTGTCTGAGTTCTGGGCTCCTGGCTTCTATCTGACTCAGTCCTAAGTGTTGTGCGGCATTTCAGGAGTGAACCAGCATGAAGATCTCACTTTTTTTTTTTTCTATTTTTCAAGCAAAATGGAAATATATCTTTCCATCTTAATTATCTTATACAGCAAGAATACCATTTGAGGTTGTTGGAAGGATTTGATCTAAATTACATACGCATACATAGACACTCAAACAACAGCTATTAAAGATTTGTTTATTTTAAAAAGATCCTGAGAGAGTGAGAGAGAGCAAGAGAGATCTTCCAGTCATTGGTTTGCTCTTCAAATGGCCATAACAGTCCTGTCTGGGCCAGGCTGAATCCAGGAACCAGAATCTCCACCGGGGTTTCCCATGTGGGTGCAGGTACTCAAACACATGGGCCATCTTTCACCTGCTTTTCCCAGGCCATTAGCAAGGGAGCTGGGTTGGAAGGAGAGCAGCTAAGACACAAACCAGCGCCCAAATACCACAACAGCCACCCACATTACTATTATGAATAAACACAAGAGACCTAATCTGGTCTAGGTAACAGTGTAGTAGGCCTTGTGGAAACAGAAGGAAACTTCAAAGCAAGCAGAACAGGTTTGGCTATCTCTTCTGAGCCGGGTTACTTTAGGTAATGGTATTTTTTTAAAAAGATGTAGGAAGTGATAACAACATTTATTCAAAAGGTGAGAAAGTGAACAAACATACACATGTGAGCATGGATGCCCCACACTGAGAAACCCCCATCATGAGTGGCCCAGGGGGTGGCCTGAAGGGGGTAGAGCAGTGAGTTGAACACAGAGCACCTCCAGCCGTGTTCTGTTGTGAGAGAGTAGGCAAGGTCTTTAGATCTTCTTGACTTACAAAACAAAGGTTATGATCCTTATTTGCAGAGTCTGTTTTGCAGACTGAGAGTGTGTGCCAGGCATATATAGTAAGTGTATCGATAAATGTGATAGAACAGGAGCTCTCAAACATCTTTGTATCACGCAGGATACCTGTCTAAATAACATAGTTTTAGGTTCTGCCCCTGAAAATTCTATCCAGTTGGGATGGGGCCCTGGAATGTGCATATACAAATAATTCCGAAGCCATTATGTCTCTGGTAGTCCATGAAACATGCATTGAGAAACATTACCCTATAGCCTACAGTCTCTGAGTACTAACAAAAGAAAAAAAAAGTGTTTTCACCACTAACATGCCATAACAACTCTACATTCATACAGGTATAGAATGAAAGAGATCCAAATAGTGAATGACTTTCAAGGTTATTTATGTAGCTCTTCAAGAAATTAGAATAATCTTAAAGCATTGCATTTTTTAAATTCATGTTAGGAAAAAACACCTTTCCCTTGGAATCATCTTGATTGTCAGGGAGCTCTCTCCCCTCTGCTCAGCTTCCCCTCCAAAGGTTGGCAAACACTACCATTTCAACCTTTTGTCATTGACATTCAGCTGTTCTTCAAGTCCAAAGGCAGGGACCAATGTGTTTTATTGCTTCATATTCCTCTAGGAGCATTTGTGCAGATATACGATGCGTGTTTCATAAATACTTAAAATGCATTGGAATGGATGTAGATTGCATATTGAGCTACAGTTTGATTCTCATTGATAGATTTGTCACCGTTAATGGTTCATAACTATAGTCACCAAGGGATGAGCTCGTAGGCTTTGGGGGTGTGGAGTCAGAGCAAGCTGAGTGCAGACCTCAGCCTGTGTAAGGAAGGAAGCCTCTTTGAGCCCCCTTTTTCTCATCAATAGAGGGGAATAACATTTGTTTTGTAGGCTTGTTGCAAGATTGAGAGACTGCTCAGAGCATTCCTAGCAAACTGCTCAACACCTGTGATGCTCTTTCTGTGGCAGACACTTGCTCAAGCTACTTTATCTAAACGCAGCTCATAGAATAGAACTGCCATAGTTATTTATTGTCATATGTCAAATAATGAACAGTTGACTTTCCTTCAAGCAAAGCTGGCATTTTCTCCATCTTTTTTTTTTTTTTTTTTTTTTTTTTTTTTTCCATCTTTTTAATGTCTAGATTTTTCCTCTTTAAGTAACAGATTATCTAGAAATCTGTATGAATTCCCCATGGAGACGGGAAAAGACACACAGCAGCCATTTTAGCAGTTCCAGGCTTCCACAGGGAGCAGTACAATCAGGGTTTAAGTTTATGCCTCGTAGACCTTCTCTGTGGCCAGCACAATTGTGACTTTTCTAACCCAGAACAAATGCGTGTCCTACCTGAAGTAAGAGGCAGAAACTTCCAGCTTTTATGCTACAGAGAGAGGATTCTCCAGTTCCCACAGGGAGACAGGCATTGGGAGCTCTTGCATAGCCCTGCAGGAAGCTGTGAGCAGGAAGCTGGCTGGCTGGGTTTGCTTACTCACGAAAAACATTGCCTGTTGAGTACCAGAGTGTAGGCTAATGGAGGAAATCCAACATACAGTTTCTGCATTAATTACGGTGGTTGCACCTTTATTCCTAAAGCCAAAAGTTGAGATAGCTAAATGTCTAAACTAAGGTGGAGAGTGGTTACTTAGACCATGATATCTGCCATTGATAGATAGTTAGCCAGTGATTAAGAATATTTACTTAGACATAGAGAATCTAGGTAACAACATATGGAATAACATAGAAAATGTAATTACAAGAAAACACGACTGAGGGCATTTTCAGTTAAAGAAAACTTAACATTTATTTTAGGCACAAAACTTGCTCCAACTCAGGAGTGATGCAGAACTTTACTGGATCTCCTTGCTTACAACAGTCTATAAAAATCCCATCCTTAGGGCCCGGCGGCGTGGCCTAGCGGCTAAAGTCCTCACCTTGAAAGCCCCGGGATCCCATATGGGTGCCGGTTCTGGTCCCGGCAGCTCCACTTCCCATCCAGCTCCCTGCTTGTGGCCTGGGAAAACAGTCGAGGACGGCCCAATGCATTGGGACACTGCACCCGCGTGGGAGACCAGGAAGAGGTTCCTGGTTCCCGGCTTCGGATCGGCGCGCATCGGCCCGTTGCGGCTCACTTGGGGAGTGAATCATCGGACAGAGGATCTTCCTCTCTGTCTCTCCTCTGTGTATATCTGGCTGTAATAAAATGAATAAATCTTTAAAAAAAAAAAAATCCCATCCTTAGGACCCAGCATGGTAGCCTAGTGGATAAAGTCTTGTTTTGCGCCAGTTTTTATCCTAGCTGCTCTACTTCCCTTCTAGTTCCCTCCTGTGATCAGCTCAACTCCGTTGCGGCCACTTGGGGAGTGAACCAGCAGATGATCTGTCTCTCCTTCCTCTGTAAATCTTACTTTCCGATAACAATCAAATAAAATCTTAAAACAAAATTGCATCCTTAGATGGTGGGATTATGATGTCATCGCGATCCTAGCCAATCTATCAAAGGTTGTTTATCTGCATAGTTTACTCCTCCTAATCCAATGGAATTAAACTTCTCTTAAGACACACACTGAGTAGAAGTGCTGGTCTCCTATCAAAAGAGAAGCAGATACCATTAATAAAAAATATTAGCAAGAATATTAGTCTTAAAATACAGAGCTCAAAATGATTAGATGTAGTTCCTCTAGAGGACACTTTTGCCTTCAGAGCACGCTAGTCAGGATGCTAAACCTTAAAATAGCTTTCTGACAACTCCTTATCTATTTGATGGTTAATTAAAAAAAATATATTTCTACCTGATTTTCTTGGATAATCTACAAACCTCTATTGGCAAAAAGAGAAGTCTTTTACTTCTTAGACCGAAGTGATTTCACAAAAGGAAAAAAGAAAGCACCCCCCTGTTGTAATTGTACCCTTAGTGTTGATCTTGGCACCCTATTCTCTATGACAAAAGCTTCATCTGTGTGACGAGGCAGCAGGATTCAATCACTCTGCTTTTTCGCTTTTTCCTCCGCCTCTTCACACTTACTGAAGTTGCAAATCTGATAGGACCAAGAATGCTTCCCATCCTTTCAGTTGTTCAACTGGGATTTTGCTCACAAAAGGCATTAGGGATGGACACTTCTGCCTTTCTCATGTGACATGGAAAGGGCATGAATGAGGCAATTACTTTTCTTTCATTTAGATTTACAGAGCCTATAGCATGTGCCACTTTTTCTTTTTTTAAGATTTATTTATTTTTATTGGAAAGTCAGATATACAGAGAGGAGGAGAGACAGAGAAGAAGATCTTCCATCTGTTAATTCATTCCCCAAGTGACTGCAATGACCGGAGCTGAGTCGATCTGAAGCCAGGAGCCAGGAGCCTCTTCTGGGTCTCCCATACCGGTGTAGGGTCCCAAGGTCTTGGGCCGTCCTCGACTGCTTTCCCAGGCCACAAGCAGGGAGCTGGATGGGAAGTGGGGCTGCCAGGATTAGAACTGGTGCCCATATGAAATCCCGGTGCATGCAAGGCGAGGACTTTATTTGCTAGGCTACAGCGCCAGGCCTGACATGTGTCATTTTCACATGCATTATATAGCTTAACTCTCAAAATAACCATGGGAGATAGATATTTTTAGACTCTATTTATACATGAGAAAATCAAGAGTGTAAGTGTGATTTGATTGCCCAAGAACTCACAGGAAGCAACAGAACTAGAATTCTTTCATGAGTCTTCTGACACCAACACCTTGTTCTTTTCTCTGTACTATGTTATTTACTCGTAATTAACTGTGCCAAAAGAGAATGGAAAAAAACAACTCCTACATGCCATATAACCTTACGCATTGTAAATCTGCAAGTTTGTATCTTATCTTGACCCTCCAAACAGAATTTGTGCCTGCCATTTTCCAAAGAACTTGCAAAACAATAGAATAATCCAATTCTTTAAACAAAACGGCAAACAGCCAACGTACTTTCAAGCTCTATTTATCTAAGGCACTCAGCCATTGAAAACTGGCCATCAGCTTGAAGCTGGTGCCTGGCTGCAGGTCATATGGATCTTCACCCAGACCTGTCTGGCAGTAGCATATTTGTGCTATGACACTCAGTGAAAGTCAGAAATGGTGGGACACATTTGAACTCCCAAGGAAAGAACCCGTGGAATGAAATGTGCAACTTTTTGAAATTGGATAACATCTGTGATAATCATTGAAGCCCCCACTCTGTACCAGACAAGGCCAAGCACTCTACACACGTTACCCAACACCTGTTAGGTAGATACCTTACTTCCAAAGAATGGGAGAATGGGGTTGGATAACTTTGCTCCCACTCACAGTCAGTAGAGAGCAAAGCCAGAATTTGTCCTTAATAGTCAAGCCACAAAGTCTGAACTCTTAACCACTAGGCTATACTGCATCTCCGAAACAGAACATGAACTATTAACTGATTTAATTAAACACACCAGGACTTTTTTGTTGACCTGTATTGTATCTTACTACACATAGACGGCCATTGGAAAGTTGACCATCCTGTTGCATGTAAACTATAATACAAAACTCACACATGCCACACCTATCATGGCACAGGGGGTTAAACCTGTACCCACGACAGCAGTATCCTATATGAGCTTGCCAACAGTTTGAGTCCCAGCTGCTCCTCTTCCTATCCTGATCATGTGTCTAGGAAAGCAGCAGAAGTTGGCACAAGTAACTGGGCCCCTGCCACCCATGTGGGAGACCCAGATGGAATTTTAGGCTTTTGGCTTCAGACTGGCCCAGCTCTGGCCATTGAGAACCTACAAATCAGTGGATAGCAGAGCTCTCCCTTTCTATGTTTCCTTGTCTTTCTGTAACTCTGCCTTTTAAATAAGGAAAAAAAATTTTTTAATCTCCCTCAAGACCAAACTGCAGGCTAATACAAAAATGAGATACAATTCAAAATGATAATGCTGTTTCCTGGAAGGTTCACACAGAATCCCTTCAACAATCTTCAACTTAGGATCAGGTCACAAACATGGTTTAACATGTCTTCACTATTTGCAGGCCACTGTTGGCCGCCCAAGGCCTGCCCAGCCTGCTTCTGATGCCCAGCAAGACACAGGGTAGTGTACTTCTCTGCCTTCCACAGTGCACCACGGGAATCTGCCCCCACCAGTTCTATCTGGTCCTGCCCACGATCTGCACTGGCATCCTGCCATTCCTTACAGTTGAAAATGCTAAAGGCTTGTAGTTTAGTGTTTCCACAGTGTGCCTGATACTGTGTAGTGAGCGTGGGGGATGGTTCTATGCTCCCAGCCCATCTTAAATTCTTATCTTCTAAAAATGGAGCTGCCTGGTTTAGAAAGTGGCTGCTTTAAGGAAGTAAATTCTTGACAACTCGAATCTTTCTAGTATACACATTAAAATGAGCCGCTGGAATGGGAATAGGACGGAAAAACATCAGGAAAGTCTCAGACTCGTGGGACCAGAGAAAGACTAGAATGGCAAGATGGGTGTGAAGGAGATGGGTAAACTGTAAAATCTTTAGGAGATCATCACTGACTCAGGCTGAGCGGCCCCTTCACCATGTCTAAACCAATGAGTCTTAAATGTTAGCATGGCAGCGGATTCATCAGCAGGGCGTGCCAGAGCAGACTTCAGGGCCTTGATGGGCGTCTGAGCACCCACTACTCCCCACTGTCAAGCGCCCCGGTAATGCTGATGGTCTGCTACAAGGACCATACTCTGAAACCACTAGAGCTGAATGTGCTCAGTCCACTGCACCTCCCCAGGCAGGTTGCAGGCACTCACTTGGATGGGGTGGCCAGCACCTTTCTCCATTACACACTTGATCTTAGCCAAAAGGCCCAGAAATATACCTTTCTCTGTTAAGAAAAAAAAGATTACTTATGCATTTGAACAGCAGAATTTCATGCACTGAGAGAGATCTTCCATCCTCTAGCTCACTCTCCAAATGGTTGCCTCTGCTATGGCCCAGTGGAAGCCAGGGGCCTGGAACTCTATCTTGGTCTCCCAGGTAGGTGCAGGTGGTCAACTGCTTGGGCCATCTCCTCTACCTTCCCAAGTACACCAGCAGGGACTCCAACTGGCTCTCATGGTATGTCAGCCCCACCTTGTCCATTTGTTGGTAACTCCAACATTTGCATTCTGCCTTCTGATGATTCAGTAGGTTTTGCCCGAGATTATTATGGGAGCATTGCTTTTCTACTCTTCTACACCTATCCATCTCCCGCCATTAACACTGCTTCACAGTTAACACGGAATTCTCACTTAGGGTATCGCACTTGAGTAACAAATGCTTCCCACTTCTGAGCTTAAAGCTAAGTAACAACCTACGAGATTTGTCCTCAAACCTGGGAAGCTTTGAAGGGGCAAGGGCACAGAGCATGCCCTCTCTTTAGCATTTACACCTCTGAACGGAGGTGACTGGTCTGGCCCTCGCGAGGGGTCCAAGCAGATGGATGTTTCAGCTGTTGGTAATACAGTCAGGGTGGAAAAAAATTAGAACAGTGGTGATCCACGTTCCATGGTGTCCCCTTCCCACCATAAGAAAGGAACTCTAGACGGCCTGGCCTGGTCAGAGTTCCCAGGAACCACGGCGGTCCACGGCGGGCTGCCGCGAGCCCCGACTCCCCGCAACCCCGCTCCGCAATGCCAAGGAGCAAGCAGCTACGCCCTCCAGACCTCTCCCGGGGGATCGCACAGCGCAACCAACCCTAAAGACGCCGCCGCGACGCCCCCTCAGCCTTCTGGCCTCCCCATTGGCCGTTTGCAGCTGTCATTCGTCCGGGCCTCGCCTTCGCCTCCCGGGCGGAGGCAGCCGGGCGGGGTAGGTTGCGCGCTCGCCGCCGGCTCGGGCCGCGGCCGCGGCTTTTGCAGCAGGCGGCGCGGCGGGTGCGGCGCGGGGAGCGCGGGCTGGGGGAGCGGCCCCGGCGCTGCGGGCTCCGGCCCATGCGGGCCGGGAGTCGGAGGCAGGGCCGGGGGCCGCTGCCGGCACGGAGGGCGGCGGACACGCACCTGTCCGGCCGGCTGCCCCGAGCTCTGCCTCGCCCAGCGGGCAGCAGTCCGCCAACAGGGAGGGATGCGCCGCGCCACCCAGCTCCTTTTCGCCCCGCCGTGCCCTAAAGCAGAAAGTTTGGGGGTCTGGAGCTCTCTCCCTCCGCCCTCTCCAATGACTGCCCAAGGACTCCGGCCGCTCGGCCTCGACCGTGACCCGCCTTCACTCCCCAGTTCGGAATGAGCTCTTCCAACCAGTACCGAAGGCTTCTTTATCGTCCATCGCTTACCCACCTTTAAAAATTAGATTTTTTTTTTTTAAATTCAAGAAATTGTGATCTTGCGGTCCCCCTGCTTGTGAGTACTTTGTTCCCCAGGCCTCGTGTCTGAGTGTCAGAGGGGTGCCGTTTCCCCAAGACGGCGCGTTGGAAGGACACACAACCATGAAGAGGTGCAGGTCGGACGAGCTGCAGCAACAGCAGGGCGAGGAGGATGGAGCCGGGCTGGAAGACGCTGCCTGCCACCTGCCGGGTGCGGACCTCCGGCCTGGGGAGACCGCGGGGGCTAACCCTGCTGGTGCACCAACTTCGGACACGAGCAGTGCAGCGGCGCCCAGGGCGGGTTCCCGGAGCAAGCCCCCTGATCTGAAGGTGAGCGCAGCCCCGCAAGCCCCTGGCCAGCCCTGCGGGCGCCGCTGCTTTCCCCATCTCATGTAGAAGTGCCCTGACCCGATGGAAGTGGTGGGGAAAGCGAGGCGAAGGCAGAGAGGAGGAGGGGGTGCTGGGCTAGGACCCGAGGGGGCACATTAGGAACCCTGTCTCCATCTGTTTGTTCTCTGTTCTTCAGCCGCGGTTCTAGTGACTCACCCACACGAGTATGTGTGAATAACGTGTGTGAAGTGCTGTTCTCAGACAAAGAGCTGGAGAAATCAGACATGCTAACTAAAAAGTTGGCATGGCTTTCCCTCCTGTAGGATGGCAGCGGGAGGAAGTAACAGCGCAGGAGGCCAAGCAGAGGCCCGTTCATTTCCTTTGCTGGGTTAACCTCCTTTTGGGATCTTCCAGCGCCTTCAGAGATGGAGCTCAGTTTGTCCATCTGTGAAGGGGGTGTGTGTCTTTCCTGCCGTTAGGTGGAGCCAGAGGTTAAGCTAATGCTTGGAGATCTCTGCCTGCCTGCTGAGCCCACCCCCAGGGTGGAAAACTGACAGGTGGCCCGGCGGATGCTTGAGGCTGGTTCTGGGGCCTCGGTTCAAGTTGCACACACGCTGAGCTGGCAGCCGGACTCTGAAGAGGCAGGAGCTGTTTGCCGGGAGCTGTTTATTTCCCAGCCAAGGGTGGCTGAGACAGTTGGCTAGTTGAATCCGGTCGCTCTGTCAGCCGGGATAAGAATGCACCTCTGCCGCAACTGCTGCAGGAACGGCCGGCTTGGGCTGCCAGAGACAGCTGGCCAGGGGGCTGTGCCAGCTGTCAGCCTCAGGAAGGAACTTAGGTGCCGTAGGGATTGATGCTGCCGCCACCGGAGCAGAGGGTACAGAGTCAGGGCTCGGGAGCCATAAGGACTCCTGTGATGTTTCACAAAGCCTGGGTGCTGTAGCACCAGCCACAGTGGAGCTCACTAGAATAAGCCAATGACATCCCTCGTTTGGCCGGCCAGGATCAGAGTCAGGAATCAGAGCGAGGTGAGTGTGGGTGCTGTTACCTGTGTGTGTCACCTGTGTTCCTTGGGAGAGGAAGGACAGGGGTCCCTGGCATGCACTTTTTCACGTTGGTGGTCGTTGTTCAGATCAGACCCCTGGCTCTGCTGCTTAGTTCAGAGCTTCGCGGCAGTGGTGTCCAGAGATGAGTTCTGTTCGCCCAAGGTGTCTTTGGTGTCTGTCCCAGCTGTCACCCCCCTCCCCAAATCTACCCTGTGTGGTCAGGAGATGAGATGGTTGAACGGGTCCCTTTCTGTAGGTGTCTGTACAGAGTTGAGCCTCTTTCTGGCCCGCTCTGGAGGAGGCTGGCTGACAAACCCTAATCCTTTTGACCAGAGGGACCATCAGCTGGAGAACATAAGTAACAGCCTTGAGAACTATCCCACCTCTTGGGTCAGCAGCAGAGACCGCTTGCTCTGTTCATTTTGCCCGGCTGCCTTTCCCTGGGGAGGTGGACTGGTTGCCGTGTGGGGGCTGCAGTGTCTTTGTAGATACCTGCCTTAAACTCGTTCATGTTCCCCCCTCCTGTATCATCTCTGTTTTTCATAACACCCTCATTCTGGTCAGGGGAAGCTAGGGCAACAATATTGCACTTGGTATCAGCTGCTGAACTTCCTTGGACCAGAATTGAGATCAGATGTGAGGAAAAAGAAACTCCCTCATCCACCCCCAAGAAAACATATCACTGAGGTGCAGCACAGCGCCTTGGCCCCTGGCTGGCAGCAAGAGCTGAAAACAGAGCTGGTGCCAGCGTGGGGAGCACCAGGAGCCAAGCAGAGCTGTGCTGTTTATGCCTTTTGGTTCACCACATGTTTACCAAGGGATGCCAACTCCCCATCTAAACAGGAATGGGAGGTCTTGGCAGTTTGATTTGCTGTGTGGGTTCAGGCAAATCACTAGATTCTTCTGAACTTTTCTGAGGAAAGGAACCCGGAATATTAGCGTGTGTACAGGCTTATTTTCCAAGGCTAGTACAGTTTTCCAGTACTCAAAGAACTCTTCCTGGTGCTGAAATTGGGTAGAAGGTGGTCCGTTGTTGAATTTGTAGGTAGCCACTGGAAAAGGGACAAGTTTAATGTCTGCTACCTCACACCTGTATGTGGCCAAGTTGTGTCTGGCTTTTGTTTTCATTCTGAACTTTGGAGATAGGAGCTTTTGCTCCCTTAGTCCCACTCTTGTTTGCTCACAGCAGCTCCTGGTAATGCAATGCAAAAAGTACATTGGAGGGAATCACCTGGTCAGGGAAGAGGTTGTAATTTCTGCCTTTGCCAAAGAGAGCCAAATGATGACAGCTGGAGGTTTCAGGCCACCTGGGCCTTCAGCACTGAGGGGCTTCTTACTCCTTACACCTGTGTGACATTCAAAGTGACCTCTGAAGACCCTCCTGCTGCAACAGGCCAAGCATTCAGTCATACCCACCAGCCACCTGCTGCCTGGATTCCTTGAGTTCATAGCTTGATTTTCTGCACTATCTGATGCTGGGCTGCTGTTGGAGCCCCTGCTTCTTCGGAGGAAAAGCTGAACCACCAAGAATGCAGGTTGATCAGAAGTACATGGAATTCTCCAGCCAGAAAACTCAGCTCCACAGAGAATGGGAGAGGGAGGAGCTTAAGGGACAACTGCAAAGACACGCAGCACATGTTCCTGTTAAAAATACAGCAGGTGGCAGATATTCCTGAGGCCTGGGAGAAGGGGCTGAGTGGAAACAGAAGCTGGTTCTGTCCTAATGTGCTGTGGAAGCTGAAGGTGGGGGTGGGGGGGCAGGGGTTGGCAGTCTCACCAGCCCTCATGCAGAGAGCTGTTCATGAAAGGAAGGGTCTGGAGATGTTGGCCAGAGCCTTGCCCTGGACTCCCCGCCCACCTGCTTCACCCCTGCTCTACTGGTTCTCTTTTCTTCCAAAAGTCTCTGGAAATACTTTCCCCAGGGATTTCTGAGTCATTTTTCTTTCCTTGAAGAAGCTTTAAAATTTGTTATTCCTAAGCACATAATTTATCTTATTTATTTGAAAGAGAGAGATCAATCTCCATTTGCTGATTCAGAGAGAGAGAGAATGAACCTCATTCCATTGGTTTACTTCTCAAATTCCCAAATGCGCTCAGTATCCAGGTCGGATCAAAGCTGGAGCTGAAGAGTCAGTTGGGTCTCCCATGAGAGTGGCAGGGGCCAGCCACTGGAGCCATCCCTGCTGCCTCCCAGGGTGCACATTATTAGCAACCTGCTAGAGATGGGAGCAGAGCTTGACCTTAAACCAAGGTACTCTACTAGGGGAAGCATACATTCCAAGTGACATCTTAGCCACTGTGCCAAATACCGGCCCCTCTGGGCCCTGTGTGATAACTCAGTGGCTAAATCCTTGCCTTGAACATGCCAGGGTCCTATATGGGCACTGGTTCATGTCCTGGCTGCTCTACTTCCCATTCTGCCCCCTGCTTGTGGCCTGGGAAAGCAGCAGAGGATAGCTCAAAGCCTTGGGACCCTGCACCCATGTGGGGGACCTGGAAGAATCTCCTGACTTCAGGTTGGCTCAGCTCCAGCCATTGTGGCCACTTCAGAAGTGAACCAGCAGGTGGAAGATCTTTCTATCTCTCCTTTGCTCTGTAAATCTACCCTCTCCAGTTAAAACAAACTAAAAAAATATATCAACCTCTTTAAAAATTTCTGAGTCAAGACTCCCTTGGGTTCCATCTCATGTTTTTTTTTTGCCCACACCGTCCACTGGTCTTCCTGCATGCTGAGAGTGAGCATCAAGAAATGTAGAAATCAAGGACTTGAGGGAAGGTCACAACTGAAGTCTAAGCTTCTCCTTGCCTGAACACATCCTTACCTGGTGGTTGCAGGTGCTTCAGCCCCCCACAAACAGCCTGTGTTCCTTCCATTCTCCTGTAGGGAGCCTGCTGGAAAAGGGCTCACATGGTCAACAGATTCCAAACAAACACCACTGGTGGATGTGACACATGTGTCAAAGGGTCTGAGATATACACATACAGCTTAAAATCTCTTCTACTGGTTGTCTAAGTCAAAAAGCCTTTTGTTTATTTTATTTAAGGCTTGGGGCTGGGGTGAGGTGAGGGGGTCTGAATGTGTGTGTGTATATATTTTGAGAGGTAGAGAGTTCCCATCACTTGCTCACTCCCCCTGAATACCCACAATGACTGGGGATGGGCAGATGTTGGGAACTGAGAGCGCAACTCAGATCTCCCATGGGAATGGCAGGAACCCAATTATTTGAGCCATCACCAGGTCCACAATAGCAAGAAGCTAAGAGGAAGGCATGAACCCTAGGCACCCATGTGGAGCATGGATATCCTAGATGTTATCTTAGCCAATAGACCAAATGTCTCTTGTGGTACAGGGTTTTGATAAAATATCTGGGACCCTGTGTTTCTATTTTTTTTACTTGAATCACACTGGGAAACAATCCCATGTGATTCTTTTTTTTTTTTTTTTTTTTTTTTATTGGAAAGCCGGATATACAGAGAGGAGGAGAGACAGAGAGGAAGATCTTCCGTCCGATGTTTCACTCCCCAAGTGAACCGCAATGGGCCGGTACGCGCCAATCCGATGCCAGGAACCAGGAACCTCTTCCAGGTCTCCCACGCGGGTGCAGTGTCCCAAAGCTTTGGGCGGTCCTCGAGTGCTTTCCCAGGCCACAAGCAGGGAGCTGGATGGGAAGTGGAGCTGCCGGGATTAGAACCGGCGTCCATATGGGATCCCGGGGCTTTCAAGGCGAGGACTTTAGCCTCTAGGCCACGCCGCCGGGCCCTGTGTTTCTATTTTTAAGTAGGAGAAAACAGATGTCCTCACTGGAGTGTGGATGGTCTGAGGGTGTTGTCTGTGAACCGGGGCCCTGGAGCTACCATTGGCTAGCTGGGCCCTGCTGCGTCATGTGCTCCTGGTTTATTTTATAAGGGATAAACCCAGGGTCACAGAGTCATCTCATCTTAGGTGGGAGCTGGACTCTGGGGTGGATTTTGCATCAGGGGAGGCAGAATCAGGGTGGACTTTAAGACAAGGAGATGAGAGATTAGTTCTTTTGGAGTAGGCACTGCTTTTGCCTCCAGGCAACCTCCCAGATTGGTCAGCATAAAACGCTTACAAGAAAGCCACTGGCAGAAGGACATGTGTGTTTAAGGACACTTAGGCGTCTGGCCTAATCAGAGACATGCAGGGCGAATCAGCAAAGGTATTTGGGGGGAGGGGAATTTAGAACAAAGTGTTAAAGAAAGGGCAAAGCATTGATTACCCCCATGGGAAGGGGACCGCCTGCCTCACAGAGTAGGTAAGATGGGAAGTGGCAGGTCCCTGAGCCCTGTCATTAGGAAGAGGCCCAGTACCTGGGTTACCTCACCTGCACCCCCACAAGGCCTGCTGCATATCCAAAGCAGCTCTGTGTGGGGGGTTCCTGAAGAGTCCTTGACTCGATGGGGAAGCAGGTGTTGAACGAAGCTCTCTGTTCTCCTGCCTCTGTTGGGTTCTAGATCCTTTCCCAGCCGGGAACTGGTTGTTCTGTGGGAACTGTCTCGCAAGCTGAGCATTTACGCAATGTGCCTTTTTTGTGCGTAGAGTAGTGTCTGAACTGCCAAAGCCAAGAACCAGAAGCGTTTCCCCAACAGGGAGTTGGAACATCTGTGAGGATCTGAATTTGGAGGTGAAGGGTTTGAAAAGTATGAATGCCAGGGGACGAGGTTCACACAGCTTTACAGTGGGGGCTTGGAGGCCAGCTCGAAACTCCTGTCTGGTTTTTAGGTTTCCTTCAAGAAAGGGTATCTGCTGAAATCCCAGTAGACTGGGATGGTGCATTTAAGGAATGAGGCCATGGCTGGCCAGGGTCTGCTCTTGTCAGCTGAACCCTTAAGTCTATGTTATGAAGTTAGAACGGAGATGTTAAAGACATCAGGTATGTTGTGATGGTGTTAGAAAAATAATATTTGGCTTTTCTTAGCAAATGACTCAAGGTTTCCTTAGTCCAGCCACATTTTAACGGCCCAGTAATCACCCCAGAACACAAAGCTGGTTAGCCTGCTGCCCAAGCCTTTCTGGAATCATTCTGGCCCGTGGGCTATATCCATCTCCTTCCAAGGTGGCTTGCTCCTGGCAATTATATGATGATAGACTGAGGGCTGGAGTGGGGTGCAGAAGGTGGGACGGCTTATGCTTGCATCCCATTTTGAGTCCCAGTTCCTCTGCTTTCGATCCAACTCCCTGCCAGTATGTCTAGGAGGCAGCAGAGGATGGCTCAGGTGCTTGGGTAACTGCCACCACCTGTATGAAAGACCTAAATAGAGTTCCTGACTTCAACCTGGCCAAACCCTGGCTGTTGTGGCCCTTTAGGGACTGAACCAGTGATTGGAAGATCTCTCTCTCTCTCTTTCTGCCTTTCAAATAAAGTGAATAAATATTAAAAAAAAAAAAGACTAAGACGAGGTTTTAAACTACAGCAGGAGGGATCTGAGTTAGATACAAGGAAAAGCTGCTGGACTGAGCATTGAAAATCTTTGATAAAAGTAGTTGAACGAGGTTTAGATCACATTAAAGAACACATTTACAGACTAGGATCAAATAATGAAATAGTCATTTCCATGTTGGCATTGCAGTCTCTGCTGGGTGGTGTTAGGGGCGTGGAGGATGGGAAGGACTCCTACCCTTCATTTTCATGGGGAGTCTGACTCCCAGGAGGTGGAAGTGGGGTAACCGTTGGAGGAGTGCTGGCAGCCGTGTTGTAGGCAATACATGGCTAATTACAAAATGGGCGGTGTGGATAATGAACACTGTGGGGGTCAGAGCAGGGCAACGTCCATGCAGATGTTAGGGATCAGAAAGGGCCTTCGGAGCAGGAAGTTGGGAAGGCCAGGGAGGGCGGGAAGAAGCAGAGAGAGAGGGCAGTGGCTTTTATGAAAACCTTTGCTGGGTACCCTGAATCCATTCTGCCTAGGAGAAGATTCCTTGGATAAGGTGACCTTTCCCAGCTTACACTGCTCTGAGCAGTATTTGCTCAGCAGTAAAGAAAGAGGAAGTAAAATGAGATTGAGATTGGAGACATCATTTGCCCCTGAGGCAAATTCTATTATAAATTTGATAAGATTAATTTATTTTTATAGGCAAACTGACAGAGGACAAGAAGGAGAGATAGAGATCTTCTGTCTACTGGTTTGACTCCCCAAATAGCTACAATGGCTGGGGTTGGACCAGGCTGAAGCCAGGAGCCAGGGACTCCACCTGAGCCTCCTACATGGGTGGCAGGGGCCAATCTCTGCTGCTTTCCCAGGTGTGTTAACAGGGAGCTGCATCTCAAGTGGAGCAGCTGGGACTCAAACCAGCACTCCTGTGGGACTCTGGCATTACAAGTGATGGTTTAACCAAAGCTCTGTTGTTGGGGAAGAAAAAAAAAATGACTCCAGGAGTCTCTCAGTGAAAAGGAGTATCCTTTTGTCCCTGTTGTTTCCAACAGTAAGCTCACCCAGGCCTAATACAATAGTGTCCCCTCTTTGCCACCGTTGTGGTCACCATCACCGAGGTGGGAGTCCTGACTCCTCTCCTGATGCTGCCTCAACCCTGCTTCCCCACGAAAGCTTCTCAGGGGCAAGTGGTTCCAAGATCCACTTTGCAGCCTGCGAGTGGAACTCTGTGGGTTTTTGTAGTGATTAGCTCTCTGATGCTGGCCCTGTTTCCATAGAGACCCTATAAATAGAGGGAACGTTGGCGACCTAGGCTTGCAAAGGCTCAGGGTGACCCAGGAACCCCCACTGAACCCTGGCAGCTACACCTGCAGGGTTGGGGAGGGGCAGTGGAGGAAGCCGGAGAGCATCTCAGACCCAGGTGGGAGGAAGAGCGGGCATGCTGCCAGCTGCCAGGCAGGATAATTGGCTGGAGGTTAGTGTGGCTTTTGAATATGCTGAGGAATTAGAAACCACTTTTGATTGTTTGGGAACCAGTTGATGCCAAAGATGCAGTGTCCCAGGGGCGCTTCATCCTTGGCTCATGCAGCTGTGTTGGTGGATCTTGGCGCAGACTTCCCCTTTAGGGGACCCACACCCAGGGCGAAAAACGGAAGAGGCCAAACTGTTGGGAAACCACAGGCTTCTGGGGAAGGATCTTCCGGAAATCATCTCATCTACCCGTTTTCCTGAAAGGACTAGGCCATCACAGAGAACCAACCCCGCCCTTGAGGATGGATGCCGAGGAGAAGCCAGCACCCATGTTTGTATGACCACTGCCCCAGGTGTCAACACCTCCCCTGGACACCGCCACGCTCCCTGCCTGCTCTGGCTGGCTATGTGCTGGCCCATTCTGGGACACCACCCCTCACTCTCTTCCCCAAGATTGTGGTTCAGCCTCTGTCCCACCTCAAACTCAACAGCATCTCAGCTCACTGTGTCATTCAGCCACCAAAATGGTTTCTGGCAGCTAGGGACCAGCAGAAGTTGTTGACATGGGGACGCCCATGACATTTAGTATCTGGAACGTTAGTCAGAGCAGGTGGTGCCTTCGGCTGCATGGGGGGCGAAGTTCCCTCAGGCAGTCACCATGGTTTTCCTCTCTCCTGAAACTTGTAGCTGGTGGTGTATATGTGCCAAAGGCTTTTTTTTTTAAGTACTTACATTATTATGTCAAAACTCCTTGAACCTCTCTCCTATGACGCCCACGGGCAGCTCAGCCCAGCCCAGGCTCCATGCTGCTATTCCTGTCTCCCTCGCACCTTGCACATGAAGAGAAACCCCTCCGTCTGGAGCAGCTTCCTTCTCGCCACATGTTGCTGTTGGGCTTGGTTTTTGTTCTTTCCTCTTGTGCCTACTGGCAACAAGAAGAGATTCCTCAGTGCTGCTGTGACAAGTGTCCTGCGGTCACCTCACCACGACTCCTGACTTGTTTCCACCTGCAAATCAGCTGGGGAAGTAGGAAGTGACTTCTTGCTTTTTTGGTCTTGCCTGGGTCCTATCATGAAGTTCAGGGGACTTTAACTCCCCCTGACCCACACGTCTAAATTTTGTTTGGATCCTGTCTGAGATAACTTGTCTGGAACACATACAAATGCCATATCTACTCTACTCTCAGGATCAGCGCATGGGCTAAGAAATTAGAATAGAAGTAGTGGGGGTGGGTGTTTGGCACAGCAACTAAGATGCTGCTTGAGGGGCTGGTGTTGCATGCAGTGGCTGAGCTGACACGTGAGACCTGCATTGTGTATTGGAGCACCCCTTCACGTCCTGGCTACCCAGCTTCCAGTCTGGGTCCCTGCTAATACCCACCTTGGCAAACAGCAGGTTGATGGTATAGGTACCTGAGTCCCTGTCACCCACATGGGAGACCTGGATGGAGTTCTTGGCTCTTGGCATCGATCTGGCCCAGCCCTATCTGTTGTGGCATTTGAGGAATAATACATTAGTTGTCTGTCTATCTGTCTCTATGCCTTTCAAATAAATATTAAAAAAATTAAAGTATGGGCTGATGTAACATAGCAGGCTAAGCCTCTACCAGGCTTAGTGCTGCCGTAATCTCATATGGGAGCTCGGTAGAGTCCTGGTTGCACCACTTCCAATCCAGCTCCCTGCTGATGTGCCTGGGAAACAGTGGAAGATGGTTCAAGTGCTTGGACCCTGGACCTCACCTGGAAAACCCAATAGCAGGTGCTAACTCCTGCCTTTAGCCTGGCCCAACCCAGGCCATGTGGCCATTTGAGAAGGGAACGACAACTGATGGAAGAGCTCTTTTCTCTCATCTGTGGCTGGAATGAGCACTCAGCCATGCTGTGCCTCGGTTTCTTCATGCTCAGTGGACTCAGTGAGGCTCTGGCCTGAGGTTAGGCCAGCAGCAGGTTGGAATGTCAGCAGAAATTGCCAAGACCTCACAAAGTGTTGTTGCGTCACTGGCCCCTAATACTGGGTCAGAAGTCTGAACTTCTGGGGAAGCCTTCCGCGGGCAACCTTATTTCCTTGAGCCAGTCCTGGAGAGGCCTTGAGGTCAGAGCAACCGGCTCATGAGGCGGGGGGAGAGGAGGCAGAGACCTGGAATGGAATGCTCCCAAGACAACTTGCACCATGTAATGTGATCATTTGGCAGAAGCAGCTGGGCAAGTGCCAAGCCAGCTGGCCCCATCTGGGAAGCCTGGATCGGTCTGGAATCTGCCTGGGCCTGAGGAAAGGGGAGATGCCAGGTTTGTCCCTGATCTGGAGAGAATTCCCCTGTCCAGTCTGCCTGGGGCACCTGAAGGCCATGCCTCCAGCAGGCACTGAGAGGAGAGCAGGGACTATGGGGCAACCTGGCACTGTGTGACCAAACCTCTCCAGCACAAACCCCAAGTTCAGCTCTCGAGGATAGTGGAGTTCTTAATTTCCTCATTGGTAAATAGAGCTGTGCGCTTGTCACTTTTGCTGGTATTGAGGACAACTGAATGAGATAATGAGGGGGAGAGAGAGCGAACGTTGGAAGTATAAACTGTTAACTCATGGTGGCTTGTGATAGTGTAACTTACCTGGCCTGTGAAATGGTTGATGTCAGATCTCACCTACTCTGAGATCTGTGGGGAGACTCAAATAGAGTGAAAGATGACAGTGCCCAATTTTCTCACCAGTGCATGCAGGGCTGGTTATTTACACCCAGGTATGAATGCAGCTGTTTGCATGAACCCTTGGTGCTCAGCTGAAAGGTCATGCCAGGGTGCGGTCTATTCATTCGGAAGAGGTAGTATGGTTCCTTCTTGTTTTCTGTATGATTCAGTTTTCCACTTTGTAAATTTGCTTTTAGGAGAAGTAAAGCAGAACCCAGTGGAGAGGTTTTGGAATGGATTTTACAGTGGCTGAAGCTGCCCTATGTCCATGGAGTAGAGCCCACTGGGTGGGGCTTGAGTTAGAATGTGGGATATCCCAAACACACCTGCTCCCAACAGCTCCCAAGTCCCTGCAGAGGGCTCAGCCTGACAGAATGAACCATGCCCTGATGAGCAGCTGTCTACAAGGATAGCCCCAGATGCCTGATGCCTTGCACTGGGAGCCAGCTAGCTGCCTCTTTGACCACTCCCAGCTGAGGTGGCAGGCTGGGAGGAAAGACTGAGGCCAGGGCTGCTCTGGGCTGCAGGGCCCCTTGCTTTGCTGCAGTCAGAGGACAAAGATTTCTGTGGCCAGCTAATCCTGGATATGTGTGCTAAGAAGTCACTCATTACAAATCAGGCTCGCTCATAGAGGTTAGCTTTATTTCATTGTCAGCTACATCCTGGAATAAAATTGGCTGCAAATAATACATGATTGCACTAGAGTCTTAAGACAAAGATAGGGATATAGATTTCAGAACCCGGGGATTCCAGCATAGGTACTGGCTTGGTGGCCCCACAGGCTGTCAGGTTCCCAAGTCTATCCCTTGGATACCTCTACCATCTGTCCATCTTCAACACCATTGTCATCATCAGCCATATCACCTGTGGTTGTAGATGCTGAGGAATTAGAAACCACTTTTGATTGTTTGGGAACCAGTTGATGCCAAAGATGCAGTGTCCCAGGGGCGCTTCATCCTTGGCTCATGCAGCTGTGTTGGTGGATCTTGGCGCAGACTTCCCCTTTAGGGGACCCACACCCAGGGCGAAAAACGGAAGAGGCCAGACATTACCCTACCATTCCAGATGGGAGGAAGCAGGAATACCCATGTGCCTTGTGTTCCCAGAGATGCACCCCTCACTTTTCATTGGTTGCGGTTGTATCATGTGGTTCCTCCTGGCTGTAAGGGAGTCTGATGAAGCTGGAGTTTTTAGTGGAACATTGTTTGATCAATAAGAAAGAAAGGGAAGTAGCTACTGGGTAGGGAATTAGTTGCTTCTGCTATAACGCTATAACCTGTCCCACCTCACCTGCCCCACCTCACCTTGCCAGTGCAGTTTGTAGGAGGGTCTGACGACAGGAGTGAGGGACTGGAGGAGATTGATACAGAAGAGGCCAGGCACTGCCCTTGTATACTACTGAGTCCCAGACCACACAAACCATGATCCTGCTGTGGGTGCCGGGTGGCTTGCCATAGTTTTGTGGGGTCTTTTTAAGCAGACAGTCATTCCAGGAGCTTCCCATTTACTGGGTTTTTACTCTCTCTCCCTTAAGAAAATCCAGCAACTCTCTGAAGGCTCCATGTTTGGCCACGGCCTGAAGCACCTGTTCCACAGCCGCAGGCGGTCCCGGGAGAGGGAGCAGCAAGCGTCTCAGGATTCTCAGCAGCAGGGCATGTCTGACCATGACTCCCCGGACGAGAAGGAGCGCTCTCCAGAGATGCACCGTGTCTCCTATGCCATGTCCCTGCACGACCTGCCTGCACGGCCCACCGCCTTCAACCGCGTGCTGCAGCAGATCCGCTCCCGGCCTTCCATCAAGCGTGGCGCCAGCCTGCACAGCAGCACTGGGGGCGGTAGTAGTAGCGGGGGCAGCAGCCGACGCACCAAGAGCAGCTCCCTGGAGCCCCAGCGTGGCAGCCCCCACCTGCTACGCAAGGGCCCCCAGGACAGCAGCCTGGCTGCCATCCTGCACCAGCACCAGTGCCGCCCCCGCTCCTCCTCCACCACCGACACTGCCCTGCTGCTGGCTGACGGCGGCAATGTGTATCTCCTGGCTGAGGAGGCAGAGGGCATCGGGGACAAGGTGAGGTGGGGCTGGTGAGGTGGGACCACCCCAAGGCCAAGGCTGGGGAATTGGCTGGGGTGCTGCCTAGGGCGTGCCAACACCTGCTACTTGCAAAGTCATCTGCCCTGGGTGAAGGATGACTAAGCCCAAGCCAAAGAGATGATCCTCCAAAACGTTTATTTTTGTTTGTGTGGGGGTGTGTGTTTTCAAATGACATTTTTCTCAGGCTGATATTAATTGAGGTTTGTTTTCCTTAAACATGCTCTCGGGCGGCAGTTATGTGTGGTAGTGAAGAGCACAGACTAGCGCCAACCTTGGTTCTGCCGCTTAGTAGCTGGATTAGCCACTTAACCTCCGGGAGCCTGAGTCTCACCAAGTGGAAAAGAGGAATCCTATCAGCAGAGGTATAGGGTGAATTGAGCTAACGTGTGGGAAGCACCTGGGATGGAGTCTGGCGTAGTGTCATTTTTATTACAGTGCTCACCAAAGAAGAGAAGGAAAGCGTCCACCACAAGGGCTTGCTTAGAAAGGAGAAGAGCTGGTTTGACATTTTGCGGACCTATACATCCATTTGCTTGTTTATGTAGTGAATATGTGTTGGATGCTTCTTACATGCTAGAGGAATAGCCCAGTTGGCGGTGGCTGTCCTTGTAGCACTCGCTGTGGAGAGGGGGAGACACCTGGTTGAGTGGACAGGAGGAGGATCATGAAGTGCAGTTAGGCCTGGGAGGGTGGGGAAGGGGAATGTGAAATGCATGCAGAAGTGTGTGAGCTGGCCTCATGGGCCGCTCAGATTTTCCTAGTGAGGCCTATGGGATTCTAGCCCTCAGGTTCTTTTTTTTTTTTTTTTTTTAAGATTTATTAATTTTATTACAAAGTCAGATATACAGAGAGGAGGAAAGACAGAGAGGAAGATCTTCCGTCCGATGATTCACTCCCCAAGTGAGCCGCAACGGGCCGGTGCGCCAATCCGAAGCCGGGAACCAGGAACCTCTTCCAGGTCTCCCACGCAGGTGCAGGATCCCGGCTTTGGGCCGTCCTCGAGTGCTTTCCCAGGCCACAAGCAGGGAGCTGGATGGGAAGTGGAGCTGCCGGGATTAGAACCGGCGCCCATATGGGATCCCGGGGCGTTCAAGGCGAGGACTTTAGCCTCTAGGCCACGCTGCCGGGCCCGCCCTCAGGTTCTTAAATGATGTCATCTTCAGCATAAGTTGGCTAGAGCCCATGCACCGGCCCAGAACCATCTGCCCATCGCCACAGACTACTTCTCGAGTTCTTGCGTGTCTCGCTATTTGGAATTACTTTTGTTCAGCCAGCAGTGTGTGCATGCTGGATGCCAGGCACCGCACCGTAGACCAGCTGTGGCTCTGCATTTTGCCAGCTTAGGAGGTTGCTTCTGCAGATGTGTCTCCCTCAAATCATTGGAACAGTCCCATGAGGCTGGCAAACCAGGAGGTGATATGCCAGTTTTTGGGCTAGGAAAGAATTGAAGAGAGGAGGCTGTGACCTGCCTGCAGCCACGTAGATCTTCAGTGACAAAACTGGGACTAGAACATGGGATTGTTGGCACCACGCCTGGTACTTTTTGCACCATGCCATGTTGTCCTTGCTGGTGCCCAGTGGCTGTGACAGCCGTAGTCCAGACAGCCTCTGTTCTGGATATCTACGAAAAAAGGACGAGCTGTGACTGCCTACTGGCCATCAAGCCACCAGTTGTCCCTCTCCCTTCTTCAGCAGCACAGGGGGCATTGTTGCCATGCAGCTCCCTGCTTCTCATTCACTCAGCAAACAGTTGCTGAGCAGCTCCTGTATGCCAGACCCTCTCCTGTGCCCTGGGGAGACCACAGTAAAGGTGAGCCAAGACCCTGTGCTTAGAGGCTTACATCACAGTGGGAGGAAATAGCACTGAGTAAATCTCTCCATCCTACAATGAGTGGTGCTGAGCACTGAGAAACAAGGTAACAGCAGGGTAAGGGGCAGAGTAGAGGACAGACATGCCACTGAGGCAGGTTGGTCAGAAAAGGCCTCTGAGGTTTTTCTAAGGGAATGAACCATGTGGGTAGTTGGGGAAGTGCATTTCGGGTAACTGGACCTGCAAGTGGCAAAGGTCCTCAAGGGTAGAACATTTAAGGAAGTTAGATGTTGCTTAGGATCTACAAGGGACAGATGAGAAAGACTGTGTGACCAGAACAGAGTGAACAAGGTGGAGGGTGTGAGAGAATTGGGCAGGTGGGCTGGGCATGAAGGGTGAAGTTGGCTGCAGAGCCCTTGGAGCCCAGGGGGCTGAGGAAAGCACTTTTAATCCCAAGATGAGCAACTCCTTTTCCAAAGGTGTGTGTGGCTGGGTGGGGAGTAGACTGTGAGCCAGGGGGTGGGCAGGGAAGCAGAATGAGGAGTATGCTAAGGTGACATGGTGGGGCCAGGGTAGCATGGTGGGGCCAGGGGTGCTGGTGTAAGGGCTGATTGTACTCCAGTGATCAAGCCACACAGGTTTCTGCAGGCATGGCAGGAAGCGACACGTCAAGGGTGGCTCGCAGACCTGGCCGTGGGAAGGGCAGGTGGCCATGAATGGAGAGGCAGGGAAGACAGCAAATGGAGCAGATGTTTGGCAAGGACTGTGGAGTGGTAGAAATCAGAGCTGTGCTGGGGTGGGAAGGAAGCGTCCCCACGGCATGCCAAGTCAGCAGTCAGAGGGGCGAGTCTGGCGTCCAGGGGAGAGATCCAAGCCGAGGTGTCCATCAGGGAGTTGTCAGCACGCAGAGGGTATTTAGAACCACGGCACTGACTGTCGCCCGGGAGCACCTGTCCTGAGAGCAGAGCCGGATGTGCCAGCTCTCAGGGAAGCGTGGCTTTGTGAAGCTGGTTCCAGAGGGGTCTCAGCAGGAGCTAGGCCGTAGAGCCCTTGATGAGCAGGCACTATGCTACGTGCACCGGCGACCAGGCCCACTTCTCCAGGGTGAGTCGGCTAATGCCTGCTAGAAATCAAATTAGGAAAACTCCATCAAGCAGGGGTCTCTGCTTTTGCAGCTGCTTTCCTAGCAGGGGACATGTGACCTTTGTCACCTCCAGTGGTCTTGGGTTCCCAGGAAGATCTCGGCTCCCAGAAGCAGGTGGAAAGAGTGAGGTGGGCAGCGGACAGGCTTCCAGGATTTGTTGACTAAGCCTGCAGGGGTCTCGGATGGCATGACTGCTAGGTTGTCTCTCTTGGTGGTTCCTCAAGTGGCTCATGTTGGGACCACACACTATTCCCAACATGTCCTGAGTAAAGGAAGGAGTCCCTGCTTGTTGCCTGTGGTTTCAGACTTGGCTTGGGGATGACTCCCTGGGTCCGAAGTGATAATGGGGCAAGTGACCATTCCCAGGACTGTGTTGTTTTGTTGTTGTTGTTTTCCAAACTTTTCAGCTTTACTCCACACAATGCCTGATTCACATTTAAAATCAAACCTGGGAAGTTGTCTGTCCATTTTACAGATGAATAGACTGAGGTCCCAGAGGAACCAAAAGGGCACCCACCTGGGTCTTAGCAGAAGGGGGACCGGATCCCATGCTTCTAGTCTGGCCCCAAGACTCAGGCCTGAAATCACTAGTAGGCGTGGGGACCACCTGCATTCTAGGGATGGGTGTGGCCTAGGAGAGGGAGTTCTGAAGAACTGTAGGTGTGTTGTCCATGTCCCATGGGTAGAACTCGCCTGTCAGCTGACTGCTGGTCCCAGAGGCCACTGGTTGGTGTGAAAGGCCGGCTGGCCCCACCCTGGGCCCAGCATCAATAGGAGACATTCTTTTCTCTCTCGTAAACACAGCCCACAGCCTTGCTGCTGGCTCCCTGGTGATTCCTAGCATCTATTTTTAATTCATAAGCCTGCCCCACACCCCACACCCTGGCCATTGTTCGAACGCACCAGCTGGCTATCAGACCAGAGCACCAGGCAGGGCTTGACTTACGCCAGTGCCTGGAGGCAGCTGAAGTTCCCCAGCTGCTCCCTGGAGTTCTAGCCGCCACCCTCAGAGAGTAGGGTCCCTTGAGCCCCAAGGAGGGCAGAGGCCCAGGGGACTGAAAGAGCAGCTTGGCCTTGGTTGGGGGTGCTGGTTTGGCTGTTGGTGGCCTTTGAGGCTGGTCCTTGGAGTCCTTCTCTGTAACAACAAGCCTAAGCTGCAGCATCCTGGCCCCACCTTTCTGCCTTCTGCCATGTGTGCAGCCCCGAAAGGTGACTGTCCTCCCTGGCTTACATCTGTAAAGTGGGGGACTCATTAGGGCATCAGCAATTACACCTGGGTCCCCTGGGGAACAGGGGCCCTGAAGGCTGGAGAAGGAACCCCTGGCGGCGTTCCTTCCTTTTGGGCGGGCCATGGGGGACGATGGAGTCTGGCTGTGAGCTCCTTGGAAAGCAGGGAGTCTCCTGGCCTTTATTTATTTATTGTATTTTATTTTTACTGAACAGCAGTTTCTAGAAAACATAGAGTCAGAGGTTTGCATTCCCTTTCCTGTGTCTCTTCATATCTGGTTGGGCATCACTTTTTCTGGTCCTGGTTTCCACCCCTTCCCCAGCTGTGCCCACTCCATCCCCAGCCTTACCCTAAGGGTGCAGGAGTACCCCTATGGGTGCCAGCTCTGCTAACCCCTTACCTTGCCCTGCTGTCTACTGTAGCTGGCAGCAACGGGAGTAGTGCCAAGTGGCTAAAGGCCTTAAGCCATGTGGAGGTGCCCGGTGACAGGAGCATGACCACCCACAGCCAGCCTGTGGCTTCCTGGCTCCAAGGACAGGCAGGGGCTGGGGAGAAGGCCCGAGTCTCACCATTGGAAGCGGAAGGGTGGAGGGGATGGTGTCCTGGCTGGAGGTGCTACACAGGTGTTATCTCCAGGCCCCAGATGGAAACCTCTGGGGACACTCCCCACCAGATTTGTGCCACATAAGATTTCTGCTCTGCTCTGGTGTAAATAAGCACCCCTGTTTACTCTGCAGGATGGCAAGCGAGGGGCCGCCCTTTGCCCCTGACTCTCGCCAAGAAGACAGATCTTGGCAGATACCCAAGGGCCCTGGTTTATTTATGTCTGGGAGTCTGCTGGCTTAGGGTAGGGTGGGGCTGGCTGTGCTGAGAAAGGTTTCCAGATTGGTCCCCTGAGCAGCCGGGAAGCCTGGTGGGTCAACGGGCTCTGCTCCAGGATCCACTAGGTTACCCCCAGCCCCACCCTCTGGGAGCTGGGCATGTGGCTGTCGTCTCCATCCCTCATTGTGCCTGCGTAGGAAGGCTGCTCAGGCACAGGCTAGCAGCCTCTGAGGGACCTTGCTCAGCTGGCCCATGTTGCCCGCTGCTTGCCAGCTGGGGCCAGGCGCCTTTCTGATTTGCCATGAACCGCTGCCTCCATCTTGATGATGAGAAGCCCTTGTTGACCAGGGCCTTGGGCCCACTGCATGCTGTTGTGCTGATATCCTGTTGTGCATATGGGCCCAAGCCCATGTTCCTTTAGCTTCAATTCCTGAACTTCAGGCACAGCCCTTGCCTTGCCAGAACCCTGAGTCATCAGGAGAGAGGTGAGGGCTGTGTCCCTGACCTAGAACTCTGACTTGGAGGATCATAATTCAGCTTCCTCTTGACTTGGAGAGCGGACTTGAGACTCAGTTGGGTGCCCAAGCCAGCTACCAAAGCTCTGGCATTCGCCCTTATCTCTCTTTCCCACTGACAACTCCCCAGCTTTCTTGCTAGAGAGAAACTCTGGCTTCTGGGAGTAGGAAATTCCCTGGGATAAGAGTGAGGTTAGAGAACCTCCACCTTAACAAGTCCCCCTTCAACATCCCATCTTAACTCCCTTGTTGCTGAGTACAGTCAAAAACCTAGTGGGAAATGGGCCTTGGAGACTATGGAACCCTCTGGGTCTGAGGAGATGCCAAGCCAGACTCAGGTGGACAGCCTCCACCCTTCTCCCTATACCCGTTACAGTGCTCCCTGAGCACTGTGTGCCCAGGGTTCGGGTGTCAGCTTCTCCCCGCCCCCTGGCCCCAGAGCTGATGACCATCAGCAGCAAGGGCAGCCACAGTCGGTGGGTCCCAGACAGCGAGGAGCCAGCATGGGGAATGTGGGCCCGGGTCTCCCCAGCTCCCAGGATCTGCCACATCCCTGAGCTGAGAAACATGACCCTGTCCCTTCTGGTGCCACGAGGCCATGGAAATCCTGGATCACGAACCTGATCCCTTTGCTCCAGCAGACCAGAGGGCTGGAATGCAGAATCAGACACAAACATGCACACCTCACTGCGTGCTTTCTGGGCTGGGGACCCAGAGGGTCTTCTCTACCTTCCTTCTCTCTGGGAAAAGTGTTGGGGTGCTGTGAGCTACTGGCCAGCCATTTCCCACGTCCTCCAGAGACTGACTCGATCCTCTTCCAGGCATGAGAACTTCATTCTCCCTGACCCCCTTTCTTTTGTCCCTGCAGCTCCCTCCCTTGGCACCTCAGAGCTGGGCCAATCTCCCACAGCTGGTTCAATAATTTAGTGTACCCTACCAAGGCTGAGCCAGGGCCACTGTGATCTATTGAATGGGAGCTCCTACCACCACCCCTCCCTGGGCGGCTAGAAAGGTGAACCCTGCCCCAGAAAGCCGAGCCTTCTGCAATGTTACCTCCATCATATAAGATTTCCTCACTGCCAGAGAGGCTGCCTTCGGATTCAGCATGACCTAGGCCCCAGGCCTGGCCACCATCTCCAGGGGCCCCAATGGTGGCACAGACTTGCCACCAGGACATGTGATCCCAGCTCTCCAGCTTCCTTCTGTGTTCATGCACACTCGGGCAGAAGCCCATCAGCTCACGGGGCACCCCAAGCCATCCATCAACAGGAAGAAGCCCCAGAGTTCTGTCTACCCTTGGCAAGGAGTCGTTCTGTGTCATCCTTGACAGACAAGGCTGGGTGGAGGGCACTCTACCTTCCCAAAGTTGCCCAAAGAACACTCTGGGTGATGTTCTCCTGACTCAGTTCCCAGTGGACCCTCCTTCCGGGAGCAGAGTGACCATAAAGACATGGAATCTTCTGTCATTTTTTTAACCTGCCTGAGACCAGTTTCCATATGCCTGCAGGTAGCCAGATTCAGTGGCACCCTGCAGTACTCACTGAGTTCATGTTTGTGGCCAAATAGAGCTTGCTGAAGGAGTGCATGTGGCCTTGGATCGCAAAGGGGCAGCGGGCAGGACAGAGAGCTCCTCCCTGCTGCCCAGGGCAGCTGCAGGCTGATGCAGCTCCATGCCAGCCTTTCCTGTCCACTTTATTGACTCTTGTAGCTCCGAGGAGTCACGTCCACTCTGGCTGCACAGCGTCATGCTGAAGAGCATGAAGTTGGAGTTGGCACTGTTGCATAGCGGGTGAGACCATCGCCTGCACTGCCAGCATCCCACATGGATGCTGCTTGCGACCTCAGCTGCTCCTCTTCTAATCCAGCTGCTTACCAATGCTCTAGTAGGTGGTCAGCAAAGGATGACCCTAAGTGCTTGGGTCCTTGCAGCCATGAGGGCAACCTGGAAGCAGCTCTGCCTTCAGCCTGGCACAACTGCAGCCGCTGAGACCATTGGCGAGTGAACCATTGGAAAGAGGATCTCTGTCTCGACCCCACTGTCTGTAACTCTGCCCTTCAAATAAAAATAAATCTGATTATTTAAAAACAAACGAAAAAATTTACCTGCCTCCTTAGGTTCTTTTGACAACTTTAGTTCCTAAGAAGAGGCTCCTTTTTTTTTTTAAGTTTCCTTTTATTTATGTGGAAAAGTGAAAAAGAGAAGGATATGTTCTATCCACTGATTCACTCCTCCAATGGCTGTAGTGGCTGGGACTAGGCCAGGTCAAGTTCAGGAACCAGGAACTCCTCCCTAGTCTCCCTCATGGGAGTACTTGGCCACCTTGCGCTGCTTTCCCATGCCGATCAGGTGTGCTTTGCTGCCCTGCCTTCACCAGGCCACACAGGAGTGGGCAGAGTGACCAGGGAGTGCCCTGAGATGGCATTCACCTGGCAGCACCTTTGCTCCGCAGAGGGAGGGTGCCCTTCATTGGTGTCCTTTGGAATTCGATGTGTTAGTGCTCATGGCAGCTTCTACTGCTTGCTCTCTCTCAACCTCGCTTCCTGTGACAGCCGCTGTGCCGGCTGTCTCATCCCAGGCCAAGCCTTGCAGGTACTGTCTGGAGTGCAGATGGCTGTGTGTGCACACACATGAGGGAGCCTTGGGGCTGTCGCTCAGTTGCTGCAGAATGAGGCGCTGTGACCCTGTGTGCCACGTGCAGTTAGAGAGCAGGCCCAGCTGCCAGGGAGTCTCCCGGCCAGCTCGTTCAGCACATCCTCTAGCTCTCAACACACTGCTTGCATCCACAAGGTCTCTTCTCCTGGGCTCACACTCCACTGGGGCACAGCTGGCCTACAGAGGCTGCTCAGCTAGCAGGGGCCAGGCTGGAGTCTCTGCTGGGTCTAGTGCATCCCGACCAGCCTGCCAGGCCATCAGAGGCTTCCCCAGCACCCCCACTCTCCAAGCTCCTCCCACTGCAGCTATGGGCACTGTCTCTGAGGCCTTCATGAGGCCTACAGAAAGCACTCAGCACTGAGTCTACCCTCCCAGCATGCCCCAGTGCTCCGGGCTGTGCACCCCCATTCCCGGTGCAGGCAGCCCTGTGTCTCTGGCAGGGAGGTGCGAGCAGACCTGAGCAGGAAGCAGGCCATCCCTGCCCACTTGCCAGACACTCATTCCTGCTGCCTGCCTATTCCTGCTTTCTCACAGGAACCTCCAGCTTCCGCCTGGCCCCCCTCAACTTTTGCCCATCTGTGTTACTTGCAGGTGGTTGAGTCACTCCTGGAGTGCCAGATGCCCGTGTCTGGGGCATCAGTGCTCCAGGTCATGTGAGTGATGCCGTGTGGCCTTTGGGAGGCCCTGCCCCCTGCCTCTGTGCCTGCCCAACCCCAGGTAGAGTCTGGGGCCTGTTCACACCTCCAGGCTCCTGTTGCCACTGTCCTCTCCTCATCTCACCTTCCTTTTATTCATTTTTTTCTAAGATTTATTATTTTTATTGGAAGGGCAGATATACATAGAGAAGGAGATACAGAAAGATCTTGCATCCACTGGTTCACTCCCCAAGCAGCTGCAGTAGTCAAAGCTGAGCCAATCTGAAGCTGGAAGCCAGGAGCTTCTTCTAGGTCTCTTACGTGGGTGTAGGGTTCCAAGGCTTTGAGCAGGCAGGACTTGAACTGGTGCCCATTTGGGATGCCAGCATTGCAGACAGCATCTTCACTTGTTATGCCACAATGCTGGCTCTGCTTTGGATAATAATAACATTTATAACATTTGTGGGCCACACAAATGATCAACTCAAAAATGAGCCTGTTGGGCCCAGCGTGGTGGCCTAGTGGCTAGAAGTCCTTGCCTTGGAGGCACTGGAATCCCATGTGGGCGCCGGTTCTAGTCCCAACAGCCCCACTTCCCATCCAGCTCCATGCTTGTGGTCTGGGAAAGCAGTGGAGGATAGCCTGGAGCCTTGGGACCCTGCACCCGTGTGGGAGACCTGGAGGAGGTTCCTGGCTCCTGGCTTTGGACAGGCGCAGCCCTGGCCATTGCAGTCACTTGGGGAGTGAATCGTCGGACGGAAGAACTTCCCCTCTGTCTTTTCTCCTCTCTGTATATCTGACTTTGCTATGAAAATAAATAAATCTTTAAAAAAAAATAAACAAATTCAGGATCTTAGGTTGGTGGTGGATGTGCTGAGGTGAGAAGGCCGGATGTGTGCATTGCTACCCGGGATGGAGCTGCAGGGAGTGGACAGCCTATGATCATGGCTGATGGTGCTAAGGCCCAGTCATCTGCAGTACCAAGTGCCATGCTAAGATTAGGCTTTTTATCTATTTATTAAATTATTTTAAAGTTATTTGATTGGACCTGACTCAATCAGCTAATCCTCTCCCCTGCATTTGCTGGGATCTCATATGGGCACTGGTTCATGTCCCAGTTGCTCCATTTCCCATCCAGCTCCCTTCTTTTGGGCTGGGAAGGCTGTGGAGAATGGCCCAAAGCCTTGGGATCCGACATCCACGTGGGAGACCCAGAGGAGACTCCTGGATCCTGGTTTTGGATTGGCTCAGCTCAGGCCGTTGCAGCTGAACCAATGGATGGAAGAATGGAAGATCTTTCTGTCTTTCCCTCTCTCTGTAAATCTACCCTTCATATATAAGATTTATAAGATTTATCTGTTTATTTGAAAGTGACAGAGAACAGGAGCTAAAGAGAGATCTTCCATCCCCTGGTTCACTCCCCAAATGACCACAACAGCCAGGGCTGGGCTGTGCCAAAGCCCAGATCCAGGGGCTTTATCTGGGTTCTCCCACATGGGTGGCAGGGGCCCAAGCACTTGGGCATCTTCTGCTGTTTTCTCAAGTGCATTAGTAGGGAGCTTAACCACAAGAGGAAGAGCCGGGACTTGAACTGTTGTCCATAAGGGGTGCTGGCAGTGTAAGCAGGCAGTGGCTATTTCATATTCCCTGCTATTTCATAAAGCCAGGCCTGGGTAAATACAAGAGCAGAATCTCTGCTTCCTGGTGGTCACAGGATGCTGCGACTGTTTACAAGTAGCCATTCTGCAAGAAGAGTGTGTCGATGCCAAAGGACAAAATAAGATTGAGTAGAGTGGCTCCAGAAATGGGCCTGTGCAGTGTGCTCTGGCCAGGTACCCATTCTCCCAAACCACAAGTCATCAGCCACCAGGGCTGTGTGTGTACATCAGGAGCCCAGGGCGTGGCAACTCCTGGCCTAGGCGATTGGGGCTGCAAGCCCTGGCACTGGTCCCCAGAGATAGAGTGACATCCTCCTTATCTCCTTGCACCTTCTTGATCCTGGGGCCGCCCCTGCGTGATGCATGATGCGTGATGCGTGGCTACCCTTAGTATTTAAGCCCTGAGTCTCTCTCCAGGCTTAAGTGGGCCTAGAATCTACGTCTTCTATGAACAGTGATTCTGCTCTCCTTGGAGAGCTACCGCTGGAGAGTCCCAGCAGACCTGCCGGGTCACCACAGGCTGCCCTGCCAGGCATCACTGCTTATAGTCTTCAGCTGTGGACCTCTGGCCCCCTCTGCTGGCCACCCACAGGATTTCTAACTGGGACTGTCGGGATGAAGTCCAAGGAGCAAGTGAGTGTTTTCTCAGGGTGGTTTGATCTGGATGGTGGTGGGGGTGGGATGTTAAGCTGGTGGAAAGTGGCCAGAGACTGGATTTCAGAGCCAGGGTCTCTGGGAAGAGGAAGACTCCAGGGAGGCTGGCTGCTCTACAAGCCTTCACAGGCAGGGTGTATGCAGCAGGAGCGGCTGCCTCAGAAGTGATGGTGCTGGATGGTGGGTGGCCAGGGCAGCAGGGAGAGAAGGAGCACTCTGGGTGCAGCTGACCTTATTATGGATCTTCCAGGGAGCCTCCAGGCTGCAGCAGCTTTGGCCTTCAAGGTCAGGGAGGCCTACTTCCTGTCTGAGCTGCAGCAAGGGATCTATGAGACCTTGCTTCTTCTGCGCGTGGCTTGTGGGAGGCTTTTCTGGGCACGTGCAATGGGAGGGATGGAGCAGAGCACCCAGGCGCATGGGTGAGCAGTGCAGGTGCTAATCAACTGACACCTGTCACACCTGGTCCTCTCACCACACTGAGCTCCCAGACATACCAGAGCTTAGGATGGGATGAGGTGCACTTCATTGGAGCGGGCCTCTCCTGCTCAGTGAGGCCCCCCGCCCCCTCCTGCCAGATGGGAAGGGACAGCCCCTGGGTCTCGGGGGAGGGGAAATCTCCCAGACAATCCGCCCTAATCCCCAGCTGGACTGCAGACTGGAGATGGCGGCTCCAGAGCCTGGAGGCTCCGGCACACCTGCTCGCAGACCCCGGCTGCCCGCAGCAAGCCCAGTGCTGCCCAGGGACTGCGACCCTGGAGGCCTGGCCCAGCCCTTGGACCAAGCATGGCGCCTTCGAGCCCCTAGCAGTTTATCCCAGGCGTGGCCTCGAGAGACAGTGCCCACGCAGGTGAGGACTTTTGTGGGTGGGAGGAGAGAGGCTTCCCTGGCAGTGGGGAGGGAGTGTGGGATGGAGAAAGGTGCTACTGCTGTGTGTTGGGGGGTGGCTGCGCTCACGCTCTGGGACCCTCCTTCTCCTGTTATGGTGACAAGGGTGACAAGCGCCTGGAGGGCCGCTTGGGTTCCTTGTGCAGGAAGGCAAGTGAACCCTGGCACAAGCTTCCCCCACCCCTGGAAGCAGTGGTCGCATGGCATGTAGACTGGGTGGGGGCAGTGGATAGAGGTCAGTGGGGTTTCTCAGACTCTTTCTGTCCTTGGAGAAACAGTGACCAGAGCAGGTCAGTAATTTCTGACCCCAGGTGGTCCAAGGAAGCATCCAGGACAGAGCATAACACAGTGGGCAAAGTCCAGGGGAGAGGGCAGCACTGGGGCTCCCGAGGTCTGTGGGTGCAGACAGGAAAGGGCAGGACATCTGAGTGGACAAAGGGGCTTTGTTCTCAGCAGGCAGGGAACCAGGGAAGGGACGGCAGGCGGTGGTACTGACCAGGAGGGAGAGTGGCCCAACAAAAGGAGCCAGGAGCCAAGGGTGAGGCGAGAGGAACCCCTGTAGCCCCAGGAAGTGAGTGACCCTCAGAGGAAGCGGATCCTGCCAGAGTGACGGCTGCTGGCTGTGCTGCCCTGGGCTGGCTGAGGGCTGGCGTGAAGGACAAGTAAGGGGCCATCCAGCCGGCACGCCGTGCTCCCCGAAGTGGCAGGAGATTCCTCAACAACCCCGGCAGACACTCCTGCCCCTTGAATACACAGTGGCAGCCAGGGCCTCTCCCCACTTTTGTCCCAGGTGCCCAAGCCAAAGTGCATATCCTTCCTTGCCCACTGCAGCTGAACCCCTGAGGTTCCCAGCCTGCCTGGAGGGCCCAGGTCAGATGTGATGACACACTCAGAGCTGGCCTGAGCGGCTGCAATAGCCCATAATCAGCAGGTCACAGTGACTGCCTGGGCCATGGTCACCTGCTGGGCTCTGTCATCCCCAGCCCTAGCCCCGGAAATCCAGGCCCTGCTGTCAGGGGGAGTGGCCTGCATGGCCCAGAGCGTGGGAAGGTCAGGGGCATCTGTCCCACCTTCCTAAGGGCAAGCATCGGTACCTTCTTTTCCTCCTCTTGATCCTTCATGCCTGAGAAGGACCTTAAAGCTGTCCAGGGCTGAGCTGGAACTGAAAGGCACCTTCCTTGTCAGCTGCCTGCCTGTTGGGTTTAGCAGGGGTTCTTTGTGAATCTGGGCAGGGATCACAGGTATGACATATGAGATCCCTGCAGGAGTCAGATGTCCCCAGCCCATCCTGCAGAAAGCCTAAGGAGTCTGCGCTGCAAGGGAGGGATCCTGGAATTGCGTGTCACCATGTACATTGCTGGCCTCTTGCATCCTGAAAGCGTACCCCAAGTGCTCCTTGGACCTCTGGGATCCAGGCTGGTGTGCCACGGGAAGCAAGGACAGTCATCCTGTATCCAGCACTAGGTTCCTATGAGGACCCCAAGCTTGGGTCTGCGAGGAGGGTCATGGGAGGCAGGGTGGGGTACCCTGGTCCAGCAACAATTAGGCTCTGGACAAATGCCTAATCTGGCTTCATTTCAGCTGCTGGAGGGAGGGAGGGGAGGTGATTCTTGGATGGAGGGGCACCCCAGGGGTTCGCTGATTGCAGGCAGATCTCCCTGGAGTGGCAAGAGGGGCAGGGAATGCTGGGGCCTCCATGCGTCAGAGAACATCTAGCTCTGTATCATCCAGAACATTTGGCAGCCCTTCCTGGATCTCAGTCCTGCCAGCACAAGGCCTGTGGCCCTGGCCCAGGATGGTGGGGTCCCTGAGGAGAGGGCATGGACAGAGGGTTCCTGATTGCCTGGCGTAGGTGGGGACCGTGGAGCTGCCCTGGCCCCATGTCCTGCCTTAATGCTAACCAAGAAATCTGTCTCCCACCTCGTTCTGTCCTGATGTGTCATTCTGTACAACAGTCTCATCCCCCTCCCCCTTCTCTTTCCTTCCTGAGTTCAAGTGCGATCTCTCCAGGGTGCCTGTGCCTGGGGAAGGAGGTGGGACCAACAGTGCCCTTCCCAGAGCTGTTCTGTGGTTGGAGCTGGACTTGTCGGTCCCAGGCATTGTTGGCCTCCTGGGAGGAAGGGGAGAAAAGGTCCCTGGAGAGCAGGACCCCAGGCCTCTCCACCTGCCACTGTCATTCTTCTTCACAGCCAATAGTGATGCCGATTTCCAGTTGTTACCTGGACAGCTTCACCTCACGGGGTGAGGACTGGGAGGTCTGGTAGTCCCTTTAAGGCTGAGTTGGTGTTGGAGGCCCTGGTGGGCAGGGGCAGGGGCCGAGGGGCTGGGGATCTGAGTTCCCCTCAGGGTTGGAGTTGGTGCTGGAGGCCCAGAGGGTGGGGATGAGGGGATGGATCTTCCTGTGTGCATATAAAGTGCTCCTTGTCCTTGTCCTCCACACCCTAGCAGAGGTGAGTCGGTTGTGTGCCATGTGGGCACACTCAAGTGAGGTCAGCATGGAGTCTGCGCCCAACCTCCGGGACAGGGGTTTTGGTCTGGGCTGGGCTCCCTCCCCTGCTTTCCCAACAGGCAGAATCTGAGGCATAGAGAGGGGCAGCTCCAAATGCCAGCAGGGGTGAACTCAGTCCTGGCCCAGGGTCCTCAGCCAGTCCATGTGTCCCAGTCACTGGTTGCTGGGGGTTGGTTTATGTAGCACTGGATGTTGGGTTCAGCCACCAGAGGGCAGAAACCACCCATAGGAGCTTGCTGGCTCTTAGCCGGCACCCCCACCCACACTTATACATGCACCCCATCTCTCATAACCTTCTGCACCCCAGTGAGGGCATGTGGTTTGTCAGCGTGGGTGGGGTGGGTGACATCTCCATGGAGACCACCAGAATCAAGGCCTTGCCCCGGTTGGGGAAGTTAGAGATGTCACATGGTGATCGGTGACACCCTGGGTGGTGTCAAATGTTGCCACCACTGTTGCCACATTGCTGAGGATTTACACTGTGGTGTTGGGAGGGAGGATGGGCCTGGGGTAAGCCAGCAGACAGGTGGCAGCCCATCACTCCAGCTGCTGTTGGAAATGCCAGCAGCGCTGCCCAACAAACTGCCCCATCCACCCTGACTCCACAGTGAGTGAGGTCAGGCCCAGGTTTTAGAGCCAGCAAGGATGCCAGGGCTAGGTCTTGAGTTGCTAGCTGTATTGTCTTGGGCCCTTTATTCAGTGCCTGTGGGCCTTGGTTTTATCTTGTGCATGCCAGCCTCTAGGATTGCTCCTGGGATGTAGTGAATTTATGTACACCGAACACCAAGGGCTGGGTCAGTAGTAGGAACGATGTTGTCTTTTTGCCAAGGTATTTAGGGCAGTAATGGAAGGGTCCAGAGGCACAGGGAGAAGATGTCGTCTTCCCACCACAGCTGGGCTGTCTCTGGGTGGGGAGAATGTGGTGGGGGTCTTCCAGGAGGAAGAGAAGAAGGGGCAGGGGGAGCAGGAGATCAGCCCCACAGCTTTCCATGCCACTCTCAGACCTCTGGAGAGGCTCTCCTCTTGTTCCTGGGACTTCAGGCTCCCTGCACCTCTGCTTGGCCGTTTGTGAACCAGGCCGTGCTGGGTGGAGGGAGGAGAGGGCCAGGCAGCCAGAGAGCGCGCCCAGCCAACACATGCTCCTCCTAGCCAGTCACATACCCATTTCTCTTCCTTCCTGCCGCTGTTCCTGGGGCGGGGTGGGAAAGGGCGCGGTGGGGAAGACAGACGCTCCCCCTGTGCAGAGAGCAGCAGGTACAGTGATGAGGAAGACAGGATCTGGTGTCCCTGCACAGGGCAGAAGCCTTCTGAGGGAGCTGGTCCTGCTCTTACTGTGAAAGGCTGCATATTGTGCACTGACTTCAATGCGTGTAGCTCTGCCCATGTTGTATAATCCTGCTGGTGTAATCTCATAAGTGAATTGAGGTCAACCTGACCATAGTCGTTTTCTTCCCAAGGGGCATGGAGGGGGCATGGTGCTGCCTTCATTCAGACTGAGCATTCAGTGAGCACCTTCTATAAGCCTTGCACCGTGTTGATTTCTTTCTAGGTGGCATCTTGTAGAACTGCTCAAAAAACGGGCACCCAGCCTGAGGGTCAGAAAAACTGAGAAGGGGCTCTTGGCCATCCTGGCGGAGGACCAGCTGAGAGGGACTTAGTGGGGGAGGGGGAAGGGTAAGACATTACATCACACTCATGGGGGTGGTTATTCAAGAGAGACGGTGGAGTTGAGACTTTGGGCAGAAAAATCAGAAATTGTATGGAGCAGAGCCCTGGGGCCCTGAGAGTATCCGGGGAGACTCATAGCAAGTGTTGGGGGGGCGTCCTAACTTCAGGAGAGACTGTGGAGATCTTAGCCTTGTCCATAGGGGCACCATGACCTGAAAGGCACAGAGAAGCCCCCTCCCCTGTCCCCCGGCTCGACAGATCTTCACGTGCAGCTGTGTTCCAGGCACCATGCACCTTGGCAAAAATCAGACCCAGTGATTCCTGCCTGGAATTGGCACAGGCCATTTCCGCTTCTGCTGGGCTGCTGTCTTTGTGCTTCAGCTCTTCCCCTGCAGACCCCTCGGCCCACCCTTGCCCTCCTGAGAGGCTGACCCAGCCCTGTCCAGGGTGTACTATGTGTAAAAATACATGAAGTTGAGCCACTTCCTGTGGTTTCCAGTGTTGCATGGTGATAAGACATCGGGCGCTGGGCTGTAGGCAGACCTTGCAACAGGCAGGGCGACCGTGCCCTAGGAGAGCTGGGCCCCCCGGCCAGCCCAGCTCAATAGCCCTGGCCCTCCCGGGCTTTCCTATCATCCGTGGCCTTTGCTTCCTTTCTCTTCCTGCCCCCTCCTCTCTGTTTCTCCTCTTCCTTCATCACCCCAAGTTTTGTGCCACCCCTGATGTGCTTAGGGGGTGCTGAGGGGGCTGTCATTTTCCTGCTTGGACCTTTGTCCTTGCCCCAGATCCCAAACCAGCCCCTGCTTCCACTGGGCAGTGACCACAGTCTCCAGGGACCTAGCCAGCAGATGGGTGGACCAGCGGGTGGTTGGGTATTTGTCTCCCAGCCCTGGGAGATGTCATGAAGCGGAAGAGGCTGCTGAGCATTCCAGGCAGCTGGAAGGTAACGGAAGGGCCAGGAGGCTGGCTGATCGCCTGCTCTGGGCTGTGTTGACAAGATAGGGAGGTGGGGGCCCAGAATGCGGGCATCCGGGCAGCAGCAGGGTGGAGGGTGGTTGGAGAAGTAGAGCCAAGTCCAGAGAGCCTGTTTGTCTCATTCCTGAAATATCACCCGGAGAACCCCGGGGCGGGGAGGCCTTCAGTAGCCCACAACTTATCCCAGTCTCCCTCTGTCTTTTCCTGCCTCAGGTTGACAAGGGAGATGCGACCACCCTGAACCTCCCTACCGGCTCCAGCCATGGGGACTCTGATGGCCCCATCTGCCTGGACGTGCCGGAGGGGGCGCCGGACCCCCAGCGGACCAAGGCCGCCATCGAGCACCTGCACCAGAAGATCCTGAAGATCACGGAGCAGATCAAGATTGAGCAGGAGGCGCGGGACGACAATGTGGCCGAGTACCTGAAGCTGGCCAACAACGCCGACCGGCAGCAGGCGTCACGCATCAAGCAGGTGTTCGAGAAGAAGAACCAGAAATCAGCCCAGACCATCGCGCAGCTGCACAAGAAGCTGGAGCACTACCGCCGGCGCCTGCGGGAGATCGAGCAGAACGGGCCCTCACGGCAGCCCAAGGATGTGCTACGGGACATGCAGCAGGGGCTGAAGGACGTGGGCGCCAACGTGCGCGCTGGCATCAGCGGCTTCGGCGGCGGCGTGGTGGAGGGCGTCAAGGGCAGCCTCTCCGGCCTCTCGCAGGCCACGCACAGCGCCGTGGTGTCCAAGCCGCGGGAGTTCGCCAGCCTCATCCGCAACAAATTCGGCAGCGCCGACAACATCGCCCACCTGAAGGACCCGCTGGAGGACGGGCCCCCCGAGGAGGCGGCCCGGGCGCTGAGTGGCAGTGCCACGCTCGTGTCCAGCCCCAAGTATGGCAGCGACGACGAGTGCTCCAGCGCCAGCGCCAGCTCAGCTGGAGCTGGCAGCAATTCCGGGGTGGGGCCAGTGGGTGCTCTGGGAAGCCCCAAGTCCAACGTGCTCTACGGAGCCCCTGGCAACCTGGACGCTGTGCTAGAGGAACTGCGAGAGATCAAGGAGGGCCAGTCGCACCTGGAGGACTCCATGGAGGACCTGAAGACCCAGCTGCAGAGGGACTACACCTACATGACCCAGTGCCTGCAGGAGGAACGCTACAGGTGGGTGCCAGTTAGGCACAGGTTTCAGGCTCGGGGCTGTGCAGGTAATGGGAGGAGTGTGTGGGAGGTGCCCTTGTCCTTACTGGGCAAAGTTGTCTCAGGATGCTCTGACCACTTGCTGCTGTTGCATTGAGGAAAGGGAGGCAGGGAGAACACCAGGCCACTGGGGTTCAGACCCCGGCTCTGTCCTGGAGTGGCACTGACAGCAAACTGGTTCACACCTGTGCACCTGTTCACGCTGGTGCAGCGGGCATCATCCTTGTCATGGGGGAGAGTCAGTGTGTGTCCGTCTGCAGCCTGGTGAGCTAAGGCAGCCTGTGGAAACCCCGGGTAAGAGGTTCTGCTCCCCTGCCTCACACAGCTTCCAGCTCATATGATTTACTGTCACCTGCCACCTGGAGGTTGGTCGCCAGATCTGGGGGGTATCTCCTGAGTTGGCAATTCTTAACATTTGGAAAGTAGAGATTGTATAAACTTTTCCTTATTTACCAGGGTATTTCAAAAAGCTTGTTGAAAATAGAGTTTAGAGTTTGTTTTTGGTTGAAAATAAAATATTTGAGGACCCAGCATGGTAGCCTAGTGGCTAACAGTCCTCACCTTGCATTCGCCAGGATCCCATATGGGCGCTGGTTCTAATCCCGGCAGCCCCACTTTCCATCCAGCTCCCTGCTTATGGCCTGGGAAAGCAGTTGAGGACAGTCTAAAGCCTTGGGACCCTGCACCCCATGTGGGAGACCCAGAGGAAGCTCCTGGTTTCTTGCTTGGGATTGGTTCAGCTCTGGCCGTTGCGGACACTCAGGGAGTGACTCAGTGGACGGAAGATCTTCCTCTCTGTCTCTCCTCTGTATATATGACTTCCCAATAAAAATAAATAAATCTTTTTAAAAAATAAAAAATAATAATAAAAATAATTTTAAAATTTGAAACCCACACATACAAAGGGTCTTCAGAATGTTCATGGGAAATGTGTATTGTGCAAGAAGAAATGCGCCAAGTCAGTGGGCATGCTGTTCTCAGTCCTTGCTGCTAATCCGGCTCCTGCTAATGCTCCTGGAAGGCAGAGGATGGTGGCCCAAGCACTTGCGCCTCTGCCAGACACATGGAAGACCAGGAGTGCCAGGGTGCTGCCTTTGGCTTGGCCCAGCCCTGCCCATTGTGGCTGTTTGAGGAGTAAACCCATGGATGGAAGATTCTCTCTTTCTCCTTCCCTCTGTCACTGTTTCTTTCAAATCAATCAGTCCATCTTTAACTTGTTTATTTATTTATTTATCTATCTATATTGGAAAGTCAGATATACAGAGAGGAGGAGAGACAGAGAGGAAGATCTTCCGTCTGATGGTTCACTCCCCAAGCAGCCGCAATGCTTGGAGCTGAGCCAATCCGAAGCCAGGAGTCTCCTCCGGGTCTCCCATGCGGGTGCAGGGTCCCAAAGCTTTTGGGCCATCCTCAACTGCTTTCCCAGGTCACAGGCAGTGAGCTGGATAGGAAATGGGGCTGCCGGGATTAGAACTGGCACCCATATGGGATCCTGGTGCATTCGAGGTGAGGACCTTAACCGCTACGCTAACGTGCTGGGCCCAATCTTTTCTTTTTTTCCTAAAGATTTATTTATTTATTTATTTAATATAAAGTCAGATATACAGAGAGGAAGAGGGACAGATAGGAAGATCTTTCGTCCAATGATTCACTCCCCAAGTGACTGCAACGGCCGGTGCTACGCCGATCCGAAGCCGGGAACCAGGAACCTCCTCCAGGTCTCCCACGCGGTTGCAGGGTCCTAAAGATTTGGGCCGTCCTGAACTGCTTTCCCAAGCTTTGGGCCGTCCTCGACTGCTTTCCCAAGCTTTGGGCCATCCTCGACTGCTTTCCCAGGTCACAGGCAGGGAGCTGGATGGGAAGTGGAGCTGCCAGGATTAGAACCGGCGCCCATATAGGATCCCGGCGCGTTCAAAGTGAGGACTGTAGCCGCTAGGCCACGCTGCCGGGCCCTGGGCCCAATCTTTAACTTGTTTTTTAAAAAGATTATTGTTATTAGAAAGGCAGATGTACAGAGATAGAAGGAGAAACAGAGAGATCTTCCATATGTTGGCTTACTCCCCAGGTGACTGTAACGACCAGAGCTGGGCCAGTCGGAAGCCAGAAGCCAGGGGCTTCTTCTGGACCTCCCAAATAGGTGCAGGTCCCAAGGCCTTGGACCGTCTTTCACTGTTTTTCCAGGCCGTAAGCAGGGAGCTGGATGGGAAGTGGAGTAGCCAGGACTCGAACTGGTGCCCATATGGGATGCTGGCATTGTAGGTGGAGGCTTAACTTGCTATGCCACAATATTGGCCTCAATCTTAAGCTTTTTTGTCTGGCCACAAACCTTTGGAAATGCCACATAGGTAAGGTGGGTTTACAAGATACTGCCTCCCAGCCAATGCTCCCCTCATCACAGTCACTTTTTATTTTTAAGATTAATTTTTTTAAAAAGTCAGATATACAGAGAGGAGGAGAGACAGAGAGGAAAAGCTTCCATGCATTGATTCACTCCCCAAGTGGCTGCAACAGGCTGGAGCTGAGCCAATCTAATGCCAGGAGCCTCTTCCAGGTCTCCCAGGCGGGTGCAGGGTCCCAAGGCTTTGATCGTCCTTGACTGCTTTCTCAGGCCACAAGCAGGGAGCTGGATGGGAAGTTGGGCCACCAGGTTCAAAACCAGTGACCATATGGGATCCAGTGCGGCAAGGCGAAGACTTTAGCCACTAGGCTACTGAGCAAGCCCCACAGTTATCTTTTGTGAAGGGCTTGCGTCTGCTGCTCCCCAGGCCTGGCCCTCCAGGCAGCATCTGAGCCCAGAGTTGAGCCAGTCCATCTCTAACACCTTCTTTCCCACACTGTGTGTGACCCTGGGCAGTCCCCTTACTTGCTGTGTATTCCCAGCTGTAAAATGGGCACAAAGCATCCTCATCTTGCGCGGTGGTGCTGAGCAGCGCGGGGCAGCTGTGGGTCACTTGCTCAGCACAGGACCTGCCTGTGAGAAGTACGCTGTGAACAGTGGCTTCTAGTGGACATGGGCGGTGTCACAGTCAAGAGAGTGAATGAGCCGGTCCTGGGGAGGCCCAGCAGCCCAGCTGGCACAGCTTCAGCCTGCCCGCCCCTCCCCTACACCAGGTACGAGCGGCTGGAGGAGCAGCTGAATGACCTGACTGAGCTCCACCAGAACGAGATGACTAACCTGAAGCAGGAACTGGCCAGCATGGAGGAGAAGGTGGCCTACCAGTCCTACGAGAGGGCGCGGGACATCCAGGTCTGTGGGGGTTGGCATCACACCCAGTGGACGGCACGGGCTGCTTAGGTCCACGTTGGGTGGGGGCAGGAAGGAGGCAGGGCCAGGGTTTAGCACTATGCAAAGGCAGCCCACCTCTTTGAGGGCAGCCTGTAGATGAATGACTGGCATTTTGGGGGGCTCCAGCTTGTTAAGGAAAAGGCGGGGGTGGGGAGAGAGAGAGAGAGCACGTGTCATCAAGGACCCTGGCCCTGGGGGAGGAGGAAGCACCCTATGGGTCACCACCTGCTGGCCCCGCCCACTCTGAGCTCCCCTGCACCCGCCCCTGCAGGAGGCCGTGGAGTCCTGTCTGACCCGCGTCACCAAGCTGGAGCTGCAGCAGCAGCAGCAGCAGGTGGTACAGCTGGAGGGTGTGGAGAACGCCAACGCACGGGCGCTGCTGGGCAAGTTCATCAACGTGATCCTGGCGCTCATGGCCGTGCTGCTGGTGTTCGTGTCGACCATCGCCAACTTCATCACGCCGCTCATGAAGACGCGCCTGCGCACCACCAGCACCGCCCTCCTGGTCCTCACCCTCTTCCTGCTCTGGAAGCACTGGGACTCCATCACCTACCTCCTGGAGCACGTGCTGCTGCCCAGCTGAGGGCCTTGCCCAACCCCTCCGTGCTGCCTGCCTGGCCCGTGCTGGCCACAGGGGAATCCCCAGTGCCTGCGACTTCTTTGTGTGTCTAGTTTGGCCTCTGTCTCCCAGCAGCCCCAGCCCCTCCTCTGTACCTGCTTCTGTCTCACATCTTCTCCTGGCCCCAAAGGGGCCCTGGTTGGAGCCGGTGGGGACCCTGGGACTGCATCGTGAGTTACCTTCTCACGAAGACATCTCCCAGCCAAGTGAGGGGTGCCCAGGGTCTGGAGGGCTACAGGGAGGAGGAAAGCTCAGGCCCCCAGCCCACCTCTTCCAGGACTGGTGAGAGGCTGGCTCCCTGGGGAGCCAGTGAGCATGGCCTGTCTTTGCGTTTCCCTACCCACCTGTCTGCCCGTCACTGGATCTGCCATTTTCAGGGAAGCAGTCCCCAGGGGCTGCGGCCTCAGCCTAAGCCCTGAGGCCTCCAAGGTCTCTGGGAGCACACTGGGTTCTGTGTATTTATTTATTTGTTCCCTTGTCCCTTGCCCACATCTTCCCCGCCAACCTTGGTTGGGGAGGGGAGGGCCCACACTGACCCTCTCTGCAGCTGGGGTTCTTCTGGGCATCTCCATACCACGTGGCCTCTGCCTGCTCAGGCTGAGGGGCAGGGCCAAGCAGGGGCGTGGCCTCTCTTTTATATGTCTATTTATTTTGTACATGTGTGCCCGTGTGGAGGAGGATGCCTGCCACTTTATTTTTGTAAGGCTCCGGATTGTTGTGTATGGTTTCTGTTCACATCCCACTCTCCCCATGGCCACTACCCAGCAGAGGGAATTTCTTGGGAAAGGATCCAGGTCCCCAAGATGGGGAGGGCAGTGCCTGTGGCCGCTGTGCACCTGCCCAGGAAATAAACACCCTCTCAGTTTTCACATTGTCCTGTCTGGCCTTGACTGATTGATCAGCTGCACAACTATCCAGGATTCTCTCCCTGGCGGCAAGACCTCACTTTTTGGCCTGAAGTACTCTTCCTCCAGGATCCTCCCACCTGGATTTGCGAAGCCGGAACCCTAGCCTCAGTGATGCTATAGTGAGAGGTGACTTCTACCCAGTCCCAGCCCTTCTGGAACACTTCCAAGATAGTCTAACTAGCAGCAGGTGATCAGGGCCCCGGACGACAGCAGTTATGCCCAAGTGTGGCCACAAGAGGGCAGCAGAGTCCGGACGACTCCATTTCCATCCAGGCTGGCAGTTTAGCGGTATGGATGCCAGCACCTGGCACAGAACGTCTGTTCTCTAGGAGCTGGCCATTTCTCCACACAATGCCTGTAGCACCCATTCCTGAGCGTTCCCCCAGAAGGCACCTGGGGAAATTCTGGGTTCACAGCAGAATCCCTCACAAGTTGGGGGGAGCCCCTTAATTTCCCTCCTGGGAGGAAGAGAAGATGCTAGCCTCTGGAAAGTGAGGTCTGGAGGGCTTATGAGCAAAGCACATGCCCCAGAGCCCAGAATCAGCACACCTGCATCAACACACACACACACACACACACACAAACACACACACACACCTGCCACAGTCCCCACACCTGTAGCATGCTGGGAGCTGTCCCTGCTCAGGATCCAGGCAGTCTGCAGTCAGCTACAGCTGTCCCTGAGTCCTGGGGCTTGAGGAGACCCTGGGAGGCAGGACTAGTGCCCTCCCCAGGCAAGAGAGGATGTAGCCAGTGCTGCCATGGCACACAGGGCAGCTCCAGCAGTTCCTATTCATGGCTCACAAGGCAGGAGTCTCACCAGGTGACCTTGTGGGGCCTACCAACAGTGCCACACGTCACGCCACCCTTGGGGGCCCCAGGTGGCCAGGAGCCCACATTCCTGGGCCCCAGGTGGGGGGTGGCTGCTCTGCCTGAAGACATTTCCCACATTCCTTCTCAAGGTCGGTGTTTTCCCTGATAGGCTCTTAAATGTCACAGCCAGCCGCAGCCACTGTAGCGGGGGCAGCAAGCGAGCGTCATTCTTGGCTGATCCCAAGTCTGCAAGGCCAGCAGTTCAAGGTGGGGGGCGGTGAGCCCCAGTTGCCTGGGGTCATCTTCGGCCAGAACTTCTGGCCTGTGTTTGTCTCATCAGGACGCTCAGACGCCTGGGAAGAGCCCGCCTGTCTGGGAGCTGGAGGCTGTCCTTCCGAGGGTCAGCAGGGTGTCCTGGGTGTAGATCTGAGCTTCTTCCATGGAAAGGGAGTGAATCACTCCTTTCCGTGCCGGGGTTCGTGGGGTGAGACACTGAGTCATGGATGACCCCCGTGGAGGCCTACCCAGATGGCCCATCTTCCATCCTCCCTGACGCCTTCCATCCTGTAGGGCCCAGCTACACCTGGGCAGGCAGAGGGCTCAACCAGTCCGGGGTACTGCTCTACAGGCAGCTGAACAAGGTGAGCAGAGCTGCGCCTCCCTGCAGCCTTATGACAACCTTGCACTTCTAGCAGCTGCAGCCTCAGCCAGCCCCAAACAGGCACTCAACACAGGCCACAGGCTGGGGGGCACTGGAGCCATTCTGTGCTGGGGGGTGCGGTTTAGAAAGAGGAAGAGTCCCCTCATCCAGATACTGGGAGTGGTCTTTGGGGCAGGACCTGCCAGATACAGCTCCTGCAGTCCCAGCAGCAGAAAGATTGCCCTGATTCAAGCGCTGAGGATGAGCCCTGGGGGTGGTCCCTGGAAGGCCATGGCTTCACCCAGGGCTGCCCCCCTCCTCACTCCTGCCACAGAGGTGCCAAGTGCAGGCACTGAGGCGCCTTATGCCAGCCTCGCAGGAGTGAGCAGGGCTCAGGGTAGCCTGGTGGGTTGAATCAATCCCTACTCCCTCTACACACAGCCTCTCTGCCCCAGGCACCAGGAGCCTGCTCATGCCCAGGGGCCTCTCAGCCAAAAACAATCTGAGCACCAAGAGGCCAGGGTCAGCTTAGGAGAGGGTGAACAAGACCTGCCCAGGCCGACTGCTACGACCCTGGCTCTGTGTCCAGGTCCAGGGCAGGAATCAATGCCAGGGGCCTGGGTTGGAATACAGGTTGCTGGGGCCTAGGTCTTGTTTCCCCATCTGAAACACAGGCTGGTACCCTTGCTACCTACACAGCAAGCAGTGGTAAGGCCTTGAGATGCCACATATGGGTTCCTGTCTCCTGGCACCAACACATGTGTCCCCAGAAGCAGGATGCTGCCCAGCCATCTGGTTGCCCCAGAAGAACAGAGTTCAGGGAGTGGCCTGCAGTGAGCCCTTCCAGCCTGCAGGCTGGCAGCCATCCTGCAGACGGACACAGAGTGGGGAGCTGGGCCCCCAGCAGGCCTGCTAGAACTGTGAGTGGGAGGGGAGTGTCTGGGACCTGCCCCAGCATGTCTAGGCCCACTGGCAGGTCTTGAGTCACCCAGCCAACCACAAGGGCAGTTTGGTGGGGACCGCGTCACTGCCTCCCAGGCACGGACCTCCTTCCTGTGGTACCGCCTTCCTGGAGTACCCCCACTCCCAAAGGTGAGCTGCCTGGGTGAAGTACCCTGGCCCAGGGGTACCCAACCAGCCATCTCAGTCATGGCCCTGACTCCTGGCAGACTCCACGGACCTAGGTGCCGGGGTTCCATGGCTGGCCCCCCACCCAGCTGAAAGCTTCCTTGGGGTCCCCCCTTTGCTCCTCTCTGGCCAGGTCAAGGTCTCTGACTGGCAGGTGTGGGTACTCTATTCTCAGGGCACCTCAGCCCAGGTTAGAACGTGGCGGCTAGCCCCGGGGGCTGGGTCTCCCATCAGGTCCAAGGCCCCGGAATGGGTCACTACATGGACACCTACCAGAGCATCACCGGGACAGAGGCCGATCTGTGAAGACCTCGGTCTCCTCCCCTTCCCTTGTCAGCCAGATGAGGTAAAGCAAGTCCGGGGCTGAGCTGCTGGGGAGGAAAGGGCTCTCCTCATCTGGTCTCAGAGCCCTGCTCACTACTAGGGAGCCAGAAACCCACAGTGAGAGCCGCAAACCATCCCCAGAAACCCAGAGAAGATGATAACACTATCCTACCCTCACAGGAACATGGGTAGGTGCCTGTGTGTGCACCGGAAACACATACACACGTGCACACACAGGTACACTTATGCATCCACAGGCTCAGGCGTCAGAACAGCGCAGCCCCACCCAGAGGGCAGGACCACCCTTCCCCGCCCAGGGCATTCCAGGGATGGGGACTTCAGAGGGTGCTGTGTGCCCCTGAAGATTCAGAATGAAGGGGAGGGAAACATTGGGGGAGAGGAGTGCCACACCACACGCTCCTGAGGAGCTGGGAGCCCCAGAAATCTGGGGACTCAGAGGTGCAGGGCAACTGAGGACCAGCAACCAAGAGGCTGGCACAGCCTGGGTCTCAGGGATGTTGGAGAAAAGGACAGTGTGACCTACTTGAAGACAGACAAGAGCCAGGGTGTGTGATGGGCAGGGAAACCACCAGAGTTGTCCAGCGCAGGCCAAGGGAGCTGCAGATGAGTGATGGAGCTGGGTTGGGGCTTCACTGGCCTCCCGTGGGGTGGGGCTGAAGATGAAAGAGATGCCAGAGGCCCCTACAGGGCTGGGCAAGGCCTTGGGGTTACCCAGGAGGTGGCCACACATACACACCCACACGCACGTGAGCATACTACACACTCACTTGATTGCATGGGAGGGTGTGGGAGGCCCCACCCCAGCCACAGGCTGGGCCCTTTTGCTGTCTGGGGCCTCACAGCTACCAAGTGTCCTAATTAATTTTATTCTCACGATAACCCTGGAGGGCAGCCAGAGAGGTGAACGCAGGCCCTGGCCAGGGTCTCTCTCCACTTCCAGGCTTCCAGTCCTCCCAGGAGCTAGCAACGGCCAGGAGTCAGGCGCTCTGAGATCCCACACCTTCCTGCTCCAGACACAAGGCTGGGCCCCTGGGACAGCAGCTCTTCACATCCTCGTGTGAATTAGTAGCTGTCCTCCAGCATTTTTCCAGCTCTGTGGGAGGCAGGAGGTTGGAATGTTGAGAAAGCCACTTTCAGAGAGGAGAGGAGAAACACTGGAGAAACACAGCCCAGGGGGTGTGACTCTCTTGGCCTGAGGTGGTTCTTTGCTCCAGGAGCTTAGCCCCCCACCCCTCCGCCAGGGGGCGGAAGGCTGGCCATCCCAGGGGGCCACCCACCCATCTGTTCATCAGCCAGACTGGTCTTCTGTTGTGTAGCAGACATGCAGGATGTGGGCTAAGCCAGATAAGTTCTCCTGGAACCTTGACATCTGTCTGGAAAAAGTGGAAACAGTCAAGGACAGTGTGGCTGTGGGTCAAGGACCTAAGCCCGAGCCTACACAGCGCAGCTGACTGCAGGGGAGGCCAGAATGGGTTTGCAGGGAGGTGAAGTGAAAACTTGTTTGCTCCTCACAAGCCTGCCGCCTGCCCCAGCGGTCCCCAGAGACTTCCAACCAGGATGTCCTTGTCATGTCCTCATTTAGGCTGCCCTTGGCCAGCCCATGCCTGCTACACCTGAAACTGTCCTGATGACCCAGCCTCTCTTATACCCCCTCACCATAGCAATCAGACAATATCTGGAGCCCAAACTCCCATTACACAGAGGCCCAGAAAGGGGCTTGCACAGGATGAAGACACCAAGGCCAGCTCCCCTGGGGCACACACCTGGAGAGGTGGCATGGAGGGAGCCTGTCCTCCAAGGTCAAGAAGGGACAAGCAGACAGTATGCAGGCAGGCAGAAGGAGGCCAGACTCCACCTGACACTGGACTCTGGAGCCAAGCCGAAGACAGAGGGGGGTGCCAAGGCCAGAGGTCGCCCCTGAGCCCCACAGCACTGTTAGTCCATCTGACTGCACTGTCAGCATTTGAACTCTCAATAAACACATGGGAGAGTCCAGTCCCTGGCTGCCCTAGCCGTGTTTCAAGGACTCAGTGGTCACTCGAGGTCAGTATCTGCTACACTGGGTGGCACTGGCCTGAACATGGTCGGATACTGCTCACAGAAGGCACACCATAGGTGCCGCCCCTGCCCGTACTTGGGGCTTTTGACACATGTCCTTCTGGTCTCCTTGGAAAGAAACTTGAAATGTGCATGCAGCGTCCCAACACACCATGCAAGCGCTTTGGGATAACAGGGAGCAAAACCTGTCCCCAGTGCCATCCCCACCCCCCACTGGGAGGCTTGGCACACACTCACTCTGCAGGCACCAGGAACTCCATTCTGTTGATGCCCCCACCTGTGACTCAAGATGTCCAGTCCCTCCCTTCCAGTGGGGGTCCTTGGACAGCTCCTGGCTTCAGAGAAGCCTGAAGCCTCAGTTTCCCCAAATGGGTAACCGTGGCATCTTGGCAGTCTATGTTTTTGTGACCTCTCCCCCAGGAGACATCAAGGACCTGGACTTGGCTGGGAGCAGGAAGAGGCGCACCAAGCCGTGGTGGGACAGGCGTTGACCAGCTGTCTGCCGGCTTCACCAGGGGCCCTGAGGGAGGGCGCGGTGCCCGCCCAGCCTGCTGAGCCAGGGCAGGTTTGCAAAGAGGTTTAGGAAGGGTGTGGTGGGGATACTGGGTCTCCTGGCTGTCTTGCACTCTCCTGCCACGCCTGCCAGCTTCCTCTGCCCAGCCAGCCAGGGCAGGCTAGCCCCTCCCTGGGGGCCTCCCGGCACCACTGTGTGACCTTTCCCAGTTCCCCCAGCAGGGTGTGAGCTGAGCTGGACACACACTGCCCACTGCAGGCCCAGCCTCAAGGTGGTGTGCAGGGAGCACACTGCAGCCAAATCCCATTCACCCCAGAGCTGGGAGGATAAAGGTGAGATACTTTTCCTCACAGCTCCGGTTGGTCACTCCTGGGTCTCCCCATCCTCCCTCCCAGAGCCAGTGGGCCAGATAATGGCCTTGATGACTCATCTGCATGCCATCTTCCTGTCTCCACCCCTCTGGCCCAGCCCAGGACAGTCCAGCATGTCCCTTATGTGGCTGAAGATCAGCCTTTCATGGTGGCCTCCTCCCATAAGCCTGTCCTCTGGGATCTCAATCAGGACCAGTGAGTTGTGTGGAGGAGGAGGGGAATCCAGGTGACCACAGCTGATCCAGGTGCTCAGAGCGGACAACCAGGGTCCACACACATATGCCACCCTCAAGCACTGTCCTTTCTCCATCCCTCCTGTCAGACAGCATGTATTCCCTCTGCCTGAGATATATTCCAGTGGGCAGTGGGGAATCCCTTCCCATCCTCCCTGCTGAGACAGAGCTGTCTGTTAGAAAGCCTCTCCTTCAGCCGAATGTCTACCCACCTCCCTATAAGACCTTCTAAGCAACAAACCCTTCAGTCCACATCCAGTCCCCATCCGCCCTATATTCTTTGCTTAGAACCAAACACCTTCTCATCTGCCCAACAGCTTAGCCCTGGGAAAACACTTCCGTTCATGCCCACTGTCCTGACAGTCATAGCTGGCTCCAAACTTGGGGCTCCAGCTGAGCTCAGGCCAGAAGAGGGTGGTTCTGTGAGCCTGCATGGGTACACCCGTGAACCTAGTTATCTCGCCATCTGTGCTGTCTGTGTCGAACCCAGGGTCATGCAGCCTGTGTGCCGCTGCCCCTAAGAATCCAGGGGCCCCTCTGCCTGGATGGGGAGGGTACGGTTCTTGGCTATGACCCTCCATGCAGGGTACCATAGTGGCTCTTAACAGGTTTCCAGCTGAGGGACTTCCTGGGGGTCTGATGAAAATTGTGCTCTGCTCTTACAAATTCTGCACCTGACCCCAGGTTAGGACCTCCCACAGGGAGGCTGATGCTTTTAAAATCCGCTCCAGACAGTCCCGTTCAAACCACCGGGTTCAGGACAAATTCACAGTGACAACTCTTGCCCCCAAGACACGTTTCCCAGACATGGTCTTGGATGGATTCTAAATGAACAAAGGAGAGTTAAAGGCCCACAAGGGCCCAGGGACTTGCCCAAAACCACAGCCAGTCTGGGCAGGGCCTCTTCTACCCATGGGGGGGCCTCTAGGCAGCCCAGGCCCTGTCTGCCTACCAGCAGGAAAGATACAGAAAAGGCTGCACTTGACCGTGGGGCAGACTGGGCTGGACTGTGTTCTGTGGAGACACACCCAGGCTGGCCTGTGTGCTGAGCTGTGCTTTAGCAGACTGGGGCACAGGCAGAGACAGAGCCAGGCTGTGGCTTATGAGATGGAAGAGAAGGAGGGCAGAGAGAAGAGGAACAGATGGCTGGCGAGGGAGGTACAGGTGGCAGGGCCGCAGGTTGAATCAGTGTGAGATTTGCACCAAGGCCCCAGCTCCATTTGACGGGCTTCCTCTGTCCCCATCAGACCCTTCTGCAGTTTGTGGCCAGAGCGGTTGGAGCCCTGGATCCAACTCAGTATGTCATTCAGGCCACTGCAGAAGGAACTCAGTTCACACAGACTCCAGTGGGCACCACACAGCGAAGCAATGAACAAGTTGCCTCCACTCATTATGTGACATTTGTCATCCAAGAAAGGCCAACCTCTCCCCACTGCACCTCCCCCCTGCCTCTGCCTCTGCCACTCTGAAGAGTTTCTACCATTTTTCCCTGCTGGGATGGGTAAGGGAGAAGGTTCGTGAAAGAACACTGTCCCTTTTATATCTTTTCCCAAACTAGATGGTTTCCCTTTGGTCCAGAAAGTTGGCAAGATGTCCGGCAGGACACAGAGTATAGGCCCTGGCCCTGGGGTCAGCTGTATGATTTTCTATATATTCCTCTTGGTTTGTAGCCTGGGCTGGGGCTGGGGCGGGAGCAGAGGTGGGGGCAGGGGGAGCTACAGAGAAGCAAATTCAGGTTTGCAGGGGCTGGGCCTTCAATGACGAGAGCTTATCGCCAGGAAGTCCAGGTGCCTCTTGAGGCTTTGCATGGCTGCTCTGCTAGACTCCAGGCTCCAGGGTGCAGGAGCTACATTCGAGATTCCCAGGGCCTGATGCCATGTCAAGCACATAGTCAACATCCAGTAAGTGTTGGAGAAAAATCAAGGTAGGGCCAGCATTGTGGCGCAGCTAGTTAAAGTCACCACCGGCATCCCATATTTGAGTGTTGGTTTGCTCCACTTCCTGTTCAGCTTCCTGCTAATGCACATCAGATGGCAGCGGAAGATGGCACAAGCAGTTTTGACCTAGACGCAGTTCCATGCTCCTGGCTCCTGGCGTTGGCTTAGCACTGATGTTATAGCCATCTGGGGAATGAATCAGTGGGTGGAAGATCTCTCTCCTTCCATCTCTGTCACTCTGTTTTTCAAATAAAAATTTCAAAGCACACCACACCCTCTGTACGAGCCTGATTTCCAGGGCACTGTGTTTCTCTCAATAGCAAGAACTCCTAGAGATTCTTATGCTGACCAGAGCAGGACTGGTCCCTGGTCCTTGCTCTTCCAAGCTCTCTCTCTGCTGTGGCCTCAGTCCCCCCTACTGTGCTTGCACGTGCCCCACCCACATCTCAAGATTCACTCCAGATGACCCTCAACCCAGGCACATGCACACAAGTTTAGCAGAGCGGGAAGGGATGACCTCACTGCCTTGTGGTTCTTAGGGTTTTTTGTTTTTTTTTTTAATCCTCCAGGGGTTTCAGTTCTTCCCCCACCCCCCTTCCCAGCCTACACTCCACCCATCCAAGGTCACTTCCTCCTTTTAGCAACAACACTCACACCCCAGTTTCACTTTCTATAGTTTTTGCTCATCCTGCCTGGGTTTCTGGGGCCCAGCCGCAAACCGCAGGCCTAAACATTCAGAGGCCTGCTCCAAGTCCTCAGACACATCCACCAAAAGTGCAAGCCACCCCATGCACTCCTCCTCCCCGTCTCAGAATCCCAGTGTGTGACTCAAGTTCTTCCTTTTGTCTCACCTAAATCTTTCTAGCTGTGGAGTTTCCCAGATTCAACGAACAAACATGCAAAGATACCCCCTTTAAAATTGAATTCCAGATAACCAACAACTCATTTTTAAAGTCAAACATGTCTCAACCAATGTGATGCTAAGAAATTACTCATTGCTGGTCTCAAAATTCTCAAAAAATTCAAATGGACAATCCCACCTACTGTGTTGCTTCTCACACAAGTTTTCAGGCATTTTAAAAAAGGATTTATTTGGGGCCCAATGCAATAGTGTAATGGCTAAAGTCCTGACCTTGCATGTGCTGGAATCCCATATGGCCATTGGTTCGTGTCCCAGTGGCCCTTCTTTTCATCTAGTTCCCTGTTTGTGGCCTGGGAAAGCAGTCGAGGATGGCCCAAGGCCTTGGGACGCTGCATCTATGTGGGAGACCCAGAAGAGGCTCCTGGATTCTGGATTTGGATAGGCTCAGCACTGGCTGTTGTGGCTGTTTGAGGAGTGAACCAGTGGATAAAGGATCTATCTCTCTGTCTCTCCTCCTTTCTGTAAATCTAATCTGCCTTTCCAATAAAGGTTTATTCATTTTTATTGAAAAGTCAGATATACAGAGATGAGGAGAGGCAGAGAGGAAGATCTTTCGTCTGCTGATCCACTCCCTAAGTGGCTGCAATGACTGGAGCTGACCTGGTCTGAAGCCAGGAGCCAGGAGCTTTGGGCTGTCTTCACTGCTTTCCAAGGCCACAAGCAGGGGACTGGATGGGAAGTGGAGCAGGCAGGATACAAACTGGTGCCCATATGGGATCCTGGTGCTTGCGAGATGAGGCTTTGCCTGGTAAGCCATTGTGCCAGGCCCAGGAATTTTCAGCCATTTTTATTTGAGTATCTCTTAGCCTTCTGAGAATCTAAGGCATGTCATGGGTGGGCAATGGGACCTGAAGATTGGGCTGCTCATCACTGACACCCCTTCACACATCAGAGCTCCTCTACTTCCAATTCAGCTTCCTGCAGATGCACACCTTGGGTAGCAGGTGATGGCTCAAACACTTGGGTCCCAGCCATCAAATGGGAAACTGGGCAACTAGGATGGAGTTCCTGGATCCAACTTTCAGCCTGATCCACCGCTAGCTATTGTGGGCATTTTGGGGTGTGAACCAACAGACAGAATATAGTATTCGCTCATTCTGTCTTTCGAATAAAGGAAAACAAAAAAAAATTTAACATTTATTTATTTTTATTAGAAAGTCAGATATATATACAGATAGGAGAGTCAAAAAGGAAGATCTTTCGTCCAATGATTCACTCTCAAGTGACCACAACAATTGGAGCTGCACCGATTCAAAGCCAGGAGCCAAGAGTTCTTCCAGGTCTCCCATGTGGGGGCAGGGTCCCAAGTCATTGGACCGTCCTCGATTGCTTTCCCAGACCACAAGCAGGGAGCTTGATGGGAAGCTGGGTCACCGGGATTAGAACTGGCGCCCATATGGGATCCCAGTGCATTCAAGGCAAGGACTTTAATACTAGGCTACCGCGCAGGGCCTGAAAATAAAATTTTAAAAATTAGTTATAAGGCTAGTGTTGTGGCTGTTTAAGCCACCACATAGGCATTCCATACTAGAACTCTGATATAAGTCCTGGTTGGTTCACTTCTGATTCAACTCCCTACCGATGCACCTGCAAGAGTGGAACATGGTCTGAGTACTTGACTTCTACCATTCACGTGGAGATCTGATGGAATTCTAGGTTCCTGGCTTTGTCATGGCCCAGTCTGAACCATTGAGGCCATCTGGGGAGTGAACCAGTATATGGAAGATCTCCCTCTAAATCCACCTTTCAAATAAATCAATAAATCATTTAAAAAAGAGTTTCGGTCAGGTATAGTCCCTGAAGGATTTGGGAAACCCTCAGGTGCCCCAGGGACCCAGTGATCTAGTATAGAGATTTACGTGGCGGTTGGCATCCTTGGCTTTGTAAGTCTGTTTAGGATGGGTTGGTATGACCCCAGCCATGGACATCCATGAGAACCTACACTGGTTCTTATTTCTGTGGTGAGCAAAGGGGCTGGGGGAGGCTGAGGCTGGCTTTCACATGGTATGGTGGTGTGTATAGAGACACAGACTCAGAGACTGCCCCAGGGATCCTGCACATCTAACATAGGTTGTGTGTGCATTAGGCCAAGTCGAGCTGGCAAGAGGGGCAGATCTGTTCCGTCTTTAAGAGGTGTCTGAAGAAAGCCAACATCCCCCAGGCAGGAAGAACAGACTGGGCGGGCTGGTAGCAGCCCCTGCTCTGTGGGAATCAGGGTCCATAGGCCAGCAGCGTGGAATCCCTACCCTGCCCCATGACTGACAGGGGGGGCGCTGACCAACTTGCCCTCCCACACACAGAGGCCCACTGGGAAGGAGCTCTTTCCTTGACCTACCAAAGTGTTGGGCAGGAAGCAGATGGACCCATGACAGTCTTGCACAATGGACTTAAGCATCTTCCGTACCTCTTCTGCACCCACACTACTGGCTCACTCACCCTGAGCTGTTAACGACCATCCCTCCCACATGGGTACTCATTTATAGCTCCAGCTTTATGATCCAGAAATTCCTCAAGGGAGGGGACTGCACCCAAATTACTCCTGTATCTTCCATGGCACCCAGAACAATGGTAAAGACTCAGTGTGCATTGATGGATTTATTAAGGGATGGGTTTTCACTGGTTTAACAATCAGATTCCCCTTTATAAATCAGGGGCTGGGGCCAGGCAAGCAGGAGGAGGAGGCCCTTTGTTAACACAAGTACCCATTGAGCCCCTTGGGTTTTCCTGGGTGGTGTTTTGCTTACAAAGCACGCTCCTGTGTTGTCTCAGCAAATCCTTGTGACGACATAGACGGTGTGAGGGGGTTAGGAGAGTGGGTCTCAAAGTTGCTGCTGTGTGCTCTGGGCACAAAAAAGTGGAGCTCACCCAGGAGGTGGACCGTCTGCTGCGCTGCAAAGGGCCTGCCAAGGCCCACATCTGGACCCAGAGATGGTACCTCCACTGAGGCATCCCAGCAGCTCTGTTGCCCAGCTCCTCAGCTCTCCCAGTGACCTTGCCTCTGAACCTGGACTCCCCTGGTATGAAACTGCCCACAGGCATTGAATAGGCTCATGAGCAAACCTGAGTATCTGGTTGCTTTGCCAGCAGCAGCGTATCTCATTGTGAGTTGGTACTGGGCCCTGTGATGCCCCACAAGTAGTGAAGAGAGGTAGGGTCCCCAGCAGTGACAAGGGCTCAAGGCAAACCAGGTGCCCATGGGAGGTCCTTGGGCAGGCCAGGCCTCTCTTCCCAGGAACCAGCTGCCTCTCCAACCAGCTGAGGACTGGGCAAGCCAGAGCCAGCCAGAGGTTCCAAGCAGAGAACACTCCTGGCAGAGGCTGGCCTACTGGAAGTACCAAGCCCCACTGAGCAGGGATCACAGGCTGGGGTTATTGCTGCCATGGGTCACAGTGCCCATAGGCTGGGGCTGGAGGATCCAGTGAGGAGAGCTGCACTTTGATAGATCCCTGCATCCTTGCCCCATCCCCAGCTCCCCAGCTCCCAAATAGCACAGTGGTCACCTACTGCAGCACCCACCTGCCCCGCAGGCCAGGGCCCGGGTCAGCACAGCTTGGAGCTCGTGTTCTGATCAATAGGAGACCCTGGCAAGGAGCAAGGAGGAGGCGGTGCTGGCCAGTCCCAATCCTCTAAAGTCTGACCCAATAACACTTCCAGCAGGAAATGGGGCTTAGCCCCTGGAGCTGGGAAAATCCTGGCCGGCAGTTGTCTGTTTATCAGAGAAGCTGAGTCAGCCTGGAACTCAGCTCCTCAAAAGCTGGCTATTTCTAGAATTCCATCCTGTCAAAGCCAGCCCTGGACTCCCTCCTTTCCGGGGAAATTCCTTTCGGGGGAGAAGAGTGCAGAGGACACAGCCTGCTCTCTGGAACCTGTGGCTGAGATTTTGCCCATGTATGGCCAGGAAGCCCCTCCTCCCACGGATGACTCATTCTCCCTCTCCCTTAGTTGACCTGTGTGCCCCTGGGGAGAGGAGCTGGTGACACCAAGCAGGTGGGATTAACTCCAGGAAGGGGTGAAGAAGCAGTATGGGGATTCCTTTGTAAAGAGTCTTGGATGTATGTAGGGATGGGGGAGCATTTCAAAATCAAAAGAGGCACTGGGAGGCCAAGAGTTGGGTTCCTGAGGGGAGCCCTTACACCCCCAATTCCTCCAGCCTAGAAGCTGTCGCTGGGCCCTCGCCTGGAGTGAGTCTTTGGGCCCCAGTGTGACCAGAGCCAACTGCTGCACCTGTGAAACTATGGAGTGCTGGGGTCTTTCTGGACTCCATTCACAGCCCCCACCAGGGCTGGAGTCAAGGCAGAGCCCTGGTGCATGGCTGACATCTCTAACATTGTTTTTGTTTTGTTTTGAAGACTTATTTTTATTAGAAAGATAGATTTACAGATTTACAGAGAGAAGGATGAGAGAGAAAGATCTTTTGTCTGCTAGTTTACTCCCCAAATGGCCAAAATAGCCAGAGCTGAGCCAGTCCAAAGCCAAGAGCCAGGAGCTTCTTCTGGTCTCCTACATGCGTATGAGGGCTCAAGGACTTGGGCCATCCTCTGCTGCTTTCCCCTGTTGTAGGCAGAGAGCTGGTTGGGAACTGGAGCAGCCTGGACACAAACTGGCACCCATATGGAAAGCCAACACTAGCAAGCTGAGGATTAGCCTGTTGAGCCTGGCATACCTAACATTCTCCTGAGACCTGTGATTGACTCAGAAAGCCTGCAGCTGTGCAGTTTCAAAGCTGGAGTGTGGAGCAGGCATCCCATACAGGTGCTGGTCTTGGTCCTGGCTGTTCCACTTCCATCCAGTTTTTTGCTAGTGTATCTGGGAAAACAGTGGAAGATGGCACTAGTACTTAAGCTCCTGCACCCATCTAGGAGACCTAGAAAATCTCCTCACTTTGGCCTGGCCCAGTCCCAGCCATTACAGACATTTGAGGATCAGCAATTAGAAGATTCTCTCTTTCCAACTTTGCCTTTCAAATAAATAAAATATGTCAGCAAGAAGAAAAGGCTGGAAGCCCTCTAAGATGTTCCTGTCCTTGTCCAGCTAAGGAAGCAGAGCCCCAGGAAGGCTAACCCCTGAGAAGGAGCAGTTCTCTCCACCTCCCACCCCTCTGCCCCACCCAGTCAGACCCTCCCCTAACAGATGGTCAAGGAAGAAAAAGCCAGTCCCTGCCAGGGAACACAAAGATGCCCGGCTCAGCAGGTGGCCTCCTCCCAGCCCTAAGGCCTCTCTCAGCCTTGGTGACCTTGGAAGGAACCACTTTCCTTAGAACCCCTAGAGCAGGAACAGCAGCGACTGTGGTCCTTGATGCTTTCCGCAAAACCGAAACTTCTCCTAGCAACACGTCCCCAATCTCTAGTCTAAATCTCCCCCAAGCTGCAGACTCCTGCAGCCTTTATCTTGTTAGTCTAAGTGGCCCGGAGCCTACTCAACACCTCAGAGCTGCTAGCTTTGCCTTGTAGACACCTGCCACTCCCTCCCAGGTCTCTGGGTTCCTGTCTTTCTGTCTTTTCCCATGTTTGATCCATCAGGAAAGCTGCTGCTACATGCCACACTCCTCATGGCTTCACCACTGTAGTTCTAGCTTCACTGGCTCCTCATGGCTTCCACTGTAGTCCTAGCTCCAGCATCTCGTGTCTGCTTGGTCCTCTGGCTTCCATGTTCAACTCCTTCTGTCACCAGTCTCCACAGGTGGCTAGAGGGAATTTTACAAAGGGTCACATTTGCTGCTGCTTTGCCCAAAACCTGCCAGGGACTCCTTTTTTCACCAAAAACACTAGCCACAGCCCCTGCTGTGGCTCACAGACCCTGTGTCACCTGTTTTGCCTTCTCGCTGCCTCTCCTCACCACCCTGAGGCTCCTTAGCCCTGAAGCCCAGGCCATGCCTGTTCTTGCTTTCACGCCTTGGCATTGGCCACTGTCTCCACCAGAGCCCCCATGACCACCTCTCTCCCCCCATGTTTTGCTCCAGTACCTGCTGCTCAGCTTTGATTTCAAAGCTTATTCCTTGGGCATAGCTCCTGGCTGCAGATTGGCTCAGCTCCGGTTGTGGCCACTTAGGAGTGAATCAGCAGATAGAAGATCTTTTTTCCTGTCTCTCCTTATCTGTAAATCTACCTTTCCAATAAAAACAAATAAATCTTTAAAAACTAAAACAAAAAGCTTCTTCCTTGGGGGAGGCCAAGGGGTGCATCAGGTAAAGCCACGGTTGGGACACCAGCATCCTATATGCCTGTCTCTGTCCTGCTTTTGATCCTGCTCCCTGCTAATATACTTGGGGAAGCAGTGGAAGATGGCCCAGGTTACTTGGACCCATGCTACCCAGGTAGGAGACTCAGATGAAGTTCCTGGCTTTTGGCTTCATCCTGGTTTAGCAATATGTGTAATGAATCAGAGAATGAAATCTCTCTCTCCTGCTCTCCTACTCTCCTGTGACTCTGTAGCACCAGCATCCCATACCAGCACCAGTTCTTTTCCCAGCTGCTCCACTTTCAACCCAACTTCTTGCTAATGTACCTGAGAAAGCAGCAGAGGATAGTCCAAGTGCTTGGGCCCCTGCGTCCTTGTGGGAGACTTGGATGAAGCTCTTGGCTCCTGGCTTTGGACTAGCAAACCTCTGACCATTGGGGCTATTTGGGGAATGAATCAGAAGATAGAGAATTTCTCAGTCTCCTCTGTGACTCTGTCAAGTAAAATAAATAAATCTTAACAGAGAGAGAGAGAGAGAAATTAAGCAATATGGCCCATCCCCCTCCACTCCTGTTTCCATTTTAGCTATTAGCACTTTCCTAATACTTGAGCCCTTTTAACCTGCTCTGTCATTACTCATTTCCTAGACTTCCTGTTGTGTCTAGCTTCCTCTGCTAGCATGGAGGCCCCAGAGGGGCAGGGCTTTTTATCAGTTTTGTTCACAAATGTATTCCCGGATCCTACAGACTGTGCAGGGAGCATGTTCTCTGTGATTTGTCAGGCAGAGGTCTGCTCTGTGTCTCAGTGGCCAGCAACCCTCAGTTATGCACCTGCCCTGAACCATGTTTGTTCTCGTGGTTCCTCTAACCCCACCCCACTCTGCCTTGAAACCTTCCACTTCCAACAGGTAGCCCTGGGTTATGTTGTTGCTTCGAGCAACTGCATCCTATGTTGGAGTGCAACTTTGAGACCCTGCCACTTATTATTATTTTGCCACACCACTTTTTTTTCTTTAAAGATTTATTTTATTTTTATTGCAAAGTCAGATATACAGAAAGGAGAGACAGGGGAAGATCTTCCATCTGTTGATTCACTCCCCAAGTGATCACAACGACTGACAGCAGCCAAGAACTTTCTCCAGGTCTCCCACGTGGGTGCAGGGACCCAAGGCCTTGGGCCATCCTCTACTGCTTTCCCAGGCCACAAGCAGGGAGCTGGATGGGAAGTGGAGCTGTCATGATACGAACCGGCACTCATATGGGATCCTGGCACATGCAAGGCGAGGACTTCAGCACTAGGCTGCTACCCCAGGCCCTGTACCTCATTTTTGATCACTAATGTGATGATGAAGAGCATCAGAAGTCCATAAAAATGATAAGAAGTGATTCTGATTTCAAGGTACATTGTTTGGAAACATTAACAAAAACATCAAAATGATAGAAATATACCTGCTTCTGCTAAGTTCTTGATGGGAAAGTACTCAAGAACAAGCAATTTGTTTTCTGCTACAGAAGAGGAAAAAACCTTTTGATCTTATTAAAAATAAAGCCACTCCACTTGTGACCCTGCTTCTTGCTAACACGCACCCTGGGAGGCAGCAGGCCAAGGCCAAAGTACCTGAGTCTCTGCCTCCCGTGTGAGAGACCTGCATGGATTCCCTGGCTCCTGGTTTCCTTGGCTCAGCTTGCCTGTTGGGGACAGTAGGGGAATAAATCAGTGGCTGGGGGGAGACCTCTCTCTGTTTCTCGCTTTCTTACTTTTGCTCTTTCATATTAATACAAATTAACACTAAATAAAAACAGTCTCTTGAGCTAGTACTTTGTCCTGGACCTGGTGTGGTATGCTGGCCCAGTCATTGCCTCTCGGGGAGGCCATTCCCATACACCGGTCCCCTGTGGCTCCGCTTCTTCCCATCTCACCAAGAGAGGGTCCCAGGGAGCGGGCTGAATGGGCAGAGGGAAAAGTGAAGGGGTCACCTTGATGCCCCTCTGCCTCAGCACCCCCAGTGGGGAGGGGTTCTACTCAAGGATGCCTGCACCTGCTGGGGAAAGGGCTAGGTGCCGGGGAGGGAGTTGAGAAGGCCTGCTGGTGGCTCCCCAAGGTGCCCTCCCACTGCTGCCTGTTGTCTGGGTTATTCACATTCCGGAAGCACTGATGTGGCACTAAATATTCCTGCAGTCCCAGCCTTCCCCCCCTGGGGCTCAGCGTCTACTCTGAGCCTGTCTTCTGGAATGTTTTTGGTATGAAGCATCCCAGCAGGTGCAGCTCTGCCCCAAGCTCTGCCCCTTTGGGAGCTGAGATCACGAATATACTCTTCCCAATGGGACTCTGCCCACTCCTCCCTCCCTTAGGGGAGCTGAGCCAGCAGATCACAGGAGGACAAAACTCACAGGACCCAAACCCTCGGAATCCCCCTCCACTTTCCTGGAAGTCTGTGTCCCCCAAACTCCCACTGAGCCAGTGCTGATGCTGATGGAGAGAATTGGATCCTGTCTTCCCCCTCCTTTAGGCCACAGGCTGTCTGCTGGGTAAAAGCCCTCCCTCTGCCTCTCCTACCTCTTCTGCCAGAGTCCACTCATTGCCTCTCTCCTGGTTCCCTCTTGGGAGTTGTAGAGACTAGGGGAGGACATTTCAAGTAGAGGAAATGGCCCTATTCCCAGTGCCTGGAAAAGGGCTTGGCATGTAATAGATGCTCAGTCAATATTGACAGTTCCATTCCCTTTAATTCCTTTGTTCCCTTGGGCACCTGCCTTCTGAAACTGGCATCCCCCAGGTCCCGGTGTGAGGTCTGGTTTTGCCACCTGCCAAACTGCTTAGCACTTTCTGTATCTCTTCTGAACTAGCAGGGCTGTGGTGAGCATCCAGCGAGAGGGTACTCACGGGGTGCAGTGCCTGTGCAGACCCAGGGGCAAGTCCTCTCTCCCAGCTCTTTCAACATGACCTGAGCTTAGAACTGGCTTGGCTTATTGCTATGCACACTGCCTTGCCCCCCAGAGCGCAGCCTCCAGAGGCTGGGACCTGCTTTGTTGCTCCGGATATGCAGCAACTGCCTCCATGGTCCATGCCCATGCTACGGGGACTGAATGAATGAGTACTGCCTACTATTCAACCAAACTCTACGCCTGTGTCTGGATCAAGCCCAGAGTCCACGCAATCCCTGGCCAGGCTTCAGAGACTAGGAGCTCAAAACTACTCACTGGTGTTCCCATCTCTACCCCACAGTAGCCTTAAGCTTTCCTGCTGCCAATAGTTGGCAGATGGACAGGAGTGCTGGGAGCAAAGACTGGGCCAGCTCTGGGGACATCTGGGAGTTTGGGGGCTGGAGCACCAGAGTGAGTCAGGGCTGCAGGGGGAGCACGCTGACACCAGGCTGGAGCCAGCCAGCCAGGATCCCAGTCAGGTACTTTGTCCTCTACCGCAACCCTGGAAGCCTGGGAGTTTCTCAATGGAGTTAGTGGCGTGTAGGGAATGCTCGGCAGGGGGCCGAGGGGGTGGGTCTGCAAGGGGGGGTGGACATTCCAGACATTCTCCACTTCCTTTAGGAGTCTGGCAGAGGGGGCGGAGGCGGGGAGAGGCTGCCAGGCACTGGAGGAAAAGGGGATTTCTTTGGAGGGTGAAAATAAAAGCAAGGAGAGAAGGGCTAGGCCCCCAAACAGATGGGGGAGGGAGCGGGAGAAGCAGCTGAGGAGGGCGGGGCAGGGCTGGACAGTTTGTGGGATCTGATTGTCCCTTTAGAGTCCTTGGCTGGGAGCACAGCTTGGCAGGACTGTCCCCACAGTATAGCACTTGCTGAGGTAGGTGTTGATAGGGATTTGGGGGTCCTGGTCACCTCAGAGCTGGGGGCTTTTATTCTGAACAGGCAAGCCTCTCTGTTTCCCATCAGGCAGCCTTGGGTGGGGGGGATGCATGTTAGAGAGGGCTTACAGGTCTGTGCCCCCAGGGCGCCCAAAGAGAACAAGGCAGGCTGCTTGCCAATCACTTTTCTGGTTTTGATGGAGTGGTTCTTTAGGGAGTGAGTCCATTGGATAGACAGTCAAGGAAGGTGAATCAGAGACGCACCTTCACCCCAACACACTGCCGCAGATCCCTGGAGTGATGCACAGCAGCTCCCCGCTCCCTACCCTTCTGATCAGGGGGAATCATTGCAAAACTCTCCCTCTGGACACAAAGATCTGATGTCATTGAGGACTTTCCCCTGGGGCCGCAGCAGTCACAAGATCAAAACCGGCAAGATTCGTTTTTTTTTTTGTTTTTTTTGTTTTTTTTTTTTTACAAAATAGAGCTGAGAACCTAAAAATAAATAACAAAAACATTCCCGGTTATGAAAGCCCAGAGTTGCATCCATCCACAGTCTGGATTTCAGGAGCAGCTTAGAGGCAGAGTCCTGAGTCTCTGAGGTCCAAGGCGGGGTGGCCTCCCCGAGATGAGATCAGCACAGCAGCGGGAGCCTGGCCAGGCCCTGGAGGTCCGTAGCAGCCACGCCAGGGGGTTCAGGCCAGGTTTGGAGGAGGGGAAAGGGGACAGAGGTGTGCAGGAGACAGGCACTGGGCTCCTCCCTTTCTGCTGGGACAAATAAGGAAGGTTACTCCAGGCCATCCCCAGGAAGTCCTAGGGGACATCAGAGGTAACATTCTAATTCTAGTGGCTGCCACTAGGGATTGGGGTGTGTGTGTGTGTTTTCAACTCCACGCTGGTGATGGAGCAGGGAAGAGGCTGCCCACAGTGGCCATCAAGGAAACCTTATTCAACATCAGTAACAGCTCAACCCCTCCGCCCTACCTCCCAACCAGTGCACAAAACCCAGACAATCGGAAGCCAGCCACGCAGGGCCATCCCCTTCTCTCTATAGGTTTTCTTATCAACATCTTGGGTCATAGGGCTGAAGATGTGTGGAACCCTGCCCACTGCTGTATCCAAGTGCAGCTTTGCCCGGGGCTCGGACACCGTCCCCCAGGGGTGCAGCCAGGTGCATCTTAAGAGCCTACCCAGGCTGGGGCAAGGTAAACACTCTTCCCCCTCAGCTGAGCTTGGAGCAGAGCCCCAGTGCCTGTCGGTAGGTCTGGGTCACCTCCTGGCAGCCTGTCAGGGAGAAGCAGCTGACCCCCTGGGGGTCCTGCCGCCAGCGCCTCAGGCAGCTGCCAGGGACTCTGGCGGGGGGCTCATCCATCCCAGAGAGGTTGTCCACTGACACACAGCCCCGCAGCGGGGGCTCTGGGAGTCGCTCAGGCAGGTCCAGCTGGTCAAAGGACTCAGAGGACAGGATGCTGTCCTCGCTAGCGGCTCCCGAGGGGGGACGGCTGGCCCGGGGGGACGGGACACATGGGGAGGCCAGATGGTCCAAGGAGCCAAAGGTGGTAGGGGCTGTGCACTCCAGAGCCCCACGTGAGAACTTGCCGTTGAGTTTGAGAATGCCCTTGGGGTGCGGCAGTCCCGAGGAAGTTTGAGGGGGTTTCGGCTCCAGGGGATTGTTGCTCACAAACACTTCACCTGCGTCCAAGAGCTCCCCTGAATCGCTAGGCTCTGGGGACGAGTAGTAGCCAGATTCGCGCTGTGGTGGCTTTTTGAGGATGCCTTTTTTGGGGAGCATGGGCACGGGCTGCGCAGGGTGGCCAGGGGCCAGGCTGGGCTCCTGAGGGTGGCTGGAGCCTGACAGCTTCTTCTTGAGATTGCTCTTGCCAAGCCTAGGGGAGGTGTCTCCGGCGGGGAGGCCTTGGCGTGCCTGGGCCACATCGTGCTCCTTGCGGGACTTCTTGAGTGAATGCTGGCGCTCCAGGTTGGGGCACTGGCTCCCCGACGACCCCGATCCCGGCACGTGCTGCTTGAAGAAACTGCACACCTTGGCTCCGTTCTCCAGGAGGGGTCGGGAGGAGCGCCGGAACCAGTCAGCCACTGAGGTGGCACGGGCAGAGTCGCTGCTGGGATGTCCACCGTCATGCACAGCATCCAGCTCCCCAACACGGGTGGCATAGCCCCAGTTGACCCACCAATGACTGGCTACGTCCTCCAGGGTGGCCCGGCGAGTGGGGTTCACCATCAGCAGCCACCGGATCAGGCCGCAGGCATCTGGAAGACAAGAGGGCCAAGGCGTCAGCTTGCAGAACAGAGTGGGGCTGTGGGGACCGACTGGCCTCTGTTGCTGCCTGAGTCACACACGGTCACCTCCACCCAGGGCTTCCTAGTCCAGGGTTCCTGGGATGACTCTGCCATCCTCTCTCTACCCCATGACCCCTTTGTTCTCCTCCTCTCCACTAAAGATTCTTTCCATCCTTTCCTTCTGAATTATACAGGAAACGAGCCAACTATAGCAAGGAGGATCTAAGCTAGACTCTAGGAAACACTTTCCAAACACAGTCAACCATGGTACAGAAGGCAATGGAGGGGACCTGCTCCCTGCAGTCTCTGTGGGCTGCATGAGACCACTGCCCCCTATACTTTCTGGTGCCACTGTTGAACTTGTACCCAGGCCTGGCTGGGATCACCCCTCACCAGAAGGCTTTGCAGGTTCCCGATAGGCGCCATCGCTGATCTGCTTCACCAGCGTCTTGTGGTCCTGCCCATCGAAGGGCATGGTGCCGTGTACCAGGATGTAGAGGAGGACGCCCAGGGACCAGCTGTCCACCTGTGGGAGGGACAGAGGCTCAGCGAGGGTGCTGGTGTCACACACTCAACACCACCCACATGGCAGAAGGGACGCACTAGGACCTGGGGCTCGTCATCCCTCTCGAACCTGAGCCAGAGGGATCCTGAGGCTTTGGGGGAGAGGTCGTCTGTCACCTTCTATTCCCAACTAGAGTGGGGGAGGAGCAAAGATGCAGATACGTGCTGAGAGCCTTAGTTTTGGTGCTAGTTTGGCCTCCTCTGCATGTCTGAGCAAAGGCTTGCCTGGCAAGCGGCTGCCTTTGAGAGGACTGAGGTATAGGCAGAAAGTGAACCGGTCCATGTGAGGTCACAGTGGATGACTAGGGCGGCCTGACATGGGTGGAGGGGGCCTGCACTGACCTCGGGGCCCGTGTAGGGCCTGCCGTTGATGATCTCAGGCGAGGCATACAGCGGGCTCCCACAGAACGTCTGCAGGAACTTGCCTTGGTGGTAGAGGTTGGAGAGACCAAAGTCGGCGATCTGTGGGGTAGGGTCAGACATGGACATGGTCAGGCCTGAGTGGTCCTGCAGCTCTTGGCTCAGCCTTGAATGGAGCTGGGCAGGGGGCACCCAGACCCCATCCATAAGGAAATAGCCCCCCAGGACCCCACCCCAAGGTGGGCATCACTCACATAGCCCTGGAAAGAAAGAGCCTCAAAGGGGCACCTGGACAATAGTGTGGGGACTTCTGGAGCTGTGAGGGCCTGGATTCCTTTGCTCAGCTGTCATCTATCTACCCCAGAGTGCTCCCCCTGCCCCTGCATGTCCTCCCTATCATGCAACCCCCTCCCCCCGACCGGGATCCTTCCATTGGCGTGGATCTCCTTACCCTGGGAAGTCCTAGGTTCCCGCTGCTGTCCTGAGCCCCCAAAGCCAGACTGTTCACACTCACTCCCCTCCCCACGCTGCTCTCCCTCCCGCTCTACCTCTCCTGTGAGACCCCATGAGACTGTGGGTAAGCCCGATGACAAACGGGGGAAGGAGAGAGCCACATGCCAATACAGAGGCCCTCAGAAGCAAGCCTGAAAGAACCACGCTTGAGGTGCCTTCACAGAAAAGAGCTCAAATCTTGGTCCACGCCTGGCTGGGACATGGCAGAAGTGGCCTGGGGCGGCGGGGAGCGGGGGTGGTAGAGGTGAGTGGGTGGTTCAGCCCAGTCTAATTAAGCAGAGACAACCGTGAGGCCAAAACAAAGAACAGAGCTGTGGATGTAGCCCAGGCAAAGACACCTGCTCATGGCTCACTCTGAGCCAGATGTAGAGGGCTTGAGGAACCCCAAAGCTGTGCTCTGGCTCCCTGAGAGGGACCCCTTCCCGTGTGTCCTGAGACAGTGGCTGGAGGCTGTCTCATGACCCTACTGCTCATCACTGCCCCGCCCTACTTGAGGACCTCGGGTTCCCCGGGGTGGAGAGGTGTTTGTGAAACTCAGGCTCCCTCCTTTATAGCTTTATTGCTGCTACTCCAGCAGTGAGCAGGCAAAGGCCATAAGGAGGTGCATGATGGCTGTAGCGAGGAAAGTTCGAGTCTATTTGTGTTATGGGAAGTTTATGGCTCCTGTCACCCTCCCGCTGCTCAGCATCAAAGTGAGCCCCACCTGCTCCGGGAACGGGCTGGGTCAGGTCAGTGAACTCGGTGCCAGGGCTCTTCAGGGCACAGGTCAAGCACCATGAAAAAAAAAACTAAGTCCTGGATCCAGGAGGACTCTGAGGGGCACCTGAGGGCAGTCACCCCCAGATGTCCGCAGGGCTGACCTCCCGGGCCTGAGCCAGCTCCTGACATCTCCCTTTTCCCATCAATACGAATGTCTGCTGACTGAGCTCAATCTAACTGCTAAAACAGGGGAAGGCTGCGGCTGCACGAAGCAGGAAGCTGATGTTAGAGCACCTGTCCACGGGGAAAGGGTTACCCAGGTACATCAGACTGATGTGCGTGCGTGCAGATGTGCATGCACACGGTTGGTGGGGGTGGGGTCATCTCAAGCCATGCCCTTCTCCCGCTGGCCCCAAGGTCAGGAGCAAAAGCTGACCTGGGATCTAGACCTGCCAGCCTTGTGACATCAAAGCAACAAATATCTGGGCACTCAGAAACTTTGGTTCTATCTTGTCCAGCTCAGCCACTCAAAGCCCAGGGCCCTGAGCAAGTGTCACCCCTCATCTTGTACCCTCTGTTCTCCACCTGGCAAACAATCTGGGGAGAGCAGAAGATTGTGGAGGTCCCCGGTGGCACCCACGAAGCCTGATCCCCAGTTGGGAAATAGGGTAGAAAAGCCAGGGAGGCCTGGGGAAGTTTCTGGAAAGGAAGCAGTGAAGCTCACCTTGATGTTCCCATTGGCATCTAAGAGAATGTTCTCCAGCTTGAGATCCCGGTGGACCACCCCATTCTGGAAGAGGCAGAGAGTACAGTCAGGGGCAGATCAGCTGGGAAGGGATGGGGAAGAGGGGTCCACACAAGGCGCTGAATGGGCCTGGGATGCCCAGGGTGCAAGAAATCCCAGGTCCTTCCTCCCACCCCAGGTTCCGCACATTGGGGCACATGGCCATGGGCGGTCGGGTGTTTACCTGATGGCAGTAGTGCACGGCAGAGACGATCTGCCGGAAGAAGTGGCGGGCATCCCGCTCGCTGAGCCGCTGCCGCTCACTGATATAATCGTACAGGTCGCCCCGGCTGGCGTACTCCATGACAATCACGATCTTGCTGCTGTTCTCGAACACTGGGTAGAGCAAGGCAGGGCTTATTAGGCCCTCTTGGGGCATGCTGCACCCCACCGGACACAGACTGGACAGGCCCTCCCCATCCAGGGCTTGTCTACAGGGCAGAGAATAAGGGAGAGGGTGGAGCTTGGGGCTCCTGGCATGGTCCAGGCCCACCTTCTCCCTAGACAGTCAGGCTATGAGGTTCTGACTGCAGTCACCCACGGGAGAGCAAAAGGCCAGGTTCTTTGGTTCAGAATGGTAGAGTTTTCCCTCACTGTGACTTTGGACAAATCTCTTCCAGATGCATCAGTAAGAAGGCAGTTTCACTGGGTGGGCTGGGACAAACGACTCAACTCCTGGGCTTCAGTGTCTTCCTTGGAAACAGGGGGCAGTAATAATGGCAAGTGCACAGGGCCAGGATTAGAAACAGATAAAAACTCAGTTGAGCTCTGGGGTGGGCTGAGCCTGCTGGTGTAGAAGCTGACCCATAGGCAGGTGTTTATTGTCATCATCATGGTCCTCATGCATATGTTTTGCAAAATAATGCCGATAATCACGTGTGCCTTAAAGCTCAAAAGACATGGCCTGGAAGTGGACTGTGAACCATACAGTGCCATGGAGTTTCCAGGCCACACGTACAGATGCAATCAATTCGCACTCAGTAATTAGAAGTTGGGTTGGGCTCCTGGCAGCCAGCCCACCACCCTGGCCCATCTCCACATGCAGGAGAGGCCTTCTTGCCATTTCTGGCCTTGTCCTGGCTGTTAGTCTCCTGAAAGCCCAAAGAACAACTGATTCACCAAACTGGCCCTTCCACTGGGTGGTGTGTCAGAACTTGTGTGTCCCTGACATCTCATCTTTGTGCCAAACGGGTCCTATGAGTTTGGCTTGCTCAGCCAGCCCCAGGGCCGTGGCTGTCCAACTTCTGGGTAGGAGCTGAGAGAGAAGTCTTTCCCCTTAAAAGTAGTCTCAGCTCTCAGGAACCTGGCCACAAGGCCTGTGCTTCTCACGTAGGTCTTGACCCATGGTGGTCCTGTTTCCTAAGGATGCCTTGCTAAGACCCCAGCCCTGTGGTTCTGGATGTTACTGCAGGAAGTACATGCAACCTTTGTGCCATGAAATTGGGGGTCCCAAGCCAACCAGAGTACAACAGGGAGAGCAGTTAGATTAGAGGCACCTTGCTCCAGCCCACAGCCCTGTGGTCTTCAGGAGAATGGGATGCATTTGGGGGACCCCCTCTAGACACACAGTGGCTAACTCTGGGGTGCAAACAAAGTTCAGAGCTCTGTTCCCAGACCCAGCCGGAATGTGGGGGAGCCTCCACAGACACACACGTGCACATATACACAAACACACAACCTTGAGCCCAGCCTGGCTTCACCGAGACTTTATTATCTGCCCACTCTCCCCCGAGGAAAGTCCACAAATACAATTAGCCTTCTCAGCTACTTGTTGGACTCCTCCCAAAATGCACTCAGGCCATAGAGCCATGCCAGCGGCTCTGCCCTTAGTCCTCCTACGAACAGAATCTGGGGGTGGACACCTCTTTATTCAGCCTCTCCAGGAATAGTCAGACAGAGTGCAAAGCTACAGCCCCCTCCCTGCCCCGCTGCTTGACTTAACCCAGTGTTTCCCAGCTAACCGCTGTTAGGTAAAGGCTGGGTGCAGACAGGTATGTGTGGGTGCGCCCCCTCTCCCCCTCATCACCCTCTCTCACTCACTTTGTTGTCTGGGCCACAGGGAAGAGGACAGCTGGAGCAGTGAGACTGGCACTGGTATCAGAGAGGAGGGACTGAGGGAGATACACTGGGGCTGAGGGAGACGTACAGGGGTAGGAGCCAGTCTCGTGGCAGGAATGACTCAGAAGGCAGGTTGGATCCTGAAGGCCTGGCTCCTGGGATGTACTAAGAAGAGCACCCACATGCCCAAGACAGATGCAGAGGCCCTGGACAGCTCAGGATCTCACTGGATCAGAGGGTTGGGGGACTAATGTCCAAATAGGGTACAGTCCTCTGGGTACTTCCCCACACAGAGTGCTCCACTCAGTGATATTACGCAGTTTGACCCCTGCAACCACTCTCTGACGCAGATGGGATCCTGCCATTTTGTAAAGGAGGAAGCTGCTGGGCCACAAATGAGGAACCCAGGTCTAGACTCTTAAATTCAGTGAGTGGCTCAGGTCATGAAATGGGGTTTCAACTCCAGCTTTTACTCAGCTTCAAAGCCCTTGTTTTGCTTGTCTTTTGAGTAATCTGTTCTGACCCCTCCTACGCACGTACACACACACACACACACACACACACAGCCCCCAGCGGCAAACACCCCAGTACTGTACCTTCATGGATGGCGATGATGTGGGGGTGGTTCAGGGATGACATGATCTCTATCTCCCGCCGTATATGCATCAGATCTTGCTCGTCTTTGATTTTGTCTTTCCGGATGGACTTGATGGCTACCTGGGAATGGAGAGCATGGAGACTGAGGAGGAAGGTGGAACATGGAGAGGTGTCCTTGGGGACACATGGAGGTCCTTGCCCTGCGGTTACTGCAGAGGCCCCAGGACATCCCAGAGAAGTCACTTGGCCCTTTCCCAAGGTGAGTGGCCGAAGGTTGGAGAGGAAACCAGCCAAAGAGGTTGTCAGGACCACCATAGCCTTATTCAGCTGGACAAGGTGGGCAGCCGCCTGTGTTCACAAAGCTGACGCTTTCTGGTTTACAAAGCCATCAGTCTCACATACTTTGAGGAGAAGGCTGGGCCTTTTTCTCACTTGTCCTTCGACTGCACATTTGGTAACTTGGTTTATCTACCCAACGGGCTATTGCCCAGCCACAAGAAGGAATGAGGTTCTGACCCAAGCTCCAAAGTGGACAAACCTTGAAAACGCTATGCTTCATGACAGAGGCCACTCACAATAGGACAAATGCTGTATTATGCCACTCAGATGTGGTACCAAGAATAGGCAAATTACCCAGATGGAAAGTGGAACCAAGATGAGCTGGGGTGTGTGTGTGTGTTTGTGTCTGTGGCTGGGGGACTTCCTACTGAATGGACACATAGCTGTTTGCAACGATGGAAACATGGATATGGGTTTACAGCAGGTTTACAGCAGGAAACTATGAAAAAAAAAAAGCCAACACCAGTCTTTACAGTCCATGTAAAGCACCTCTCTGCTCCAGCAAAACCCATCCCAGCCTGGCTGGCTTGGTGGGTAAAAGTGAGACATGCCAGGGTGCAGCCCTCTGGCTGGCCCCCGCAGGAGAGTCAGGAAGGGAGGTGTCAGCGGAAGGAAATGGGGAAAGAACCTCACAGTTTTAGGTGTCAGCTCTGCTGCACCCCGCTCAGCAGCAGTGTGGGAAAGTGACAGGAGACAGTGACAGCAAGCAGGGCCGGGGGTGTGCCATGCAGGGGGCCAGTCTGTCCCCCACCCCAGTCTGAGAACTTCAGCTTCCTTGCCTGTGGAGTAAGCAGGTGCACTGGGATGTCCGAGGGGGCGTCCCTGCTCTGAGAACCCTCCCCATGAGCCGGGTGGGGGCGGGGTGTCCAAGCTAGGTCAATTCCTGGCAGGTCCTGCGCAAGGGAGCAGCGCTAAACACCAGGCTTCCTCTGTGTGCGCTGGAGCCGCAGGCGGAAACCCGCTCCAGCCCGGGTTTCTCAGGAGGCTGGACTCACGGGGACCCAGAAGAAAGGAAAGTCTGACTCGGAGCAGCCTCTAATCCTCCTTTCACAGGGCTCCGGAGCAGACAATGGCTTCCGCCCGCGCATCGCACAGGAATGCGGAACAGCCCTAATCCCGACACCGGAGCAGCGCACAAAGCCCGGGGCCGTCACCTCGGCAACGCCGGGGATGGCGGGCCCCGCGCCCGGCGCCCTCCGCCCCGGAGCTGTGGCTGCCGGGAAAGAGGGAGGCCCGGCTCGCTGCACTCCGGGAGCCGGGCTGCGAGGACAATGGCCGGTGGGAGGGATGGTCACAATGGAGCCTCGCCTCCTGAGGGGCCCCAGCGGCAGCTGCAGGGGACAGAACTGGCCCCCCTCCTTTGCTCCCAGCAGGCTTCTCTCCCCAGCTAGCTAGGCAGGGAAAATCCCCGGGCTGGGAAAGGGGCATGGGGTGAGGTGTGGAGGGTAAAGGGCTTTTTGGATGCTCTGTTTCTTCATGTGCTGCCAACTATCACTCCCACGGCCCTTTCCTTACCACTTTCTCTTGTTAAAGGAGATGTTTATGGAACTAGTTTCTTTCCCTCTAAAAATCTTTGTTTCTGAAACCAGACAATGTGTAAGGTGTTGGAAGCTATTTGGAGACAAAGGGCCATGAAATGGATACGGATGGGTAGCCACTCATTCATAAACACAAATTCCATTGGACAATCACAAATATTTTAGGGGATGGGCATTGTGATGCAGCACACCCCGGGAGGCAGTGAATAATGATGTCTCAAGCGGTCTGGATGGAGCTCCTGGCTCCTGGCTTTGGGCCTGGCCCAGCTCCAGCTGTTATAATCATTTAGGAAGGGAGCCAGCAGAAGGAAAATCTCTCTCCTTGTCACTTTCTCACCTTTCTTTCTGTCACTCTGCCTTTCAACTAAATAACTAGAGAGCTTATGATGTGTCCATATGCAAAACTAGGCACATCTTGGATGTATACTTGCATACACACAAACACATAATGGGAGACAGGGCTCTGAAGACAAAGGAGATGGATCTCCAGAAAGGAAGGGGCTTCTGGTGTGACAGAAGGAGCCTGCCTGGGTAGGGGTGCACATGTAGAACTCTCAGATCCACCTCTTCTGAAACAGAAGCCTGTGGTTCTAAATCAGAATTGCTAACCTTCTGTGAGCACTTCATCCACCCACAAGCTTGTATTGTGACCTCAGGGGCAGGTGAGGGACCGCCCCTGCCTCCGTCCTAATAGGTCCATTTGGTCCCAGGAGGCCACAGCAGGAAGGAAACAGGTTATGTCATCGGGCCTCCACCAGTCCCCGCAGAGCCAATGACTGATAGACACGAAGAGGGATGGGCTGTTGGGCTGCTGGAGGTGCGCCTCTGCTCTCTGACCCATCCCAGCCCCACGGGCAGGCCTCTCGCTGGTTGCCGGCTCAGCCTGTCAAGCTAAATTAGATACACTACTGGCTCAGGTCTGGACAGAACTCGGCATACAGAAAGTGCTCAAACAACTGACCAGTGGCCAGAGGTCACAAATAAATATTTGTTGATTGAGTTACTGGGCTAATCTTTGATTGACAGCAATGGAGCCCAGATACGATTTTCCTCCCCTTGTTCTGGGCCCTGGGTGGAACTGACCTTTGAGGACCTTTGTTCTCATCTGCAAGGTAGCCAGGAATAAAAACAATCTGATGGAAGCCAAAGAGGGCAACAGTGGCTGCATGGGTTACCCAAAGCAGAAGAGCTACGTGCCAGGTCTGTCTTTATATACTTATTAATATCGCCCTTTCTCCTCGCCCAAGTATCCTAGAGTATACAATGAATGATGTGGCCACCTGACTTAGACTGGGAAGGAAAATGAGGCCCATAGACACTTGACCAGCGGCATGGGCCTCGGGAGCCCATAAATTCTGATTTGCCCCAAACCATGCAACTTAAGACAAGTCCCTTAACCCATCTGGCTACTAGAACTGGCTGGTTTTAATCCTCATCTGACAAGTGAAAGGATCTTCTTAACTCTCCAAACACCTGCTGATGTCTACTGTGGGCTTGGCACCATGCTCGGAGCCGGGGAGTCAGTCCCCGCAATCCAAGCCCTCAGTCCCATGGCCTGGGCTGACAGTGAAGCCACTTCCAGTCCAATGTGAGCCATGTGGCAGGTAGGATCCTTGCTGCTGAGGGTCCCCAGAGGCTCTGACCAGAGCTTTCTTCTGCTTGGAGAGGCTGGGAAGATCAGCTCTGTGAGAAAATTGTGTCAGACTTCAGCGGGGTAGTGAAGCTTGCCAAGTTAAGGCAGTGGGCTCTGCAGGGTCTACAAGGGTGTTCCAGGCAGGAAGAAAGGTTGCAGTTAAGAAAGGATTTCCAAGCTCCCTCAGAACTCCAGTGACTTTGTTCAGCATCTTCAGAAACGCGCCACCTGGGAGCAGGCCTTGTGGCACAGCAGGTGTACAATTGCGATGCCAGCATCTCATGGCAGAGATGGAGTCACAGGGTGGGGTCCCAGCTTGCTGCACTTTCGATCCAGTCCCCTGCTAATGATCCTGGGAAGTGGGAGATGGGCTACATGCTTGGGCTGCTATCATCCATGTGGGAGACCTGGATGGAGTTCTAGGCTCCTGGCTTCAGCCTGGCCCAGGCCTGGCTGTTACAGTGATCATTTGGGGAGTGAATCAGCAGATGGGAGAAGATGATGATCCAGGTGCCAGGAGAGAGGGTGTGAACTGGTCATGGCTGGTCATAGCTGTTGCCTGGAGCTGGAGTCAACAATTTTGACTCCTCTCTTGCTTTTCACAGAGCAGCTGCTGTCTGGGAAGTGGGGCAAGGAACTGGAAGATGACCCACTTAGATAGTGGAGGAGAGGCTAGGACAGGTTGGCCTAGGCTGGGCAAAGTGGAGATGGGCCTGGGGGTGGCTCATCACTCCGTTAGATCTGCCAGAGAACAGAACAAGAGGAGCACCTGAGCCTTGTTCCCCAAGCCCCACAGGGTACCGCCCCCACCCCTACTCTCCAGCCCACTCTGCCAGTTCTCCAGGCGAGAGCTTCCTGCCCAGCCCTCTTGTGTGGTTTGGCTGGAGCCCAAGGACAAGAGTTGCCTGCAGCCTCCCTCCTTGGTGCTGAGCAGGCAGGTGCAGGAGGAGCTGGGAGGGCAGGGTCCTGCCCAGCAAGTTGTTGGGCAGCTGGCCGGGTGGGAGCCCTTCTTTGGAACTGGAGGAGCCTAAGCAATGCAGAGGCCGGGGCGATTTGGCTTTAGGGAGCTGAACACCAACCACTTGCATTCTTTGGGCAAGACAGTCCCAGGTGGCAGGTGCTGGGGAAGGAGGGGTCCCAGGAAAGGGAGGGGAGAGCTGAGGCAGGAACACTCAGTTAATAAAGATTAAACGTGTTGGATTACCTTTAATCCCGGGGAAAAGCCCAGCAAGTAGGAATCACTATCATGCCCATTTTTCAGATGAGGAGACTGAGGCAGAGAGGCAACAGGGCTGAGAAGCACCACGGCTACCAGTTGAACCCTGAGCTTCCTAGATAGGCGTGATTGAAAAGTCACCTGGGGGCCTGGCGGCATGGCCTAGCGGCTAAAGTCCTCGCCTTGAACGTGGGCTCTAATCCCAGCAGCTCCACTTCCCATCCAGCTCCCTGCTTGTGGCCTGGGAAAGCAGTCGAGGATGGCCCAAAGCCTTGGGACCCTGCACCCGTGTGGGAGACCCAGAAGGAAGCTCCAGGATCCTGGATTTGGATCGGTGCAGCACCAGCCATTGCGGTCACTTGGGGAGTCAACCATTGGATGGAAGATCTTCCCCTCCGTCTCTCCTCCTCTCTGTATATCTGACTTTATAATAAAAAATAAATCTTTTTTTTTAAAGCCACTTGGATTGTGTAATTCCGCTACCCAGGATCCCTCGCTGCAGCCAATGTGTGTGTGGAGGGCAGAGGGAGGTTCCCTATGCCTCTTCCCACCCCACAGCATTGCCTGGAGCACTGGGAAAGGCAGTAGAAGCCGGTGGAATGACAGTGCACAATGAGACAAGCCCAGGCTCATCTCCAGCATAACCAATCCCCAGGCCTCAAGACTCAGCACTCAGTCACCCAGGGCCCGGATGGATGAGGCAGGCGTGCCGCTAACTAGACACTGGACAAGCAAGGCACTGCCCCTCTCTCAGCCTCAGTTTCCCCACCCATCAGATTGTCTCAGTCATGTTCCAGCCCTTGGAGACAGATTGGTCAATTCCCCAGGCAACAGGTAAACATGCCCTTATAGTACTTCTGGGTGGTGAAACGTCACGCAGCTCGTCCCAGAGGACGTTCCTGTAGGCTGGCCTCTGTTGTTCTGGGGCCCGGGCACGTGTTTTTGTCTTTAGGGGAGGTGAACTGAGAGAACCACAGGAGGAAATGTCATTTGGATGCCAGGACTATATCCAATATCCAGACCAAATATTTGTGTTTCCTTTGATGCCCTTCTGGAGCAGCCATTAGAGGCCTGTCCAGCTGCTCCTCCCTCCCTCTGGACGCTCCCATCTGGGGCCTGGTAACCCCATCAAGGCACGGTGAGAGTGGCAGATGTGCTAGAAAGCGAGAGAGACCCCCTGGGCTAGGGAGTCATGTAGGCTGTGCTCCGGGTACAGCCCCCACGCATTTGGGAGGACATCTCTTAGGGGGTGGCTGCCATGTCCCCCCTTCCCCTCTCCCCCAGCAGTGTACCCTGAGGTCCCAGGTGCGTCTGCTCAGGGAGGACAGTCAGGAGGGCTGGGTTGGGGAGGGGGAGCCACAGTACAGCAGGAGAAGAGGGAGATCCTGTGTGAGTTCCCAGTGGCAGTACTGGGTAGCTTGTGTGGCAGGAAGGTTCAGGGGAAGTCTCAAGGCCACCAGATCTTGGCTCCCTACGCACAGCAGGAGGCAGGAGGAGACCAGGAGCTTCTTCTGAATTCTCTGGTCTGATGTAATAAGAGCTGGAATCTCGCCTGGAGCTACTGAGGTGTGACAATGGAAAGTTGGTCTCTTTCACTCTCAAAATTGAACTCCTCTCGGTATCACACACAAAGGGGCACATGTACACACACACACACACACACACACACACACACACACACACGTCATGGGAGGGGAGGGACTTCTCAATGTGGACCTCAGTTTTTTAGTTTCTGGGCCCCTCAGTGCCCTGCACCCGGTCTCATCCCAGGACCCAACAAGGAGCATCAGATACTCTTTGCCAGCTAAGCTCCTGACAAAACCTGGGCCTAGCAGTTTGGGCAGGGCAGCCTCTCTGGGCCCTCACATGTTACAGAAAGAGAAAGAGAAGGAGAACCAGGAAGTAGGGGATTGCCCAAGAGCTGTAACCTGGCAGCAGGCAGCTGGGGACTGTGCCAGGCGTTAACAGGGAAAACAGACTCGGCCCTATTGATCCAGAATCCACCCCTTGCTCCAACATTACCTCCCTTCACCAATGAAACGACTTCTTGAGTTTCAAACTGGCTACTGGCTGCGAGAGCAAACACAAGCTGAGCAGGCGGCCGCTGCCTTGGCCAACGCAGCCCACACACACGCACACACACTCGTTTGGGCCCTAAAGCACCTGCTCCACAAGGTTTGCTAAAATACAAGCGATCCTGCCCCATCTGCAGCTTAGAAGAAATTGCACTGGGTGTGGGGAGGAGTATTTTAAATGCAGATCCCAGGTGACCCCAAGCACAAGATGCTAGTTGGAGGGTGCCTGGTCCCCATGGCCAGCAAGTGTTTGGGAAATCTGCCTTCTTGGCAGGGCCAGCCTTTTGAGACTTACATGCAAATTCTCTGAGTAAGTTCTACAGCTCAGTGAGCTTGGGTTTGCGTTCCTAATTTACTTAGCTTTCCCAGCAGCCTGAGGGGAAGGCTGTGTATGCTGTTTTTGAAGGGGAAACCGAAAATACAGAGATGAGGAAATTTCTCAGGGACACAGAAATTACCATGACTACACACACACACACACACACACACCCCAAAGCAACAGATGCTTTCTGAAAAGGTCCTCCCAAACACACATGTTTTCTTATTTTTCCCAGGATCAAAAATCCAACCTAAAGAAATTGTCACTCAACCTCAGGGCCGCCCTGTGCGTACCCCCAACCCCCAGTGGCTGCGGGGTTACGGGGACTTGAGGGGATGAAGAGTGCCAAGCCTCATTCATTCAGGCTTTCTCTCACACACACCCTTTCCAAGCACCGGCTAAGAGCAGGCGCCTCCTTCTCCTTCTACTCCACCCTGTGGCTAGGTCCGCTCCAAGCCAAATCCAGCCCTCACTCCCATCCATCTTCCCCGAGGACCACGCGGTCTGGGATTTTGGAGTTTCCTGTTCACCCTGAGCTCTGTCCCCACCTATGATCGTGGGACACACAAAAGCGCACCATCTCCGCGGGATGAACTCGCATGCCTCCCACCCGCCTCCCGACCCCCGGCCCGCGCGCCCGCCAGCCTGCGCGCCGCGAGAGGAAGCCGCACTCACCAGCCGCCCCGAGCTCTCCCGCGCCTTCTTCACCTTCCCGTAGGTGCCCTTGCCCAGGGTCTCCAGGAACTCATAGCGGTGCCGCAGGTTGTGCTTGTGGTGGTGCCGTTTCACCGCCTGCTTCTTCATCAGGGGTTTGGGCGACTTGATGAGCCCGTCGGCCAGGGGCCGGGCGAGCTCCGCGGCCGAGAAGCCCGAGCCGAGCCTCCGGGTGAAGGCCAGCGACTCCATGGCGAGCAGGAGGCGAGCGAGGGCAGAGGAGGGCTCAGGCGGCTGTGTCGGGGAAGGTAGAGCCGGCGGCGCGTGTCCTGCAACCGGATCGCCGAGCCCACTGGCTGCCCCCGAGTACGCTGTAAAGCGCCGCATTCCAAGTTGTTATAAACTCTGCAAGCCTGGAGCTCTGGCCACTCCCAGCAGCGCACACTGGCCGGTCCGCGGGCGGCGCGTGACCAGGGCCGCCCTCATTGGTTTTGCCGGGCCCCGGCCCCGCCTCCTCCTCGTCTCGGCTTGTCTGGTTGAAAGTGTCAATGCAGACCTGGAGCCCCGTCCACCTGCCTCCCACCCCCGCTCGGAACAGAAGTGGGGACCAGAGGACCCCAGAGGTCTGTACCACTGAGGGTTCTTGGAACGGCCCTTGTCTCTGATTGGTCCAGTGAGAGCCACCTATTGTTCCATTGTGCTGTGATGTCGGTTGGCAAGGGGCAATGAAGTGTGTCTCCATCCGGAATCTGCTCCTCCCAAGTCGCCTGACCACTTTTGCGAGTCCACGACGGAGGAAGGGGTAGGGTGGGCTTGGTTGACTGGGACCGGTAGAATGGACTCCGATTTCAGCCAGGGGGGCATGCGATGGATGGAGAGCTGTCTGAGGGTCGGGGCCCACTCAGACCAGCTTGGGTTGAATCCCGTTACCTGGTAGTCGCTTCAGGTTCTTACCCTTTTATCCCAGCGTTGAGTGGCGCCCTCCAGAGGTGGTCGAATTTATAAGTGTGGGCAAGCCTAAAGGGAGAAACATTGCTTTGACAGTATTTGACACCGGTGTTATTTAACAGGCATCTCTAAATCTATGAATGTCTGATCCCCAAAGTCTTCATCCCTGTTATTTTGGAGAGCTGATTGTAAGTTTGGGCTGTTTTTTTTCTTTGTTTTATCTTTAAATTAAATTAATTTGTTTGAGAGACATAAAGAGAGTCCCTGCCTGCTGGCTCACTCTCCAAATGCCTTTAGTGGCTAAGATTGTGCTGAGCCATAGTCAGGTCTCCTGACAGGTGTGACAGGGGACTCCAGGGCTTTGGCCGTGATCTGCTGCCTCCTCGGCTGTGATCAGCAGGAAACTGGATCAGAAGTACAGCAACCAGGCCTTGTGGTCTGGGATTCAGGCCACATCCCATATCAGATGGTGACTTAACCCTCTGCACCATAACGCCCTCTCCTTAACCAGCATCTTAATGGCCATGCCAAATGTTCAAAATCCCTCTCTTGGGTGTTCATTTGAAGTGAAATAGCATGTCCTGAGGGCTTCCTCCTCCCTCTAAAAGGGAAGAAGGGGCATTTCCCGTTCAGCCTTTGTAATAATCTCATCACGCCCAAGGTCACACAGCTGATGAGAAACAGGTTCGGGGCAGGTGCTGTGGTGTATCAGGTTAAGCTGCCATCTGGGATGCCCGCATCCCATGTGGGACTGTCCATTCCAGTCCAACTCACTGGTAATGCACCCAGGAAGGCAGTGGGAGATGGGCCAGGTGCTTGAGACCCTGACATCCACATGAGAGACCCAGATGGAATTCCTGGTTCTGGCTCATATCTGGCTGCCAAGCCCTGACTGCTGTGGCTACCTGGAGAGCAACCCCGTGGATGGAAGATGTCCTTCTAAGGCTCTCTTCTCGCTCTGTCACTCTGCCTTTCAAGCCAATAGATTAAAAAAAATCAGAAAGTCAAATCTACAGAGAGAAGGAGAGACAGAAAGATCTTCCCTCTGCTGATTCGCTCCACAAATGGGCACCATGGCCAGAGCTGAGCTGATCCAGAGCCAGGAACCAGGAGTTTTTAATGGGTCTCCCACACGGGTGCAGGGTTCCAAGGCTTTGGGCTGTCCTCTGCTGCTTTCCCAGGCCACAAGTAGGGAGCTGGATGGGAAACAGAGGTGCTGGGACATTAACCACCACCCATAGGGAATCCTGGAGCTTGCAGGGGGAGAATTAGCCAATTGAATCTTCATGCTAAGCCCAATAAATAATTTTTTTAAAAAGGGGACTGGCAAAAGAGCCTAGTGGCTAAGGTCCTCTCCTTGCATGCACTGGGATCCCACATGGGATTTAATCCTGGCTGTTCCACTTTCCATCCAGCTCCCTGCTTATGGCCTGGGGAAGCTTTGGGACCCTGTATCTGAGTGTGAGGCCTGGACGAAGCTCCTGACTCCTGGCTTCAGATAGGTTCAGCACTAGCCATTGTGGCCCCTTGGGGAGTAAGCCAAGGGACAGAAAATCTTTCTTTCTGTCTCTCTTTCTCTCTGTAAATCTGACTTTTGAATAAAAATAATATAAACCTAAAGGGAAAAAAAAGGAAGAGCAGATCTGGACTCAGATCTAGTGTTCCTGGATTGGAAGTGGAGCCCTGTGAAGAGGAGCATGGAGGAGATGAAGCCTTTACCCTCTTCCCTGGGGAAAACCCAGCCCACAAACACAGAGGCACAGGGCCCCAGCTAGGACAGTGGCTGTGCTGGGCAGGTAGCCTTTGCCCCACACCCTGGGGGCTGCGTCTTCAGGGCCTCCTGAACGGCAAGGAGGAAGAGACGGCATGCTTTGCATTCTGTGTTTCCCACCTGCCCACTGTCCTACTCATCATCTAGTGTGAGCTGTGGTGTCCTTACCCCTCCACGCCCCACCCTGCCACGGAGGCCTCATCTTCTTTGTGCTCAACGAGGGACCTCCTCTCCCTTCCCCTAGTTTGGAAAGCCAGAGGAGGCCAGAGCTGGTTGGACCTTCTTTCCTCTGCCAGCCATCTCTCACTCTAACACACAGGTGAAGTTGTTTGGGATTATCTATGAGGACGGGATGAAGCCTAGCAGACTATACCCCCAACCTGCTGTTGGGATCTATGTCCATGTCGGAGGGACAGATTTTGACTCTGAAAAGAAAGCGTGGGTAATTTGCCATCTGCTGGATCAGCAGCTCCTGATAGCCACAATGACCAGGGCTGGGCCAGACTAAAGCTAGACCAGGTCAAAGCCAGGAGCCAGGAGCTGCTTCTGGGTCTCCCATTTGGGTGGCAAGGGCCCAAGCGTGTCAGCCATCTTTCCAAGGGATATTAGTAGGGAGCTGGATCAGAAGTGGGGCATTTGGGACAGGGACCAGCACACATACTGGTAGAAGTTTTACTCACTACACCACAGCGCTGGCCCCCAGCATGAATAATTTATTTATTTTTGGGGTTTCTTTTTAACACTTTTTAAATTTTTATTGGCAAGGCAGAGTTTTATATAGAGAAGGGATACAGAAATGTTTTCTAGCCACTGGTTTATTCCCCAAGTGGTTGCAATGGCCAGAGCCGAGCTGATCTGAAGCCAGGACCTAGGAGCTTCTTCCAGGTCTCCCACATGGGAGCAGGATTTCAAGGCTTTGGGCCATTCTTGACTGCTTTCCCAGGGAGCTGGATGGGAAGCAGAGCAGCCAGGACACATAGCAGCACCTATGTGGGATCCTAGGACTTGGAGGTGGAGCATTTGCCAATCGAGCCATTGCACCAAGCCCCAGCATGGATAATTTAAAAGCAAACGCAAGGCTCAACTTTCAATCCTCATGTGTGGCCTTTTGCTAGTCACTCCATTCATTCTACAAATGCTGGTGAGCATAGTAGGTCCTGGGGCCAGGGACATGATGGCAATAAGATGGACATGGTTTTTGCCCTCACAAAAGTCTCGGTCTCGCAAGAAAGAAGCAAGCTGGCCTCCAGAGGGGGAGAAGACCCCGCCCCGGGATGTGTAAGAGGAGGGAGCTCCGGGCCCAGATGAGTCAGGTGCTCAGGAGGGCCTCCTGCAGGTGGGGCTTTTAAAGCAGAGACGGGGGCAGTTCAGCAGCAGAGGTGGCATCTCCTCACCAGGAAGGCAAAGCACAAATGGAAGAGCCCACGATTCCTGCTCCAGCTCCACCCAGACTTTTCATGAGGGTCCCCAACACCTAGTGTACTTCCAGGTACCTACAAGCTGCTCAGATGTTTGTTAGACTGTAGCTGCCTCCCTTCATGACCAGCCACACCGAGGACAGATGTAGTCGGGTGGGGGGGGTCCAGTGCCTGCCACCTCTTGAACCACCCCAACCCCCCTTTCTGTATCCATCATGGCTTCTGCCTGAATCCCCATCTAGGGGTTGGCAAGCCATGAATGACCCCAGAGTGGAGAGGTCTCGCCTGTCCCAGCCCCATGGTACACCCTGGAGGCCCCTTGGGGTTAAAGGACAAGGCTGCAATGACTTGGCGTGGCTGTTGTCGGTTCATATAGGCAGTGAGCGGGACAGACAGGCAGGCCAGGAGCCGGAACAGCACGAGACGCTGAAACTCGACTCTCAAATTCCTCATGGGGGTGCTCTGGTCTGGGGTGGAGTGAATGTGTCTATTGGGGGGGGGGTGCTGGGTCTCAGGAAATGCCTGGCTCTTGTACTGAGATGCTATAGATGTGCTGGGACGCGTGGGCTGAGAGCTACTACATCCGGCCTGCGCCACCCACCAGGGCCTGGGGTGGGGGAAGCCTCTCCCCACCCCCAGGCTCAATTGCTCACTGGCTTCCGAATAGCTCTGTTCACAGAGCCTCCTGTGGGCTGTGCTGGGAGAACCATCGACACTATAGCTGTCCCTGACGTTACACCGTGTGTGTGTGTGTGTGTGTGTACTGGGTTAGGGGGAGCCCCTTAGAGTGAGGAGGTGCAGGGAGCAGGCAGGTGAGGGGCAGCAAGGCCATTCATTGGGAGTGGACTGGGGGTGGGACAGGTGGCAGGTGGCAGATAAAGTCTAAGAAGATGAGTCTTGAGGCAATGACTAAGAACTCATCCCTTGCCCTCAGGAAACTCACAGTCCAGTAGAGGAAATTAGATCAATAGGCCATGTACTAGATAAGGACGAGGCACCAAGTGGGAGTGGAACAGTGCCCCTGGGACTTACAGGGGCGGGTCCTAGCTCAGAAGTCCCCGGGAGACCCCCAGTTGGGCTTTGAAGGCTGGGTGAGATTTGAATGAGATGAGGAGGTAGAGTGAGGGCAGGAGAAGCTGTCAGAATGGGGTTGGGCAGCTGGAGTGGTAGAGGGAGTTCTAACGGGTCTGCAGGGCATCTCCCTGCCCTCAACTGTCAGTATAGAAACCTGGGCCCTTGTTCCCTTTTTTCTGGCCTCCAATCTCAGCACAGTCTTTTTCCCCAGAGCTCTGAGGATGCTTTCCAGCCCCAAGTATCCCCGCCCCTACCCCTGTGTGGGCAATACAGGCAGTGGTGACGACCCCCTCTGGGGCTGCTGGAACTTGCGTGCTGGCAGGCTGTGCGCACCGGGCTGCTTGGCTCAAGGCTGCCGTCTTCTGGTCAAACTGAGCCTAGCAAGTTTTGGTTTTTGTTTTTAAAGATCTTTTTATTTGAGAGGTAGATTTTTCAGAGAGAGAAGGAGAGACAGACAGATAGAGATCTTCCATCCAAAAGCTTCAACAGCCAGAGCTGATCTGAGCTGAAGCTGGAGACCAGGAGCTTTTTCCAGGTCTCCCATGTGGGTGCAGGGTCCTAAGAACTGGGGCCATCCTCCACCGTCTTCCCAAGCCACAAGCAGGGAGCTGGGTTAGAAAGCGGAGCAACTGGGACATGAACCAGTGCCCATAAGGGGCACCTGAACTGCAGGGTGGAGGAGTAGCCTGTTGGATCACTGTGCTGGCCCCTGGCCTAGCAAGTTCTTTGCTGTAGCCACAAGCAGGCGTCAGCCTGGGCAATCTGCTCCTTTAATGAGTCACATTTATTTGGCCAACAGATAGGCACTGGGCAACCACAGTGAGGGATACCTCAAGACCTAACATGAATTGACCCAGGCCTAGAGGTAATTGACCTGTGCGGGACCCTCCAGCTGGGAAGCACCAGGGCTGGGAGGCGAACTCTTTATCAGGCTGACATCTTGTTGATTGCAGCTTTATTTTCTGGTGCCCAAACAGGAGATACAGGACACCCCAAGAGAAGGATGTGGGGGAGAGGGTGTGGAGGAATCATGGGGCTGTTGACAATTCAACTTGTTAATCTCACCAGGAGCTTGGAGACGTTAGTGCTGCACAGGCTGAAAACATGTTGAAGTCCTGTGGCGGAAATGGCCTGAGCAGGTCTGGGAGGGCCTTCTCCTCCAGGCCAGAGAGCTTGCCCTGTCCTGCCCGGAGCTGTAGTGAGTGCACACACGGAGGGAGGGACGGAAGTCTTGCGATACAGCTCCACCTCTACCCTCAACCCACACTGTGGCCACAACCAAGGCCTTTCTCTTCTGGGTGCGGTTCCTTGTCTATAAAAAGGGATCTGGAGGGCCCAGAGCGGTAGCCTAGTGGCTAAAGTCCTTGCCTTGCATGCACCAGGATCCCATATGGGCGCCAGTTTGTGTCCCAGTGGCCCTGCTTCCCATCCAGCTCCCTGCTTGTGACCTGGGAAAGCAGTCAAGGATGGCCAAAAACCTTAGGATCCTGCACTCGCGTGGGAAACCTGGAAGAAGCTCCTGGCTCCTGGCTTCAGATCAGCTCAACTCTGGCTGTCGCGGCCACTTGGGGAGTGACCCAATGGACAGGAAATCTTCCTCTGCTCTCCTCCTTTCTGTATATCTAAAAAAAAAAAAAAAAAAAAAAGGATCTGGAGAAATCACCTCTGAGTTCCTCTTCACATCCGAAGGGACACATGATGAATCTTGGTCCTGCCCTGTCTTCTGCCCTCCTCCTGGACAGTCAGGAGCTGCATTCCATCTGAAGGCTGGTCCAATGTTAGTGCGGGAGAGTGGCTACCGGCCTCGGGGCTCCGCTCTGCCCCCTAGTGGACTGTGAGTTCATGTTGGTCTCCGGGGATGGAAATCGCTCTATCCCGGCACTGGCCGCTGTTGCCTACTCACGCCTTCAGCCCTTAGGACGGCCCTGTGTAGCAGGGGTCAGTGTGCAGTTGGTCTCACGGCCCAGATGAGGAGACTAAGACCTTAAGGAATTAAGCCACCAACCTGGCATGTGGTGGAGCCGCCGTGGCCCCAGCCACGGAGCTCTTGATCATTGTACCTTGCTGAGAGAGGATTCCCAACTTGCTTGGAGTACCAAGGAGTTCCACGGCTTGCTGTCCTGCTTCGACTCACCCAAAATGCGCCCAAGGACCACCTGTGGGCCTGTCAGTTGAGTGCTTTCCTAGCAGTCCTTTTAGGAACTTGCTCAACTCTGATCCTTCCTGGTCCCCTCCCTGAGTCATGACAGGGCGTGGAGGCTTGGGGGGGCTGGCCAGACACCCCCAAGTGCTGGCTGTTCTGGTACAACAGAGGACAGATGGAAACTCTCAGCTGGGCATGTTGTCATTGAGCTGCCACGGCTAGAGCTCATGGCTGGTCAGCTCCCTCCGGGCTGGATTTTGGTGCTGGGTCAAGGGTTTCTGAGCGGTGGGGGAAGGAATGGGTGGATGTTTGTACAGATTTTTAAAAAAAGAATTATTACTTGAAAGGCAAAATTACAGAGAGGGAGAGCCAGATCTTGTATTTTCTAGTTCACACCTCAAATGGCTGCAATGACCAGGGCTGGCCCAGGCTAAAGGCAGCACCTTCCTTTGGGTCTCTCACCTGAGTGTCCGAGACCCAAGCCCTTGGGCCATCTTCTGCTGTTTCCCAGCTGGATCAGAAGCGGGGCAACTGGGACTCAAACTGGTGCCCCTACGGGATGCCAGTGCTGCAGGTGGTGGTTAAACTGCTATACCTCAGTGCCAGTCCCACATTTGTGAGAATTTGAAGCATCTAAGGCTTCCAGTGCTATGGCGAGGCTCTCCTTACTGCATGGTTAATGGTGGGAAAATGAAAGGTCATCCTTTTCTGCCCCTCACTCCTGTGGGGCTTTTCCAACCTTCAAGGCTGTGGGTAACTCCCATGGCTGTGGAGCTAGGCAAGCTGTGACATGAGTAGGGTACTGTGTGCATGGCAACTCTCCATGGGGTACCCAACTGTGCCCATGTACCTCCCACCCACCAAAATGACGATGCCAGGGGCCTAGTGAGGGTCTGGATGGAAGTCAGAGGATGAGAAGTGGGGGTCTAGACCCAGCCCTGCTGCCTGCTGGTCACGTGACATTGGGCAGGTGACTCAGTCTCCCTGGGCCTTAGGAGGCCTTCCTGTGGAGGTGGCTTGTAGATTGTCACCCACTCCCTACAGGGTGAGGATTTACATGCTGGGTACCATGGCCCCAGCCCAGGCATTGCTCACTCTGTCTGGATGCTACTTCCTGGCAAGGGGCGACCATCTTCTTCCTCCTGGCTCTGTCTCCACCCAGGGAGGGCAAGGCAGGGCATGAGGAGGTATGCCCAGGAGGGAGGCTGCCTCCTGGCCGGCCCAGCCCTAGCCCTGTGCCTGGCTCCCACTGGCAACCTGAGCCCTTGGCCTCCCAAGCTGGCTCTGGAATGCAACCCCCAGCAGAGTGCATTCCTTAGCCGGGTCACCAGCTCCTGGCCCTTGGTCAGTGAAGGCGGCCCACTTTCCTCTTGGCTCAGAGTGACGCGAGCCTCCAGTGGGTGCTGGGGGTTGTGATCACAGAGCCTGGGTGAATCAGCTGGTTGTCACCCTCACTCCCAGCTCACTCAAAGCTGGAGCCTGACCCGTCACTCTTGGTGGAGCGCATGGCAGAGGGGTGAGGAAAGCCGAGCCCTTGGGGTGGACCTGAGACACTGCCATTTCCTGCATCCAGGCCCTGCGTCAGCGCCAGGTGCCAGAGGAGCTGAGTGAGAGGGGGCACTGCACAGCGTCCTCGCGGAGCTGGCGCCACCTTCAGGCGCTTGGATGTCTGGCTTTTGTGCAGTTCAGATGCTTGGTGTTTGCTGAGCTGCTGCAGGCCAGGTGCTTGGGATGTGTTCAGGGAATGACATGGGCTCTGTCCTGGGACAGCTTCTTTAAAATCTATTTATTTTAGTTTTATTGTGGATGTTGTTCATATAGTAGACAAGAATGCAGGCTCATGAGAACCACTGAATAGGGCGGGGGAGGGATTTGCTGTGTGGGGGAAGATGGTGGGCAAATGCTCCCGATTTTCTCTTTCTTCCCTCTTCTCCTGTATAGGAGGGGCTGAGGGAGTTACCTCCAGCTGCCAAACCACATCAGTAATCAGGGATGTGGATGTCCACTTGATGTCATTTTAGAAACCCCAATGTGGAGAATGTTCCGAGGGTATTGCTTGAACTTTGGAGAGTTCTGAGGTGCTGTTGCTTTCCTTGCTCTGTCCAAGGCCCGTTGACTGACAGAGTCCACCCTAGTGTTCTGGGGACAACTTCTAAAAGTTCGGGCATTCGGGCGTAAGGACAGGACCCGGCAACAGAGCTGTCCATTGTCCACGTGCTCAGGAGAAGGGAAGGGGGAGGAGGGGATGCAGCATGCACAGGGCAGGGGGTCCAGAGCAGCTGGACCGGGATGGAGAAGCTGGAAGGGCAGATCCTTAGGAAGGGCCCTAGAGCCCAGGGTGAGGCTGGGCTCCCCTGGGCGCCAGGAGGACTCCGGGAGAAGGACCGAGCTCCAAGAGTGTGGAGTCAGATCTGCAGATATTCCTGAAAGGGCACAAGTGCCCAGCTGCCAGGTGGAGGGCCTGGGGCAGGCGGATCGGATTGGGAAGCTACAAGATGCTGCCCTCCTGCCAGGCGGTCAGGGGCTGAACGAAGCTCATGGCTCTGTGAGGGTCGCAACCAGTGCAGGAGCCAGCTGCCCCCGAGTGCCTGAGAGTCTGGGTCTACATGCCATGAGCCTATGCAGCTCCAGTCTGGTCCTGGTCCTTCTGCAAGTGGGAACTTGGACTACGGAGCAAGGCAGCCTGGGAGCCTAGGGGGGAGACATGTCAATTACTGTTCCCCAAGAAATGCTTCATTAAGATTGACTTATTTGAAAGGTAAAAACACACATACATATATATGTACAAACATTAACACACATATGCATATTTACACACATATATGCATACACACATTTATATACATATGTATGTACACACTTGTTCACACACATACGCATTTCCCCCAAATGCTTAGGAACTCCATCAGGATCTGTCTCACCCATCATGTGCGACCTCCAGGCGCATTAGCAGGTAGTTGGGTCGGAAGCCTGGAGTAGCTAGGATCTGAACCGGCACTGTGCTGTGGGATATGGGCACCCCAAGCAGCGCCTTAACCTGAGGGGCCACAATGGCCACCCCTAAATCTTTTGTTTCAAGACTCTGAGCTTCTGAGTTTAGAACCGTGGCTGGGTTTTTTCTGCAGGAGGGTAGGCAGGTCCCGCACGTCCTTGTTTTGTGTTTCATGCCGGGATGGCAGGGTGGGCCACTTGCGGGGAGATGGTGAGTAAAGTGTTAGGGTTTCAGTGACATCCTCCTTCCAACAGCACAGGCAGAGCTGGGGAGGCCGGGGGGCTGCAGGCCCCAGGTGGCCCTGCATCCCACCCTCCATGGCTCCGAAGGTAGAGGAGGGCAGATTTTTCCACGCCGGGCAAAGTTGTCACCTCAGGCAGGGAAGCATTCAGGCACTTCTTGGGCGCTAAGCCCCTCGCCCATGGGCCCTGTGAGTTGTCCTCCAACTGTTTTCTCTGGTGGAGGGAAATGGCTTTGGGAGCTTCTACAGGAAGTAAAGAAACTGTCTCAGGAGAGTCCAGAGTGGCTAAATTAGGAGCTGGGACTGGGCACTGGAAGCTTGCCCAGCCTTTCCCCTGCTGAACCAGGCAGCCATTCACTCACTGCAGGGGCAGTGAGCACTGGCACTGGCCCAGGCACACAGGCACCGAGCAGGTGAAGATGGGTGAGAAGGCTGTGTCCCTCCTGGTGCTGCTGGAGCACTCTGGGGGAAGTCACCCCAGTCTGTACCAGGGTGCCAAAGGGCCCTCTGGCCATGATCACAAACCATGATTCTGGGTTCTGGGGGCGGGGACAGCAGTATGCACAATTCAAGGCAGCAGGGGTCTTCCCCTGCCCGAGGACAGCGGAAGTTACAATGCTCAAGGTGCAGGCTCATGAGCCTGGTGAATGTGGCTCTGAGAGTGTGAGGCAGGGCAAAGGCTTGCCAGCTCCCACAAGATGGGGGGTGCCAACCTGATCACGCTGCTCTTCCTCCTAAAACCCCCAACCCAGCTCCCCATTTCCCACCTCTGTGGAGTCAAACTCCTCAGCGAGGCACTCAGGGAGGAGAAAGCCTGCACTTCCACCCACTCTAGTCTCCACCACTTGGCATCCACCAGCAGAGCCGGTCCTTCCCTCAGTGGGCCTGAGAACACAGAAATCACACTGGGGCTCCTGGCTGGGCAGTCGCAAACCATGGCACTTGGCCTTCCCTGCAAGGCCTCATTGTGTCCATTTCATACATGGGGAAACCGAGACGCAGAGGGTTAGGTAAGCCAGAGACCTGAGGGGTCCATTTCTCCAATTCCACACCTGCGCTCTTTGAGATTAATTTTCTGGGAACCCGCCCTTGCCCCACCTCAGCTCAGTTCAGCTCAGCTCCCTGGATCGTTGGGGCCCAGGGGTGGGGTGGGGAGCCTCTGGGTTGCATCAGCCAAGGCTGATACTGTTCGCACAGCAGCTGCAGGCTCCGTCTCCTGGGTTTCCCATGGACTGTAGCTGGTGTGGACAGTAACCCTAAGCCTAGTGTCAGGCTGGGTATCTAAGCCTAGATGATTCCAAAGGCCAACGTGCTCACCAGGTGTTCGGTGTTACACAGCAGTTTGGAACAGCCCATGGGAGGAGGACATTACAAGGGGGTTTTCCCAGGGATGTGAACTTAGGAATACTCTGCTTACTTTACATCATGGGGACCTTCCCAGCCCCACCCCTTTCCAATTAAAGGAAAGGTAGATCAGATTTACAGAGAGAAGGAGACAAAGCAAAAGCTCTTTCACCTGCTGGGTCATTACCCACATGGCCAAAACAGTAAATTGAGCTGATTCAAAGCTAGGAGCCAGGAGTTTTTCCTACATTGTCTCCTAAATGATTTGCAGGGTCCCAAGGCTTTGGGCCATCCTCCATTGATTTCTCAGGTCACAAGCAGGGAGCTGGATGGGAAATGGAGCATCCAGGACACAAACCAGCACCTATATGGGATCCTGGCGCTTGCAAGGCAAGGATTTAGCCACTGAGTCATCGAGCTGGGCCCCTTCCCCGCCTCTCTTTGTGAACCCCCACACTCGCTGCTCAGAGCCACCATGCCTCCAGGTTGAGTACTTTGATCTCTCTCTTTCTTGGTACTGCTCCATTTGAAACCATGCAGGGCCACGGCCACAAGTTTTGGAAACAGATCTGGCTCAGTCACTTACAAGTTACATGAGGGTAACCCCTCTGAGCTACCATTCTTGTCTGTGAAATAGGAGGATATTTCCTGATTGCAGAGTGGACCAGAGGCTTGAAGCATGGAGTTGTTTTTTTTTAAGGTTAATTTATTTTTATTAGAAGGCCAGATATACAGAAAGGAGGAGAGTCAGAGAGGAAGATCCTCCATCCGATGATTCGCTCCCCAAGTGGTTGCAATGGCTGGAGCTGCGCTGAATCAAAGCCAGGAGCCAGGAGCTTCTTTCAGGCCTCCCACATGGATGCAGGGTCCCAAGACCTTGGACTGTCCTCAGCTGCCACAGCAGGGAGCTGGATGGAAAGCAGGGCCACTAGGATTAGAACTGGTGCCCATATGGGATCCTGGAGCATTCAAAGCGAGGATTTTAGACGTTAGGTTTCTGGGCCCCAGCACGGAGTTTTAATGTGTCATGGATGCAGAAAAGAGGTGAGGGACTCCCCACAATGAGAGGGTGATGGGAAGGTCTGAAGCAGGGGTTACGGAGGAGGAGTCAGGCCTGGGACCAGGTCATCCTCCCACAAGGATTGGCTCCTCATTTGAAAGCATGGTTCTTAGGAAGGAGTGTGAGGCAGAAGAAGGGGAGACCATACCAGGGCTGGCCTCCGAGTGCTGTTAAATCCTTCCTGGTGTCTGTAGCACCGCCAGTCCCTTTGCAGAACGGCGACTTCAGGGGCTGAACCAAAGTAGGGGATCCAGAAGGCACAGGCGCCTCTGAATTGCTCGCTAGAGGGCGCTCACGCCATAGGCGGCCTCTTGGTCAGGGTGAGAAGGAAATACTGGCCAGCAGGTGGCAGTGTCCTCCTGGGATTCAAGTAAAGAAAAAGGCTCTCAGAGGGGTTGGCGGTAGGAGGGTTGGGGTGGGGGAGTCCTTAATACCTAAAGCCTGGCTTCCAGCCGTGCTGGAAGACACGGCTGAAGGTGCCACACCCACCCTCCACTGCACAGAGCCAGACAGGTCATCTTCCTGCTCGCTGCCCCAGGAGAAATCCTCCTACTATCATGGAGGCTCCACCACCTGCTTCTCCAGGGCCCTTCATCAGTGGTCAGCCCAGAGGCCAGAGCAGTAGCACTGGGAGTTAAGCAGCTGCCTTCCCCCACGACATGCCATACTAGAGTACCAATGAGTCTGGGCTGCTCGGTTTCCCATCCAGCTCCCTGATGATGCAGCTGGGAAAGCAGCAGAGGACGGCCCCAGGGCTTGGGTCTCTGACAACCATGTGGCTGAATGGAGTTCCAGGTCCCTGGCTGTAGCCTGGCCCCGCTGGGCCTATGCTGATCATTTGGGAAGTGAACCAGCAGATGGAAGATCTCTCACTCCCTGTCATTCTGACTTGCAAAAACAAACTCAACAACAACAATAATAACAACAACAACAACAGAGAACCTAAGGTGCTACACATGCAACAAGGAGGCATAGCCTTCAGGCTCTTAGGGGCCGACGTGAGTGAGCAAATCCCTTTCTACTTTGGACAGAAAAACAGGAAATAGGAGCTAAAGTTGATTAAAGTCAGGTCAATCTGGGAGGAATCTAGCACAGAAGGTTGTATGAGCATGACCTTCTCTGAATCGCCTGGGGACTTGACACGAGAGGGGACCTGCTTTTCTGGGACTAGTGAGGTAGGACCCTTTGGGGCGGGCAGTCCAGGAGAGGTGGCCACGAGGTCCCCTCTACCCACCAGACACCCACGCCAAATCAGGTGCTACAGAAGATACGAATATAGACTTTAATTGGTGCTGCTGTGGTTAACCAGAGTGAAGTAATCCATTGTGGTGGATTCTCACGGCACAGTGTAAATGGGAGGTTGCACAGAGGAACACTCACCAGGGACAAGAGGGCCACGCCTCCGGCCGGTAGAGGTGCAAACACGAGCAAGGTGCTTCTTCCCCCATTTTCATGCACCTGGCAGGGACCCCCAGGGGAAGCCCCTGAGGCCGAAGCATCTCTCCCAGTGCAGCTGCCCCTGGTTTCAAGTCCAATTCCAGCCAAGCAGACGAGGTGATAGGGAGAGGGGAAGGGGGTTGACTGCGACCACCCAGGGAGGGGATACTGACCAAGGCAGGACAAAGGACCTGGCCATCCCTGCCATCTTTCCCTGTTGTTCGTCCAATACATTTTCAAGTGGTGCAATGCCAGGGGACAGAGTGGGCAGCAATAGCAGCTCAGCCGCTGGGGCCAGAGCTGCCTTTACAGGCAGGAACAGGAAACAAAGATTCTGCCTGGACAGCAGCCCAGCTCTAGCCTGGGCTTGGTAGAACAAGTGTGCACTGTGGCCAGCGTTCTGGGGCTGGGAGGGTTTGCATGGGCTGAGGATCAGCCAGAGCCCCAGGAACTGACCTTGCAAGTGGACCATCCCTGCCTTAACCTTGACAGAGCCTGCTCACGTGGAGAGCAAAGAGCCATGACCCGCTAGGAATCAGAAACGCACAGGGCTTCCACAGCATCACTGAGACCCTGGCTGACACCTCCCACGGCCAGCAGGCAGTTCTTGAAGACAATGCTGGAGCAGGCACAGCGCGGTGTGGGCATGGCGGGCAGGGCCTCCCATTTGTTCTTGCCTGGGTGGAAGGCTTCCGCTGTCTCCAGGACGGTGGGTTGATTCCCTGAGAGCATGAAAGCGTGGCCCTTACCATGGCAGCTAGACACCGATCCATGGCCACAGCCAGCCCGGTTGCCTCCCTCCCACCGGCAGCTTCACCTTTTTGGCGACCAGCCCGCTTCCCCATCCTGGCCTGGCCCAGCGGCTCTGCTCCTCTCCCCTTCTGCCTGCTGCTGTTTAATAAGAGCCTTCCTTCCTCACCTGCCTTGCTTTTTCCCAGAAGTTTCTGGAACACTGTGGCCTCCTACCTCCCACATGGTCATTGCTGTTGCCCACTACGCATTTTCATGAACTTTCTGTAGTCCCTGGCAGGTGGCTGTCTGTCCTATTGTGGGTAAGGCTGGGTTTCTGGGGACAAGGTGTCTGAAGAGCAGGATCAAATGGCACCACACCCCCCATCACTGCTATACCCTGTCCCCAACTGCTCCCGAGTACCCCAGGATGTCCTGTAGTCTCCCTGGACCTCAGTTCCCCCATGTCAGAGGACAGAAGGGCTAACAGTGGATAGGTCAAGTGCAAGCCAGAAGGAATGGAATGCTTTGAACTCTTGGGGATCCAGCAGTGGGCAAGTGGCATGCTAGGAGCCAGTGATTTCTCCTGTTCATTCCTGGTGCCAGGGACCTGCTGAAAGCCACAGCCCACTCCTGCCTGGGGCCTGCAGCCTTACCCAGTCCGCCGGCTACCACGACCCGTCCACTCAGAGAGCCAGCCACGAAGTCTGCCCGCCGCTTCTTGAGGAAGAAAGAGCGTTCCATCTTCAGCCATCCCCCTGCAGGTGTAGGCAGTGGCAGGACAGAGACAGGATGAGATGCAGGCCACCACCCTGGACCTGTGTGTGTGCATGTGTGCATATGTACATAGTGCCCCTCTTCTGTCTGAAATGATGTTCTCTGTAGCTGACACCCTCGACCTTGCAGCTGCAGTGTAGGGAACCAGAAACCCTCACAAAGAATCAACTTGTTCTGTATCCCTGCATATGGCTACAAGCCAAAGAGAAGCAGGAAATGGAGGAGGTGGGATCCAATGCTTCTCCATCAGTTAAAGGTAAGAACTCTGCCTCTACCTTGCACCGGAACCTGCATGGGCATTGTAACAGACAATGGGTAGGAAGGACTTTGCAAATTCACCAAGCAAATGGGGGCTCTGAATCTGATGCTCAGGGGAGCCCCAGGTGCAGTGGTCCTTCAGGTTTTTCCAAGCTTCACCCAGCTGGGAAGACAGATGGGATGGGGGAGGTGTGTGCGTGGCAGAGTATTGAAGGGGCATCCTGGGGAGCAGGTCCAGGGGCCAGCAGCCTGCTCACCCTGCTCCATGTCGAACATGTCCATGGTGCGAAGGAACTTGGGCTGCCGGTAGAGACGCCCCTGCCGGAGGCCTCCCAGGCTGTACAGGCGGTTGTCTAAGTTCACGAAGCTGGAGAAGGCTCGCTTACAGGGGATGTTGGGGAACTTGGTCCAGGAGCGGGTCTCAATGTCAAAGACCTCGAAGGCATTGACCGCGTACTTGCACTGCCGTCCCCCTGGAGGCCGGAGCAGGAGGGAATGGGTCACCTACCTACACAGGACGCTCCCCAAGGGCTGGGACGGCATGATTAAACCCCTACCCCACATCTTCCCCCACCCCTGTGTTGATGCCCGAGGCTGGGAGAACACAGGTGACTGCCCCCTCTTACCCAGTACATAGATCTTGGAGCCTCGGAGGAAGGAGGTGGCAGCATAGCGTGGGGTGGGCATGGGAGCTAGCGACACCCACATGTCCTTGAGCATGTCGTAATGTTGGAGGTGGTTGTGTGGACGGAGGTCCAGGCCCATCCCGCCTGCTGCATACACTCGGTAATCTAGGAAGAGGCCACACACAAATCCCTGGCTCAGCTCCCAGACCCAGCAGGACTGGTCACTGACCATGGTCAAAGCCACTTCCCAACCACCGCTCTGCCCTGCCAGAACCCCTGGCTGGGTCAGTGTGGCTGATAGCACCCCTGCTGAGCCAGGAAGGATTGCATTTGCATGCCTGAGACTTCTGTAGTACCCAGCCCTTCCCTGAGCCAGAACCAGCAGTTTCTGCCAAGGCAAGGACATGGTCAAGTGTAGATCCAGACAGCGCTTTGCGAGTCTTGCCCCTGCACTGTCTACTTTCTGGTTTGGCTAACACGGAGGCACATTTCTTCGGATACCCTTCCACAGTGGCCTGCTCCCCAGGTGACCCCAGGCTGGAATTCACTAGATAAAACAGGAGGAGGAGCCTTCAGAAATGAGGTCAATCCTGCTGTCGCAGGCCTTGGGGGACACTGTGCTGCCTCTGATTCTGGCTTTGATGGCTGCCTGGGGGGGGGGGGGCTTGTGGAACTTGGAGGTGCCCCACCCTGAGTGGGAGAGGGCTGGAGTGAGCGAGGGTGATGCCTTGGGAGGACAGGGCCTAGCCCCTAAGAAGCCAGGGCAGAGTGCCCTGATCAGTAGTCCTCTCCCATTCTCCATCTCTCTTGGCTCCCAGTGACCCTTTGAGGGACTTGGCTGACACACTGCACCAGTAAGACTAAGCAAGGAGTCTCTTTTGCCCAGTCCTCACCGGGCACCTGCCAGATAAACAAGATCCCTGGTCCAGGACCCTCTTTTTCTCCAGGACCCTTTCCTGCCTGAAATCCTGTCTCCCAGTGGCTGGTCCTTATCACATCTGATGCCTTAACTCCTCACGGTTAGTCCAGGGATCAGTACTCCTCTCTATATCCCAATCTCACCAGGCCAGACATCCACCCCAGCCTGAGGCTGGCAGACATGACCTGACTATGAGAAATTCCCTCCCACCCCTGCACCTGCTCCTGGGAATCAGCCCCACCTGGTCTACACTACTACAGTGTGTCACCTGCACGTCCCTGAGCTGTGAGGCCAGGAGACAGCACTGGCTCAGGGTCCCCAGGGTGGAGGCACCTTCATCACGTCTCCTGCCTCTGTCACTCCTCTCGTCATGGGTTACGAAAACCCCCTTTGTTTATTCCAATCAGTTATTGGTCTTTGCCAGTTTGTTCATCTGCAACCCTGAGTCTGGTATGATGCCTGGCACACAGGCTGGGAAATGCTTCTTAAACCCATGTGATGCCAAGGTGAGGCACCTGGGCACCATCATCGCTCCCTAGGAGGCTGTGCACCCTTGGGCCAGTGGTTTAGTCTCTCTGGGTCCCAGTGCTGCTTCTCTCTAAAATGAGGCTAATAATAGCTCAAATCTCATTGGGTTGTGAGGGCTCAATATAAGCGCACTCTTCTCTCAGGAGGCCTGCGGGAATCGAGGGGTCCTTTCTCTCTTTCCACATTCCCCACGCACCCCCTCCACCTCCTATTCTTCCCATTCAAAGGCCGTGAAAGCCCCACTAACCCCTGCTTCCCTTTGGTCACTTTTACTGGTCAGACCTGGACTCCAGAACTGCCTCTTCCATCCTGAGGCCTCGCACGTGTCCTGGACAGGACAGGTCCTGGACAGAACAGGTGCTCTCGGGAAATCACAGGTTCTGAGCTAGCATTGATTTGATAGGCAGCCAGCATGGTTTAGCAGAGGGAAAGGCTAGAGGAGTGAAGGGTCTAGGTCAATCATCAGTATGAAGCTCAGGCTGGTGTGGGGAAGCCGGAGTCTTTTAACTCCCACCGGACCGCAGTCCCTGAAAACCTTGTGTTTTAGCACCTGTGTCCCAGGCCGCCCTAGACCTGAAAAGAACAGAATGAGGGATTCTGCGAAAGTGAAACTAGGTTCATCCAACCACAGACAAGCACTTGCATATCTTGAGCACTCAGTACCTCTGGGCAAGACACCACACAATCCTCAAGGGCCTTCTGGACATCACTGAGCCCCTCTGGGACCAGCAGGTCAAGTGGGGAAACAGCCTGTTAGAGGTGGTGCTGTCTGGCAGGCACGATGCAAGGGGAGGGGACGGGTGAGTGGGAGATGCTGAACGCAGGGGTCTGCATAGACTCACAGTGATCCTCACAGCCCACACCTCTGGCTGGCTCTCCCTGGGCAGCGACCTGCTCAGCCTGCTGGTAGAGGGTGGCCAAAAACAGGTGTAATTGCCAGGCACTTCACTCCCTGAGCCTGGGTTTCCCCTTCTGAAAGGTTAAGGCCAGGGAGCCCTAGCATCAAACTGACTTTGCAGTGGGTCCCCATATTCGGGTTGGTTTTCACCCCTTTGCCTGGGAACACATCACTTCCTGTTCTCTGCGCCCCCTCCATCCCTGCCCCACTTGCCTTTGGCCGTGACCGAGATGCCCATGGCAGCTTCCCGCAGCACACTGCGCTTCTTCCACTTGCCCTCATCGATGCTGTACATCTCCACGACCTTCAGGGGCAGCTGGCTGGTACCCACTCCCCCAATCACCATGATCCGCTTCCCCAGGGCAGTGACTGCCATCCCAGCCCGGGCTGTGGGCAGCGGGGGCAGGGCGGTCCATTGGTCGGCCTCCGGGGAGTAGACCTCGAAGCAGTCCATGGGGACACCATTGTCGTCACATCCCCCGATGGCATACACCTGCCCCCCAGTCTCCAGAAGGGAGCAGTAGACCCTGCGGCTGGGCAGTGGGGCCAGACGCTTCCACTGGAAGTCCTTGACGTTGGGTACCTCCATGGCAGGGCGGGGCGGGCTATTCGGCCCCTCTTGCAGTCTCCATCGCGCTGGTTCCAGCCCGACGCTGACGCTGGCCGGGACTTCCCAGCTTCTCAAGCCTCAGCGTTAGGGGTGGCGTCCACGCTCCGCCCTGCGGGAGGGACTGGACAAATCAAGGGCAGCCCGAGCAAAGCCACTCGCGGGCTTTGCAGCCCCTTGCCAACTTTAAAGGAAGACGCGGCGATGGAGGACGCTACCCCGCAACGGCACCACGCCCCGCACCACCGTGGCTCCTTCCTCGCCCAAGGCCTGGAGACAGCTGGGAAGCGCCGAGGGGGCGGAGCGGGGGCTTCTAAGGGTGCTGGGAGCCAGGTTGACCCCGAATGAAGGAAGGAGTTGGCTCTTGGCGCGCCACGCCGCGCCCCCTCCCCGCAATCCCGCGTCTCCGCCCCCGCGCCACGTACGCTGCTAGGCAGGCGAAGCGCGTGGCGAGCGCCGAGTCCCCGCCCGGTGACTCCAGAGCAGCTGAGAGGACACTGTGGCCTTTCCCAACCCGCGCCCTGCTGTCACACGCACGGTCGGGGACCCCGCGGGCCGCCGCCTCCGGGAAGGAGGTTGGAGAGCCTGCTCCGCACACGGCTACACCGCGGGCGCCACACCTGTGCGGGAATCCGCGTGCGCCTCGCGGCGGCAGAGCCAGCCGTGACCTGTTTACATAAGCGTGGGCAGCTCCTGGCCCGCGGGGGAGGGCTGGGGCCCGCGGGGGCCGCTCACCTTGGCCTCAGATCGGGCGAAATCGGGGTGGGGGCACACCCGATCCCCAGACGCCAGGGAATCAGACTCCCTCCAGGGCGCAGGCGGGCCTTTGTGAGGATTTGTTTTGGATGAGGAGGCGGAGAACCCAATTACCCGGTTTATCTACAGTACACAGACTCGCAGCATGACAGCCCGGCTCAGTAGCCCGCTTTGTTTGCGGGGAGGCATCATTATGGGGCTTAACCTCCTAGAGACGGTGGGTGTGGTGTCACTCACACACACCTGACACAGGTGCAGCGCCTGGCAAGGAAGCGCCTAGCCACACATCCCCCTCTCCCCGACAAATGGTCACACCCACCGAGATGCCGGCGGAGGCGTGGTTAGGCAGGCACACAACCGGAGGCTGTGACGTAGACAAATCCAGCATCCCCACAGTCCAGCCTTCCGCCTACACGGCGAGAGGTAAACCTCCTGATCAGATCTTGACTTTCGGGCCAGCCCACTTCCTAATACCAGTTCCCAGGAACAAAACAGCCGTACCTACCAGGGGACCACCTGCCCTGGTGGCTAGCAGAGAGCCCCTGGGGTCCTCCTCTCGGTTGTCTCTCTCCAATACAACCACACCTTCAAGCGCCCCTGGGTGAGTCTGACAGGCCTGGGTTGGAGTCCTGGCTCTGGAAATTACTTAGCTGCTCTTGGCTTTGGTGTTCTGGGTTTCACAAAGATTTTTTGTTTTCAAATCAGTTCTAGATTCCCGGATGGTTGTTAGTTGGGGGTGGGAGTGGGAACCCTTTATGTAATATTCTCCAGTGGTAGCAGCTTACAAAATTATAGCACAATAGCCCAGCCAGGCCACCGAGGCTGTTGGGGTCAGATCAGAGCATTCCTTTGTGCTGCCCTCCCTTCTCTGCCCACACGTGCTTCCTTCCTATCCCCTGCCTTTCCAGGCCCTAGACACAGCCTGCGGCTCAGGAGCTTGGCCATTTCAAGAATGTTCAAGAATGGAATGGTACTGCATGCAACCATCAGGGCTCGGTGTTCCTTGCCTAGTCTAGTTCACTAGCAATCATTCCCATGGTTGCATGAATCGGTGTTTTATTCTGGAGTAGCATTCCACACTGGAGTGAAATTCCATGCTGGGTGAGGAATAAATGAGATCGAATTTACAAAGCATTCAGTTCATTTGCTGGTCCAGGGCAAGGGTGTCGGAGATCTCCAGAAAGGAATGCTGTTGCTACCACCAGCCAAGCTGGTGAGAGCAAGCGCCAGTGCCGGGTCCTCACCTGCAAGGCTCAGCTCACTACTGGCTCTTATGAAGATCTTGCGTTTCTGGCCTAATGGTTTCACTCTTGGGTGTGGGCTTCGAGCTCAGTGGTGGGACGTCAAGTATCTGTGTCCTGTATGGAAGGACCTGGGTTTGACACTTGGCTGCAGCTCTGGACTCTGGCTTCCCATCCGTGCACACCCTGAGAGGCCGCAGGTGATGGCTCAAGTCATTGGGTTCCTGACGCCCTGGAAGGAGACTTGGGTTGATTCTGGGCTCCTGGTTTTACCCCCTGGCCATTGCAAGCATTCGGGAGGGGAGGGTACACGAGGGGGTGAGAGCTCTGTTTCTCTCAAAATAAATATGTATTTTAAATCCCATCATTTTTGTTTGAGATCTCTGTCTTTGTAGAATAAGCACTTCTAGAACCTTCCCAGAAGAAGGTTGTGCTCCACTTACTCTGTTAAGAACTCAGGAATCTAAGAGAGTGTGGTCGGAGTTAGGGAAGAATGCAGGAAGTGGCCAACATTTTGCTTTCTCTCTGGAGGTCCAAACTTGCCCAGATGAATAGGCAGTAAACCCTTTCACAACATAACACAGGGTGGCTGGGGGACTAAGAGACAGACACCTTTCTCCGTGGGACTACTTGGGGATCCGTCTTCAGTCTCTTCTGCCCACTGAGCCTTCTAGACTCAGTCATCCCAGCCAAGGCATCTTACTAAACAGAAAAACAGAGTTCCATGCTCCCTTCTGTCTATGCATCATTTTTCTCACAATTGTTTCTTTGTTTTATTAAAAATAATTTATTCAAGGACCCAGTGCGATGGCCTAGCAGTTCAAGTCCTCACCTTAAATGCGCCAGGATCCCAAATGGGTGCCAGTTCTAATCCCGGCAGCCCTGCTTCCCATCCAGCTTCATGCTTGTGGCCTGGAAAAGAGTCAAGGATGGCCCAAAGCCTTGGAATTCTGCACCCGAGTGGGAGACCTGGAGGAGGCTCCTGGCTCCTGACTTCGGATTGGCTCAGCTCCAGCCATTGTGGCCACTTGGAGAGTGAACCATCGGACAGAAGAACTTCTCTGTCTATCCTTCTCTCTGCATATCTGCCTTTCCAATAACAAATAAATCTTTAAAAAAATTTACTCATGGACTTATTTGAAAGGCAGATTGATAGGAGAGACCATTCAGCCCCAAATGGCTGCAAGAGCCAGGGCATGGCAGGCTGGAGCCAGGAGCCAGGAACCTCAGCTTGGTCTGGGTCATCCTTCGGTATTTTCCCAGGTGCATTAGCAGGAAGTTGGATGGGGAATGGAGCAGCTGGGATGCAGGCAGTCTACCCTGGGGAGCCACAGTGCCTGCCCCTTCCCAGGCACCTTCTTTTCACAAGGGCGTGGAGCTGAGGCTGGGATGAAGGGGGAATTCTGAGATTTGGTGAAACTAAGTATCTTGCTGGGGGTGAGGCAAGAAGCAGGCATTCTGGCTGGTGTTCTGGTGAAGCTGTGAATTCCAGCTGTGAATTTCCATGCACTTTGACTTGATGACAATTAAATCAGATGTGCATTGCAAGAGTCCTGCCTGATTTAAGGAAATCACACCTTTCGCCTTCTCACCTGGCTTCTGGAAGGGTTTTCAGCTGCAGTGAGGGAAGGGAGCAGACCCGCAGAGATGCTCATGAGTGTGCATCCCGTGGGAATGTGCTGGCGTCCTGTCCAGTGGCAGCCTCTGCTCTAACCAAAGACTGTTGTTTTGCAGGGACCTCTGGCAGTGCACTCTCTGGGATCTGGACACGGAGGAGATGGGAGGGGTCCTAAGAATAAAGCACCTTGCAGGGCGTGGCTCAGGGTCCTGTTCTGGCGGTGCTGGTTTCCCTCTGTCCTCTCCCTCCCTTTCCCCAGAGCTCTTCCTGTCAGCAAGGTGACATCCTTTGGTCCTTCCATGGAGTGCACGTTGAGGAAGCCTGTAACCTAGCAACCACCACTTAAGATTCCCTGAGTCACCTACAGTCTCCAAGCTGCAGCTGAGCAGGCACAGAGCTGGCCTGAAGGAATGCCTGGCACAGCGGGACCCCCTCATCTCCTACTCCACCTCCTGCTCTTAGTCTTCCTCATTTCAAATCTACATGCTTCTTGCTTTAGGATCCTACATTGGGCCTACACTGTGATATAATGGGTAGATTCCCCACCTGTGGTGCTGGCCTCTCATATGGGCACTAGCTGATACTCCACTTCTGATCCAGCTCTCTGCTGATGGCCTGGGGAAGTGGCAGAAAATGGCCCAGGCACTTGGGTCTCTGTGCCAGTGTGAGATATCTGGATGAAGCTCCTGGCTCCCGGCTTCAGACTGGCCCAGCCCTGGCCATTGTGTCCATTTGGGGAATAAGCCAGTGAATAGAAGATCTCTTTGCATCTCTCTTCCTCTTTCTCTGCAACCCTGCTTTCAGATAAATAAATATATTTTTAAAGATCTTGGATTAGCACTAGAGCTGCAATTATCAATTGCTTGACTATTGGCCTTGCTGAAAAGGTGGGAATGGAGGTAGGGAGGGGAATTAGTGGGGTAGGCAAGTGATGAGGCCACTGGAGCCTGTGGTATATAGTCTCTTCATTGTGATATCAGTGAATCCACTGAACTGGACACTCGACCACAGGCAGAGGCCATCAGTCAGGTGCTTGGCCTTTGTGCCGCTGACACACCTGGTGCTGGTTGAGGCCTAACTCACACACAGTAGGATGCACAGCTTTACCAAGTATGCACCTGCATCTGCAATCAGTGGCAACCTGCCTGCATGGAAGTAGGTGGTGGGTTTCAGGGAAAGCTGGGGACGCCGAGCAGAGGACCTGTCCTTTGCTGTCAACTGAGCAGATCCCCAGTAGGGCAGGCCATGGTTGGTGTTTCGAGGCCCGGGGGCAATTCCAAGAGTGGGCACCTTTAGGTGACAGAGGGGAAGAGGAGCTGTTCAGCCTTCTCCTGAGAAACCCCCGTGGGCATCACCAGGGGGGCACTCTGCTAGTTGAAGGTGGGGTCCACTTTCTCCATGCTCCCCTCTTGCTGCGACCCCATACTCACCATGGGATGGACAAGTATATATACTGTGGGATCAGATGCCTGGTTCTTAACCCTCGCCATGAGCAAGTCACTCAGGTCCCTGGATCTTGGCTTCCTCCTCTGGGAACAAGGCAAAGAGAAAAATCAATGTCTGGGAGGGGAGCGGGCAGCTGCCTGGCACAGCCCTGGGACTCCCGGATGGCCAGCATCCTGGGGCAGGTATGTGGCCAAGAGGCAAAGGTGCAGGTCAGGATGTTTACGGGCCACATCAGCACGCCTGCCTTCCACTCTTGGCTCTGGCTTCCTGCTAATGCCGCTCCTGGGAAGCAGCAGGTCATTGGCTTCTGGTTACCCAGGAGGGAGATGCAGCTCCGGGTTTTGGGCTGGCCCAGCCAGGATTGTTGTTGGGGACTGAAGTAGCAGATGAGAATTTGCTCTCTCTCTCTCTCTAGCTGCCTCCGCATCCCCTTGCGATGGCAGGTGTCTGTAATTCTTTCAGTGTCTTCAGGCCGGAATATGGTTGGTGCCTGTTCCACAAGGTAGGCACATGGCCAGAGGCCACTCCCTCCACAGGCTGTCACCCTTTATCCTATCTAGGGACAGGATGTTCCTCCTAGCTGGCTGATTGCCTCTCTGCTGCAGTCCCCAGGCTGCCTTCTAATCTGGAGACCAGCTGCTGTGCTTCCTTAAATAATCACCTCCAGTCTAAACCAGAGGCTGGGGCCAGCTGCCAGCGGAGAAGGTCCTCCTGCATCCACGGGGAAGAGCCACTTGAGGGCCTTCTCCTGTCCAGGTCAGACTCTGCCTGAGGAATTCAGGCCCAAGGGGATCTGAACAGATGTGGCACAGGACTGCCCACTCAGTACTATAATTTGCATCTATTCAGTGGCAGTGTTGCCCAGGAGGTAGATGGTGAATGAGGTCTGGGGGGCCTGGCTAAGGGCTCTTTCTCCCCATCAGTATCCCTGCTATGAGCTGACAGCCCCACATTCTCTCCCGCCCCATTCAGGACTTAACAAGGTGCCTGGACCCTGGAGGCACTTACCGATGTCAGTGAAGCAACGAGTTTCTTCCTCTCTCTCTGTAGATGGAACTGGAGCCCTGAATGGTGGCACTCAGGGATAGGATGGTATGGAGAGTGCAGGGGGCGACATGGGGGTTGGCACGGGGTGATGGGATAGAGGATGTGGAGGGAATGATATGGGGGAGTCATCCTGGTTCCCAGACTCAGCAGCTGGTTAATACTGGACACACAGGGGGTGGTAGCCACCTCAGGGAAGACAGCTCAGCCCGGCTGTGAGTGGGCTGTGCACCTGTGGGTGCCACCACCTTCATCTTCCTCCAGGGAGCCCAGCTATGGCTAAGTGGCCGGCACCCTGCTGGCCTTAGGAACTTGCCTGGAAGCCCGATCCTGCTCACAGCTGGGTCCTGAGCTCTCTCCACAGCTGCCAGAACTGAAGGCAGAAGATTCAGGGCCCTTGTTCTTAAAGAGAAGATGTGCCCGCGCGTCATTAGGCTGGGACCTGGCTGAGTGCAGGGGCCACCAGGGGAACTGCATCTTCTAGTCTGGCTCTTACAGAGGATAGCAACACCCTTGGGGAGTCCTGGCAGCTCTTGTGACTGTAGGCAGGAAGGCCGAGCAATTCTGCACACACGGCTGTTTAAATGCCCATTAGTGAGTTGATGCCAGCATTTCCACAGCCAGCAGCACCCTTCATTCTTCTTCATTAGAAAGAGCTCCAGGTCCTGGCGGAGCTGAGCCAGCACGCTGAATGATTCACACACCAGACTCTCTACTTCCAGCTGGGGACTCCGCAAGGAAGATCGGCAGAGGAGCCGGTCTGCCAAGGATGGTGGCATGTGTCTGTGCACACGTATGTATGCATGTGTGCCTGCCTGCTGGCACGCTCAGAGTGAGCGGAGCTAGGGCTCAAAGCCCAGGCATGCATGTATGTGCACACGTATGCATGCATGTGTGCCTGCCTGCTGACATGCTTGGAGTGAGCAGAGCCTAGGACCCACGTAGGAGTAGACCGGCTACAAACAAAGAGTGAAACAGAAGTCTGGCCTACTCCCTGAAAAGCTTAGCCACCAGGCTGTGGTTTGGCCTTCACCCAGGAAAGAAAAGGGCCTTTCCTTTCTCTGTCCCTCAGGCTGCCTCTCTTGTCCCAGGAGCAGGTGCCTGGACAGCTGAGAAGGCAGCGTTCTCAGGGCTCGACTTCCTTCCTTGCCTCGCTATAGCATCACATTTTGTCAGGCTGGGACATCCAGTGGCAGGCAGGGCTCTGGGCCCTTTGTAGGACCAGGGGGGAATGATGCCTGGTGAGAGATGGCCCTCATCTGGGGACCTGGGGGAGCCAGGGAGTGTTGGCAACCTTCCGGAAGTCTTGGTCTCTCCTGCCTCTGTTTCCCACCCCTTACACCTGCTCATTGCCAGAAGCCTGCTGTGGTCCACAGGCACAGGTGCCGCTCAACTTCCAGTTGTGAAGAGGCCCCTGAACATAGGGGCAGGACAGAGGGGGCATGGCTTTCCTCTACTCACCTTCTCTCCTCTGCTGTAATTCCCTGCTTCTCTCTCTCTCTCTCTCTCTCTCTCTCTCTCTCTCTCTCACACACACACACACACACACACACACACTCCCCCCCAGAGGCTCCAGAGAAGGAATTAGGCAGAGGCACGTTGAATGGAGCGGCTGAAGCCACGTCCTGTCTCAGCCCCCGCCACCCCAACTCTGCTCCTTGGGGACATGGGCAATCTGCTACAGCAGTACGATTCGCCATCTGGTGCGCCGACCTGTGTCCCCGTGTGCTAGAGACAGAGACGAAGGCAGCGCACCGTGGTCTGGCTGTAAATGGGCTATCAGTGAGTGTGTGTGCCTGTATATGAGTTGAATAGATGGGTCTCTGGAAGGGCAGGAGTCAGGACAAGCTGGGGGTGCATCACAGGATCTGCCTGTTGTCAGCAGTAGGGGCTCCTGGGGCAGACAGGGAGGGCACCCAGTGGGGCCTCTGGAGCCCATGCTGCACTCCCTGTTGAGGACAGAGCAGTGGGGCCTGGGCTCTCCCTGAGCGTGTGCCCAGCACCCTGACCCAATTGTTGACGCCCCAGGAGCAGCCACCCCAAGGATCTTGTGTGTCCTTTGTTCCTCCTCCCAGTGGGTGGCATCTGTGCCTGCAACCCTGGCCTCATGCTCATTCCCATCCCTGCCCCAGGTCACAGACAGGAACTTGGGAGAGGGTCTCCCTCTACAGCTCCCTGTGGCTACAGCACCAGCAATCTAAGAATGGCTTCTGCATGGAAATACTTGGGGAGAAGATTTTGAATAATTCTGGATGCATGAAAATGACATGAAATCCATAGTTCAGTGTCTATAAATAGAGTTGCGTTGGCGCACAGCCACGCTAACCTTTTTGCATGTTGCCTGTGGCAACTTTCCCACTGCAGTGGAGTTTGCCTGAAAAGCGTAAGCTCCTTGCTGTCTGGCTCTTTACAGAAATGACTAGTAACATTTTGTTTGTTTGATATAGCAGGGAGTAAAGCAGCTCCCATCCCCTGGTTTACTTCACACATGCCTGCAACAGCTGAGCTCAGGCCATGGACTAAGCCAAGAGCTGGGAACTCAATCCAGGTGTCCCATGTGGATGGGAGGAACCCAGCTTCATGAGCCATCTCCACTGCTTCCCAGGGTCTGCATTGGCAAGAAGCTGGAGTTGGGAGCCGGGGCCAGAATGGGGTTCAGGACTCGTGGGTGTCCTACCCCTGGGTGCTGGACCAAATGCTCTCCTCACCTTAGGCTGTTTTACAGGAAAGAGGGATAGCACCTTATCCTTGACAATGTGCTTGACGATCGTGCCTGGTCATGTTAACTACTAATTGTACAGTGGCACCTGTCCTCATTCCTCACAAAATCTTTACGCTGTCTTGAAATTGGCATTAGGAGCTTCATATGAAGGAATTGGCCCAGGCTGTTACAGTGGCCAGAGAGGGCGCTGCCTGGCAAGCCCATCTGCCCGATCCCAACGGTTTTCTGCACCCCCAGGATTCTGGTGAGGATCCACCCACAAGGCCGCTGGTCTGAACATCCCAGAAGCAGATGCAGGAGCAGGATCTTGCCTTCTTCAGCTTCAAAGTCTGGTCCCCCAGTTGGGGCGAGTGTGGCCTGCAGACAGCAGGGCAGCAGCAGTGACAACAGCAATAATTCCAGGGGCTGGCCTTGTGGTGCAGTGGTTAGGACGCTGCCTGGGACTCTGCCTCTCACATCAGTGCTCCTGGGTTTAAGCCCCTGCTCTACTTCTCATTCCAGCTTCCTGCTACTCTAGGCCCCAGGAGGCGGCAGGTGATGGTGGCCCACGGCCACCTATGGATCCCGGCCCCCTGTGAGGGAGACCTAACTGACTTGCACTCGGCCCCCTGGCCATGGTGAGCATTTGGGGAGTGAGCGAGTGGATGGAATCTTAATCTGTCTCTCTCACCAATGCCACTCCCTCGTTTCTCATGCTCTACTATCTATTCTCATCACTTAGTTTTAGTATTAGCATTAGTTTTTCTTCAGAGAGTCAGTCTGCATTTAACTGGAAAATCTCTGGAATGGCTCTGTTTTTTTTTAAAGATTAATTTTTTAAAATTTTTGTTGCAAAGTCAGATGTATATGGAGAGGATGAGAGACAGAGAGGAAGATCTTCTGTCCGATAATTCACTCCCCAAGTGACCTCAGTAGCCGGTGCTGTGCCGATCTGAAGCCAGGAGCCAGAAGCTCTTCCAGGTCTCCCATACGGGTGCAGGGTCCCAAGGCTTTGGGCCGTCTTTGATTTCCCAGGCCACAAGCAGGGAGCTGGATGGGAAGTGGAGCTGCTGAGATTAGAACAGGTGCCCATATGGGATTCCGGTGTGTTCAAGATGAGGACTTTAGCCACTGGGTCACTACGTCGGGTCTTGAAATGGCTCTGATAGAATGTCAAGATGCTAATCGCAAGTTCATTCCTCATTATAAAAGTGCTTCCGTTCCTCAGGGTGTTGGGAGGGTGGGATTTAGGAGTAAGGAACCCAGGGCTGGTTGCTAAAAGTGCTTGTCACTTCCTACCAGCAGAGGGCAGAGGGGAGGCGTTCTCCAGCCTGACAGCGGCAGAGGAACCATTGGGAGCCTAAAATCAGCTAAGAGCGAATGTCCATTAGTAATAATAATTGAGGCAGCTGACCAGGGGGGTGGAAGCCACAAGGAGAAAGGTTTCTAGAAGTCCTCAGTTTCCCACATCGTTATAGGTCACCCAGACAGGGCCCATATTCATATCCCTACAGCCAAGTTTAAAGCCTGGCTTTCTGTGGGAACTCAGAGAAGAGCTCTTGAATGACTGAATGAAAAAAACGTGACTGAATGAATGGGTCCTTTGGTTACAGGGGGACCCTTTGGCTGCCACTAGGAGTTGGCATTGATGGTCTGCAGGGGCCTCCTGGGGGGAGGATTTATTTCTTGAAACTCCTTCCAGGGTCCTGCAGACAACACCCTGATTCTTTCCCATTACAGAAGGGGAGCACCGTGATATATAGCTTCGCACTCACGTGCTTATTGAAGATTTCTAGTATTTACAGTGTCATGATCCTGGTCCTTAAGATGCTGGGACCAAAGTCCAGCCCAGCCCCTTGGTCAGACTCAGTGCCTGGTTTCCCATGAAACCACCCTAGGGGGCTAAAAGGGGGTTCATCTCCTGCGTCACCCTTGACCACGTGCTCTCTGCTTCACCTGCTCATCCCTACCTGCCGAAGTGGTTCTCCCTTTAGGGTACGGCCTCAATGCTGCCCCCTCCAGGCCTTACATCATCCCTGCAGGCAAGAGGCACCAGGTTTGCAGGAACACCACCTGTAACTATGTTAGCACTAATGACCATAATAGCCAGAACTGATATTCAGCAAACCATCCCCATTCTTTCTGCATTCCATACCTCACTGAGAATCACATCACAACACTAGCAGTTTACAAATGGTTGCTTCTTCCATAATGATGTAAATTTTTGCTGATGGTATGCTGGAGCTTTCAATTGACTGGGATGATACTCTGCTGGCTCTGTCTTCAGACCAGAGAGGGTATACCTAAGAAGCCGTTGAACTTGACTGGACAATAAGATGCTGGACTCTATGTTTGGTATACGCTTGCAATGGGGGAATCTCAACTGAACTTGAGCTGTGGTTATGCAACAAGGTGGAGGAATCCACCATGGTGGGAGGGTTTGGGGAGGGGTGGGGAGAACCCAAGTATCTATGTAACTGTATCACATAATACAATGTAATTAATGAAGTTAAATAATAAATAATTAAAAAAACAAAAAACAAAAAACAAATGGTTGCTTCTTCTTACATCATGAAGTGACCTATATTTTGTGTGTCTAATTCCTTCCATAAGGTAGGCACTGTTGTTTTGCCCCCATTGGCATGGGGGCAGGCTTAGAGCAGGGAAATGACTTGCCCAAGGTCACCTAGCTAGGATCGGATGTGAGGGCAGCCAGCTGGTTCACCCCTGGCATCTGTGTACCTAACTTTCTTACCCCACGATAAGCAGCTTGAAGCAGGGACCAAATTATGTCTCATGCTTGCCAAACACAGCAAGTTGTAGGAGATGCAGTGTCCTTGAGTTGAGCTGAATGCAGTCTATGAGCTTGGGCTCCAGGACCTTGGCTCTGCAGGTCAGCCTGGACCCTGGACTGCAGTCTCAGGGGTACCTTATATGGCCTGCATCAGATGAGAAGGAACCTTTAATCCTAAACCCAGAGGGAGTTGGTCCAGGAGCCCAGGCCATTCCTCTCGCTAACACCACTGCCTGGCTGCCCAGTAGGGGGTGTTCTGAGTGCGAGGTGTAAGGATGTCATTCTGCAAGGCGGATTGATGTAACACTCACCTGCCCAGGGGGAAAGACAGGCTGCCTGGGGGCCACGTACAAGGACAAAACAGGGCTTGGGCTGGTGCTGGCTCTGAAGCTTTGTTAGGGGCAGGCTGGGAGCAAGGTGGTCACAATTTCCTCCACGACTTGCTGGTCCACTGTATCTACCTCCAGCCAGTGACCTGGAAGCCAGCCAGGCTCCTCTGCAGTGGGCACGGAGCAGGTCCTGCCCCAGATGTGCAGAAGCTTGAGGGTCCCTGAGCTTCAGGAGGTGTGCCCCCTCGCCTCTCACCCACAGACCCATAGCCAGCTAATGTTCAGGCATCTCCTGGGGTGTGCCCTCCTCCAAGGCTCAGCCCCAAGGAGAGAGAAGATCCTGCTAACCCACACAGGCAGCAACTGCCGGGGCAAACATCCTCAGCCAGATGGGGGAAAAAGGAGGGAAAAGAGGAAGGGGATGTCTTGAGCAACGCTGTCAGCTGAGTCCTAAGCCAATCATGCCAGACGTTCCTTACTAGGGTAGGATGGTGGGTGAAAAGCAAAGATTTGGCTGACCTGCCTGTGTTAGGGTCCCAAGAAGCCCACCCTGCACCTCTGCCTTTCCAGGCACAGGTGCCAGTGAGTGGCTCAGAGAAGGCAAGCAACTTCCCAGAAAATGCTCAGCAGCACCAGTAAAGCACACCCCTTCTGCCAAGCAGCGTGTCAGTCACCTGTCAAACCAGACCTTGGACTGTTTCACTCCAGGAAATGACCTGAGGAATTTCCCTGATGAAAACTCAGGGTTTCAAGGGGTAGCAAAAACACCCTTTGTAACCGTGCTGTCAGAGTGGACAGCTCGGCCTGAAAACAGCAGGCGTACCAGGAGAGGGGCGGGGCTGGTGTGTGGACACAACTATTAAGATATGCTGCATGTCTCACACTGGAGTGCCTGAGTTCATGTTGTAACCCTGCTCCCAGTTCAGCTTCCTGCCAACATGTGCCCTGGGAAGTAGCAGTGAAAACTTCAGTTGCTGGGTCCCTGCCTCCCGTCGGGGAAACCTGGGCGGAAGTTCTGGCTTCTGTTTTAGGCCTGGCCGAGCCCCAGGGGTGGTGGGCACTTAGGGGGAGTGAATCAGCAAGTGAACGATCCCTGTCTGCTTGTCTTTCTCTCTCTGTATATGTGTGTATGGCGTTGTGTCTGCCTACCTTTTAAATAAATAAAACAAAGAGATGAAGCAATTTTTAAAAAGGGAAGATCAATGTTTTTAAAAAAGAAAAAAAAAACAGGTGAGAGAGGGGGCATGTGGTTTCTCCCTTCTCTGACTTATTTTTAAAAACGTTTTATTCATTTGTTTGAAAGGCAGAGTGGCACAGAGAAAGGGAGGGGCAGGAGAGAGAGAATCTTTATCCTCTGGTTCAATCCCCAAATGCCCGTTACAACTGGGGCTGGGTCAGGCCAAAAGCCAAAAGCCTAGAATTCCATCCAGGGTCAGAGACCCAAGTATTTGGGCCATCACCTGCTGGGTGATGCACCTCCTAGGGTGCATCTTAGCAGGAAGTTGCAATCAGAAGTTGAGCCAGGACTCCAATCTAGGCATCCAGGATGGGATGTAGCGTTGTAATCCCTGGCCAAGTGCCCGCTCCCCTAGCCTAGGTGAGTCTGTGTGACTATGAGCATCTGGAGCACAGGGACCAGCAATGCAGATGCCAACCCAGGAGAGAGGAAGTGGTGTTGTGGGGGAAGAGATGATGCTTGTGAGGGCTACTCATGGAGGCGCTCACATACTCTGATTCAGACATCCATTTCATGGGTGTGGGGGGAACGGGGAGTTGCCCTTATTCATCTCTGACCTGCACTCTGGGGTGCTGCCTGCATCTGTGGGGGAACCCTGTCGTCACCATCACCCTCGCCTCTCCACCTGGACAACCCCCTGGGCTTGCAGACGCCCTGCTGAGCTGGGCTTTGTCCCTGAGTGGTGTGACGTGGTGGCCATGGGCTGCAGGCTACTGGGGGTCCAAGTACCCCAGACTACCAGAAACCTTGTTGTTAGTCTCTACTTACTCAGTGCAGTGACACCTTCAAGCCATCCATCCATCTAGGGAGAATCATTTGCAGCTCCATTTGGGACTGCCTGTTCTAGCAAACATTTGGGGGCGCTGGCACATGTTTCCTGCTGCATTCGTGGTAATGGCGAGGTGGGGAGGCAGAGCAGCACAAGATGCTCACGTGCAGGTACCAGGTGTGAAGAGTGATTAGGACATCTCATCTTGGACCTGGCCCAGCTTCTTGCTTCCTTTCCCCACGGCCTGCGAAATTCGCGCAGTTCCGGTTATCCACCAATGAAATGTAACCTCAAGTTTTACCTGAGAATCCCACACCCCAATCTGTCGCGGCCCCTCCCTCAGTCTCCACCCACCTACCTGTGGCTCAGATAATCTCAGCCACCAGTCCCTTGGGGGGAGGCCGCCCACAGTTCCTCCCAACGAATTCCCCATGCCCCTCCCACGCCTTGCAGACTCACCCGGGTTGTGTGAAGGAGCCTCCACGTGTTCCCCCTTCTCTTCCCTTTCTTCCCTTCTTCTCCCTTCTCCTGCCTCTCCCTCCTCCCTCCTCCATCCTGTCCCTTCCCCTGCCCTGGCAGCCCCCACCCTCCCACCATGCTAGATGTGTTCCTTCCAGTTTTCTGCCCCTCCACCCCCTCTCCCGTCCCTACCCTATTGTAATAAAAGAACCTTCCAATATCTCAACGCGTCTGGTGTTTTAGGCTCAAGGTAAAAGAGGGCTTGGCTGCGGGAATTAACTGCGCCTAACAAAGTAAGAACTTTTAAGTGCGTTTTAAAACCTAACACCAGGGAGAGAAGTGAATGAGATCGTGGCATCTGTGCTGGCTGCAGAGATTTTGGCGGTGACCCTCAATTACGGGTCTGGATGAGGCACCCCGGGACCTGAACAAATGTAAGGCAGGTATCAATAGTGACTGTCAGAGCCGTGAAGCCGACATTCGGGGACAAAATACAGTTTGTGGCAGCTCATAGACACAGACTAGGGTCCGGATTACAAAGCAGATGAAGGCCCGGTCTGGGGGTGCGTAGAAGCCCGGAAGCTGGGCCAGTGTGATCAGCTCCCCGAATCTTCCCTGGCTCTTTCCTTCCCAGCCCGAGCCCCTTCGGTGCCGGAGGCCCAGGCAAACATAGGGCATGCAATTCTGCCTACCTGAAGCTGCGCTCACGGAGTAGGCCCAAGAGCCAAAGGAGGGGAGCAAATCCAGTAAGCACATGGCAGCCCTGCCGTTGGACAGAAGCCATTAGCCAAACAGCACGTCCAATTAGGGGCCATCGAAACAGAACGGTGAGCGAGGGGCCCAGGGCGCTGTGGGCGGGGAGCGCCCAAGTGGGCGGGCAGCAGGGCGAGGCTGCGGGCAGCAGACCGGCACAGGGGCTGTGCGGAGGGCAGAGCAGGGGCCTGGCAGACGGCGGCGGGGTGTCTGCGCCAGACACCCTTCCGGAGACGCCCACGCGGCCCCTTTGTCCTCCCCCAGATCCTGTCTGGGGCAGCCCATCCGTCACAGAGGCTGCTCATGAAGAGATTTCCCCCTTTCTTCGGAACCTAGAGACACAACAGGCGCCTCCCAGCCCACCTCGGATTAACCCAGGCACACAAAGGAGAGGAACAAATCCCTGGGCAACCAGTGCCTGGAGATTTCATTTTTTTCTGCCTTTCAGTTCAAATTGCTCAGGGGCTGAAATCCACTGTCCGCCTGCGTGCACAGGGAAGACGCCGTAATCGCACAGCCGTTTTCATTTTGAGCCATAGTAATTGCTTTATTTTGTAACCGGCCATTGTGAAGGATGTTTCTTTTTCCCCTTCCTTTTAATAAACTCTCATATCTTTGTTAACCCATTCTCCTAAATTGGGAAGTTTCAGATTAAGTCCCTTACAAGCCATCTGACTTGCCTGGGGTTCCGTGTACTAATGACCCCAGGATTTTAGGGGGGAAAACCACCCTGAGAATGAAAATAGAACGTAGCTTTGATTTAGGACAATCGACTCTCTCTCCCTCTTTTTAAAAGGATTTATTTATTTAAAAGAAAGAATTAACACAGAGAGAAATTTGTCTTCCCTGCTGGCCTGCTCTCCCAGTAGATACAACAGCCAGAGTTGAACCAAACCAAAACCAGGAGCCAGGTGTTTCATGTGGGTGGCAAGGGCCGTCCAAGCACTTGGGCCATCTTCTGCTTTCTAAGGTGCTTTAGCAGGGACTTGAATCAGAAGTGAAGTAGCCTGGACAGAAACAGGCACCCATCCCTGGTGCTGCTGTTGCAAGTGATGGCTTGACTTGCTACGTAGTGGCACAATGCTGGCCCCTGTTGAGTTTTACTCCTTCAACAGATGCCAGTGGGCACCTCCTGAGTGCAGAGTGGGAGGTGGCACCACAGATGTGGTCTCATGCCCGGGAAGCTCTCAGGATAGAGCGGAAAGAAGCGTGAGGCCTGCATGTTCAGAGTGGAGGGTTGAGTGATGAGGAGGCAGGGCTGCAGTTTGAGAAAGCAACAGTTGCAGTTATCCAAGGATGCCAGAGAAGGCCTCGGAAGAAAGGAAGGTCTTTGAATTGGACATTCAAAAAGATGTAAGGTCTGGGTGAGGTAGAGTGGAAGGCTTTCCCAGCAGAACCAGCAGATCCATGTTGGCAGGCAGGGGTATAGGTGAGCCAGCAGGGTGCCCAGGCAACTCTGAGTGTTTATGGCACACTAAAAACTTGGCTTTGATTGAAATTCGGCTGTAAGTGGGTGTCCTGTGTTTCCATTTACTAAATCCAGCCATCCCGTGACAAAAAGAAACTATCAAGTTCCATACATCAAGTCCTTGCAGTGTACCAGTGTGGGAAGTGGACACTGTAGCTGTCTCGACAGCATGCATTATCAACATGCCCATTTTGTAGCTGAGGGAACTAACGCTGGTAAGATTTAGGTGACTTGTGAGTCCAGGTCACACAGTTCATAAGCAGCAGTGGCAGGATTTCACCATTAGCCATTCCAATGGCAAAGATGCCCTGTGAGGACAGAAGGGCAGGAGAGGGCAGGCTGGGGCTACTAGAGATGGTTCCTGCTGGTACAGCAGGATAAGAGCAAGGTGTCTGGGAGGAATGAGCAGTCAGTCTCTGGGTGTTTCTGAGTCAGGGCATAAAGGGCCTAGCACCCTGTTTGAAGACTAATCTGGCAGTGGACTTGCAAGTGAATCTGGTCCAGGACAGAGTGCAGAGGCCTTTCTTGGCACAGTGCCTTGTGGGATGACCACCAGGCAGCAGGCATTGCACCCAGCACTGGGGGCCTGTAGGTGACCAAGAAAGGCATAGTTTCAATCTCTGTGCCTGGGGAGCTTATCTCCTACCAAACTGCCAAGCAACAAAGTTCAGCAGAAGTGGAAGAGTTTTATGAGAATGAGGAACCTGGCAGACAGAGCAAAAGATCAACACAGCCTACCAGGAAGGAGACAGGATCTTAATTCGGGTCACGGAAAGGGCATGCATGCTGCTTTTGCAAACCCGGGTTTCAAAATGTGTTCATGATGTGGCCAAGGGATCTGATTGTTAATTACAAGAGTGGGAACAGGAAAAGCACAGATCATTAAAATCCATAGATAATCCAAAATCCCCATCAGTTGTAGAAATGCCTTTATCAGTTAAGAATAGTGTTCAAAATAAAAGACTACAAAGACCTAAATATAAGTGCTCTAAATATAACACATTTTAAAAAGATTTATTTATTTGTTTTTTTATTGGAAAGTCAGATATGCAGAGAGGAGGAGAGACAGAGAGGAAGATCCTCCATCTGATGATTCACCTTGCAAGTGGCTTCAACAACTGGAGCTGAGCCAACCTGAAGCCAGGAGCCTTGAGCTTCCACCAGGTCTCCCATATAGGTGGAGGGTCCCAACACTTTCCGTCCTCAACTGCTTTCCCAGGCCACAAGCAGGGAGCTGGATGGGAAGCAGGGTAGCCGGGACACAAACTGATGTCCATATGGGATCCCAGAGCGTGCAAGATGAGGACTTTAGCCACTAGGCTACTGCACTGAGCCGTATAACACATTTTTTAAACAAAAAAAGGTATTTATTTTTATTGGAAAGGCAGACTTACAGAAAGAAGAAGAAACAGAGAGAGAGAGAGAGAGAGAGAGAGAGAGAGAGAGAGAGAGATTTTTCATCTCTTGCTTCATGGTCCAAGTGGCTGGAATGGTCCGAGAAAAGCTGATCTGAAGCCAGGAGCATCTTGTGATTTCTCAAGTCCCAAGGACTTGACACCTTCTCTGCCTCTTTCCTAGGTCATAAGCAGAGCTGGATTGGAAGTGGAGCAGCCAGGACTGGAACTGGACTAGCACCCATGTGGGGTGCCAGTGGGAACAGGCAAAGGAGTCACTGTGCCAGCCCCATCAAACTATAACACTCTTAACGATCAATATAGGATAGAACCTCCCTGACCTTAAATTACACAATAGTTTCTTAGATACAACATTAAAAGCTCAAGCAGCTGGAGAAAAATATGTGTAGCATGCATCAGTCCCTTAATAATTGCCTAATAACATTCTATTGTATGGATGAGTCGGAAAGTACTTAGCCACTCTTCAGCTAATAGGGTATGTTTTGGGGGTAATGAAATGTTTAAAACTGATTGTGATGAGGTCTTACCAATCTGCTGCTAAAAGCCATTGAATGGTTTATTCAAGATGGTTGAATTCTGTATGGAACATAAATTATATATCTCTATATATAAATTATATATATATAAATTATATATATCTCCATAAAGCTTTTTTTTAAAAGAACAAACCCTTTGACATCAAATAGAAATGAGTTAATACCCCACTTCTCCACTTGACCTTGAATAAATCGAGTTTCTGGGCTTCAATTGCTTCATCTGAAAAGGAAAATTTATTGTAGCCTCTATTTCAAGGGCTACAAGGAGGTTTAAGTGAGATGATGACGAAGGGTACACTTCCAGGCACATACTATGATTTCAGTTCATGTTGTCTCTCCCGCTAAGGATAGGTGAGTACTTTGTGTGTTACCGTGGGGGCATTCCAGCTCTGTGAATTAGTAATATAAGGGTGCCCTGGGATAGCTCCAGGGGACCGGTGCATATTGACGCCAAGTGACAGCTGTGCCACCACAGAGCACTTTACACTCATGAAACAGACCACTCAAGGACCCACACACAACCCTAAAATTATGAAACAAAACTGGAGGACATTCCAGGGTTAAACTACTTTCAATTAAAGGCTTCAAAGCCTGATAAATTGGCAATGGGGCTGTGTATTGAGACAAACTTCACCCTCTTTGAGAGCAGTTCTTTGAAAAATATCTCAAGGCAGGTAAGTGACTGAGAGAAGTATGATATGCCACATCGTGTGTTTCTCTGTAATTAATTTTTTTTCTGAACTTGAGAGACAGAGAGGGAGAGCAAAGACTCTGCTATCTGTTGGTTCACTCCCCAGACGTCTTCAACAGCTGGAGCTGATGCTCGGAGCTGGGGTCTCACACTGTGTAGGTGTCCTCACTGATATCTACCTGTGCATCAGCAGCAGGTTGGAGTCTGGAGGCGGAGTCAGGAATCAGACCTGCACACTCCAATGTGTGACATGGGAATGTTAACCTCCAGGCTAATCGCCACTCCTGATTTCTCCATTATTTAAACATGAACTGTGAAAATGCTATGCTGCGATTTACCTGTGTCACAAGTTCTGCTGGGAAAGCTTATTTGCCTATGAACAGGTGAAAAGATTTGTTAGCCAGTTCAGTTGACCAATACTGGGGGGAAAACAATAGTGAAGAAAGAAACCATCCTGAGTAGCAACCATGCCAATTCTTTCTGCTAATCTTGTCCAAGACTTGCAAGAGAGGGCAGACAAGCAAAGGGGCCTGGACCTCCGTGAGGACCCTCTGCCCCAGTGATGGCTCCTGGAGCGACAAGGACTGCATACTAACTCCATTGTTCTAGTGCCTACTCAGTCATGACATCATCCACAGACAAGGAGCCTCCAAAAGTTTATAGAAAATGCATATTATGAAAACACTGAGCAGGAGTTTCAAAGTCTTTTTGCACCAAAATGATGTTCTAATTCCATTTCCACAGGTTTTGAAGTTCCTCGGTATTATCTACATAAAACTCATGTAAAGGAGATTATTATTTTCTTTTTCTGGAGGATTACTAAATTTTATTTGGAAGTAGAGTTACAGTTAAAGACGGTAGAAGGGAGACTGAGAGAGAATCTTCCATCCACTGGAGCACTCCCCAGATGGAACAGACGGGGGCTGGGGCAGGTCACAGGTGGGAGTCTGAAACTCCAAACGGGTCTTCCACAAGGGGTGAGGGGCTCAAGCACTTGGGTCATCTTCTGCTGCCTTGCCAGTCACAGAAACAGAGAATGGATTAGATATGGAGCGGCTGGGACTCAAACTGGTGCTTAGGTGAGATGTAGCTATCGAAAGTGAATGCTAACCTGTTGTCCATAGGCTGAATAAGAAAGGTGGGGGTATCTTGATTCCCCCTTTATAGGTGAGAAAACGGAAACTCAAGAGTTTCCCCAAATCCCAGAGAAAGTAAGAGACTCAATGATTCAGAGCCCCAGGCTGATTCCAGGTAAGCTTCTACTCAGTCGCCTGCTCCAATCTGCTTTGGACAGAGCAGTTTACCTTCAGCTCTGGCTACACACTGCTTTGTACAGAGCAGTTCACCTTCAACTCTGGCTACACACTGATGCCTGCATACCTCCCCCAGACATCCTGGTGCAGTTGAGGTGGGGTTCTGCAGAGGGCCCCAGAGAGCTCTGACAGAGAGCCAGGCAGAGAACTGATGGACTGAGGAAGTCTGCATGGGGACACTCTGGGCCTCCCATGTACACCTGCTTCTCAGTGGAGCCAGATCAGATCTGGCTGCAGCTGCTGGGTGTTTATGACACAGCAAGAAAGGCTCGCCCTCCTGGGCCCACGATAGAAACTCCTGCACAGCAGGTTCCGGGTGGACAGATAAAAGAATCAAACTTGGGCTCTGGGCCAGCCACAGGGGGTGAGCCGCTGTTCATCCAGTTTCATTGTTGTGAGAACAAAATGCACCCCTGCAGTAGTTTCTGGAATGTGACCTCAGGGCAGCTGGCTCTCTGCTCCCCGGCTGCTCAGGGCCTGAGCAGTACAGGCAAGTGTTTAAGCATCTTTGTCCTCTCTGGCTTCTAGAGTTCAGCCATTCATGAGTGAGAGTCAGCCAAGCCCCTAGAGCAAGCCTAGAGGATCTGGCCAGCAAAGCCCTCAAACAGGAGGGACTGGAGGGTGGTTAGGAACCCAAGCCTCATATGCACATGGCCCTTTCCTGGGGGTGTCTCTGGGGTCCCTTGCCCTCAGGGGACCCAGGGAAAACTGAAACAGGGTTTTAGTTTTTTGAGTTTGCATTCTCCTAGGTGCTTAAATTGAAAGGTAACAGTCTCGTTCCTCCCCACACCTCTTGTGGCACTGGCCTACAAATTCACATTTTTTTTTTTTAAATCTCAAAACACTTACCCTTGGAGCCAGCTAACCCTCCACTGGTGCTGCTTCCTGTCCCAGATGCCCCACTTCCCATCCAGCTCCCTGCTTGTGGCCTGGGAAAGCAGCAGAGGACAGCCCAAAGCCTTCAGTCCTTGTACCCACATGGGAGACCTGGAGGAAGCTCCTGGATCCTGGCTTCAGATTGCCTAGCTCTGGCCATTGTGACTATTTGGGGAGTAAAACTCTCTCGCTTTCTTGGTCTCCTTCTCTCTGTTACATGAGTTTTCAAATAAATCTTTAAAAAATAACACTTACTCAGAATCATCAATCATTCAAACTAGAATTCATGGTTATTCAGGAAGCCACAGTGGATGCTTAGGACCTCAATGTGAATCTATTTACTTCCAGAAAACGGAATTCTAACTGCATACATTGGATCCCTGCAATCACCAATGCCAGCCTTGGGGAGAAAGGTGGGTTGTGGTTAGGACATGGTCCTCTTACCCTCAGCATTCGCAAAACTCATGGACTATCACACATTAACTATTCAGCACTCAACCACAGGCCTGATATTCCCAGCCGTGAACAACCAACTGAGTCAAATGAATCTGATGAGCGGGTTTCTCCAATCGGCGTGGATCAGAGCCAGGAAACTCAGATGTGGGGAGAAACTGTGAGCCAGATAGTAGGTGAGACAAACCTGCCAGCTCTGATAGCACAGCAGCCTGGGGCCCATGAGTCTGGGGGCTCTTCAAGGCCTCTGGAAATAACCCTATTTTAACATGACAGCAGAGTCACATCAGAGTCACATCATCACAATGATGGCTGTGACGTGTTGCTTGGTGCTGTGTTCCCTGCTTTGGCAGAAAATGTTTCATTTAGTCCTTAGATACAGCTCCCCACACAGCAGACGAAGCCCGTGAGGCTGAGCTTGCGGGGGCGCCCTGAGCTGTTAGGTGTGCAGCCAGAATTTGAGCCCAGATCTGTCTGTCTTTCCACTCTGCCCACTAAAGGATGCTCACAGCCAAAAGCTCAGACACCTGCTAAAGCCTGGCAGTGAAGTGTCATCTCCATCACTGTCCTCATTTTACCCAGGAGGCTACTAAGCAGGAAGTCATTCAAAACTATGCAAAACTATATTGGAGATCTTCTGTTTAAAAGGGGCTAAGGAAGACATGACATTTCCACAAGATTGCTACCCAGTGGGCCTGGCGGCGTGGCCTAGCGGCTAAAGTCCTCGCCTTGAAAGCCCCGGGATCCCATATGGGCGCCGGTTCTAATCCCGGCAGCTCCACTTCCCATCCAGCTCCCTGCTTGTGGCCTGGGAAAGCAGTCGAGGACGGCCTAATGCATTGGGACCCTGCACCCGCGTGGGAGACCCGGAAGAGGTTCCAGGTTCCCGGCTTCGGATCGGCGCGTACCGGCCCATTGCGGCCCACTTGGGTAGTGAATCATCGGACGGAAGATCTTCCTCTCTGTCTCTCCTTCTCTGTGTATATCTGGCTGTAATAAAATGAATAAATCTTTAAGAAAAAAAAAGAATATCTTGGGTGTTATCCTTGTGGTAAAGCCACCACTTGTGATGTTGGCATCCCATATTGGCATTGATTTGAGTGTCAGCTGCTCTACTTACTGTCCAGCTCCCTGCTAATAGCCTGGACAGAGCAGGGGAAAATGACCCAAGTGTTGAGTCTGGGAGAGGGTAAGATGTGGAAGCCAAGCAGAGTTGTGGTCCCAGGTAAACCCAAGTCCAGGCTTGATTGGCAGTGGATGGTGGTATAAAAGTGGACCCTTGACACAGTGGTTAAGAACCCCATTTGGCATGGTAGGTTAAGCCTCCAACTGCAATACTAGCATCCCATATGTGTGTCAGTCCTGGCTGCTCCATTTTTAATCCAGCTCCCTGATTGTGGCCTGTGAAAGCAGCAAAGGATGACCCAAGTCCCTAGGATCCTCCACCCATGTGGGAAACCTGGAAGAAGCTCCTGGCTCCTGGCTTTGCATTGGCTCAGCTTCAGTCTCTGTGGATGGAAAATCTTGCTCTCTCTCTCTCCTTCTCTCTCTGTAGTAATTCTGCCTTTCAAAATAAAAAATATACCTTTTTAAAAAGAAAGATACCACTTGCCTGGTTTGGAGCCTGAGCTCTGCTCCCAACTCCAGTTCCCTGCTCCTGTGTACCCTGGAAAGCACATTTATAATTCTGATCATGATTAGACTCATAGCTGAAGAACTTAGTCCCTGCCACACATGTGGGAGTCTTGGCTCCTGGATTTGACCTGGCCCAGCCCTGGCTATGATGGGCCTTTGGGGGCAAAGGCTGCATCAGATCCTAGGAGTGGTCATGCAGAAAGACCCACTGAACACGGGCCACAACCTCGTCAGGGCCAGTGGTGTTTGCTGAAATGTCTACTCTGCTCATCTCAGTCACGCCTCTGAGTGAGCCCAGCACCTGCACAGGGAGCCTCTGGAGAGCTTCATGTAAGCAGGAGACATCTGTGCCATCCCTGAAAACTCACTGTCGAAATCCCAGCCAAAGGAACACCCAAACTTCATCTTCTCATTACCAAATTTGGAACAAGTCCACCGCAGACTGGCAGAGCAAGAGTGATGTGTTCTCAACAACTCTCTAAATGGCCTACTTTTGTCTTGAGCATATCCCACCTCTAAATAAACCCGTTAGCAAGTGCCAAACATGGCCCGGGTTCCTTTGCCAAGCTGAGGCTTGGGGCTTGGGAGGGAAGGATAGTACTGTGTGTGGCTGCTGCTGCCCCCTGGAGTAATTTCACGTTTTCCACACCCAGAGGGCAAAGGAGATGGACGTCAGATAGAGAGGCGATTGATCAGTTTTAAAACAGAAGTCAAGAGTTCAAAGGCCTCAATGTGATGAGTCAGTCTACTTCGTTCAGTCTCCATTAAGAAAGTAATGGTAAGAATGACTGGAATTGGGGCCTGCATTGCAGGTTAAGCTGCTCCCTACCATGCCAGCATCCTATGTCTGTGAAAGTTTGGGTCTTGGATGCTCCATTTCTGATCAAGCTCCAAGCTAATGAGCCTGAGAAAAGCATCAAAAGATGACGCAAGGGCTTGGACCTCTGCATGCGTGTGGGAGACCTAGCTTCAGCCTAGCTCAGCCCTGGTTGCTGCAGCCAAGTAAGGAAGTGCCTCTGTGAATCGGATATTCTCTCTGTGCCTTTGTCTCTCCTTATCTCTCTGCAACTCTGACTTTCAAATAAGTAAATAAATCTTATAAGAAAAAACAATTAGTGGAATTGAGGAAATGAGAGGGAACTTGAGGAGTTTATAGGCACATAAATCCCTTAGGCCTCTGTGAGGCCAACGATGATGTCGATATGGTAACCCACAGGCTTACCCTGCCTATCCTGGCATGTTCCTGTTGGGTACACAATGTGGAAAATGAAAGAGCCTCTCCAGGTCTGGATTGTCTCCAGTCTGATGTTACGGGAGAAATGAGATGGGACAGTAGCCAGGAAGGACAAGAAGCACACAGCTGGCTGCCCCATGGCAGAAAGCCAGGGGGACGCACCGTCCGAACTGCCAATGAGGAGCTGACATTGTAGTGTAGGGGGTTAAGCTACTGCCTGCATCCCATATCAGAGCACCATTTCCTGTCCTGGATGCTCCACTTCCGATTCAGCTCCCTGCTAATCCACCTGGAGAGGCAGTGGGAGATGACCCAAGTGCTTGGGCTCTTGCCACCCACATGGAAGACCCAGTTAGAGTTCCCGGCTCCTGGCTCTGGCATTGCCCAGCCCTGACCACTGTAGTCATTTGGGGAGTGAATCAGCCATCAAATGAGGATGTCTCTTTCCTTGTTACTCCCTCTATGTGACTCTGCCTTTGGAATTGATAAATCTTTACAAACCTGCAGATAAATTTTGTTTGCCTACGGTTTGTATTTTTCCTAAAAGTTTTAATTAGCTGAGAATTTAAAGAATTCAGCCTTTTCACGCAAATATCCAAAATTTTCTCTTCTTTTGAAAAACCTACCCTTGGAGAGTCTGGCTTCTCCCTCACCCAGCAGATGGCCAAGTCCAGAGGTCAAAGGCTTGAACATTTGTCTCCAGAGCTCACCTGACCCCACAGGTCTGTTTGAGATGCCTGACGCTGGGAACCAGCACAATAGGTAATCTTTTTACGTGACGTATTCTTTGTCATTTCAACCATTTTTAATTGTACAGTTCAGAAGTCATTTGGGAAGTGAACCAGGAAATGAAAGATCTCTCCTCTTTGTCTCTATCTCTGTAATTCTGCCTTTCAAACAACTAAATAAGTCTTTCTTTTTTCTCAAAGATTTATTTTTTATTGGAAAGGCAGATTTACAAAGAGGAGGAGAGACAAAAAGAAAGATCCTTTGTCTACCAGTTTACTCCCCAAGTAAGTGACTGCAATGGCTGAAGCTGAGCTGATTCGAAGCCAGGAGCCAGGAGCTTCATCTAGGTCTCCCCAACAGGTGTGGAGTTTCAAGACCCTGGGCCATTGACTGCTTTCCCAGGCCATAAGCAGAAAGCTGGATGGGAACTGGAGCAGCTAGGATACTAACCAACACCCAGATGGGATACCGGCACATGCAATATAAGGGTTTAGTCACTGAACCATTGTGCCGGGCCCAAATAAATAAGTCTAAAAGGAAAGAAACAGCAACAACAAGGAAAAAAAGAAATCAATTGCAAGCTATATATGGGATGTGTTGCCCACATTCCATATTGGAGCAGCGTGTTTGAGTCTCACTTTTCCTTCCAGCTCAGCTTCCTGCTAATGCACACCCTGGGAAGGCAGCAGAGGATGGCTCAAGCACTTGGGCCCTGCCACCCACATGGGCAATCGGGGCTGAATTTCTGGCTCCGGGGTTTAACTTGACCCAGGCTGGTTTGTTGCATATATTTGAGGAGTAAATCAGCAAATGATTCTTTCTTTCTGTCTCTACTAGTCTGCCTTTCAAACACATACACCCACACACAAAAAGCTGTTTTAAAAAGAAGAAAGAAGCACTCACACCGTCCCTTCCACAGTTGTCTCCACTCATCCTTGAACTCCAAAGAGGACAGCAGCAGCAATACTCTCTAGGAACTGTGGCTGTCACGTGGCTCTCTGGTTGCCAGGAAGTGAGGAGTCCTCATTCCCAACTGAGGTGGACCAAGAATAGCACCTGGCTCCTCAGTGATGGATCCACGAGGCAGGCTTGCTTGGGGAGGGGCCGCCCAAGCGCCGTAGCTTCTGGTGGGAGCCTGTGGCTGCCCGGGGCTGATGGGTAAATGTCTCCCCGCATCACACATGCTTTCACTTGTTATACTCTCACCTACTGGGCCAGCAAGTAGGGCTGGGCTCTGCACCCAGCCAGCCCCGTGACCTGGTTCACAGGTTCATTTCTTCTTGAGTAAGCCAGTTAGAAGTCCCTGTCGCCTGAGTCGGCTAATTGGCTCCCTTCCCGTTGTCTGCCATCCAAGTTATGGTGGGGGGATTTTCCTCAGGCTCAAATACCAAGTTGGGTAGACACTTCTTTATTTTTAGTTTTGAAATAAGCTCTGGCCTCAGGAAGAAAAGCAAGGCTTAATTTTACTTCAAAGATCAGTTCCTTCGTGTTATTCTAATCAGCAAGACTTTTCTTGGCTGGGAGATGGGGGCGTGGGGAAGGAAGAGCAGGGAGGGAACTGGAGGGAAAAAACCCCCACAATGTCAACAAGCTCTTTTTCTTGTATGCAGGAATTATTATGAGCCACTGGAGATATAAATAGTGTGGTCTAGCATGTTTTTATTTATGACGGTGGTAATGAAAATAGCTTGGTACTTAAGCAATTATTTTAAGAGCTGATAGCATTAGTGTTTTTTTGAATGTCGAGCAACAGAATTAGGGCCTTACAGAATGTCCTCCATCTGCCAGCCTCCGTGTTGGCTGTGCAAGAACTTAAACAGCACGTGGACAACAGAAGAAGTCCTGCTGGTTCCCTTGCACAACACAAGCCAGTGTCACTGTCCAGCCAGCTCCCGACTTAACTGGCGGTTAAACGGAGAATACTCTGGCAGGGCAGGTGACAGGTCTGACCCAGAGGTAAATCATGACATTGAAGAAGCAAGCACCACCTCCACCTGAATACCCGCAAACCTGTGATGGGCATGGTTGGGAACGCCTTCGCACTGCTGCCCTTGCTGCCATTGAGGGCGTGTCTCTCCTCATGGCTGATTAGAAGCTCTGGGGATATTTTGTGATTTTAAGTGGCTACTTGGATTGCCAACTGCTTGAAAAGGAAACGGGTTCTTTTTGAAGGGAGTGCAGACGTCATCCAGAGAGAAGACACTGAGATGAGGAAGATCCAGTCCTCAACCCAGGGAACTTCAGATTTGGAGAGGCCCAGGACCTGTCACTGGAACGAGAAAAGAAGCACTTTGCTGGCTTGGTCTTGGCAAGAGGAAGTGAATCTCTATGCCAATAATCTTCCCACCACTGTCACTGGCAGAGAGCTCTGCATCAAGACTGGATTTGGCCAAAGCCAAGGAGCGAGACCAAAGCAGAGAGGTGGGAAGCACAACAATTAAACACAGGCAGGGGCCTGGTAGTGAGTTCAGCGCTGTCTGTGGCACCAGCATCCCATAGGACCGCAGGCTCCATTCAAGCTATTTCACTTCCTAGCAAGCTCCCTGCTAAGATGCCTGGAAAAACAGTGGAGGATGGCTTAAGTACTTGGCTTCTGCCACCCACATGGGAGATCCAGAAGTTTCTGGTTCTTGGTATAGATGGGTCTGGCTCAACTCTAACCATGTGGCCATCTGGAGAGTGAATCAGCCAATAGAAGATCTCTCTCTGTTTGTGTGTCTCTTCGCCTCTTTCTATAACTGTGACATGCAAAGAAATAAGCAAATCTTTTAAAAAATAATACTAATTATAAAAAAGTTAAAAGCAGGCAAATGCAGGATCTGGGTCAGGAGCAGAGGCGTACTAAGACTTGAGGTGAGTGAGATGTTTCTCTTCCTGGATGCACAGCCAGGTAGCAGGTGTCTGAGACCTGTGCTGTGCTGGAGCCCTGTTCTTGGAAGGGAGTGGTGGCATCCTGACTCTGGGCAGAGAGCCACTCGGAGGGTTAAAGGTGGTGTTGGGTAAAGGAGCACTAGGTCTCAGACAGCGGGGCAAAGCTCAATGTGCCTGTGAGGTAACCTGCAGCTTCCTTTCCCTGGGATTCTGAGAGTTGATCGCGTTAACATCCTTGTTTGAGTTCTCTCCATCCCACACTTTTACTTCCTCTGTTTCCCTCCATTTAAAACACCAGAGAAGCCAGCTAACACACCCAGCCTGTGTTAGGGAGCTGAGGAGAACTTAGGGACTGGGAGGCAGGGAGAGAGTGGCGCTCCCTACACTGACACCCTCTGCTGAGTTCTGCTCCTACACTGACACCCTCTGCTGAGTTCTGTTCCGTAGCAGCTCCTTTATGTGTCTGAGGACGGTGTCCCGGGATGTCAGTCAGCCACACACCCTGCGCATGCTTTCCTCACATCACCAGGGGAAGGTCACTCAGGAGATGATCAGGAACCATGGGGTCATCAAACAGGACAAGAGCACCCTTGGAGTACTTAAAGCAGAGGGATGCTAACTGTCCTCCATCCCCCCCCCCCCAGTCCTCCAAGCACCAGCCGTTGCAGGACTTTTCTGCCCTCCGGAGGCAACCCGTGGTGCCAGCTCCTGGTCACTCACCAGCACAGTGGTCTCAGCCCACCTCCCCATCCTAAGCAACTCCTGGTTACATCTCAGCCGCCCTGATCCAATACTGACTGCCATAGGTGTTGGACTGCCCGTGCTACTGACCTGAGCTCCCACAGTCACTGAGTGGTCTGCCCAGCTCCTGCAGAGCCTAGTCATTTTGGCCCTCTGGATGCGGAAATGGACTTGGAAGTCAACTGGGGGGCGGGCAAAATCATTAACTGGAAGAATTCCAGTTCTCACGCATTGGCCTCCATCAATGTCCCAGCTGTTCCTTACCCTGGACCACGTTCTCCTTGCTTGGTCCCCAAGTCCCTCCCTGAGCTGAGTGTCACTTTATTTCCCAGCCCCGTGGGTGCCATCATCCTGCTCTCCCTCTAGCCCAGGAAGACACCTTCCCTCAGCCACACTCGCCCTTTAGCCTTGCCCTCTCTGCTCCCCTTCGTTGGACTCAGTCCTGCACATTCTTCTGCCTTCCACTGCGATATCACCAACTACAGGGAGCTGCCAGGTCCACTTCCAATGGCTTGGGAAGGTCCCTTCATATGTGCCCATCAGAAGGATGTTACTAACACTGTAAGGTCACTAACGTCCCTACCTACTCCCTAACTGCCTGTGGTACTGGAGACCAGGGCCAATTCTTTCACAGCTTTCATTTGTCATTTTATTGTGATTGTACAAGGTACTGTCAAGTCAATTGCTGAATGAATGGTGACACATGGCCTGGGGCCAGGCGTGTCTGTCTCGAGTTTCTTCCTTTAAGACCGTTTTTCCCAAAAGGGAAACTAGTTCCCACTGCTAAGAGACTCCTGATAGACTTCCCCTGCTGGTCCTCTGGCCTGAATCTTAGGGACTCCTTCCAGATGTGCTGTCTGTTAGAGACAGGAACTTGCAGTGCACTGGCCCCAGGTGACTGATTTTCCCCACGCCCACACCATTCTGACACCAGGGTTTCCAGGGGACCCCAACGGGGTGTCCTATAATCTACTTCTCTTCTGACACTGCCCAGAGATGGCTCAATATCCCGCAGCTTGAGGGCTCAGTCCCATAAGACAGTCACCATGGCAGGTGCCAGTCACAAGCAGGTGACCCATGTGTCTGAGTGGCCGTAAACTAGGCTTCCCACAGCTACCCCTACTCCAGTGAATTTGCTACAGTGGCTACCATAAGTCAGGGAAACAGTGACTGAGGCTTATGAGGCCAAAAAGTATCAGATACCAGTGAGCAAGTCAGATAGAGGAGGCACACAAGATGAGGTCTGTGGGAAGAGATTTCTTGTACTTCCTTTAGACACCTCCACCAGGTCAGCTTGGCAGAAGCTCCCAGAACCCTATTCTTTGGGAGTTTATAGAGGCTGTTACGTAGGTACGGTTGATGACATTGACCATCTGTGGTCAACTTAACCCTCAGCGCCCTCCCCAGAAATTCCAAACCTCTGCTGTGTCTTTTCTGGTGACCAGCTACCCCTCTTCTATGCTGAAGCTGTGAAGGGGCCCTCTACTCTCATGTTCAAGACTCACTGTGGTAACCCCAGGTTTTTTTAGGAGCTGTGTGTCAGACCAAGGGGGAGAGCTGAAGCACCTGTGTCCTTCTGATCACAGCGTCTGATGGGGACGGACCACAGCAGAGCTGCTCACATACCCTGGGAGCCTGTTACACCGCACATCTGGCTCAGCAGCTGGGACTGGACCAGAAAGGCTGATGCTGGTGGGCGGGGACTCCACACCCTGAGTGTAAGGCAGGAAACTAGATGGCCCGGGTAGCCTCTTTAAACTGATTCCAGGATTCCAACCCATAAACACTAATTGATGGACTGGTGTTGTGGTGGAGTGGGCTTACGTGGAAACGGGGTTGTGTCCCAGCTGCTCCAGTTCCAATCCAGTTCACTGCAAATGGCATGGGAAATACAGTGGAAGATGGCCCAAGTGTTTGGGCTCTTGCTGCGCTCATGGGAGAACCAAGTGAAGCTCTGGACTTCTGGCTTCAGTCTTGACACAGTGCTGACCCTTGCAGCCATTTGGGGAATGAACAAGTGGATGGAAGATTCTGTCTCCTATTCTTCCTATGTGTGAGAGAGAATACATAATTAAAAAACCAAAAAAAAAAAAAAACCGAAAAAGCTAACCAGGGCCCGGCGTGGTAGCCTAGCAGCTAAAGTCCTTACCTTGCAGGCACCAGGATCCCATATGGGCACCAGTTTGTGTCCCGGCTGCACTGCTTCCCATCCAGCTCCCTGCTTGTGGCCTGGGAAAGCAGTCAAGGATGCTCCAAAGCTTTGAGACCCTGCACCCATGTGGGAGACCTGGAAGAAGCTCCTGGCTTCAGATCAGCTCAGCTCTGATCATTGCAGCTGCTTGGGAAGTGAATCATCAGACAGAAAATCTTCCTCTATGTCTCTCCTCCTCTCTGCATATCTGACTTTGCAATAAAAATTTTAAAAAATCTTAAAAAAAGGAGCTAGCAAAAATGGAGTTTTTTGTCAAAGGAGATTTTGTAGGTGAACCTTTGTTTTTATAATGCTTGATCCTATGAGAAGCTTATTTATTTCTTTTTTGTAAAAAGCCCACGTTTAAAAATTGTTTATAAGCCAGAGTGTGAGAAGGGGAGAGAGAGAACTTGATTTTCTATCCACTGTTTTACTCCTCAAATGTTTACAAAAGCCTGGACTAGACCAGGCTGCATCTAGGAGCCAGGAACTCCATCCAGATGTTCTACCTGGGTGGCAGGTGTTGCAACACTTGAACCATCGCTGTCTGCTCTCTCATCAGGCCTTACTTTTTAAGAATCCTGCGATGCTTCAAGGACACAATGCTCTCCTATGCTAAATGATTTCTGTGATGTTGGACCAACTTTGCATTTATAAAACTAAACACAGCCCCCCTCTTTTGTTAATTAGCTGTCATGGCCTTTCTAACAATTGGCTATGCAGTTTGAGCTGTGACTAGCGCGTGATCCATGGCGGATCACTGTAATTAACACAAATGCACATTCATGCTCCTCTCCCTCAGCGTTGTGTGCACACGACTCTGCTCCTTACCTTGTCTTCTCTCAAAACTTTCAGGATCAAGCAATGCCTGGACAAGGGAAAAACAAAACTTGCCCCACCCCCCAGCGAATTCACATGAAAACTGGTAATAAAATCAGTGCAAGCCCAAGGGGAGACACTGGAGAACAACCAGGCTGAGCCTGCTGGGAATTCTAGCAGGGATGGCACAATCATTAGGATGCTGTATCCAAATTACTCTCACTTTACCCTATCAAGCCAAGTAAGGTCACCATTGTTTGTGCTGTTAGACATGTTTTATTGGGAATACAATTTTTCTCTTTGCTCTATGCTCCACACAAGTAGGCTGGTTCATGTATAAATATGGGAAACCTGTTGTTTAAAAAAAGAAGGAAAGAAAGAAAAATACTGGGTGGAGTTTCCATTTGAGGAGTGTGCTGTAAGGGGGAAATGCTTTTAATGATGGCCTACATGACTTGGGGGGTTTCCTAACCGCCATGCTCTTAACACAATGCTTCTCCCTTGTTCTTCCCACCTCACCGGGGCCAGATGCCTGTGTGTGTAAGCAACAAAGGGCTGGGGCAGGCTCCAGGGCCAGGCCAGCCCCTCGAGTGGAGCAGCTGGGGTATCTCCTTGCTTGGGGCATTGCTCTCGCTGCTAAGTGTTTAACCAAAGATTGGCTTCTTCTCCACAGTGATGTAGACGAACAACACAATGATGAAAATGCCAAGCACCGCCAGCTTCAGACCCAGGGGGAGCCCGAGGCCAGCACTCGGGTCCGCTGCACAGCGCTTTCTGACGACACAACCAGCTTTGCATCTGGGGACTCTGGTATCAGAGGGCCTTGCAGCATACCTGTGAAAACACACGTGGCTCTGAGGGCTGTGGCAGCTCCTACCTGACTCAGCTCATGCTATGGCTTTAGTGACAGCCCACGTGAAGCCCATGCTGATCTCACCAGGAATGACACTCTATCCCACACAGGATCTATTTACCATTACCCTCCACTTTGGCACAGAGCCAGGCGTAGGGACCTTGTCAATCCCTCACCTGCCCAGGTGCTCCCCCACCCCCTTTGGCACCGGTATAAACTCAGGGCTGGACACTGGTCCTTTTGTAACCTACTCATTTTGCATTTAAAAGGGCTCTTGTGGGAGTTCATTCAGAAGTTAGGGAGCTTTTCAGAAGGCTTCACGAAAACAGTACATAACTCTGGGCTAGACTGTGACATTGCAATACCCAGAGGCTTGGCACGTGAATGGCATGATGAGATTGGGGCAATTGGCATCTTCAGCACCATTTATCATTTCTGCCTGTGGAGATCATTCAAGAGCCTTTCTCCTAGCTAATGTGAAACACAAAATGAATTGTTCATGACAGCTACCCTGGCTGCACTATCCAGCACCAAATCTTGCTCCCTTAATACTGTGTTCACCCCAACAATGATCTCTTTCTAACCCTCTTGCTCAGCCTCTGGTGGTCCCTCTTCCACTTTCTGTTCCTATGAAACCACTGTGTTTAGCACCCACGTGTAAATGAGAACTCTCTGCATGTGCATTCAGTTAGAGGCCTCACTTTCAGACAAATGAGGTGGTCCAGGCTGGGATTCCTGGGGACTGACAGAATGTGAGAACATCAGTGTCTTCATATGCAGGAGAAAAAAGCATTACCTTATGCCTTTGGGAAGCTTGTGAACCAGGCAGCCTCCGTCTCGAGCTGTTGTTTTGCCGGCAGGAGCCTCAGGTCTCTAGCAAACAGAGATTTGTATCTCACCAAGAACCCTGGGTGGGGCTGCTGTTCTAAATGTTTTTTTCTCCATCCACTTGAGCAGCAGAGAGAAACGGAGACAGAATTCCATTTGTGGGTTCATCCTTCAAATGCCCCCCAAAACCAGGGTGGGGCCAACGCTCGAAGCCCACAGAACCACACAGGTCTTTCACATAGATGGGAGGGGCTCAAGCACTGGAGCCAACACCTGCTACCTGCCAGGGTGTGCATTTCTGGGAAGGCAGGGTCAGGAACAGAGCAGCAGGGACTCCCACTCAGCACTTTGATACCAAGGGGTGGCTTAACCTGCCACACCAAAACTCGTGCCCAGAATTCTTTGCCCCAGAAAAAAAATCACCTAAACTGTAGCTCAGTAAGAGCTGTGGACACATCAGGTTGAATTATTCACTTGCACTTCTCAACACTAAGTTCCAGTGGAAGTGCTGAGCTTAGGTCACTCCTGTGAAGCTGCTGCTCGGGATGCCTTATCAAAGCACCTGTGGGATTGAACCCTGCTGCTGCTTCCTATCCAGCTTCCTGCTAAAGCATCTGGGACACAGCAGATGATGGTCAGGCACCCGGATTCCTGCCCTTCACATTGTAGACCCAGAGAGAGTTCCTGGGAAATGACTTTATAGGCATTTGGGAAGTGAATCACAGATGAAAAGGTCTCTAATATTTCCCTGTCTGACACTGCCTTTCAGATAAACAACATTTAAAAAACCCTGCCACATGGTTTAAAAAGTTCAGAGTAAGTGAGGTGGCATAGTAGGCTAACCCTCTGCCTGTGGCATCGGCACCCCGTATGGGTGCCAGTTCCTTTCTTGCCTGCTTCACTTCCCATTCAGCTCTTTTATTGTCTGGGAAAGCAGTGGAGAATGGCTCAAGTCCTTGGGCCCTTGCACCTATGTGGGAAACCCAGAGGAGGCTCTTGGCTCTTGGCTTTGGATCGGCTCAGCTCTGACCACATTGCTGCTATTTCTTTTAAATAAGAATACCTAATAAATATATTAAAGTTCAAGTTCACTTTTATTCAATAATGAGCCAAACATCCAAGTTCCAAGGAGTCTTAGGTTCTGAACTTCAAACAACTCATACAAGAATAACAGGTGCCTGGTCAGTAGGGCCCCTGGGCGAGAGGGACATTCTGATCCTACGTAGCAACCTTCTGCTGACTGAATTCGCTGATTGTGCAGGGCTTTTTCATGTGTATATGCATTTTCATACAAAGAAGGAAGTAGGTTAAGACAACAAATTGGACATGAACAACGGTGAGCAAATAATTTTAGAAAAAAAAATATTGCCGAGTAAGAAAAACAGAAGTAAGGACCACAGGGTTTTCTTTGCCCTTTAAAAACATATATGTACTTTCAACATATTATGTATATATTTACACACATATGTATATATACACACACATATCTATCTATCTATCTATCTATCCATCCATCCATCCATCCATCCATCCATCTATCTATCTAGATCATGTTGTTAGGTTTTTCCACGGAATTGAAAAAGACTCCTTGTGAGGTAGAAGACACGGGGACTTAATATAGGCAATATGGCGCAAAACATCTGCAGGTGCACCAGAAGTGATCAGCAAGTATTAGCAAAAAAACGGTTGTGATGATGATCATTTTGATTAATTTCATGCTGCTTTCCTCTGCTCCCACGTCTACCTTTTGGTAATTGTTCAAATTTAACATCCAGGTTTTATCTTCTTCAAAAGCCTGTCGTGTCCCTAGGGGCATGAGGCTGGGGTATTTGACAAGTTTGGTAAGCACCTGTTACAGGTACCAGGCCCCACTCTTGAGGCGCCCTGCCCCCTGCCACTCTCCTGAGGAGGCACTGTTACTGCTCCCTTTTGGAAGAACAGCCTGAAGCACAGACAGGTCAAGTCCTTCCCAAGGTCACACAGTTTCATCAGCGCAGAGTGCTGTGCTCCAATTGCTGCAGCGGGCTCCTCGCCTTCCTTCAGTTTCTAAAACTTATTTCCCTCCTGCAAGAGCGTACACTTAAAAAGAAAAAGTATTTAATTCATTTAATTCAAAGACAAAGAAGCAGAGACAAACAGATCTTCCATCCACTGGTTCACTCCCCAAATGGGCCAGGTTGAAGGCAGGAACCAGGAACTCACTCCATCTGGGTCTCCCACGTGGGGCCCAAGGGCTGGAATCACCTGCTGCCCTCCAGCATGATGTGCACTAGCAGGAAGCTAGTGTGGAAGTGGGACAGGAACTGCAACCCAGGCACTGTGTTGGGGATGCAGGTGGCTCACAGAGGGTCTTAAAGATGAGGCCAAACTTCTGCCCCCATGGGAAAGCTCTCTCATCTACATAGGTCACCCCTCTGTTCTCTATTACTTTAGCCCTAATGTATGCATTAATATATGCTAATGTATGCTTGATTAAGCCTAAATTTTACTCATTCATTCAGCAAACATCTGCTGAGTTCCAGGCCGGTGCCAGCTGCGAGCGCATCACAAGGTAGGGTGGCACACGTTCCTTACCCCCACCAGCTCACAGCAGCATGATTGTTTACCCAGCATTCTGCGCAGGCTTCCTTCTTCCCTTGTTCAACCATCTGTCAAGCTACAGTACCTGACATTTGGGGCCACTGTTTTCTCTGCCTGCCCCCTTCCTAGGGTCCCAGGATGCCCGAATATAAGAGGACACTTTTGCACCTGCCATGCAGCCAGAGGCGGCAAATGGGAGAAAGGACTGATCGACACCAGAACTTTCCTAAGGAGCGTGCTGATGGCACCCATGGGAGAGACTGGACAAGGCTGTGTGAAAGGTGAGTTGCAGAAGAGCCGGGGCACCTGCCCGGGTCAGAGAGCCACGAAGAGGACAATGGACTTGGGTCTACAGCAAGGATGTTGTTAGGATACCAGCAGAACACCTGTCCGGTAGGGCATATCAGCAGTTCCTAAGGGACAGTTCAGGCGGAATGGAGAGGGCGTGGCCTGCTGTGGCTCCTCCCCAGCGAGGACATCTCAGAGGGAAGTTGCAGATGCCACCTGCGTTACTGGTAGACTCATGCACCCTGACCACCACCATTCTCTGGAAGACTGAACTGAAGGCTCTTGAGGAACAACCACTGCAAACTGAACCCAGAGGGGTGCGGCAGGGGCTGGTGGCTGCTTCCTTACCCAGAGGCCGCCGTGATTCTTCCCAAGGGGCTGGGGAGTGTTGTGTGTGCAATTCTTATTTATGTCAATCTGTTAGCTTATGGAAGAGTTGAAGCATATGCAGCAGGAAACAACAGCCTCATGAGCTTTCACAGAGCCACGCCTTGCAGTTTCTCTCTAGCTAATTCTCTTACACTTATAATAAAGCAACACCTGTGGGGTAGAAGGCGGTAGCAGAGGGGGTGACTCCATGGCTTTCGGGGCAACCTGTGCTTCCTCCTGACCTTTCCTTCCTGTCACCAGGAGTCAACGTCTTTTAGTTTCTTTCCTTTCTCTTTTTTTTTTTCTTCACTATCATTCATATACAGAGTCTTCCCACAACATGTAAACAGTGGACATTTTGATTTCCAAAAATGGAGCAATTGGGATCCATCCATTTGCCATGGCAGACATCAATAATGATGATCATACTTGTAACGACTATAAAGTTAACCCACTGGGGCACAGTGGGTTAACCTGTTTATGAGGCCATACTGGAGTGCCTAGGACCGAATCCCACTTACGCTCCCAACCCAGCTTCTTGCTAATGCGCCTGGATGATGCCCACATACTTGAGTTCCTGCCTCCCATGTGGGAGAACCGGATGGAGTTCCTAACTCCTGGCTTCAACCTGTCCCATCCCTGGATATTTTAAGCATTTGTGAAGTGAGCAACCAGATGAAAGATCTCTCTCTCTCGCTTTCTCTCTCTCAATTGCTCACACTTCCTTTTGAATAAATAAATCTTCCAGAGACCCGGAAGAAGCTCCTGGCTCCTGGCTTTGGATCGGCTCAGCTCCAGCCATTGTGATCACTTGGAGAGTGGATCATCGGATGGAAGATCTTCCTCTCTGTCTCTCCTCCTCTCTATCTGCCTTTCCAATAAAAATAAATACAGCTTTTAAAAAGAGTCTATATGGCAAGAAAAGGGTTGTAGATCAAGTTTACATTATAAAGTTGCATGGACACAGAGATGTTTAGTGTAAACATGTACTGGAGAAATAAAAACTAGAGAAAAACAGACAAAAAACAAAATAGAAAAAGCAAATTTTTGCTTCAAGTGGTGTACTTGAAGTTGATTTATAGCTAAACTTTAAAAAGCTTGCTTTAATGCTGTTGAGATGTGATTTTCACTATAAGCAACACCCACAATGAAACAAAAAATATTGGTGTTCATTAGAGCGATGGTTCAGGGAGGGTAAAACAGCACCCGGGGGAGGTACAACAACCTCCCTCCCTCTCCCTGCACCCAAGGCTGGTTGCTGCATGACACACAGCCGTTTTGGCCAAGCAGCCAAAGCCTGGTGCTAAGGGACTGCGACTCCTTCTGCTTCTTCAACTTCTTCATCATGCCCCTGGTACTCAGGGCAAGCGTCTCACAGGGTCACTGTTGCCCATAGTGGCCATCAGGGGTAGATGTGCCCATACAATAATCATGAGGGTCTCCCCCACTCCATTTGACACTTTCCTGGATGCCAGGCCCTGTGGGAAGCTCTTTGAATCCTCAGAGCTACCTTATGAGGAAGGCACTTTCCTTATGCCCACTTCACAGAGGGAAGATTGAGGCATACAGGACCTGGAGGGGAGGCTGGAGGAGGCAACAGAGCAGCTAGTAAAATGCCCTGGACTCTGCTTCTAGAACCCCTGATCTGTGAGCAATGGGGCTGTGGACTCAGGTTCCTCAGATTCAGAACCCAGCCTGGGGAGTGTCTGACCCCTGTCAGCACATGGCACACATGGGAGGCCTTGTCTGGCACTTGCTGGTGTCCACCAAGGACACATAAACCCACCTCCAAGGCACTCAGGTGCGCAGGCCTGGGTTGCTGGCCAAGCCCAGAGCTCAGAACCCTCCAAACCAGGGCACCTTGTTCCTCTACCTCACATCGGAGGCTGAGCGCAACCCCCAGAGGCTGCTCTCCACCTCTTCTGCCTCCCCTTCCAGTGGGGGTGGGGAAAATTTTGCTTAGCCAAGGGCCATGGCAGCATGAGAGCGTGACAATGGGACAGCATGGAAGTGTGATGGCGTGAAAGTCTGACAATCTTGGTCATTGCAGACATTTAGCAAGGTGACCAACAGACTCTCTCCTCTCTCTCTCCCTCTGCTCCTCAAATGATTAAAAATCAGTGGAAGAAACATTATATTCTCACAGTCTTCTATCCCAGGCATTCACTGGCTGTTACTAACAACTGTAGGAAGAAACCATTAAGGTCATGGTTTTATGGATGAGGAAATAAAGCCTTGGGGAGCTAAGCTGCTTGCCCCCAGGTCACACAATCAAAAGAGTTGATCAGTCCAAGGCCCTGCAGCTCGCTGTTGAAAATATGTCACAGCACATTCTGGAAACTGTGTTCAGTAAGCTGTGAATAAAGAAATCACTGATTTCCTGTGGAAGCCACACTAGAGGCATCCCTTCTATTCTGAAATGTTTCAGATGACGTGGCCTCTCCCTCAGATTTTGTACAGATTCCGGCCTATTTGTGTAGCCCATATTGAACTTGCAAGAGAGTTGGGGGGGTATTATGTCACACTGCATTATTTTCTAGTTAATCTCAGACCACTGGGCTAATACTCAGAGCCGGAAAGAACCAAAATTAGTTTGTATTCTCATTAAATCCTTCTGCACCAAAGATGCGACTTGGTTTTTGAAAGATGATCTACCTTGCCAGAAGTCATTACTGTCCTAAGAGAAATGTGGACTTTCAGAATTATACAACGACAGTTCAGGAAGCATGTGGAAAATGGGGCAGGCATCACTGAGACAGTTAAGTGCACGACTTGGCATGCGTGCCTCCGTCCTGTATCAGAGTGCCGGGGCTTGAGTCACTCTTCGACTTCTGGTCCAGTTTCTTCCTAACGCGCATCCAGGAAGGCAGCAGCCAAAGCTCAGGTACTTGGGTCCCTGCCAGCTACGCTGGGCACCTGGGTTGAATTCCAGGCTCCTGACTTTGGCCTGGGGTGGCCCTGGCTACAGTGGGGAATCAATCAGTGGACAGAGGAACTCTCTTTCTCTATCACTCTTCTAAATCAATAAAAAGAGAACCAAAAAAAAAAAAAGTTTAAAGGGCATGGGAAGTGAAATTAAAAGAGAAATTCAGGGGCAGACATTGTGGCAGAGTGAATTAACCTGCTGCTTGGGATGCCTGCAGTCCATATTGGAGTGCTTGGGGTTCAATACCACCTCCACTTCCCATCCAGCACATCCTGAGAGGTAGCAGAGGACGGCTCAGGGAGTTGAGTCCCTGTCACCCACATGAGACTCAGGTGGGGTTCCTACCTCCTGGCTTTGGCATGGCCCAGCCTGGTTGTTGTAAACATTTGGGGTGAGTGAACCAGGGAATGAAAGATCACCTCTCTCTGCCTTTAAAAAGGGGTTGCATGTAGAATCTGACCCTTTTTTTTTTTTAAACAAATGTCAAACCAAATGGGCTGTTAGGACCTGTTTACAAGCAGGATAAAATCCCTTTACATAGGACAGAGTCAACCCCAGATCCCTTTATTGGCTGAAAGTGATTCTGTTAATAAAAGATTATACAATAAGATCAGACTCTTGCTTCATTAGTCTTGGTTTAATAAAGCTTTCATCTTAAAGACTGTGTTCTTTTAAACTAAATAATGATCTTGAATTAATTGAGCATACCACACCACATTAATAAAAGGGAGGCTAAACTCCATTTCTGATGACAAAGGAAAGGAAAAGTCTCCTAGTAACCAGAATAGAATTGAAACTCCCTCAGCTTGGCCAAAACGGGTTTTTCAAACCCCATGAAAAGTCATGTTCAAAGGTAAGATCTCAAAATATTGCCTTAAAAACTAGGGCCAGGTAAAAAAACAACCATAATTATCACCTGTACTCAATATGATCACAAAAAGATCCCAGCCAGCACAGTAAAACAAGAAGGAATACAAGGCATAGAAACCAGACTACAAAAGAGTCTGCAGAAAAATCATTATAATTGCAAAGAGCTCACTATTATCATATCAATATACAAAAGTCAACATCATTTCCATAAACCAGCAAGACTCATTTAAAATATAAATTTTTAAAAGGGTATTACTTCCAATAGCAACAAAATTAAAAGCCTGCCCAATGATAAAGCTGACAAGAGATAAGCATGATCTTTACTGGGGAAATTATAAGCTTCATTAAAAGAACATTAAAGAAGATTTCAATGAATATGAAGGAGATAAAATGCCCAAATTTAAACATATCCACAGATGAGGGATGTTCACAAAGTTCACGGAAAATGTATGTGATAAAACACGATGCCCAGATTTCAAAACTAGGTGTACCACTAAATTCCATTTTCCCACAAGGTCTTTGAAGAGCCGTATGCATGGAACTTGCTGGATGACAAGACAAGCAGATCAAAACACTGCAGATGGGAAGAACTGGATGCACTGGTCAGAATGGAACTGGGAGCTATGTGGGGTAGATGCACTTCCCCCAATTCAGGACTGCCTAAATCCCAGGCCTTCTATTGAGTTACTTAGTTTCATTTGAGAGGCAGAGAAAGAGACAGCACCCCATCTTCCCCCAGTTCATTTGCATGTGCTCTGGCGTGGGGGTGGCATAGGAAGTAGGGCTGAGTGGCAGAAATCCAATCACTTGAGCCATTGCTGTTACCTCCCAGGGTCTGCAAAGCAGGAAGCTAGAGTCAGGAGCCCCAGCCAGGACGGGAAAGAAGGTGCTTCACTTTGGAGTGTGGGTGCCCTAAGTTCTGGGCCAAATGCTCACCTCTGGGTCTTACAATACCTCCTACAGGTGGAGAGGAGGACTGGGGTCCTTGGGACCCGGGACAAGATAATGGTAAGCTCCCCAGGTACTTATCCAGGCCTAGGGGCTGGAGAAGTTGGTGACCTGGAAACTTCGATGGAAGCAACCACTACAATACTCCAGGGAAACCCAAAGGACTAGCAGAGGGGCAGCCTAACAAGATGGAAACCTCTGGACACCTGCAGCACTTCTGCAGCCAAATAGCCTATCTCCACTCCCAGCAGCCTGGAACCTGCACTTCCCCTCCTGGATGTGGGGCCCTCCTGCCCTCCACTGGGGTGGTGACAGTGGAGTCCAAAGGAGCCTCTGCCAACAACCCAGCAAGAAGGAGCTAACCTCATCCCCACACGTGTACCTGGGTTGTCCCCAGTAAGAAATTGGAGTCAGGGCAGAGTTGCTGAAATGAAAGGCTTAGCAGCATTTGAGAACCATCATCATGGCATTTTGTTGCAGTGGATGAAGCCACTGCTTAGGATGCCAGCATCCCTCATGAATGCTGGTTCTAGTCCTGGCTACTTCACTTCTGATCCAGCTCACCTGCTAATATCACTGGGAAAGCAGCGCAAGATGGCCCAAGTGCTTAGGCCCTGCCACCCAAGCTGATGGAGCTCCCGGCTTCAGCCTGGCCCAGCTCCGACTATTGCTGTCCTTTGGGGAAGTGGCCCAGTAGATGGAAGCCAAGAGTCTTTCCCTTTCACTAAATCTGCCTTTCCTATAAATAAGATAAATCTTTTTAAATTACATTTTCAAAGACAACATTTGCGAACTCATAACTTGCGTGAGAAAAGACAAAGAACAGACATCAACTCCAAGATATCATGAACATCCGCATCATCTCACCAGGATTTTAAAGCACGCATCACAAGATGCCTTAGGGAGGAAAATGAGCAGGTTTGAGACAAATGAAAACTGTGCAGAGCAGCAGAATACATAAAGACAAATCAAGTGTAAATGGTAGGAGAAAGCATACAACCTCTGAAGCAAGCAAGCTTTCTACCAGAGCTCAACAACAGAAATGAGAACACAGAAGAACATGATCAATAAAGGTGAGGCTAGAACAGCATCAATCACCACACTGCACGCGAGAGAGAAAATAGATGGGAAAAGGAAAACGAACAATCTCAGGGTTTACACAACAGCAACAGAAGACCTGGAGTTCGTGTCTTCAGAGTCACCAAAGAAGAGAATGAGATGGGGCTGAGAAGCCATATGGAAAGAAAGAATGGCTGAAAATGGCCCAAACTTGCGCATGTGCGTACTCACACACACCTGTACAGGTTCAAAAAACTGAACCTCAACTAGAATAAACCTGAAGAGAACTGTGCCAAGACACATAAAAATTGAACCTCTGGGGCACAGCGTGGTGGCCTAGCAGCTAAAGTCCTCGCCTTGAATGTGCTGGGATCCCATATGGTCGCCGGTTCTTACCCCAGCAGCCCCACTTCCCATCCAGCTCCCTGCTTGTGGCCTGGGAAAGCAGTCAAGGACAGCCCAAAGCCTTGGCACCTGTGTGGGAGACCTGGAGAAAGTTCCTGGCTCCTGGCTTCGGATCGGCGCAGCACCAGCCGTTATGGTCACTTAAGGAGTGAATCATCAAACAGAAGATCTTCTCTGTCTCTCCTCCTCTCTGTATATCTGACTTTACAATAAAAAAAAAATTGAACATCTGAAAACTTTTGTGCATCAGAAGAATTATTGAGAAAGTGAAAAGGCAAGATAGGAGTGGGAAAAACAGTTGGCACATTATGTATCTATAATCCAGAACAAAAGAAAAAGCCCTTAAATTATAGCTCTTACAGCAACAACAAAATGCAGTCTAAAAATCGGCAAAGAATGTGCAGAAAGGCAAGTGGTCACGAAGCCCACAGAAACATCCACAGGATCGTCAGTCATTAGGAAAAATGCCAACAGAAGCCACAGTGAACTGTGGCTCCTCACCTACTGCGATGGCCGCTAGAAACAACTGCTGGCTGGGATAGCAGAGTGCCTGGACTTGACTCCTTTTTCCCCAGGTGGGACACTTAGACTGAATTCCTGGCCTGGCCCAGTCCTAGGAACTCCATACAAGGATGTGGAGAAGTCAGAGCCCTCATAACCTGCTGGTAGGAATGTTCAATGATGCAGTCACAGTGGAAGAAGAATTGGCTGTTCTTCCAAAAAAGTGACCTATACAGTTGTCAGGTGACCCAGCAAGCCCTCTTACAGGTGTATTTCAAAAAGGCTTGAAGTTAGACTCACATACTTGAACACAAGTGTCTCTAGCAGCGCTATTCATGTGCCCAAAGATGGAAACAACCTAATGTCCATCACTGGATGGATGGGCAAGCAAATTGTGGTGTCTACATACAATGAACATTACTCAGCCACAAAAAGCAATGAGATGCTGACAAAAACATATGTGATAACATGGAGGCAACAGCAAGACTCTGTGCTAAATGAAAGAAGTCAGGTACAAAATGTCACCTCTTAAATTATCTCATTTCTATAAACGTTCCAGAAGTCATTGAAATTAAAAATAGATTGATATTTGCAGCAGGTGAGGGGTAGAGGAAAATAGTTTCTCAGTGGGCTTTTATTTTGAAGTGATTAAATGTCTTGGAACTAAGATAAGAAGTGCTGTTATCACAACATTTTAAACAGTTTTATACAACGTTAATTTCATCTCAGCTTTTTTTTTTTAAAGATTTACTCATCTTCCTTGGAAAATCAGATATACAGAGAAGGAGAGAGACAGAGAAGATCTTCCATCCATTGATTTACTCCCCACGTGACTGCAACAGTCAGAGCTGAGCCAATCTGAAGCTAGGAGCCAGGAGCTTCTTCCGGGTCTCCCACGCAGGTGCAGGGCCCCAAGGTTTTGGGCCGTCCTTGATTGCCTTCCCTGGCCACAAGCAGAGAGCCGGATGGGAAGTGGGGCAGCTGGGACTAGAACCGGTGCCCATATGAGATCCCAGCGCACGCAAGATGAGGACTTTAGCATCCTGGCTACTGCGCTGGGTCCTTCATCTCAGTTTTTAACATTCCTGACTCTTATTATTGTATTGGAGCTGTGTACATAAATTCCTTTCTTTCTTTTAAGTAAAAGACTTGCTTATTTATTTGAAATGTGGAGTGAGAGAGAGAGAAAGAGAGAGAGAGAATGAATCTTCCCAAATGGCTACAACAGCAGGAACTGGGCCGAATCCAAACAGAGAACCTCGATCTTTATCCTGGTCTCCCGTATCAATACAGGAGCCCAAGCAGTTGGGCCATCTTGCATTGCTTTCTCAGGTGCATTAACAGGAAGCTGGATTGGAAGCGGAGCACCCAGAATTTGAACTGCTAGCAGGCAGTGGCTTAACTTGCTATGCCATAATGCTGGGCCTTGCTAGTGAATTTCTTTATGTTGTTATTCTAAGGAGTACATACTGAAATTTGGGGAATAGAGTAAAAGATTATAATGTCTTAAATTTCATTTTACATCGTCCAAAAAAAAAAAAAAGGTAGATAAAATTAAAAAACAGATGTGGAAAGCTGCCCCCAATTGGTGGATCTGGATAATGACCACGCATACAACCTTTTTTGTTTGAAACTTTCTGTGAGTTTGAAATGACTTCAAAATAAATGCTACAGGAAGTATAATTAAAGAGGCATAAGGAGACAGTGAGAAGAAAATTCAAACCACTAAAAGACATGAACTACAAATGACTGACATCTGTGATATATAAAAACACCTACCCATTCACCAGAGGAAGGCAATCTAATAAAAACAGGCAAACAGTAAGAACAGGCATTTAACAGGTACAGAGACACAACTGGCCTACAAACGTGTGAAAAGATGCCCAATCTTACTAATAATAAGAGAAATGAAAATTACAGTCATAAACGCCATTTTACACCCACCATATTGACACAAAGTTAAGTCTGGTACTACTAAATCTTGATGAAGTCTGAGAACAATGGCGCTCTAAAGCTATTCATGATAGAACGTAAAAGGGCGCAGCCACTTTGAGAGACTGAAGCTACCTGCAGCCTGCAATTCCACACATCCTCTCCCCAAAAAACTTGTACATCTGTGCAGTCAGGGAAACCTCTTTGCACCTGTACACACTGAATCAGTGTTACAAAGTTCATCACAACATTATTATGCAAGGAAAACTTGGAAACAATCTAACTGTCCAAGGAGGATAATGAATAGACACCTCACTATAATTCTGTATACATGTGAGAAGGCATGAACCAATACAAATATTGGATGAAGACTCCCCTTTCCCCAGTAACACTGCACAAGACAGGGATGTTGAGAAGCTTACACTGTGATGCCGTCTGTAAACACTACAAAGAAACCAGTACAAGTGATCAGTAGGGAATTCATGGAGGAAAAGGAGGGAACCTACAGTCCAGGAGGGATATTTTGGGGCTTCTGACCTATCTAGCAATGACTAATTTTTTAATCTCTCAGGTGGGAATCCAACTACTCAGTGCAATTCCTTATTCCTTTTCAGATGCATGGTATATTTTACAATCAAATGTCAGAGGCCACCAGATTCAAATATTTTTCTCCACTCAGACAAATTCAAGCTACCTAGCTGCAAGAGTGTCTGTCCATTTCCAGCTGTGCTGATTTCTGTATCGTGGCTCTTGAGGATGATTAGAAAGTTCACCGTCATGACAAAGCAATCTCAAAATCGGCCCCAACTTTCCCACAGGTCTTTTTGCAATGCCATGGAAGAACACTGGGGGGTGCTATTTCATCACTTAGAGGCCTGGTTGTGTTCCCTCCCTCTAGGTCATTTGATGTAACAGAGGACAACAAAAGGAAAGTTGGGGGACCTGGAAGTCTATGTCCAGTTTGTCTTCCAACCCTCCATGTGGTCTCAGGCCAGCTGTATCCCCTTCGTGTCCTTTCCTTCATCTGTCAGGCGAAGCACAGAGCCTTCTCCAAGAAGTCTTTCAGAGAGGAAATTATGTGATCAATAATTCTCTGTAATAAGTCACGCCTGGACGCATGAGTTGTAGTGAATGCTGCGAGATGCTCACAAAATCTTGATGAGACCCAAGGGATTGAAATAAACTCATGGCTGCCTGTGTGGGAAGAATGACAGGAAGCTGCTCTCCTAGAATGGAGACATACTTCTCGTCATAAAGCAAATGATAGCTTAGCTCCAGGCAGGGTGCCCTTCCAGATGAAAGAGAAGGGAAGAATGAGTTTTATATACAGATTCACGTTTTTCCTACAGAAGGAGACCACCCCACTTATAATTCAGGCCCATGACAATAAGCAAGTTTACCTTTATGATCACCTTGAAATTATTACACTCGGAATCGTCCTCTTGCTGGTCTTGCTTTTCACAAACTGGGTTCTACGACACAAAGAAATCAACACGTCATCAATCAGATATGACACGCGGATCAGGGAGCACACCCAGAGCGTGTCTACTAGGTGGTCAGTGTTTTTACAGCAGGAATGTGAAATTAGGTTCCTTGTAGAGATGGCATTTAGCTCCATTACCATGTGTCAAAGATAAGAGAAAGGGCTTATTAAGTAGTTAGCAAATGTGTAATTTACTTCACACTTGGCCCCATCTACAGTGTACAGTGCCTACAGGGAAGAAGGATGTTTTGCAATGAAGAAACTGTTGTGGAGTTGTTCAACATGAGCTCTGCTAAAGCCTTAATACACTGGTCCTACTACCCATCTAGTCGTCGTCCTTATACACAGCCTCTTCTTGTCTTACTGGGCTCTGATGGAGTATTTGGGTTAGACTCCACACATGCTGGTTGCAAGCCTCTAACACGTCTTATTAAAAATTGAGAACAGAGAGGAAAAAGCCTTTGAGAGTTGTGACCTAAAGATGTGGTAACAAACCTAAGAACTGGAAGTGAAAAGGAGGCATAAAGGGTTCCTTCTCGTCCCTTCCTCCCCTGGGGTGTCAGTGTGCCCCACAAGCTTAGGAAGCAAAGCGGGGATGACAAGACTCCACACCTATCATCACGTCTGGAAGCCAAAGACATTGGATGATAAGGTTGTGGTGACTTGGGGGAGCCGGGTGGTTGAGACCTGGAGTAATTGGGATGAAAGCAACATGAGGCTTTAGTGTGCCCTCAGGGAAGGGGGCAGAGGGGGGAGGGCCACATGGCAGTACTGGCACATTCAGTGGTCAAGGAGGCGGTAATGGCAATTGTGCAAAGGAGATGGCCATGGTGACTGGGACACTGGTGATGCTGAAAAAACTAGCAACTGGAGCAAAAGCATAAATATAAGGAGGACAATGGAATCCACCCTCAGAGGACAATGGAATCCCTGTTGGAGAACCAATGTTGGAAGGGAAACAAAGAGCATGGAAATGCACCATTGTAATTGCAGAGCAAAATGAACTTCTGAGTTTTAATTTTATAGGCAGATGTGAACTGCTCAATGACAGGGGCGTATTTTAAGAAAGTGTTGTTGGATGATTCTGTTGTGTCAATGTCACAAAGTGCACTGACACAAGACCTCGCTAGACAATGTCACTTCAGGGGGCCACCACCACTGGGGCAATCCAGAGTCGAATGGCTTGATTGAAATGCCATTATGCAGTATACATTTATCTACACATCTATAAAAATTTAGACTGGATGGCTACCAGGTCATAGATTTATGCACCTGTTTTCTAGTCCTGTATGCTGTAAAGGTCTAGCAGTCATGACCTCATCAGGAAGGAGCTCCCTGAAGGCGTGGATGTCACTTCCTAAAGTCCTTGCTACTACAAAGGGAGCCAGGGCTCCTGGACAGGAGAAATGGGAGCCTGCCACACCACCTCCTTCCCTGCATGCCTGAAAAGATGCTCACACTGAAACTTTTCCTACCAAGAAAATAGCATCCTTTTGGTGAGGGCTTCTATTGGCAAAATCTGGAGCAGTTTGGGTATTTGAATAAATAATGGCACCAAGGGATACAACTCGTTGAAGGAGGAATCTGTGAGTTCATTCCACTGTAAGTTTATGAATGGGTGACTAAAAAGAGAAGAGACAGACAGTCCTTACAGAAGCTGATGGTGAAAGCAGAAGGGCCTGCAGAAATCGCCTGAATGGGCCACCCTGGGGATGCAAGTTAATTCAGGCTTTTACTCTTGCTGTGAGGATTCATGAGGTGTGGTTCTGTTGGTGTCAGCTTAGACAGTCTCCCTGCCACCCCCCCCCCCCCAGTGATGGTCAATTACAAGCAGAAACGGAGGGTTTTTCTGATGGAGAAACTGAACAGACACCAACTTTTCTGGGTTGCTGAGGCTTACGTTGCAAACCAAGGGACAGGCTGAGTGTGTCTGTTCCTGGGACGATGCAGCAGACACAGCACAGCATTCTTTCTGGGGAATTCTGGCAGAGATCGCATGGCCTCCAAGACTAAGAACATGCTATCTCTGGAGCTAGTGCAATGGCTCAATTGGCTAATCCTCTGCCTGCATGAGCTGGTATTCCATATGGGCACCTGTTTGTGTCCTGGCTGCTCCACTCCCCATCCAGCCCCCTGCTTGTGGCCTGAAGAAGCAGTAGAGGATGGCCCAAAGTTTTGGGACCCTGCACCTGTGTGGGAGACCCAGAAGAAGCTCCTGGCTGCTGGCTTCAGATCAGCTCAGCTCCGGCTGTTGTGGCCACTTGGGGAGTGAATTGGTGGATGGAATATCTTTTTCTTTGTATCTCCTTATCTCTGTAAATCTCCCTTTCCAATAAAAAATAAACAAATCTTTTAAAAAGAAACCTGATCCAATTCAAAGTTTACCTTTATGATGCCAGGGTGCCCTGAGACATGTGTTTCCTGATAGGGGACTTGCTGACATGTTTGAATCTTTGGAGAGCTTTCCTTTCCATCTTTCCTTTCAATATTTGTTCATTTATGTTCATCTTATTTTGGAAAGGCAGAGAGACAGAGAACAGATGGAAAGAGATCTGTTTGCTGAGTTATCCCTGACATGTCTGCCAGAGTTGGGGCTCAGCCAGACTGAAGTCAGGAGCCCAGAGCTCAAGTCAGTTCTGCCACATTGAGTGTGCCACTTGTAATACCTACTGCATCACCTGTATCTGTGTTCCTAGACCACCTGCTGCATCCCAAGGTGCGCATGAGCATCAGAAATGGAGCTAGGACTCAAAACCGGGCACTCTGACACGGGACATCAGCACTGTAAGCATTGGCTTAACCTGCTGTGCCACAACCTTCATCCTTCTGGGGGTTTTAAAGTTCTGCGTTGGTGAATACAGCATAGTGCTGAGCGAGTGGATTTGATGAGACCCGAAAACCCTGCCCCCGCCCCACACCTGCCTGGTGTCGCCTTCAGAATGACCTGGAAACATACAGGAGCATCCCTGAGTTCTATCAGCTGTCCTGGTAAATTCTCAGACCCAAAGAGGGGGTTGTGGGAACCCTGATGACACCATGGGGAACTCAGAAGGGGGACCCTCTCCGATGGCAGGAAGCAATCTTGCGGAACCTTCACCCACAATATCTGATGCTAACTCAGCTTGACAGTGTCTGAACAGAACAGAGCTCCCAGACACGCAGCTGGTGTGTGCAGAGTTGAAAAGTTGGTGAATGCGAGAAAAAGTCCCCAGGCAGAGACAGACTACACTCACCCCACGAAAAGAAATGCCTTTCCCGACTCACTAAAACTGTCAGGGACATGAAAGAAGGGAATCAGCCATGCGTTTGCTTATTTAAATAAATCTATAGGAACTCTGAGAAGTCTCATGCTCTAGCACTAAGGTGTCCAGCAATAAGGATTCTACTTTCGTGCTTTTTCATGCTGTGTGTATTACAGATGACTAAGTATCATGCTTTAAGATTTGTTTATGTGTAAGGCAGAGTTACAGAGAGAGGGAGAAACATAGAGAAAGAGGTCTTCTATCTGCTAATTTACTCTCCAGATGGTTGCAGTGGTCAGGACTGGGCCAAGCAGAAGTCAGGAACCTGGCACTTTCCATTTGGGTTCAAGGGCCCAAGTGCTTTCCTGGGTGTATTAGCAGGGAGCTTGTTGGGAAGCAGAGCAGCCGTGACTTGAACTGGGACCCACATGGGGATCCAGCATTGCAGCTGGTGGCTTATCTGGCTCTGCCACAATGCCAAACCCCATTATCATGCTTTTTATATAAAAGTGTGATAAAGGTAATAACAGTTTTTAGTTGTAAGTAAACAACAACAATCTGCCATAGCTATTGTGCTTGACATAGCTCAACCTTTCCTATGAAGCAAGATCACTTCCTTGGTGCGAATGAGTGGGTGCTGACAGGCAGAAGTGGAGGCCCAGATGGCAGCACTGAGGTGGGGACCCAGGTGGTGGGACCTTGAACCCGTGGTTTTGTTCCCAGAGCTCACCGTTATGTGTCCTTGGGACTGAAGCTCTGCCTCACTTTGCCTTTAGCTCTTCCTCTATGCAGCACTCAGCATCAAATGCAAAGTTGTTGCCTCATGGACCGAGACCCAGGGGATAGAGGTCCACAGTCCTTTGGATGGGCATCAGTTCATGAGCGCCTCAGCACTGGCCGTCAAGGGTATGCACCACGCAGCATTTAAGTGATGTGGTACATGCATGGTGCAGAATAGGATCCCTGATCAAGGGGGGGGCAGCCAGCATGGAAAGAGGAAAAGGCACTTCTCAGGGCAGCCATCAGGGCATGAAGAAGTTGCTTCTCCCTACATGCCTGGCCCTGAATGAAACACACAAAACACACAAATGAAACACACAAAAATTAAAACCACATCTATATCTCACACCCCAGAGAGCACAAGCTCTGGGCAGAATGAGGTGGAAGCTGGTAGAAAAAGCAGATTCCCAGGCCAAATGTCCTCCTGATGGCAGTGTTGCGTAAAGGGCAGGTGGCAAATGGGAAGGGAGTGTCTAGGCTGGGAGAGCAGAAAGAACTGCAAGTGTGGGCCAGAATGAGCAGGTGCTGGTTGGCATGGAGTATGGGCATCCTGAGATAGGGTTGCACAGGAACACACCCTCCAGGTCCAGTGTCCTCTAAAGACAGGGTGCACAAATACACACACACACACACACACACACCTTTGGCCTTGCTTCCAAACCTGGGGCCCCAGTGCCCCCATTACCCAGGAGAGTGCCACTGGTCTATTGTCACTGTGTCTGCATCCCTGAGGCCCGTGTCCTTCTTCCGTCCTCCCACATATCCTGGCTGAGAAGGTAACTGCACAGGCCTCCTAACCCAACACCCACATTTCATGCCATCTGCTATCGTAAGTTACTGCACCTGCTGTCACCTGCAATCCCATTTTCCTTTTTTGGCAAAAGGACCCTTGGAGCCTAAGACACATACCAACATCACTCTGTGCTCCATCATGGGGAGGAGAAGCTGCATCCAGGGTCCCTCTAGTGGAAATCATCCCCTGACCAAGACAGAAATCCACCTGCTGTAGCCAAGATGTTGCAGTGGCTTAAGCTGCCTTCTGTGACTCTAGCATTCTATGGAAGCAAAGGCTCAAATCCCTGACTGCTCCACTTCTGATCCAGCTTCCTGCTAACACACCTGGGAAAGCAGCAGAAGATGGCTCAAGTACTTGAGCCCCTGCCATTCATATGAGAGGCACAAATGGGGTTCTCGGCTCCTAGCTCTGGCCTGGCCCGGCCACAGCCCCTGCTGCCTTTTGGGGAGTGAACCAACAGATGAAAGATTCTCTGTTTGTCTCTCTCTCTCTGTAACTCTGCCTTTCAAATAAATATATCTGTATATACTTATTCAAATATACATTCCAATAAATATATGTATTAAAAAATTTGTTTATTTTTTATTGGAAAATCAGATATACAACAGAGAGGAGGAGAGACAGAGAGGAAGATCTTCTGTCCGATGATTCACTCCCCCAAGTGGCCACAATGGCCAGTGCTGAGCCAACCTGAAGCCAGGATACAGGAATTTCTTCCGGATCTCCCACGCAGGTACAGGGTCCCGAGGCTTTGGGCCATCCTCGACTGCTTTCCCAGGCCACAAGAGGGAGCTGGATGGGAAGTGGGGCAGCCAGGACACGAACTGGCGCCCATATGGGATCCCAGCTCCTGCAAGGCAAGCATTTTAGCCACGAGGCTACCATACTGGGCCCCAATACATGTATTTTTTGAGAATTTTTTAAAAAACATCCTGGTTTCTGAGCAGTCTTAGTGACTTGTACAGGATGCTGCATGTTTGGTTTGATTAAACTAACATAGGCAGTGCCTAACAGAGTCCAGAAATGGACATAGTCCAATTCTCAAAGCAGTATTCCTGCTCACGTGAGAAGAAAAAAATGCTGTTTTAGAGGCATGCAAATGCTTCCTTTCTAGGTACTTAAAGGATTGTTAGGCACAGACCACTGCTCTTAAGCAATTAAAGTCTACAGTGTTAGGCAGCGTCTCCATCAACACACTTGCTACCTCCTTCTACGCCTTCTACGTGGACATTTAAATGCTTGTTTACATTTCCTTCTGGATTTAAGGTTGAGCAGGTGTCTCCAGGCCCCTTCGAGACATCAAAACAGCTTCTATAAATCCTTCAGATCAAAAGATTTTATGCCATCACAAACTTTTGTTTATTTCTATTGCCCATTCAGAATACCGATGCAGTTTTCTTTCAGGTTTTCGTGAAGCTGAAGCTCAAGGGCCCAGGGCCCACCTGGTGCTGTTAGAGGCACTGATGCCTTTCTCTCAGAGTGCATCTTCGTGGGGACCACACAAAAGGTCTTCCTGAATGGGAAGGATTCCTTTAATGAGCCATTTGGAAGACTTTTTAAGATCCCTTTAGAAAGCATAGCGTGCTATCAGAACTGTTTCATCAACCCTGAATATCATGTTTAAATGGGAAGCTGAAGTGTGTCACAGCAAAGTGCACTTGGGGCTTTTTGTCATTTATTTAAACTCAGTAGGTAGTTTCCGAAGCTGTGGGCCTGCATTGTTTAAAAAAAAAAAAAACAGATTTCGAAAAGTTTTGCGTAAAAAACTTTTATCTTTTCATTTCATGTTTCACAAAGTTTTCGAAGGCTCTTAATTGTAGCACATTGGCTTATCTGTCTCCCAGAATTGTGACATGGATTTGTCAGGGGGAGTGTTGGGCTCCTCTCATGACCCTAGTGAGTGAATGAGGTAAAATTACTGCTTGAAGGGCAGGCATTGGCAAGAACGAGTTAAGCTGCCACTGGGGACGCCTGTATCCCGTATCAGAGAGCCTGGGACAGAGGCATGCCTCCACTTCTGATCCAACTTGTTGCTAATGCACCTGGGAGGCAGCTGGCCCAAGTACTTGAGTTCCTGTCACCACATGAGGGACCCAGATGGAGTTCCTAGCCCCTGGCCTCTGGCTTCAGCCCTGGTTGTTACAGGTGTTGGGAGATTGAAACACAGAAGAAAGTGTGTTTCTCTCTCTCTCTCTCTCTCTCTCTCTGTCACTCTTCCTTTCAAATAAAGGCAGACCCCATGTGGAGGACTCAAGTGGATGAGACACCAAATTTTACAAATGAGGAAGAGACAGGGCTGAAGACAGAGCTCTCAGGCACGGGTGCCATGAAGGTCCAAGACAGACTAGTGAGAAAAGAAACCATCAGCACCACAGAGCCAAGAACCCAGAGAGCACAGAGTTGTCCAAATCTAAAAAAGCAGGTATCTCAGCATGCAGTAGGGCAGAAGTCGGAAGATGGAAAATGTTGCCAGGGTTGGCATGAGATTTTCTGCGCAAGCACCTGCTCCACATGTGTCCCTCTCTCCAGCCCCATCAAAACCTGCCTTGCACGCTGGGAGCCACCACAGGCTATCTGTTAGATAGCCCCAGGTCACCTGAGGAGTCTCTCCCTGAGCTAGGCTTACCCCCAGGCCCATGACTTTGCCCACTTGAACTTGAGATTCAATATGAGGGTGCTGTGGCAGCCAGGCCTTAGTGCCTGGCGAAGGGGAAGGAGAGAGAGATGTGTTCACTGTGAACCTTGGCGGAACTCCAGCTCAGGGCCTCATGTGAGTTCACCAGGGCACTCACATAGCTCTGGGGAAATGGGAGGACAAGCTCAGCATATTTTGGGGTAAAACATTTTTGAGCCCCATGTCTAGTCTTTGCACAGCACACATTTCTCACAAAACCCCTTCTAGGCATGGATTTCTGGTGGTAGAAGGAACTGGAGTGGGGTGGAGGGCATGACACTGGGTGGGCAGGGTGGCAGCTTTCAGGGAGGGCCAGGAATGACACCCTGTTAACTTCAGGTCCTCTGGTAGAACATGGAAACCACTTCACACAATAGACCCCTGCAGGTGGAGCTTTGGCGCGCAGCAGGTAAGACATCCCTTGGGACACCTGTAGCCCACTTCAGGGAACCTGGGTTCGGGTCTCAGCTCCTTTTGCAGTCTCACCTTCCTGATGATGCACGCTCTGGGAGGCAGCAGTGATAGATTAACCCAGTGTGAGACCTCACTGAGTTCCTGGTTCCTGTCTTTCGTTTGGTGCTGTCCTAACTGTTGCTAGTACTTGGGGAATGAGCCAGCACATGGGATCTCTCTCTCTCTCTCCCTAACTGTCTGTCTTTCAAACAGATGAAATAAACACAAACTTAAAAGCCGATCCCACTGGGGGATTTTATCACTCTGGCATTATACAGTAGCTTGCTGTTCTTTTTGGTAACACACAGGAAGAGTGCTATCTCCTACTTGGATACAGGTATAAAAGCATTCAGGCATTCGAATGATACATACTTTTTGGAGTTCCTTGCTTTTTTCTGCAGAGAGTGTGATATTTCCTTTCAAAATGATACTAAGCTCTGGATCATGGGAAACAAAAGGAGAAGTAGGCCGTGAGAAAATACACGAGCTTGCCAAGGGGCATCAACAGCGAGCAGGAGGGGTGAATCCTTCAACCACCCGGCTTTTTTGAGAGAGGAGGAAAGTTCCCATTGCCCTTCCCAGGGAAACAAGCCTTTCTCTGGAACTGCGGGAGACTTGGCGAACCCTCCCTGGAATTACAGGGAAGCTGCACACACAAAGCCTTTAAAAAGCACACAGAAAATGTGTGGTATGAAAAACCCCACACATGTCTCTCACACTTTCATTTGGGGGTGGGGGCACTAAAACAAGCTTATCACTGAATTCCATTTTCCTAAGAGCTCTTCAAGGTGCCCTGCTGGTGGAGTGTCTCTGAAAGAAACACTTGTGCGGGCTGCACCTCTGAGCAGCTCCTTCTAGTCTGTCCCCCTGGAACAAGCTGGAAGAAAGCCCTGCGTGTCCCTGCCTGGCCCAATGGGGCAGGAGGATTTTCTCCCTCAGTATCCAAAAAAGCACCCTGGGGAAGGGAAGGCCTTTCAGACTTCTGCTGAAAGGCTTGAAAATAGGGAACTGTCAGAGGCAGCCAGGTACTGGTGAGGTGCCAGAGGACAAGACTTGGGCCCCCAGGGAGGAATCCTGGACTGCAGGGGTCTGACCTGCTCTCCAAGGTGAACATCTGTGGAAGATCTGATATGAAGCTAGGTTCACCCCATGCCGTAACAGTGAGTGAAAGTTAGACAAATGTAACCCACAGGCAGGCATTCACCACCACTCAGGACACCCGCATCCCTCCTCTCCAGTCCTGGCTCAAGTCCCTGCTTTGCATCTGATCCAGCCTCCTGCTGCCCCACTGCACCCTGGGCAGCAGCAGGCACTTGGTGCACCTGGATTCAGTGCTTGGCTCCTGGCTCTTGGCTCCTGGCATTGGCCCAGACCCAACTGTAGCAGGTTTTTGGGGAGAAATCTAATGAGTGGACAATCTCTCCCTTTTTCTCTGTCTTTCAAAAACACAAATTACATTTAACAAATAGAACTCTTGCCCACAAAATGTTTGGAGCACCTGAGTCTCAACCCATAGCACTTGAACTCCCTGTACCACTGCCTTCACCCCACGACAACATTGCAGGTGTTTCTGTGAAATGGCCAAGGTTGAATCTACACACACACACACACAGGAACAAAAATTCCATTCCAAACCCCTCTAATGGCACCAGCAGCTACGAGATTCTTCCAATGAGCACATTCACATGTCTGGTTCAGCCCCTGCATTCTGGAGACCTGGGTTTTCCACCTGCTCTCCTTGGCCAGTGGCCATGCAGCTGAACAGATGAACACTACAAAGACAAGGCTGAGTCACAGTTGCTGCTCCCACCTGCTGGCCTGGAAGTTGCCTGGCCTTGGGGGAGACTCAGGAGTGGTCAAGCTCATCAGCTCAAGGACCAATCCAAATGCACCTGTGTGGAGGCTGCACTCAGGACCCACAACAGTCTGACCCTGCAGCCTTGGGCTACAGTCCCGAATGTTTCCGGGATCTGGCCCTGCTCTTCCCCCAGGGTTGATCTAGCTCCTCCAGGGCAGGAAACACAGGCCCGGGGCTAGGGCAGGACTTGGAACCTAGTCTACAGTCAGGAACCCCGTGCCTTCTGAGGACTCCCAGGCTCACTGTGCCATGGGGGGGGGGGTGCCCATTCCCTAGCCTTGCTTCCCTTCTCAAAGGAGGCCAGTTGTGTCCAGCCCCTACACCTCCTCCAATACAGGAGTCCAGAGATGTTTTCCCCAAGGGTCCCAGGCACTTGTATTTTTTGTTGAAACATTAACTCAAACTACATGAAGTTGTTCAATTTCGTATATCACACATGGTATGGACTATCATGTGTTCATTCCCACAGTAGAAATGGAAGTATAGAGTATGGGGCGGGAAGAACAAAATTTTGAGCCAGGGCTGGGTTCAGAATCACTGAGTTCTGTCACTTTCCTTCAGCAAACACGGCCTGAATTTCTGCTCTGTGCCTGCTCTGGAAGCTGGACATGGTGGGCTAGGGAAGATAGATGAGCCCTGAGGCCCTCCATGGCATGGTTTCATCTTTGGGGCCTCTTCCCAGCCACCTGACATTGGACAGTCATTAAATGCTAAATGCTGTGGGGGAAAAATTAGACAATGTGCAGTTGGTCCATCCTGCATGGATGACCTTCAGTCAGTGTTGTTTGGCTATGGCTCACACAGAACCCCTATTGGATGAAAAAAAAAAGCCTTGGAAAGTATTGTGGGACTCATCAAGAGCCATTTGCTAACAACCCTGATAGCAGAAACAATGGCAGGGGCCTTATGCACCTGGTCCTGGGCACCATCAGCAGATCTAGGGGTCCCCGAGGCACCTCTCCCAATCCATCATGCATCTCAAAGGAACCAGCACCCCCAGCCCTATGGAAACCAGGAGGACACCTGGTGGAAAAGAGGACCAGGGATGACTCTTTCTTAAATAGGCACAACACCATTTAACCTGAAGAAAGAATGGTCAGACTTGTTGATAGAGACAAACTTGTCTGAAGTTGAGACATCAAAACAGATCCAGAATTCACCTATAGGAACGTTGGGTTGCAAGAAGTCAACACACGTGAGGCTCTAGTTAGTAACAGGACCTGTAAGGACCTGTCCTCCCGCAGCCTTCCACCAGTTAGTTGAGTCTGCAGGGTGAATGCAGGTGTGGGGTCCCTGGTGCTGCCCAGGGGTCCATTTTCCAGGCTCTGTGTGTAAACAAGCCCTCAGCTCTCTTCCAGGTCACAGCCCAGGAAGCCGCACTCACTATAGTGGACATAGTATCAATGAGTGGAAAGCTGCCACATGACGGGATGGTTAATGAAGGTACCTTGGCTGTCATCGCTGTCGTGAGACTCTCCGGGTTTGGTGGGTCCATCGGTGACAGAGGAAGCACAGGGAATGGAGGCCAGCAACTGCTGTAACTTCTTTTCATACACTTTTCTGGTGGAAGCTGAGGAGGAACATGGAGAATAAATGAAATCATTTTTGCGCATGGTCCTCCTGAGTTTCAGGGGGTTTCCTTACCAAGACCTTGATTCTCGCCCCTCATGTTAGAGGTCAGTCATGGCTTTGGAAATGAGGAGGGCTCTACCGTTACTCACCTAATCTCCCCTTTTCACAAACTCTTAAGGAACGTCTCGGTGGATTAGCCACAGAATCAGACCTTGGATATGTGTGACCAGGTTGTGTATAAGCTTATGGATAACAGATCCACAGATTATTCAAAGCATGCATGTCATATGAACTAAGAGAAAAACCCAGCCAAGAGAGTCAAGGGAGCAACTGGGCTTCTCACAGCTGGCAGGAGTCAGTCCATTCTCTCGGACGCCATACTTACTCATCTGTTAAGCTTAGGGCTTCTTCCCTCTTGGGGTTTTCTGCTTGCTCTGTTCCCCCATGTCTACGGTAATGGTGCTTACAGCACATGTAAGTCTTTGGAGGGAGCTCATGAATACTAAAGGTCAACCACTAGCACCTGCTGGACACCTACGTAGTACGGGGCCGGGCGAGAAGCCGAGCTTCTCCAGCTGGCTGTGAAGCTCGCAGTCACTCAGATGCTTCATGTCCACCATGGTGATAGAAGAGTGGCCTCTGTGTGACCCAGGAATCCTTGAGAGAGTAAAACATGAAGATTATTAAGATAGCCTTCCAAAGAAGTGCTCTAACTACTAGCCCACCAAAGCCTTTACAATCCCGTCTCCCCATCCTGGGAGGTGCACTGGTAATCAAACACTCATGGGCACTTCCTGCTTTTTTCTGCAATAAGCCCCTGCTGGGCTTCTATTGCATCCATGCACGCCTTTGGGTAGAGGTCACTTGGGTAAGAGGGTCAGTCTTTTCTACTCAACTCATGAAAGAAAAAAAAATCTTGCTGACAAAATGAACTCATCTTTCCACAGCTGCTCAGAAGCTCTGAGTAAGACTCAGGTTCTGAGATGTTGAGAAGTTAATTAAACGTGAACGAGATGAGAGTAATTTTTTTCGCGAGTTAAATGAAAGTTATTTATCCCTGCCCCATTTCTGATGACAGTACAGAGAGTTCGGAGCATTTGGTGATTGCGCACAGTAGTCGTTTGCACACTTGTAATTTAACTCTGAGCGTAAAGAGATGGTAGTTTTTAATTAGCCACCAGCAGACTTCGTAATTGCTGAACTGGCATCTGAAGGGAAAAAAAAAAAAAGAAGTCAACTACTCTGGCACACAAATGGATTCCTTGAAATTTGTGAAGATCTTGCTATGGCTTTCCAAAGTTGCAGGGGCTCAAGTTCAGTCAGATTGATTTGGTTGACCTTTGGGTTTCCTAAACTGACTCTTCTACTCGCTTAACATGCTGAGAAGGACAGAGTTCCCTGTCAAACATTTTAGCAGTGATTTTAATTCCGGAGTTTATTTGTTGTATCAGTGTCTATCATGTTTCGTAAGATGGCAGTAGGATCATTACCCAACACTGGAGGATCTGAACCAGTTTGAAGTAATGACTTTGCCTTTATTGGCGATCGGTCAACGTCCAATGAGGAAGAACATCACAAACAAGCTAGGACAGCTGTGAGCTGTGGTGGGTAAAAAACAGGTGGTTTGCACTTGTCTAACTGGCCAGCTCTCCCCCTTTAAAGCTGTTCTTTAAGGAGAATCACATTCTTGCACACAGTAGGTGCTTACCAAATGTCTGCTTCCTGCTTTTCTGTGTTTGGGTGCTAAATTAGTATCGTTAGGTCACTAGGAAACGACCAAGTTCTGTGAAGAAAAAGGACAAAGTCCTGCAACATGACAGATTTTTTCCCCTGAAAGCTGGCTTAGGCAGATCCTGTGACATTTGTTCTGAGAACAGCTGTCTGTTGTTTCACCAGCTTCCCCAAAATAACCTCCAAAAGAGCCCTCATCAATTTCAAGTGACACTAGACAACTGCCCAAAGGGAGCACGCATATGGAAGACAATGTCCAAATGGAATCCAACCGGGGGACGAATCCACTTACCCCTTCACATGGCTGTCTAAAGTCCATGCAGACCAGTTAGTTACTAAAGCTTGGGTGAGTGTCACTCTAGGGTTTCCACTAGCAACCAGCCCCCTTATGCCTGAAAGATATTATGGCGATCATAATCCTGACAGTGTGACATCAGTAACCCCCTTAGCAACAGATGGAGGTGGAAATCAGGTGATTCATTTCACAGCAGTGCAAACAGAGGAGGCAATGGTGGGCTTCCTAGGCACACTGTTAGGGAAAAATGTCAAGAAGGGTAGGGCCACCAATCCAGGGACTGCCTAGAAGTTGGGGAGAGAAAAGAGAACTCAAAAAACCTCAAATATCCAGGACGCCCATGGAGGAGGCCATGGGAATCAATGGCCAATTGAGCTGTATGCTCTAGGGAAACCAGAGGAGTGGAAGAAGCCGCTTAGATTCAGTAAGGATTGCTCATATAAGGGGCAAAGGAGAGGAGAGGTGGCACTGTGGTACAGCAAGTTAAGCTCTTTGTGATGCCAATATCTGGATCATTTGAATTTCAGCTGCTCCACTTCTGATTCAACCCCCTACTAATACACCTGGAAGAAAGCGCCCAGCACAATGGCTCAATGGCTAAATCCTCGTCTTACAAATGCCAGGATCCCATATGGGTGCCGGTTTGTGTCCTGGCTACTCTACTTCCCATCCAGCTTCCTGTTTGTGGCTTGGAAAAGCCATGGAGTATGGCTCAAAGCTTGGGACGCTGCATCCTCGTGGGAGATCCCGAAGGAGCTCCTGGCATCATATCAGCTCAGCACCAATCATTGAGGCCATTTGCGGAGTGAACCAGAGGATGGAAGATCTTTCTCTCTGTCTCCTTTTCTCCATAAATCTGATCTGACTTTCCAATAAAAATAAGCAAATCTTAAAAAAAAAAAAAGCTAAAGATAGCTCAAGTGCTTGGGTTGTTGCACCTGCACAGCAGACCCAGATGGAGTTTCAGGCCCCCGGCCCAGCCCACACTATTGCCACCATTTAGAGAGTTTTGAGTGGTAATCTGTGTGTGTGTGTTTGTGTGTGCATGTGTGTGTCTTTCAACTTCTCTAGCCCTGTCTTTCAAATAATTAAATGAATCTTAAAAATAAGAGAGAAGCAGGAAAGTGAGATAAACAAGAACGTCTTGCAGAACCATGGCCTGGGCCTTTCCCCACAGACCTTCCTGCGATAGTCAATACAGACAGTGCTGCCCACTTTGCACAAGAACGAGTCCTACACCTTGCACAGAGCTGGCCATTATTGTTGCTGCTTTTGTTGTGTGGAAGAAAGAATCTATCAGGCTGTTAGCTTGTGTCTTTCAAAAAAGATTGCTGAGATTGAAAAAAAAAATTAGGTGGGGCTGGCGTCGTGACATAGAAAACTAAGGCTCTGCCTGCTGTGCAAGCATGCCATATGGGTGCCAGAGATGGATGCTGGTTCAAGTCATGGTGGCTTTGTTTCTGATCCAGCTCCTGCTAATGTGTCTGAAGAAGCACCAGAGAATGGCCCAAGTGCTTGTGCCCCTGTACCCATGTGGGAGATTCAGAAGAAGCTCCTGGCTCCCAGCTTCAGCTGCTGTAGTCGTTTCGGGAGTGAACCAGCAGATGGAAGAAATCTGTCTCTCCTTCTCTTTCTGTAATTTTGTCTTTCAAATAAAAATTAATAACTCAGTTATTAATAACTCAACAGTTAGGCAAGACAAAATGATTCAATACCAGGGACAGAGGGGAACTATCAGAGAGGGCTTAAGGGAAGAGCAGTGGAGCGAGCCTGCCTGGAGTCAGATCACTTACCAGCTGGGTGGGGAAAGATGACGTCAGTGACTAACCCTGCCAGGAGCTCCTCTTTCTCTGGGAATGACTAACAGCCTCCCCATGGGGCTGTCCAGAGGAGCCAGGGGGTCACGGGGCACCTCATTAGCACTGCATGTATTCTCCACTGAACCCTAGCCTCCCAAGTTTCCATATCCAGCTTCTTGATCAGGAGGATCCACCCCTTTTGACACCTGCTCTTGGCCAATCCTAAGCAGCTGGGAAGGCTCCCTAGGGGATCCCAGGCTATGGCTCCTGGGTTTGAATAAAGCACCAGCTTCCAAACACACAACCCAAACATTTACCAACACACACAGACAGACACACCAGATTCCCCCAACAAAGGCTTGGGAAATTGACACATTTGTCTCCACCAAAGAAAATGAATGATGGGCATGAGTTATTAGGATGCAGAAGCATTTTGTTTACATTTCCCAGAATTGCTTTCAGCAAAACAGCAGCCAGCAGGTGGAACTGCTTCCAATTCAGCTGTCATACCACGGGGATGAAACGGGTGTTTCCACAATACTTTCCTGGACAGATCTGCAGGGCTTAAAACAAGGTTGAGCTCCAACATGTCTAACAGCCCCCTCCTCTGCTCACCCATGGCTGTGATACTCCTGACCAATCACATGATTCTGAAGATGTCTGTCCTTGGCAGCATCTGGAAATGTTTGGTCCCAGCATTGGCAGCACATCTATCAGTTTTCTTGTTGATTCTCTGCACGTCATTTCAGCTCTTGAAGAAAGTGAGTTTTTGTTGCCAGTCGAGTAGGTATTCTGCGTGATAAGAAGTCTAAGCCTTGAGAGCTGCCTCCTTTCATTAAAATGTGGATCCAATTTCTCTTCCCTCAATGCTGCACACTGGTATTAAACTGCAATAACAGAAATAGTAAAAGCCAGATGTCACTCCAGTCTCGGGTTTGAGGTGAGAACAATTTCCTCTGGAGTTTCATCTCTCTCCTTCCCAGCCCCAGCCTTCAGAAGGATGCACAATTTAAATGTAAATGCAATTTATATAGGGGAGCTCAGAGCCGATCTGCAGTTGCAAGGAGGAAGTCTACGCAGGCAAAGATCAGTGGCTGACAATCTCAAGTCTGCATCTCTTCCACACTCTGGATGAGTTATTTCTCCCCAAAGCCACAGGGCTGTTCAAAGCAATGGAGAACTGAGGTCTCGTAAAATTCCCCAGATACTGTGAGCTGGGTCTACAGCCGCGGGGGGGGGGGGGCAAGTTTGGGTTTCCAGAAGCTTCCCTGACTGCCCTCACTGCTGAGATCAGTAGCTGACCCAGAGCTTTCAGGTGGTGCTTATACTAAACCCCTCCCATGGGGCAAGGGTGGTCACCAATGCTATAGTTCATCTTTCCGAAGGATAATAGGAAAATGAAATGAGACTTTAGCAGAGAGCTGCAGGCACACAGGAGAGAGTCCTGCCGGGGTCAAATCTTCCTTCCAGCTGGAGCTCCCAGGGTGAGCAACAGCTTGGTAGTCATAAGGCACAGAGACAGACATCCCAGGAGTGAGGTGCTACAGCAAGGGAAGTTGGTCAGCACAGACAGGCTGAGCCATCTGGTGAAGGAGTTTGTGGGCTGGTTCAAGTCCTGGCTGCTCCACGTCAGATCCAGCTTCCTGCTGTGGCCTGGGAAAGCAGTGGAGGATGATAGCTCAAGGCCTTAGGACCTAACCCCATGTGGGAGACTTGGAAGAAGTTCATGGCTCTGGATCAGCTCAGCTCCAGCTGTTGTGGCTATCTGGGGAGCGAATCAGTGAATGGAAGATCTTTCTTGGTCTTCTTCTTTCTGTAACTCTGCCTTTCAGATAAAAATAAAGATTTTTGGGTCCGGCATGGTAGCCTAGTGGCTAAAGTCCTCACATCACATGTATCAGGATTCCATATGGATGCCAGTTCATTTTCTGGCTGCTCTACTTCCCTTCCAATTCCCTGTTTGTGGCCTGGGAAAGCAGTAGAGGAAGGTCCAAAGCCTTGGGACCCTGCACCCGTGTGGGAGACTTGGGGGAAGCTCTTGGCTCTTGGCTTCAGATCAGCTCAGCTCAGGCCATTGTGGACACTTGGGGAGTGAACCAGAAGATAAAAGATCTTTCTCTGCTTCTCCTTCTCTTTATGAAATCTGACTTTCCAGCAAATAAACAAATAAATCTTTCAGAAATAAATAAATAGGGCCTGCGCGGTAGCCTAGAGACTAAAGTCCTGACCTTACATGTGCCAGGATCCCATATGGGCGCCAGTTCAAGTTCCAGCAGCCCTGCTTCCCATCCAGCTCCCTGCTTGTGGCCTTGGAAAGCAGTCGAGGATGGCCTAAAGCCTTGGGACCCTGTACCCGTGTGGGAGACCCAGAAGAGGCTCCAGGCTCCTGGCTTTGGATTGGCTCAGCTCTGGCCATTGCAGCCACTTGTAGAATCAATGGATGGAAGATCTTCCCTGTCTCTCCTCCTTTCTGTATACCCACCTTTTCAATCAAAATAAATAAATAAATATTTTTCTAAAAGATGCTGCTGTACTTGTCTAGTTAGGATTGTCTAGCATGGATTGCACACACTTGTAAACCACTTCTGGTTGGCTTCAGAATTAATTACACCTTTTAGAGCAAATTTGCCTTCTTATGGAATCTTTCTTAAGCTAATACCAAAATTAACTGATACTCTCTGAGCCAAGGACCATACAGAAGTATCAACTTAAAACTGCCAGCTGGAGCTACCCCAGTGGTAAATGTAGCATGTAAACCTGTCGCCAGCATTCCATTGGGAGCACTGATTCGAATCCCAACTGCTCCACTTTTGATCCAGCTCCCTGCTAATAGCTTGGGAAAGCAGCAGAAGATGGCCCAAGTGATTGAGACCCTGCACCCATGTGGGAGACCCAGAAGAAGTTTCTAGCTCCTGGTTTCAGCCTGGTGCAGCCCTGGCCATTGGAGCCATTTGTGGAGTGAACCAGAAGATGGAAGATCTCTCTCTCCCTCTCTCCTTTAAATAATTAGCCTCCTATGAATCTACTGAATTTTAAGTCCCACCCATGGTTGCTTTTTTATGGCCAGATCCACTGATTTCTGGAGCCCACCTTGCTGTTGGGGTGTCTCTGGCCCGGCCTCTTTCTCTCCAACACAATAGACCATGAACAGAGTCAGCAGAAGAGAAAACTGACCAACTTCCAAGAAACGAAATGAGAGAGAGGATCACTTAATCGTCCTTTAATAACCGCAAGTGTTAGGGCCCTGAGCAGGGGCTTTCTGCCTGCTGCTCCACTGGACATGCCAGGCAGCTCCATCGTCACCACATGAAAACTGCGACGCCGGGCAAGTAAGGAAAAACTATGGCTGGTTCTCAGGGTTCTCAGGGTGGGAAGAATCACGTGACAGCAGGGAACAAACCTGGAAGATGGGCAGGGGCCGGTGGCAGTGGAGGCCCCAAAAGCAGAACACGGAGCTCTTAGGTGGCATCCTGAGCTCTGCAGCAATCACTGAGGGCTTCTTGGTGGGGGTTTTCTCATTTTGAAACTTAACGGGGCTGGCACAATGGCTCAACAGGCTGATCCTCAGCCTTCAGTGCCGGCATATTATATGGGTACCAGTTTGTGTCTGAGCTATTCTAGTTCCTATCCAGCTCCTTGCTAATGGCCTAAGAAAGCAGCAGAGGGGCCCGGCGGCGTGGCCTAGTGGCTAAAAGGCCTCGCCTTGAAAGCCCCGGGATCCCATATGGGCCCCGGTTCTAATCCTGGCAGCTCCACTTCCCATCCAGCTCCCTGCTTGTGGCCTGGGAAAGCAGTCGAGGACGGCCCAAAGCTTTGGGACCCTGCACCCGCATGGGAGACCTGGAAGAGGTTCCTGGTTCCCGGCATCGGATCGTGCACCGGCCTGTTGTGGCTCACTTGGGGAGTGAATCATCGGATAGAAGATCCTCTCTGTCTCTCCTCCTCTCTGTATATCCGGCTTTCCAATAATAATAAAAATCTTTAAAAAAAAAAAAAGAAAGAAAGAAAGCAGCAGAGGATGAGCCAAGTTCTTGGGAGCCCCTGGACCCACATGGAAAGCCCAGAAGAGGCTCCTGGCTTCAGATTGGCCAAGCTCCAGCTGTTGAGGCCATTTGGGGAGTGAATCAGCAGACGGAGATCTCTCTCTCTCCCTGTCTCTCCTTCTCTCTATAAATCTGCCTTTCAAATAAAATAAAACCCACTTAGCTGTGTTTCAAACAGAACTTCATTCCAAGCAAGTGGGGACTACAATGAAACCCTCCCCCAGCTTTCCCCCTGCTGCTATGGTTGTCAATATTTTGGCCATCTTTGTCACCCTAATGAGCAAGGGCTGACACAATGACACTTCTGCATGAGAAACAGCCCTCTAGCCACCACAGAGGAGGCAGCAGGCACGGAGCAGGGCTGGGGATGGGGTAGATCAGGCTGCAACACACCAGTCACCCACCAGACAGCCCCATCTGAGTCCCGTCCCGTCATGTGCCAGGCCCCATCCTTGGTGCTGTGACTAAAGGGGACACACAGTGTCCTTGCTTGAGCTTCTGTCCTGGGTGGGGCGGGGAGGGTGGGGGGAAGCAGATAAGCAATGAGCAAGAGGTTTTCAGAGTGCAGCTGCAGCTGAGGGGAGGGTGTGATCTCGAGCGGGTGGCTGAGGGCCATGCCTGGGTTCCCCAGGGCAACAGGAAAGTTGGGATGGGACAGGGGTGGCATGGCAGGTGAGAAGAGATGCAGACTTGGGCTCCGCTGGCCCCAGAGGGGACACAGAGGCATGGATTTAAGAAGAAAAGCCAACAGGATCTGGTGCATAGAGTGCACCAGATTTCTGGCTTAAATATCTGGGGGGGCCAGGGGTACTCTACACTGAAGCAGGGAAGAGGGGTCACCCCACATGGCTCCAAAGCAAAGGAAGTCACTTCTATCGTCACCCATTCAGCTTCTGGACCAGACGATTGCCCTGGGCAATGCCGGGTGATGCTCACCTCCACCACCCCTAGCCCTCTGCAGCTGCCACCAGCCCACCTCCTCCTCTGGGGACCCAGAGTGCAGAAGGACACTCCTGGATCCAGGTTAGCAGGTCAGGACAGCAGAAGAGACAGCAGATATGCAACTATGCATACAGCACCCTGAGGTGGCAGGGGTGGGGTGGGTGGCAGGTACATCAGCTGGTCAGTGGGAACATGGTGTCTGCCTCATAGGTTGAAGGGGTGCTCCGAAGCTGCTTGGGACTTGGCCCCCTCTATTCAGGGGAACATCCAAGATGTATAGGGGTGAGATGGCTAGGAGGCAGTGGGCTGGTCTGAGGTGACAATCTTCTTTCTGCCTTGCCCTGGGACTTCAGCATGGTGGACAACCTTCCTGCAGTGGCAGCTGGGGTGGGAGAAGGAAGAGACCCCCACCCTGGGGCCAACCTGCAGGGATGTCATAGCAGGCTCAGGCAGGTGGCTGTTTCCACTCTCTCCTGCCCTCGCTGCATCTCCTCCTACCTAGAAGGACAATTTTTTCTAGTTGTCTAGCTGGGGGAGCGGGGGGAGCTACAAAGGCGGGGTAGGGGGAGTACAAGGATGGGGACGGGCATTCAGGGTCACCGTCTGGGAATGAATCCTGGACAGCAGGAGGCTGCTGCGCTCACTCCTCGTCCCTGCCATCCGTCACCCAGCCAGGGAGGTCGGCAGCCAGGCTGCGAGCGCCTAATGAAGACAGAGAGGTGGCTCTGGCTGTGCGCAGGTGTCGCCTCCCATTACCAGGTAAGGTGACATTCCAAAACACCTCATTACCGAGCAGACGCGGGACAGGGCTGGGGCGCATATTGATGACAGCGGGGCCAGCCAGCGTCTGTCTCAACTCCTGAGAGAGCCAGCCAGAAGCGAGAAGCAGGCGTTCCCCAATGTCAAACCTTCTGCCTCTCTCGGCAGAGAAAAACGAATTCTTGCCGTCCCTGACCCCGGGAAGGTCAAGTTGCTGCCTCTGCCGTTTGCAGACCCCAGGGTCCTCCCCCTCAGGCCCCCTTCCCTCGTGGGATGGCCCAGTGGGAGAAGGACGTAGTGCTGAGTTCCCAGTCCCGAACAGATCCAGAGTCCACCCACTGTTGCTACGGAGGTAGGCAGCAGCCAGGGATGAGGGCAGGTGGACGGGTCGCTCTCCTGAGACAGGGCCAACCTTCCCAACCATCGCCTTGGGGAACCAGGAACGGTAGACGCAGCTCCCGAAGCCAGGGACGAAGCGGCCAACGGAAGAGCCACCTTCCAGGCACCCACGCACGCCCACCCCAGCCAACCAAGTGCACCCCACTGGGCCCTGCAGCCCCGCAGCCAGCTGGGTGCCCGCGCAAGCGCACTGGGCGACCGCCCTCGACAGCGGGCGCCCCCGCCTCCGCGCCTCTCCTTTTGAAACCCGCAGCAGACGGAACTCGGCTTAAAAATAACTATTTTGACAGTTCCGATGTAAATATGTGAGTGACGCGTGGGGCTGTTTTGCCTTCACACTTTCCCTCACCCTTGGCTTCCCTACCCCTCAGCCCCAGCAAGGCTGCGGCGCAGATGACGGAAGAGCGTCCCCTGCAGGGTGTTCTCCGAAATGCAGTCGCAGGACGTGGCTTGCGCAAGGGCGCTTGGCCACTGGGGGCGCCGTGAAGGTGGCGCCTGATCCCTTTGACTGCCCCAAACTGCTCGTGGGGCGGTAAACATAATGATGCACAATGTCTCGTCTCTGGCTGAAGAAAGGAGAAGCTATCGAGGGCGAATCATTCAATCCTGCCCTCCCTATACCATTCTGGTACATTTGACCTGTATTTTCTAAATTTCTCCTCCATGCCCAACGCAGAGCTAGTTGCAGGAGCACCTGTGAGATATGCAAAAAGCACACTTGCCAAGTGCATCCTGAGCACCTGCTGTGTGCCCCACATGGAGTTAAGTAAGCATCTGAGCCCCTGCGACCTGGTATGGGAGGTCCTTGTGGGAGGGAGTGAATGTCGGTCCCCTGCATGCAGAGCCCAGAGGTTGGACTGCTCCAGGCTGCCCCAGTGAAAAAAGAAAGCTGACAGATCTTCCCTCCATAAGCAGCTGAATGGAAGGGTGGCAGAGGCCGAGTTCTACCAGCTCCCCAGGTAAAGGAAGCCAGATCTAGGCAGACAAGCCTGTGGGTACCAAGATTGTTGTTGGAGCCCAGCCTTACAATAACATAGCAGCATTAAAAAAAATTAATTTATTTGAAAGGCAAAGTGGCCTTTGGAGAGATCTTCTGTCTGCTGGTTCACTCCCCAAATGGCTGCAATAGCCAGGATTGGGCCAGCTTGAAGCCAGGAGCTCCAATCAAGATTTCCTCTTGGATGACAAAGACCCAAGTCATTGAGCCATCCCCTGTGGCCTCCCAGGCACTTTGGCAGGAAGCTGGATGGGAGGTAGAGTGTCTGAGATTCCAGACACTGCAGCATGGTATGTGAGCAGTCCAAGAAGAGGCTTAGCCAGCTGTGCCACAGCAACTTCAGCGTGGCCAGCCTGCACTGCCTTGCTCCAGGCCCACAATGGGACCAAAGGAGCATCTTAGGATGTTTCCGAGGGTTCTCTCTTGTCTCTGTGGGAGGGGGTGGGAGGAGATAGCAGGAGAGGAACCAGAGAAAGGAAGAGGAAGGAAGGAAGGAAGGAAGGAAGGGAGGGAGGAAGGAGGCAGTGGGGTGAACCAGCATCTGTGTGTGCACACACGTAGAGCCAGGCTGAGCCATGAGGTGAGTGAAGTTCAGGGCCAGAGCTACTCCAGAATGTGTCCCCTTGCCCCTCAGCAAGATGCCTACTGACACTCTCAACCTCCCCCTCCAACACTGCCCCGCATCCTACCAGCAACTGCCTCAGTGGAGAATGAGATGTAGTCACCCCCCTTGGGCACTGCCTGATAGCTATCCCATGCTTCCTCCCTCCTGGTTTTATCCCAGGGTCCTGGAAAGAGAGAAGGCAATAAGGAAACTTCAGGTAGCAGCCTCACAGTGGTGGTGGGGGGACAATGGGGTGCAGATTCCAACATGACAAGAGATGCTTCCCGTGGCACCTGCTGGCAAGGTCACCCTCTCTGCACACACGCTCATGGGCAGACTTCCCAAGGTGCCGCAATAAGGACAGAAGCTTCCTCGGGATCTGTGCCCAGAATATTTTCTTCTCCATCCTTCTGGGCTCCACTCTGATCCCATCTCTGCTGAGAAGCCTTCCCTGATCCTTTTGTGTCCCACAGATAATGCACTCTCAAGCCCTAACTCTGCTGAGGCATCATCCTGCAAGCTCTGCTCTTTGTCACACAGCTTTGGTTGAAATGGTCAGTTCCTTGAGGACTGGACCAGGGCCACACTGCCCTGCAGTTCATCCCGTGGAGTGAAGGTTCAGAGATTTACTGCCAGGGATTTAATCACCAGGTGGTGTGCAGTCCACATTTCCTTACGTGGGGGGTAAGTCCTGGGGTGCAGATGGCAGCAGGGTTGAGGGCAGGTTTCCCAGCTCACTCCTGAACATCTAGTGGCTTGGAGTGTGTATCAGCACCAGTGTCTGGGCCAGGAATCAGGTGGGCGAGCAAAGGCAATCACTCCTTTGGGAGCCAGGCCTCCACTGTCCTGCCCTGCAACTGCCTGTGGAACCTGCCCCCAACCAGAGGCTGCTTTGGGGCTAAAGCTGTTGGCTTGAGTTCTCTGCCCCTCAACAGGACTCTTTTGCTTCAGAGATCACTAAAATCTCTGTCTTCCAAGTTTAAGTCATCATATAACAATTCTTTTAAAATATTTACTTGGAACTGGCACCATGGCATAGCATGCTCAATCTCCACCTGTGACGCTAGTAGATTATATGCGCACCAGTTCGAGTCCCTGACACTTTACTTCCAATCTGATTCTCTCCTAATGTGTCTGGGAAAGTGCCAGATGACCCAAGTGTGTGGGTTCCTGCCACCCCACATGGGAGACCCAGAATCCCTTGGCTAGTGGCTTTGATCTTGCCCAGCCCTGGCTATTGCAGCCATTTGGGGAGTGAACTAGCAGATGGAAGAGTTCTCTGTGTATCTCTCCTCTCTCTAACTCTTTCAAATAAAGGAAAAATGATTCTTTAAAAAATATTCACTCAAGAGACAGATGAGAGTTCCCATGTGCTGGTCTACTGTCCAAATGCCCACAACAACCAGGCTGAACTCTGGAGTTGGGGATTCGAGCTTGTGAGTGGCAGACTCAACTACTTGAACAGTCACTTGTGCCTCTTAGGGCACGTTAGCAGGAAGCTGGAGCCAGGCCCTCTGAGCTGGCAGGTGGCACAGGACACTAAGAGCAGTGTGCTAACTGCTAGACCAGATACCTACCCTTAGGAGTTCTTTTTAAAGCATGCCACATGATATGATCATTCTTGATCTTGATGCTATATCATCTTGTAGCATCTTTCCCTCCTGGCAGGCCTAAAAGTTCTTGTGTGTTCTGGAAACAGTTCTGAGAAGCCCAATGGAAGGTCTTTATTCTTTCTGCAAAGCACTTTCATGAAACAATGTGGTTAGAGCCAGCACAATGACTCAATTGGCATCCTTCCTTTGCAAGTGTGGCATCCTATATGCGTACCAGTTCATGTCCTGGCTGCTCCACTTCCCATCCAACTCCCTGCCTTTGACCTGAGAAAACAATGGAGGCTGGCTCAAACCTTGGAACACTACACCTGCATGTGAGACCTGGAAAAAGACCCTGGTTCCTGGCTTCAGATTGGCTCATCTCTGGCTGTTGTGGCCAATTGGAGAATGAACCAATGGGCAGAAGGTCTTTCTCTCTCTGTAAATCCACCTTTCCAATTAAAATAAGTGAATCTTTAAAAACAAACCTGTGTGGTACTATACTCCTAACCTACCTCCCCCATCCCAACTCCCACTCCCTCCAAATCTTAGACACACTAGGAAGCAAGGCACCTGGTTCTCCTCAATTTTTAGATAACACAGGTGAGGCTCACAGAGATATAGGGGGCTCCAGACACCCCCAAGCTCCATCACCCACCTCTACATGCATACCCTAATTCTTCTTCCCAGGCTGAGCCTCCCCGCAGCGCTCAGCAGAGCTATTCAGTTCCTGCTGTTGCAGTGTGAAATAAACACGGGCGCCCCATCTATGCTGACAGCATAATTCATTTACTGCAAAGGGATGTAATAAAGTCTGTTTATTACAGCAATTAACAGAGCAGCGTTTGTCGGCATGCTTTTCAGCGGCAGCCCCAAAAGTGCTTACTCCAGGTGCACAGATTCACCAAACTGTGCAACTTGAGCCAAAACCAACCAACCGAAGGCGTAGGAAATGGGTCCTGGCCACCTCGGGGAAACTTGCCATCCAGGAGTCAGTTTAGCTGAGGTAGGACCTCAGGGCAGGGGAGTGTTCCAGAATAGAGATTGTTGCTTTACTGGGTTAAGATCTGGGTCTGTTTTCAGGGTTGTGGTCTTTAGAATGTGCCTGAAACGCAACCTTCCCAACCTGGCTACCTCAGGTGTTGGGTTTAGAGGTCACCAACAAGCAGGGGAGGGTACAAGAGATGTTAGCACCATTCACTCTTTGGGTCCCCTGCCACTCGGTGGAACTGGGGACATAGAGGCTGGGTCAGCTCTGAGAAATCCTTTTCTTCACCTGAGCCTTCTAGTGCATCATGAAGTGTCGAGAGCACAAATCCCCAGAGAGGATGTTACTTTGCTTTGGGCAGAAAGACAGGACATCCGTCCTAAGTCTTTGGTGGAGAGAAAGACCAGAAAGAAGACTTGGTTTGGATTCCCCATCTTTGTGTATCTGATCGCTATAAACTTGGTTTGCTGGTCCCTTTCAAGAGCCCAGCAGACTCACACCAACAGAACAGTGTTCAGGTCCAAGTCTGGCTCTCCTGGAAAGTGTAAAACCTGGATTATCACAGCACTGGGGTGTGAGCGGGTAGAGAACCCATGTTCAGCCCAGGGGGCTGTTCATCACCTAGAAGATGAGAATTGGGAGGGGGGAACACTAAGGCATGCAGAAAGGCAAAACTTCAAAAGTCCAGACAAACCCCTGAGTGGGTAACCTGGGCCTCCCTCTTTCTCTGCATCACTCTTGCCCCTCCTCAGGCTGCTGGGAGGAGGAGCTATGTGGGAAGGATGAGGGCAGAAGCCAGCCTGGCCTCTCAGGAACGGAGAAAGTCAGAGCTTTGAGCATCATGAACAACGGGATAAAAATAGCTGCGTTGCCATAGCAACGGAGGCTGGGAGAGTCCGGAGGATCTGTCTGGGTCCTGCCATCTCCCCCTCCCACCCCTCACGGAACGGAACAAATGGATAGAGCTCTGGAATGAGCTGAGCAAGGAGAGGAGGAAGGGCTGCCCCGGTGGGGAGGAAGGGAGGATCAACCAGCCTCCCACCAGCCAAAGCCTTGAACTCGAGTCCCTGGGGCTTCTGCCAGAGCCAGAGCTGCTGGGGTTTACAGGTTCCTGGCCTGTGGAACTTCAGCATAAGGAGTTCCTCCAAGGATGCCCCGAGTTGCTCCCGCCTGGCCATCCTGGGCTCCCCTGTGGCCAGCCAAGGTTCTGTCTCCTCTACATCTTGCACCTCTGGGATTTAAACTCATTGGGATGTGGAGATGGGAGCCCAGGCAAGACAGGCCACAAGCCCAGCATGGGCGACAGTGACCCTCCAGGACAGCCCTGGGGGTGGCAGTTCTGGTAGTTTGCTGATTATACAGACACCCTGGTTTGGGACTTCAGGTGCCAGCCTGGATTTGCTCTTCTGTGTTGAAGCAACAGAGCTCTTGCTTCTTGGAAACAAATTGCCAGTCCCATCACCAGTTGGGTAGAACAGCCACCATCCAGACAAGCACCAGGCTTCCCTAACCAGCCTGCCAGGAGCTTATTGCACATGGTCACCCAGAGGCGTGCTTTCCTGGTGAGGAGCCACCCCTCCCACATCTGCACACATCTGCCACCACACAGCCTCCAACTGAGGATCTTTCTGGAGGCAGGGACGGAACAGGCCTCAAGACCATCTGTGACAGAGGAAGGTGTCTGAACGGCCAGGAGCTAGCCATGCAGCAGGGCAATGGGACACTGCAGCTCACCATTCGAAACCCAGCCTACCACCAGCACTTTCCAAATCCCACAGGGCAGAGTACACACTCAGTCTATAGACAGGCATATTCCAACCTCAAGCATTTGGCCTTGTAGACAGCAAGGAATGGCAGCGGGGTGGTGGGGGGAAGCTGGATCAACATGGATGGAGATAGGTACTCAAGCAGCTGTGCCAACAGGGGTGCCAGGGTCACACAGCTGGGGCTGGGCGCTGGTCCTTGAGATCCCTTCTCAAAATCTCTTGAGCATTTGCAGGTGGTAGTACAGGGAGAGAGGTAGGGAGGGAGTATGCACCAAGGTGGCACCTGTGATGGCCTGACACTGAGACCCAGGGAGCCTGGAACCCCTCCACTTGCATGGCCTGAGCACCACAGAGGCGCCCCCTCCCCAAATCCACACAACCCTGAACACCCAAGCGTTCTCGGTAGACTTTAGTGCCACCTCCCTCTTCACAGCTGAAGACCCTGAGTCTCCAAGGAAGACGTGAGCAACCTGGGGTTGCACAGCCACTAGGTAATTGAATAGTGCTACAATCCAGGAGACAGATCCCCAGCCTAGCTCTTGACCTGAGACATGAAGCCCCCAGTGCCCAGAGGGTTAGGCTCCCAGACCCAGGGTGGCAACGTGGGAACAGGATTCCAGCCTGCTTCCCAGGATGCAGAGGGACAATGTCCCCATTTCCCTGAGAATAAAACTAAGGGCCAAACAATGGGGGGGTGAGGGGTCTGGCTAGCAGCTGCAGTCCCTTCTACTCAGGCCTCTTCAGCTGCAGTGTGGGCCCTAGAAAAAGGAGGGCCACCAGCTGGGAACCAAGGACAGCCAGCAGGGTCCAGCTGGAATGCCTTGACCTTGGATGGCCACCCAGGTTCACACAGCACACACAAGCTAGGAAGTATCACTCTGGAGCTGGGGGAGGTCTCCTGCGGGGAAGAAACCCTGCAGGGCTCAAAGCCAGCCAGCCAGCCAGCCAACCAGCCAGGCCCCTGCGGCTGCAATCCTGCCAAGGGCCCAGGCTGTCCCCACTCCTGACCTTCCCTCCCACTGGGGGAGCAGCCTGTGCGGTTGGCATACAACACCCAATACCCCCTGGAGTCTCCGGGATACAGTTGCAGCCCCCACCGCGGGAGAGTCAGCCCCAGCATTGCTGCCTTGTGGGCCATGGCAAACCAGGGACACCCGTGTCCTGTCAGGGGCGGGTGCTCAGGCCTGTCTCCAGGGAGCTGCTGCACGCTTCGCTACCCTTCTTCTGGGCTCATCCAACCCTCCACTGTCCCAGAGGACAAAGCAGCAAAAAGTTTTTCTCATGTGCCTGGTGACCCCGCTGGCCTTTCCTGCTGAATCCTGCTGTTTCCTTGACCATCTGCTCCCAACTCTTTGGCTATAAAAGGGAAGAGCAGATTGTTGAAGGCCAGGCATGGGAGGATGGGAGGGAACTCCTGGGCCTCATCATTGAGCTATCTCGGATCCTACCGCATCTGCCCAAAGCCCAGGAAATGCCCCTGAGTGTGGGCAGGTGCAGGCTGCCAGGACAGAAGGTGCTCTTGCTTCTGCCAATTTCTGGGTGAGTTGGCAGAGGAGGTCTCTACTGTCCCTAGCTGCCCTGAGAGGCCCACATTTCTAGGAAAGGGCACAAGGATCCCCCACTGCCGGGCACCACGTGACAGAAGGCTTGTATGTCCCTGGAAGGAAGATAGCAGCTAAAGCCACAGGCCTTTGCCAGCAGGTCCAGGCACAGGGACAAAAGGTTAAGTTCTAGCAAAATGGGAGGATGGAAGGAGAGAGGAGGGAAAGAAACGCTTTCCCTGTCACTTCCTTCCTACAGGAAATGGACTGTGGCAGGACCAGGAGCTGGAAGGCTGCTGGGACGGTGAGGTGGGCATGAGAAAGTGAGGCAGGGAGCTGCAGAATAAAGGGAGTGGCATGGCTGCCTCCAGAAAATGGCTCCACAGTGTGTCCCCTAGGAGACCGTCCCTGAGGAGGGGAGCCAGGGCCTTGGCTCTGTGTGGCAGCCAGGGTGCACACAACCATGGAGCTACAGCATCAGGGCCACAACTGGAAGAAAAACTTTCTGGTGTGTGGAGCAGTAGGACTGGCAAGAGACAAGCCATGCACCTGCTGCTCCCTGCCTCCCTGGCTGGCCATCTGGGGGCTGGTTCTACCTACACAATGGGGAGTGGGGTGGGGAAGGGGCACTGCTCTGCCCACTACACTCCTGCCTCATTTCTTGAAAGAACCCATCCTGGGGTGATAGGTGGTGAGGCCTTCCCCAGGGTCAAGGCCACTCTGCCAGGGCAGCCAGTTCTTGATGGAGCACATCAGAGGGAAGTTTCACTGCAGGGGCTCTCCCTTGAGGTGGTGCAGTCTTCAAGGTGAGCAGCAGGTCCTGAAGTCCCCTTGTACACCTAGGCCTCTTCCAGGCAGCTCTCAGGGATGCAAGCCCACACAGGAGGTGTGGCTCAGGGTGGTCCTGGGGGCCAGGAGTCTCAGGGCCCTCAGGGTGGAGCCACGCTGTGCCAACAGGAGTGGGGCTCTGTGCAAGCCAAGGTGCTCACCGAGCCCCAGTCAGCAGCTGCAGCCCCTGGCCTCAGGCTTGCTGAGGGGCAAACAGGGGTCCCTGGTTTTGCTCATACCACCGTTTCCCGTTCTCTATGAACTTCCTCCTTCTTCCTCTTCATCTTGCAGAAGCCATGGAAGCCACAGAAACAAGCGAAGGTGAACTGGGGCATGCCCTAGGCCAGGCTGGGGATACTCAGTGAAGACCTGCAGGCAGAAAAGAGGGTGGAAGAAGGCAGGGGGACAGAGAAGCAGTGCTGCGGTGAAGGGGTCCACCCAGTGGCCCTCCCACCCCCGAGGCTGCTGCAGCGCCTTGCTGCCTTGTACACTGTCCACTAGACAACAGCAGCTTTGAAACCTCCTGATCCATGCAAGCTGCTTTCACTCCTCAACGGGGAGACCAGTGTGAACAAGAGAAAAGCCCAGCAGGGACTGCCCCCTCTGCCTCATCACACCCGTGGCTGGACACCAGGAAGCTCCCAGCTCTGGCTCGTGCCACCTCCAGCAGGTTTCAGGGGTTCCACATGAAAGGATCCAAATGTAGGAGGCTTGAAGAAACTCTTTCAGCACAGCCCTTCCTCTGCCATCTGGAACTTGGCCAGGCAAGCACCCCTCCTTCCCCTCAGTGCCCCCATTGTCTGGCTTCCTTAGAGAATCTACAGAGAGCAGGACGCATCACATCACATTCAAGTGCCCACAGCAACACAAAACCCCATGCTGGTCAAGAAGAAAACAGACAGCGGAGAGCTCGCGAGCCAACAGGCTGTTTTATTTACCATCTGTGCAGGGCAAAGGGGGCGGGGAGGGAAGTACAAAAGTGTGAAGACAGTTGTTTCTGGTCACCAAGGTAAGTATGCAGGAGTAGCTGGATTTGCTCCAGTTGGGCACATCTCCACAAGTTGGGGAGCATTCACTCTCAGGGGGAAGGTGGGTTGGGGGACTCAGGCAGACAGCTCTCTTGGTGTGCAAGCTGTGCTCGCTGCAGGCCCTGGCTGAGTGGACCCCAGCCTTGCCCATCTGCAGGATGCTCGGATCTGCCCTGTGTCCTTGCTCTGACTGAGCCCGCTGTGGAGCATGCCTAGGTTAGACCCATATCCTGGGTCTGGTCTCTCTTTAGGAGACACAGGGCAAGCAGGAAGGCAAAGCCCAAATGCCAAGGGGAAAGAGGGGGACACAGAGCCAGACTGGACGGGTTTGGAGTGTAGGGTACCTCCTTCCTCCAGGGTGTCCTGGGTCCCCCACCGGGGAACACCTGCATTGCTAAGGAAGGCATGGCCATGGGGACATTCCCCCAGGTCTGGCCAACCTTGCTTGCCCCCCCCCCCCGAGGGGACATATTTGCTTGGTGCTCACAGTACCACTCAGGAGCTGGTTCTGGAAGCATTCTCCCCTCCCTCATGACCTCGATGTCCTGGTAATACATCTAATAGCTGTAATTAATAGGTGCCAGGCATTCCCAGTGGCTGCTTGGGTGGGCAGGAGGCCCAGCCTGAGTCAGCAGTAGGTAAGCTGTGACTTAATAACCCCCTCTCCAACACCACTTACACATCCACTCTGGCAGAGTATATAGTGAGCAGGGAGCGCAATGCCAAGACACAACTGCTATATTTCTACATCCATCCATCGTAGCTATTGTAACAAACCTAAAGAGAATCAGAGATCCAAACTGGGACTTAGGGGGCCTGGGTGCTATTCTTGGCTTGGACACTGGTGTGCTGTCACCCTGGGCAAGTGATTCCACCACTCTGGGTCTTCCTCAATTTGGTATGCCAGGGGGAGATAAGTCAAAGTTTAACAGTCCCCAAAGGGAAGAGATGGAAAGGGCCCTGGGGCTGCAAGTCGGCTCCACTGTGATCAGTGACTGTGATGTTTATACTTCCCTCACATATAGCAAGGATATAACCAACAAAGCACTCCCATGGCCACGGGAGAAGGACTTGCAAGGAAAAAAGCCAGCCAGTGGTCCCTTGAGCCCAGGGTGTGGGGTCTTGTCTGTTCACCCCTCTTCCCCTCTAAAGCCTGTTCTTCCTTCAAAACTTGTTGCTCAGCAGGTAAAGCCACCGTCTTCAGCACCAGGCATCCCACAAGGACACCAGTCCGAGTTCTGGCTGCTCCATTTCCAAACCAGCTCCTAGCTGACAGCCTTAGAAAACAGATGGCGCAAGTGCTTAGGCTCCTGCACTCACAAGGGAGACCCTGAAGAAGCCCTGGCTTTGGACATGCGCAGCTCTAGCCACTGTGGCCATGTGAGTAGTGAACCAGTAGATGGAAGATCTTGGTCTCTCCCTCTAACTTCGTCTTCCAAAATCTCTTTTTAAAAATGTGATAGCTCGGGCCTGGCAGCGTGGCCTAGCGGCTAAAGTCCTTGCCTTGAACGCTCCAGGATCCCACATGGGTGCCGGTTCTAATCCTGGCAGCTCCACTTCCCTTCCAGCTCCCTGCTTGTGGCCTGGGAAAGCAGTCGAGGACGGCCCAAAGCTTTGGGACCCTGCACCCGCGTGGGAGACCTGGAAAAGGTTCCTGGTTCCCGGCTTCGGATTGGCACAGTACCGGCGGTTGCGCTCACTTGGGGAGTGAATCATCGGATAGAAGATCCTCTCTGTCTCTCCTCCTCTCTGTATATCTGACTTTGTAATAAAAATAAATAAATCTTAAAAAAAATAAAAAATAAAAATGTGATAGCTCTTCCCTAGAGTTGTTGGGCGAGCAGGGACCAGCCCACTTCTGTAAGGAATGCAGAGGTATAGGGGATGGGAACAGGACCTGCGGGAGCTGGGCTGACCTGGCTCCAACAGCTGCTTCCTGTGCTGGAGTTCCACAGTGCCCACCTCCAAGGCAGACTCTAATGAGGGCCTAGGGATTCTTCTTGGATCTTAGCCTGTCCGGTGGGGTCTTCCATGTCTCCCAGGGCCTGAGAGGGTACCTGCAAGCTCACTGGTAGCCTGAACTCTGTGGACGGCACACTATGCAGAGACCAATCCCCCACCAGCTGTCCACCTTCAGTCCTACCCCCGCTGTATACCAACTCCCCGCCTCTTTGCAGAGTTGTGGTCTCTGCTTTGCTTGCCACTCCCTTCCCTGCCAATTCCCCCGACCCCCACTTTGGCAGCCCACTCCAGCACCAGCTGCTCCCTGGAGAAGCCAGGCCAGGTGATCCTCCCCAGCTGTGTCTTTCACTTATGGCTGGGGGGTGGGGGTCAGGTGTCTTGACAAGAGCCTAGGAACACTCCGTAATTCTCCATGCTCTGGATGGAACTCCTCTCCCACCCCCAGTTTCAGACACTTAGTTCTGAGTGTGTGGGGAGGCAGGGGAGAGGGGAGGTAGCTCAGGAATGGAAAACCTGCCCCCAGGAACCCAGAGTAGAAGGTGAGGGGGTAGATGTCGGACCAGCCTCCCACAACCCCAACAGCAGGCTGAAGGTGCCTCGAACTGTTGGCACTGACTGAGCTCCAGCTAGGAGCAAGACGGCCAGGGGTCTGCCAGGTCAGTTGGGAGGGAGCTGAGCAGAAGCGATGAAGCCAGAACATCGGTCCTCCTGGGTATCCAAAGTCTCCTAGCCGCCCCCAGCAGGGTGTTTACCCTCTCTCTGGGGGTTCTCTGATCCTAGCATCACGGACAGAAATGGGGCGGTGGGTCAGAAATGACATGCGGGGGGGGGGGGGGGGGGAGCCCTGCAATGGGGAAAAGTCGGTACCCTGCCCTGGGCTTGCAGCTCACACCTACAATACAGTGTCCTTCATAGTGGTGGGATGGTGGGGCTGGAGACTACTCCCTAGCACTGGGACAAGCCAAAACCCCACAGACAAACAAAAGACGGGCCCCCCCTCCCTACCACCTCCCCAGGCAAAAGCAGACACTCCAATAACAATTCCTGCCCGCAACAAACACACTAACACGCCTTCACCATCCCCCTCAGGTAGAGGGCAAGAGGGAAGTGACCCGGGGAGGAGGGGCAAGGCCAGGACAATGCTGAAGCCCCCTGCCCCCGCCCCCAGACCCAAAGCACCGCAGCTTCAGTAATTAAAATATGAATTCACCTTCCCTCCCAGAGCCATTCATCACCACGCAGGGAAGCAGCTGCGGCTTAGGAGACCGGATTTGGGGGATTAGCTCAGGCGGTGGAGCAGACACACCAGGAGAAAGAATTAAAAAGGAAGGGGGTGAATTGGGCTGTGCTCCCCACACCTCCTCCCCCTCCCCTGCTGCCAACGAAATCCTCACACCCACCCCTTCCCCTCCCCCCTCCAGTGGAGCCCCCGCAGGTTGCTGGGAACTGTAGTCTATCAGGCGGGTGTTGATAAACAGGCAGGCCGGGGCTGGGTGGTGGCACAGACTACAGATCCCAGTACTTCTTCCCAGAGTTGGCAGTAGCCAGGCTGGGCACTGGCCTTGAGCTAGGGACCAGCCTGCAGTCCTCCTCCTCCTCCTTGGAGGTTAACTCCTTCTTGGCCCTGCCTCAGGCTTGCAGATCAGACTGGAACCCTCCTTGGTGGGTAGGGGCCACCCCCTCGGTCCCTGCTGGCCCACCCATGGGGAAAGACAAAGCCCCCCTTTCCCCTCCAAGGCCCTAGGAACCCCAGCAGTCCCCAGTGGTCTGGGACAAAATGATCTTCAAATGAGTTTCTGTCCACCCTCAGTCATTGCAGGTGGGACAGGGGCCATCAACCCAACCCAACATGCAGTAGCAGCGGTCGGCACCAAAAGGATCAGACCTTCAAATCTTGGGGCCAGCCCTCTCTGCAGAAGGGTCACAGATTTTTTTTTTCCCTGTAGTTTTTGTGCTTAGAAAGGAGTAGGACTTATTAGTCAAACTGGATTTCCACTCCAGATCCTCGATTCGGGTGCTAAGAGAAATTCACCGAAATCAAGAATTCACACCGAGTCCTCCCAGGGGAGGCTGCATTCCACAGCGAGAGTATTTCAGCTGTCAGCAGGCAGGGGATGGGACCAACAAGGGCCTGTGATCAGGGACTCCTCCAAGGAGAGAAGGGGTGAGGCCAGATTGCCTATTCAATGCATTTCGACAACCACTGTGCAGTGCAGAATCGCATATCTTCTCCAGGTCTGCCCCACTAGCAGGTGCCAAGAAGTAGAGCGGAAAAGAACTCCAACTTGGTAACCCCCAGCAGTGAGCAGCGAAGGTGGGCTGGGTCCCTGTGACTTACCTTTAGGCCCAGCCTCGCTCTCAGCTCACAGTTCACTGGACTAACATTTGCTCAGCAACCCCTGCAAACTTGCCTTGCTGGCTGGAGGCTCAGGGAACGGTTCGGCTGTCCCCCTTCTCCCAGGGTGAGGTCAACCCAGGGCCAAGTGCACAGGATTCCTGGGAAAGACCTAGTTTCAAAAGATCCTGACTTTGCAATTAGGAAGTGGGGAGCTAGGAGAAACCAATCAGGTGCCCAGAGGCCCCGGGGACAGAATCAGGAACAGCACGCCTTCACAGACAAGCCTGGAGCTTATGGATAAGGTGTTAGGCATCTCTCAACTCAGGGCCAGGGAGGCCAGCAGGGCAAGCAAGAAACCCTGGCAATTCATTTTCCCTATTCCATCCACCATCAAAGCTGGCAGGAGTAGAAGGGACCTGGATCCACTCCAACAAGAACCCAGCTGGCCTGGTCCTTCTCTGCTTCTCCTATTGTTTGATCACCGCCCACCCACCTCCTGCTGGAAAAGCAAAGCCAGTGATGCACAAAGGGTGACTGGAGTCGGGCCACGAGGCCAATCTGTGGGCATGCATCCAGTGGTGACCTTAAAAGAGCCCTGCACGGGAGTACTGCAGCACCCACTTTTCTGGGCAATTGTATTGGCTCTCCCAGCACCCCACAATGGGGCAAGAGCACAGGTTCTGTAACCAGCTCTGTCCTTATCAGACATCTCAGCCATCTCAGCTTGGGACCTATGTGTCTCAGACTTGCCATAGTAAAATGGGCTAACAGTAGACGTGGTTGTCATGAGGAGGAGATAAGTCAGTCCAGGGAAAATGCTTAGAATTATACCTCTTCCACAGCAAGGGCAGGATGAACGTTGTGGGCTGTGGGAATTCAGGGCACTAAGCAGTCCATGGCACCTGCCTTCTGGTGCCCACACAGCACCCAGGCTGAGTCTGCGGTGGCCACTCTGAGATGGTGTCAGGAGAGACCAGGAGGCCACTGAGGTGCCATTCCTGACTGCCTGCTTCATCTCCACTGTTGCAGTCTCCTAGGGCAGGTTTCACTGGGGTAGGAGTGTGTGTGTCCCTGTGTGTAGGGAATGATGCAGGAATGGCAACAGGCATTACGCAGAGCCAGGTGAGCTGAGCGCCAGCAGAGAGCAGTGGGAGGGCAGGTATTGGTCACACACCTAGTGGGTGGCAGACCCGCAGGCAGCACCTGCTGTCTGTGGGTGCCCACGTTCACTCTGTGGAGCCTCCTGTCCCCTCGTGGCTGTTCTGAATGTACCCATTTCAGCTGCTGGGAAGCCCCAGGTCTCCTTACACAGGAGACTGCTGCGGGTTCTGGGCTTAATGCGGAGTGGAGGGGTGAAGCAGCAGAGGGGAGGGGTGAAGCAGCAGAGGGTGCGCTAGAGACGGAACAGAAACCCGGCCTGTCTCTGACCCTGCAGCCCAGACTCCAGCTCCCCAGCCTCAGAGCAGCCGTCAGGCCTCTCGAGAACTGGAAGGGGCAGAATGGAGTAGAGACCTGAACACACACCCTGAGGGTTCCCTTCCTCAAGAGGGACTCTCCCCAGTTTTTCTGCAGGTTCAGAGGGGAAGTGACTTGGCTAAGATTACACAGCTTACCCTAGACCCTGGTTCACTACAATCGTCTACAGTCTCCACCCCTAGAGCGTCCTCTCCCCTACCTTGTCTTTCGGCTGCGGAAGGAGTGCGCCCCTCACTGTAGCCCATGGCTTTTAGCCCTACATGAATTTGGAGCAGTAATCACATAGGAATGAAAAGCCATAGGCCACAGCAGAGCTGAGGGGTCCAGCAGCTGCAGTCTCAAACGGAAACAGAGAGCTGGGGGCACCCTCCCCACCCACACTGGACCCCCCAAGTTACATTGCTCATTCTCCCGTAGCACCTGTCCGTTCCCCAGAGCACTAAAGCCATCCCGGTAATGAGTCTCCAGTTCAGGCCCCACAAAGGTCCCCTGCACAATGGCTTCGTGGAGGGGTGGCTTCCTGGCCATAAAGGACCTCCTCCAGTTCCTTTAATTAGCTTCTAGGCCCCAGCCCGGGGTCCTTAACTGGCCCCTCCCCTGGAGAAGGAGGCCGGATCTTTTCAAGGTTACAGCAAGTTAGACTCCCTCCTTTACAAAGCTTAACCCTTTCTAGGGCAGTTCCATTAGGCTGAGGGGCTAAGGAGGGTGTGAGCAGAGGCAGGAGGGAGCCTAGGGTCTGTCTCTTCTTTTCTACAAGTTTCTCGGGAAGCCCTGCCTTGTGTGTGCGTGTGTTGGGGGTGGAGGGGGGGAGTTGGGAGCTGGCCCAGGTGGTTATCACCTGCACCCACTCCAGGCCTCCGCAGAGGCACAAAAAAAGGGCTGCAGCTGAAAGTCCCATCAGCTGAGGGCTACCAGTCTGAGCCACGCTGGTAGGTGGGGACAGGTGTTGGGGCTTGATTCCACCCCATCCCCCACCCGCACACCTGCAGGGATGAGGCAGGGTGCACAGGCACCTGCCTCCAGGGCTGGAGCGCAGGAGGTCTCAGGGGCCCAAGAGGGAGGGAGTGCCATTTCCACGATGGGACAGCAGGGACTGGAGCAAGAGGCCTCCAAGGGTTCCTGCTAGCCGAACTTCTTCAGCAGAGTTCCCAAGAGACTGCCAGGAACAGCCTTGAACTCTCCCGGGAGAGGCCCCAACAGGAGGCCACAGATCAAGAGCTGTTTCTGCCAGGAGCAGCCCGGCCAGAGGGGAGCCTCAGAGGGCAGGCTCCCTGACCCTAAGAGGACCCCTGAACCACCACCCCCAGCCCTCCAGTCCCCAGTGCTGCCCACCGGAAGGGCCAAAGCCGGCCTAGACCAGCTCCCCACTTGAAGCCTGGGTCAAGGCCGGCAGCCCACAAGTTCTCCTTCCTTTCCCTTCTCCTCCCATGGCCCCCCCACCACCACCCTTCTTCGCCAATCACAGACCCCGGCCCTGCACAAAGCCAGGCGGAGTGCGGTGCCCTGGACCACCTCCCACCACCGCACCCACCCTGACCCCCTCCCAAGAGACGTCAAGCTCGGGACTCCCGAGTCCCGAGGGCTGCTCACCTGGCGGGCCCTAGGGAGGCCCCCTCTCGCAGGCGTTCTCTCTCACTGTCCCGCAGAGCCACTTCCTGCCTTCCAGGCAGCCACTCAGCCCCGCGCTCACCCCCGGAGGCGCCCCGCCCCGCGAGGGCAGGCCTCCCGCCTCCTCCGCCCACCGCGGCCCGGCCGAGCCCTCGCGGGGCCCAACTCAACTTGACTCGCAGCTGACCCGCTCCTCCCCCAGCCCGCGTGCGGCGGCGGGGGCGGCGTGAGGGCGGGCGGGCAGGTATTCCTTCAACCCTGACTTGGGCCCGGGTAACAAAGGTCTCATTGAGCCTCTGGCTGTCTGGTCGGCGAAGCACAAACCTCTTGTATCTGCTCGCTTTTGATCTCACTCCCTCTGAGGCAGCCATGTATTACTCACGGCCCCCGCCGGGCTACTGGCGTGGAGGGGCTGTGCCGGGCCGCCCGCCCCGTCTCCTTTCTCTCCTTCCTTCCCCCGGCCCTCCCTTTCAGCGTTTTTATGGTTTAATTATTTGGCAGGAGACCTCAGGCGGTTCCGCCCTCCACCTGCTCCCCATCTCTCAACTCCCGCAGACCTGGGGGGATCTTCTCCCCCACACTCTCACCCTTCTCTCCCACACCCCATCCCCCAAGACAAGCTCAGTGAGGCCCCTCTCCACTCAGTGTGCACCTTTCCCCCCCCCCCCCCGGGTTGCCTATCAGAACTACACATTCTGGGCTTCTTGTCCTTGGCCCACCAGCCCAAGGGCCAACCTGGTAGGGCAGTCTTGAGAATATTGCATTTCCCCTACACCCAGGCAACGACGTGCCCACCCGGCAGTGGCTGCCCATTGGAACCATTCAGGGCTACCCTGGATCTGAAGACCACCTGCAGGGCCTGGAACATTCCCTGCTCCTGTTCCCCAGGGCTCCCTGGCCGAGGAAGCAAAGCAGCAGTCACTCAGGAGGCCTGGGCCCTGCAGCCCTCCTCACACCTGTAGTCACCTCCCCACCTGGCCCTCAGGTACTCTCACCGAGCTGAGGGAGGATTCAGGAAACTTCTGGGCCCTGACAGAGGCCCCATTCTTCCCACAGTGGCTCTCAGCGTGCCTCCTGATGCCACACATTCTTGGGGCTCTGAGGAGAGCCTGCTGCTGTTGTCAGCAGCACCTGTGAGCTGTGAGCTGTGACCTCAGACCCCGGGGGGAGGGGCAGGGATGGGAGGCAGTGGTCAGAGCCAGTAGAAGGATGGGAGGCAAGGGAGATTTGGGGAGCAAGAGAGAAAAGGAGGAGGGAGAGACAGGTGGGGATAGCACACAGGCAAGTACAAGAAATCCTACAGGAAAGGAAAATTTCCATTCTTTTGAGGACTGTGTCACGCTTGCATTAGTTATAGCCCCGTGCAGTGGCACCAATGCTATTATTATGCCCATTTTGTAGGCGAGAAAACTGAGGCTCCAAAATCACGGTGCAGAGAGGGCATTTTGGCTCTTAGAGAAAGGGCAGTGAGGCCTGAGAGAAAGGAGAGGACTTGGGAAGGAACTGGAAAGCTTGTGGAGGGACTCAGCACATTAGGGGGGAGCCTGAAGGAAGGCGAGGGTACAGCTAGAAAGAGTAGGGCTGAGACCTCCCACACCTGCCCACTCCCGGGCTAGCAGGCACCACCTCTTCTTTAGGGACAAGTTGCTTCACGCCAGCTCAGGTTGGAGAACCCCTGGTCCGGCCTGGAAGTGGAAGCCTGATCTACAGGGGACTGCAGTCATTCCCTGTGACTAGAGTCCCTGCAAGTGTCAAGAGTGCACCAGAGCTGAACCCCAAACTGCCTCCCGCAAGGGCTGAAGATGCTTCCAGCTGGGGAGGGGCCAGGAGAGCCCTCATTTGCAAGAAGGAGTGTGGGAAGGGGCTGAGGAGCCATTAGCCCCATGCTGGGGAGGGAAGGCCCCCAGAGGCAGAGGCCCCCGGGGGGCCTCCAGCGCAGGTGCCTGCCTCACACCTTTGTCTGTGTACACAGGTGCACAGATTTACACCAGGCACACAACAAGCAGCCGACAAAACCCTGCAAAAACCTAAAACTCCCACCAACTTGGAAATGTCCTGAGCCCACATCACAGCAGACTTCTCAGAGATTTTCCTAGACTTCAGTGCTTTAGCCAACTTCCTTCTGTCAAGAAGAAAGTCAAGAGGGACATTAGCAAGATGCTGACCAGGTGGCCCTGGCTCTTACCTCCATCCACTCTGCAAGCAAGTCACATCCTTCTAAAGATGTTGGCTTGATGATCTCAGTGAATGTTGAAGAAATGAATGAATGAATGAATGATGGAACCTGGAAACAAGGGCGAGATCCAGGTCCTCCCATAGTTAGGTTTTGGTGTGCAGTTGGGGGCTCCCTCATGCCCATACTCTCTGGGAGCTGGAACAGGTTGTGGAGTGCAAGTAGGGGGACACAACTGGGCAGCTAGATCCCACCCACCTTCAAAGTGAGGGGCATTGGGAAAATTTCAAAGGCACCTCAAAGGGTTGCATTCTGCTGTCTCAGAGCTCCAGATTTGGAACTGGGTGGGGATAGGCCCCCATGAGTGCAGTTCCTGGCCCGGAAGACAATTAATTACAGGTGAATCTCTCAGACTCCCATCCTCAGGGTCCTGCAGACCCAACCCAGACCACCAAGACCACCCAGCCACTAAGCTATCCTCGCCCCCCCGCCCCCCTGCACCTCTATGTCCACTCCAAAGCCTGAACAGCTCAGCTTCCTGCTCTTTCAACAGCTCAGAAGCCTCTGGAGCCATGCGCTGCTCCACTGGGCAGAAAAGCGCGAGGAGGTGAGGCATGCTCTCTGTCCAGGAGGCATCAACGGCCAGCCTTCCCAAACAAACAGAAGCAGCTCCCAGACCAGTGAGGTCTCTGGCACTCCTAGGGAAATGACAGAAGAGGAACCTGGTAATGGCTTATAACAATCAAGGTAGAGAGAGACCCAAGCAAAGGAGAACACATCACAACAATGCTGGAGGGCTGCATCTGATCTCTATTAGGCTCCAAGGCCAGGCTGTGGGAGGGAGAAGGAGGGCACATGGGGAGGTGCCTATGGCCAGAACCCACCTCCCCAAGCACCAGGCCCCAGGCCACGGTCTGACTTCTCAGCCAGTCACAAGGGTCAAGAAAGTAATAATAATAATGTCATTGGCAAAGTCAGACGCATTTCAACCTGAGCGAGTTATGAATATCCAATGGCTCCAGCACCTGCTGACCGCCCCCCCACATGTTCTCATGCCTCTCAACCCACACAGGTCATTGAGCCTAAAGCAGAGGAGGAGACAGAGGTAAAGGGTGCAGAGAGAAGGCCTCTAGTGACAGCCGCTCATTTAGGACACAAGCACGGAGTGCCAAGACTGGAGGCAGGGGCAGACACCAACCAAGCAGGGAGCGAGTGGCAAGGGAGACAGGCTCCTAAGTCTTAGGTTCTAATTCATGCACAGTGGGCTACCCCATCACCCAAAGTCCTCCTAGCTCCTGCGGGGGGGTGGGTAGGGGGTTGAAGAAAACTTGAGCTTCCCTATTGGGGGGGTCTTCTCTCCTTCTGCCTCAATGCTTTCCTGAGGGTGGCCCCTCACTCTTAAATGTTCCTGGATATTCTCTTCTTTGTGTGGTTTGGGGGCTAGAGAATAGGTAGAGAGAGGGACCTTGAACCTCAGGGGTGGTCAATAACACCTGAGAAAAGTGTGTGTGTGTGTGTTTGTGTGTGTGTGTGTGAGGTTACCCTTCATGTTCTCTTTTCTCTGTGACAGCCCCAGAGTGGGGGAGGGGAACTTGTTGGAGGACAGTCCTTCTCCCCCCACACCCATCCCCCACTCCATTCAGAGCTACAAACCCAGGGGCACCCAGCCTAGGCTCCCTGAAGCACAAGACCCCTTGTCAATTGAATCCTTCCTTCAAGCTTAAGTTTAGCTAAGTTGCTCCCTGGCAGGTGAGGGTGCGCTGATGCAATCAGAACACAAGAATGTATTCTTGGGGGTCGAAGTGGAAGAGGGCAAAAGGGGCAGGGCACAGGCATTCCCGGACTGAGGCTGTGGAATGTGGATGTGCAAGGATGTTCTCCCTCGGGCCCCTAGGCGCCCTCTCCCGACCAGCTCAGTAGAGTCAGGGGCTGGCCAGCTGGAGTTCCCTAGGGGCCATCTGGTGTGGACCCGCTTCCAGGAAATGGAGCAGCAACTCTCTCTAAAGCTGGTTGTCTCTGAGTCTGTCTGCCCTCCAGCCCTGGGGTATCAAAAGGGCTCCAGGATGCTGAGAAAGGGTGAAAGGAGGTTCAGGGACACAAGGACTTAGGCATGCTCATAGGGATTAGCCAGTTGTCCCCCACATGCTTGGGGACCCTGTTCGCCTCTGGAGTTGGTGGCTCTGCCCACAGAAATGGCTTCTCCCAACCTCCCAGGGTGGGCTCCCAAGGACTGCTGCTCAGGGGCTCCTGGACACCTCTTCTTCCCAGGGCCATAGGCACAGGTGTCACAAAGTCCTGATTCCCACCTCACCTCCAGCCCCCTTCTCTTTGCTCCACACCCCCCCGCCACCCCATAGAGTGAAGGAAATGGGGAGCCCTCCTCGTGGTGGGTTCCCTCGGGAGAGGGCGCCAGGGCCACCTTCCTTGTACATTCCAACCTCCCACCCGGACCCCCAGCAGCTGCAAAACCCTTTACCAGGAACAAAGGCTTCCTCTTTGCCCGACCCGGGGCGGAGGTTGACGCAGCCCACTGGCTTTCAGGTGAGTGCCCAAACCACGTCCTGGAGTCCAGCCGCGCCTAGGGCACCCCACTGAAACCCGAGGCGGAGGGGCGAGTCCTCCCCCTGTGACTACCGTCCCGTCCGGCTGGCTAGAGGATGGCAGGTCGCCGCACTTTCTGCCTGTTTGTTTTCGCTCAGTACTCACAGTTCGGATGCTAAGCCGTCTCCCCTCTCGCACTCCCTTTGTCTCTCTCCCTCTCCAATCTCTATCTTCCCTCCTTGTCTCATTCTCTGCTGTAGCTTCCAACGGAGAAAAATAATTATTCTTCTCAATGGGTTCGCACGGGTGCACGCACACACAGGAGCGCGCGCTCACACCGCCGGGTACCCAATCAGTGCACAAATCTTCGGGGTCCCTTTAACCTCTGTGGATGACTCCGGGAGTTAATTATGAAGCCTATTTCGGTGCGGCATAAATATGCATTAAGGTATGAAATGACAACCGATGCGCTGAACTTGAGGGAACCGGCGCCTCTCTAGCCCCATAGCCCCACTGGCAGCCACTGGCACCGCCTCGCGGCTTCCCGGGTTCGCGATGGGCATCGCGACTTCCCACTCGGGTTTTAGTGGGGCCCGGTTGCGGCGTGGGTGTCAGAGCCGGTGCGCCCCCTGCAGTTGGGGTAAATCCTCAGCGGGCGCTTCTGCCTCCCCCATCTCGGCCACTAGGCCCAGGACGTGAGTGGCATCGGGTTTGGGTACAAACTCCGAGCTCAGTCCTTTGAGCAACTGGCAAGGGCCAGCCAGCTACCGGCCCGCACGCCCGAGTTCTGAGCAGAATGAGAAAGATAGGGACGCGATTCAACACTCATTCGGCCAAAGCCGCCTTGCACCTTTGGGTCCCCACCTGCCCCAGGCCGGTCCCGACCCACACACACAGGCACACACTCGCACACGCGTGTGCACACACACACACACACGCAAGTGCACGCCCGCGCGCGCTCACGCCCGCAGACACTCGGGGTCTAACAAAGAAAGGAAGAGGGGGCCAGAGCTGCCTTACTTTTCTTTTCTTCTCTCTTTTGCAGCCCCCCAGCCCCGGGGCCGGAGAGCCCCGGCCCACCCGGCCCTGCACGCCCCCCCGACGGCAGCTGGAGGCACGCATTCCGGAGCAGCGCGGCGGAGCGGCAACTTGGCGCCCCGGACGCCGGAGGCGCGTAGCCCGCAGGGCGGGAGACAAAAGCAGCGGAGGCCGCGCGGCCAAGGTGTGCTCGCTAATTGTCGGGCAGTATGTGCGTGTGTGTGTGTGTGTGTGTGTGTGCGCGCGGGGTGGGTGGGGCGGCCGGCGGGAGCGCGGGCGCTGAGAGCACCCCACCCCCAGCGCCCGGCACCCGAACCGGTATTAGGGAATAAATTATCTGCTCTCTTCTCATTGGGCTGTGGCTGAGGACGCCGTCGGCGGCGCCGGGCTGGGAGCTCACCCGCCCCGCGCTTTGCATTCACCGCACAGCTCCGGCTCGGCTCAGCTCGTAGGGGCCGAGAGCCTGGGGCCCAGTTCCAGACGGCCCCGGACATCAGCCACCGGCCGCACCGCCCCTACCCTGCAGCCCGGTTCGGCCTCCTGATCCCTCCCCTCCCTATTTGTCCTAGACCCTCCACCCCCAACCCCAGAGAAGCCAGATTTGTGTGTCCTTCTTCCTCCCCCGCTCCACGAAGCAAGCCCAGCACAGCCAGAGGGGGCTCCAAGAGTCCTCTGCCGGGAATCTCTTAGAGACCAGGGTCCACCCCTGCTGTCCACACCCCAATAATGACAAAAGGCACCGAAGATACTTGCTTTTTCTCCTCTTCCCATCCCTCTCCACTCCGCCCAGTCTAGTTCCCCATTTCCTGAGCCTTCCTTTGCCCACCTGGGAAGAACTCATTAGCAGCCTGCAAAGGAAATGCCTTCCGGTTCAAACTGGCTCTCTGCCAAGAACTCATTCACTCATTCAGCAGGGGCTGTGCAGATCACCCCTGTACCAGGACACAAAGGGAGCAGGTTCGGGAGAGGCTGGTGTGTGAGCCACAGAATAGCTGTGGGACAGCCTTTTAACCTAGCGTCGCAAGGCGTGAATCCACAAACAAGCATGACCAACTTCAGGAATTCATTCAACAAATGATGTTGTGCACCCTGCCATCTGCCGGACTCTGCCACGCATAGGGATGCATAGGTGAGCTGGTGAGTGTGGTGCCCACTCCCCTGGAGCAGAGTCTGGTGGGCAAGATGGGCAGTGACTAATGTGACAGGAGCTAGTCAGGAGACATGGGGGCGAGTGTGGGATTCAGAGCTCTTGACGCAGACCAGACTGTGCCCAAAGACTTCCCTGAGGAACCAAGAAAGGAGCCTGGAGTCTTGGTCGACAAACAGGCCAGAAAAGCCCTTGAGCAGTGGTCACTGGTTCATCAGAAAATGATTTTCTTCCCAGCTTGTGGGGCAGGAGAGGGAAGCAAAGGGGGAGGGAAGGAGATCTGGGGAGGATCTGGGGTCAGTGGTGGAGGGGGTCCTCCACCTCCTGTTGACTTTGTCCTTCAATGGCCCAGGGGTCTAGACCAGTGCAATCCAGACTCTTCTGCATGTCCATGTGCTGGTATTGCATTGGTCCACCCCAGCTGCATGTTAATTATCCTGTGAGTTAAGATTTTCTCCACTGGATAGTTGGAGAAACTGAGTCAGAGAAAGTGGCCTGCCTGGCGCCACGGACAAACTCAGTGGTCAGGTGGTTTGTGACCTCTGCCTTCTCTCTGTTAAGCTGCTGGGTGTTCACCAGTCTGGCCAGTCTGGAGCCTGGGGAGGGGGGCCAGGAAGGGTGGGATGAAGCGATCCCTTGCCTCTACCAGAGCTTTCAGCACCTAGGACAGGGACCTGCACTCCCCAGGCCTGGAAGCCATGGCTGCCCACTGTGCTAGAAGAGAAGGAAATGACCAAGCAGCAGATCTGAAATGCATTATAACTGCTGTTATTGCTAACACACCCTTAAGCACGTTGCTTGGCCTTTCTGAGGAGAAAATACATGGTGGAGATTGAGTGAGATTGTACATGTGTGGGAAAATACCCAAGAAAGACATCAGGGACAGTCGTTGCTTCTTGGAAGGGAGCTGGGTGGAAGGAGCACCTGCTTTTCATGGTTTGCCCTCTGGAAGTGGTGATATTTGGCCAAGTGTGTCTATTGCCTGTGCACAGTGAATGATGAAACATCTCTGAGATAATAAAGCAACATAGCAACAGCACTAAAGTGGGCTCTCTGTGCACTTCTGTTGAACTGAACAGTTTTGTAGTTCAAAACTCCAAAATATGTTACTGAGAAGGATCATCTTGTCTTTTTTTTTCCAGGCTAAGGTGAAGATGGCTAACCATGACAATCTTTTCCAGCTCAGAACTTCAAAGGTTCAAACCTCGGGTCACAGAGGGAAACATGATCCCAGCAGGTGTGCTGTTCTGTTGCAGGATCCTTGCAGGTCATAGACAAGTTGAGACAGAGCTGGGATCTTGGGGAGGCAAGGCTGCAGCATCTGGGCAGCCCCTCTGTAGGCTCCGTTGTGTCCAGAGTGGATGAGGGATAAGGGCAAGAAGGGACCCTCACTGTACTCCTAAGGCTGTCTCAGCTAGCTACCTGTCCAGGCACCCTGTGGCCTTGAGGAAAGCTGAGAGCAGCAGGTGCAGAGCCTGAGGCTGGAGTGCGGTCTCTTGTTACCCTGCAGGTATTGAGGGCCCAGGGCAAGACAGGCCATCCATTCATCTGCCAGCACAAAGAGTCACACAGAGACCAGGCCAGGTCACTTAGTCACTGGGGCACAACATTACCAGGGGAACTTTAGAGGCCTGCAAGGGGGAATTTTTGAACGCTCACCCCTAGTGCTATGGGGGAGGGGTTGGGGCAGGAAGGAAGCCATTTTGTGAGAGAATCTGGAGAGGAAAGGTAGAGATGAGGGGGGCCAGCCCTAGGGAAACAGGATAGGGATGAGACAGAAGGTATCAGAAAGGCCAGGTAAAACTGCTGTGTGCAGTGCTAGCATCCCATGTGGGTGCCAGTTCAAGTCCTGGCTGCTCCACTTCCAATCTAGCTCCCTGCTAATGTGCCCGGGAAAGCAGCAGAGGATGACTCAAGTCCTGAAGCCTCTGCACCCATGTAGGAATCTCAGAATTAGCTTCTGGCTCCTGACTTCAACCTGGCCCAATCTGGCTATTGCAGCCATTTGGGGGTCTATCTCTATCTCCTCCCCTCACTTTGTGTCTCTGCTTTTCAAATAAATAAATAAATCTTCAAAAAAAAAAAAAGGACTAATTGAATATGGAGAAGCAGCAGCTGAGAATGAAAAGTTAGGAGAGTCTAAGGCACGGGCCCAGAACAGCTGCTTTTCCATGGGAGGAAAGGATGTGGCTGCCTCTTTTCTGTTCTGGGCTTCTAGAGAGAGAGAGACCTGGACTGACTATGCAGAGTTTTCGCCTGGGGCAGGCACTGGGCCAGGGGTGGCAGGAATGTCTTACAGTTCAACCCTGAACCTTCCTGACCTTCACCTCTGCCTCCTGGCTGCCCTCCTCCTAAAGAAGGCAAAACATAGCTGTAGCTCAGTCCCTTGTCAGCCTGGAACACAGGGTGGACTTTCACCATCTCTTTCCATACGAAGCTGTTAGAGGGACGTGGAGATTCCTCCTGTGCAGCTTGCCAGTATTTGTTGCATGCAGTTCAAAGCCTGTTCCTATTACTGCAGTCTCCAGAACACCAAACATGGGATAGATACGGGTTCACAGATTGTTAAATTAATATGAAAGACAGAGAGACAAGGAAAGACAGAGACAAATAAAGAGATCTTTCATTTGCTGGTTTACTCCTCAAACTGTTTGTGACAGCCAGGTCTGGGACAGGCCAAAGCCAGAAGCCCAGAATTCCATCTGGGTCTCCCATATGGGTGGCAGGGACTTTTGAGCTACTTTCCCATACGCTTTAGTGGGGAGTTGGATTGGAAGTGGAGCAGCTGGGACTCAAACATTGCTCTGAGATGCTGGTGATGCAAATAGGTGCTTAGCTAGCTGTGACACAACACAGGACCTAACCCTAAGAGTGTCTTCCATCTCTCCATTTCTCTGGCAGAGTCCTCATAATTGCCAGCTGAATGCTATGGACCACATGTGGCTTTCACCTCCTCAGTGACAGGCTCCATGCCCCATCACACCACACATCACAAGTCCTGGCCTGCCACGTCACATGTTTCTGTGCACCAGGATCCCCCAACCACTGTACATGGCTCTCAAGTAAATCTCATCTCTCACTTCTCTCTGCCCTGCCCTGCCCACCAAAACCTTTCCACTGTGTCCCTGGAATCCAGGCTGTGCTAGCCAGTGTCTCTCCATCCAGAAACACTACCCTGAGTGCTCCTTTCACTGGCTTCAGCAAGGTGCATGTGTCTGGCAATCTTATCTGAGCAGCGGACGCCTCAGGTCCTGGTGATCAGCCTTCTTCCAAGCGTGCTTCAACCCCACAGGGACTGACACATGGAATGAGGCTTAGATGTCTATGGCCGTGGTCCCCTTTGACTGATCACCCCACCCTATTCAGCCTACTTTCTGTGGTTCTTTCGGTGACTTCTCCACCTCCCTTGTCTCTCTTCCTCCATGTCCTGACCTGGGACTGTGTTGAGTGAATCACAAGGAAGGGTTTACATTTTGGCAGCTTGGCCCTCAGGGTGCTGATGCTGAGAGGTGGGGGTGAGTCATTGGAACCACTGCCCTCTGGTGGGATTGACCTAATTCTCAAAGAAGTCTTGTTAGTATGTATAAGGAAGGGTTGGTAGATAAGAGTGAGCCTGGCCTTTCTCCCAAGTCTCTCCTCGCTCTTGCCTTGCTCGCTCTCCCACTCCCCTCCACCATGATGCTGTCAGATCAGGACCCTCCTCAGTGCCATGCTGATGTCAGTGCTGTGTTCCTGAACCACCACAAATGTGCAAAGTAAATTTCTTGGGGCTGGTGTTGTAGTATAGTGAGTTAAGCCTCCACCTGCTGCATGTTAGTACTAGTTTGAATCCCAGATGCTCCACTTCTAATCTAGCTCCTTTAAAACAAAAAGTCAAATATACAGAGAGGAAGATCCTCTGTCTTTTGATTCACTCCCCAAACGGCTGCAACAGACAGAGCTGAGCCAATCCGAAGCCATGATCTCAGAACCTCTTCCGGGTCTCCCATGGGGGTACAGGGTCCCAGGACCCTGGGCCATCCTCGACTGCTTTCCCAGGCCATAGGCAGGGAGCTGGAATGGAAGTGGGGCCACTGGGACAAGACCTGGTACCCATATGGGATCCCGGCGCATGCAAGGTGAGGACTTTAGCTGCTAGGCTACTGTGCCAGGCCCTCTAACTCCCTTTTAATGTCTCTGGAAAACAACAGAAGATGGCCCAAGTACTTGGATTCCTGCACACATGTGGGGGACCCAGTTGGAGTTTTAGTTTCCTGACTTGGGTCTGACCCAGCCCTGACTGTTGCAGATATTTGGGGAAGATCTCCCTGTCTGTCTCTCTCCGTCTGTAACCTTACCCTTCAAATAAATAAATACATCTTTTTCTTTAAAACAAAGCAAAATGAGTATTTGTAACTTTTATTGGAAAGTCAGATTTACACAGAGGAGAGACAGAGAGAAAGATCTATCTGCTGATTCACTCCCCAAGTGGCCGCAATGGCTGGAGCTGAGCTGATCCAAAACCAGGAGCCAGGAGCTTCTTCTGGCTTTCCCACGTGGGTGAGAGTCCCAAAGCTTTGGGCCGTCCTCAACTGCTTTCCCAGGCCACAAGCAGGAAGCTTGATGGGAAGTGGAGTAGCCGGGATATGAACCAGTGCCCATATGGGATCCTGACGCATGCAAGGCGAGGACTTTAGCCACTAGGCTACCACTCTGGGGCCAGTACATTAAAAAAAAAAAAATCCTCCTATATTACCCAGATTCAGGTAATTTGTTCTAGCAACAGAAAACAGACTAACACATCTGGCAATATTTTTTAAATCCAATCACCCTCCCTTCCCCTGTCCCCAACCACTTGTACATTGCCATAGAAAATCATACCACTGTGTTTCTAAACTGGCCTCACTGTAAATGCATCATTTGAAATCTTGGATGAGAACTCTACCTAGCAAGCCTTCTCCACTTCGCTGGTGCCTTCCTCTCTTCAAACCACCCCACCTAGCTCCCTATCCAACTCTGCCCATGTTTCACCGACAGAATAAACACAGCTCAGTACCAATACAAATGACTTCACCATCTGCCCACCAAAGCCATCAGCTCACACGCACCTCCTTACTTTGCAGACAAAGTGAAGTGAGTCTCTGTTGCTGGCTGGGCCCAGGTCCCCCACTTGGGCACGGGGTTGTATACACTCCAGCATCTTGCGATTTCTGTCCCCTCCTGTGTTGCTGGTTACGCCCACATCTCTCAAGCGTCTGCGGTGGGAGGGGATGGGGGAAGTCTCCCACCTTAGCACAAAGGCAAAGTCTTCCCTTGGCCACGCCTGCTTGTCCAGTGACCTTGCTTGCTCACCATGTCACAGCAGACCTCTGCTTCCCTGCTATTGCCCTACACCTTCTTCCCCACGTTCTCATCGGAGCGCTCTTCGATTAGACTTCAGTCTCCAAGACTCTGCTAACCCCTCTTAGTCAAGATCACTGACAGGCTCTTCCCTGCTCAATTCAGCGGCTGAAGCCAGTCTGACTGAACTCACTGCCCATGTGTGACAACATTTACCACTTTCCATCAAGCTTCCCAACCCCTTGCCACCCTCTTGTCTCTCTCTGGCCTCTCTCCTGCACTCAGCTCTCCCTCTGTGGACCGCCTCGTCTCCCCTGAGCTCCAGGCTTGTAGGCCCGAGTGGCTGTCTGACTTCTGCTCCTAGATGTTCTATCAGCTCCTCAAACCCAGCAGCCTCACACCACTGAAATGCAGTGTCCCACAGTCCGCCAGAGGCTGAACGTCCCACCTCCAGGGGCCGGCAGAGCCCTAAGAAGAGAATCCTAGCTCCCGGTGGCCCAGGCATTGCTTGGCTGGTAGCAGTGAATTTGTCAGGTTCTCACAACTCTAGCTAATGTACCTGGGAGGAGCTTCTGGGGTCAGAAAAGGTTGGCTCCAGTTCACAGTGGAAGATCAAGTGGCTGGTGGAGGCTGGCAGTGGCACAGGGCGCATCATGGAACAATCCAGGAAGCAGAGGGGGCAGCTGAGCTGATCCTGGAGAGATAAACCCTCAGAGGGAACTGCCTTCCTCCCCAAGGCAAGACCAGGGAAGCACACATCCCCCGCCGGGTCTACCTCCTGGCCACCAGAGTCACACGCAGCCTCCACCCTAACCCTCCAACCTTCAACATGAATCCACCATTAACCTAAGACAGTGAGTTATGCAAGCCCAAATCCTGCTCAGACTGTGGAACCTACTTTGTTCCCTTCATTTGATAGCACCCTCAGGTCTGCCCACATTCAAGGGGAGAAGCCCTTTTCTCCCTTTCCTCTTTTCCTCACCTCTTATGGCTCGTGTATGAAACGAACTCAACTCTAGCCCTTTTGAGGCCAGTGTTGTGGCACAGCAGATAAAGCCATCCCACACAGGCACAAGGTTGAGTCTCAGCATCCTGCTAACGGCCTGGGAGAGCAGTGGAGGATTGCTCCCTGTGGCTCCTGGCTTTGGCCTAGCCCAGCCTTAGCATTTGCAGCCATCTGAGGCAATGAACCAGAGGATGGAGGATTTTCTCTATATACAACCCTGACTTTCACATAAATAAACAAATCGTTAAGATTCAGGCCTTCTCCCTACCTGCCTCACTCCACCTGGAGCAGAGCCATCTCTGCCTCTCTCCGCCTCTCTCTGGGACTGCCACACCAGGCTCCCTGCTGGGCTCCTCCCTCCACAACTCACCCTTCTCATCATAGTCTGTAAAAGCCAGAGTGAGTGTTTTAAAGCATAAATCAGATCACATCCCTCCCACTGTTTAATACCTTCCAAAGAGTTCTTACCAGAATTAGAATAAAATCCAAGCTTCTTAAATTGGCTTATGAGGTTCCGCATGGTCTGAGCTCTCTTTCCTCATTTCCGGCACCCTCATCCCATCCACTCTTGATGCACAGCCTTCTTTCCAGTTGCCACAGGACCCTTCACCTGCTGGCGCTTCCCCACCAGGCCTGAATAGCTTCCTCTGGGCTGCCTCTTCTGGAGAGGAGCCCACTGTGGCAGGTGCCTCTCCCCCTCTGTCCTAGCTTACCTTCCCCACAGCTGTTCTGCAACCTAGGTGGCTTGTCTTTGTCCTTCGACACTCCTACTGGAACAGCAGGAGCAGAGTTTTCCACTGTTCCTGTTGCTGCCCAATTCTCCGTGATGAGTCCTCCAAACAGACACAAAGAAAGTCAGTTTGTGGGTATGTGCCAAGCCCTGTACTAGAATCTAGAGAGTCAGCAATGAACAGGAAAAATATTTATCTCTTGGGGCTAGCATATGACACATTTGCAGTGCCATCATCCCATATGGCTCTGGTTCTAATCTCTGTTGCTCCACGTCTCATCTAGCTCCCTGCTGATATGCCTGGGAAAAGCAGCAAAGGAGGATAGCCAGGAGTTTCAAACTCTAGGCTTCAGCCTGGTCCTGGTCCAGCCTCTGCCATTGCAGCCATTTGAGGAGTGAACCAGAGAATGGACAATCTCTCTCTCTCTTCTCTCTTTCAATCTCTCATACACACACACGCGCGTGCATGTGTGCACACATACACACACACAGACTGATACTCCCTCCTGTCCCAAAGCCCCAGAAATTTCTCTAAGCCTACCCCACTTTCACTCTGCCTGGCTCTCCCAGCTCAGTAGAGGATCCTGCTTTCTGACTAACAGGAAAACTGTGGCCTGGACCAGCTGTTCTTGTCCCATCTCATTGACTTCCCAGTGCTCTTTCTGTCTCCTTCCTTCTGGGAAGAGTGTGGGTACAGTTCTGGGTCTGTGAGGACCAAGGACAAATTCCTTAACTTCCAAGCCTCAGTCTCTTGATCTGAAAAAATGGGCATGATAGCACATACTCCAGCAGAATGTCCTGGGGGTGCAACAAGGCACTCCATGTCAATGCACCTATCTTTATACTCCCTGCCCTGCCCACCCCTCGCCACTCCTTAAGCACAAAAGCACTTTAAAAAGGTCATATTACCAAAAGATTTGAAATTCCTGATTTTTTCCTATTAAGCACGAACATTTCTCACAGTCTCTAGAGCTATTCCTGCTTGACAGAGGGCGAAGCTGAAAGTCTGTCTACCTTCGGTCAAGTTTGTCGGTTCAGTTCACGCCCCCAAAGCCAGGTGGCTGAGTGGTAGCCCCTGATTTCCATCCCAGCTCTCACATTGCAGACCCACAGCATGCACCATTGCAAGCAGCAGCAACAAAGACAATCTAGTGATGTTCTAACAAAGCCACACAAATTTGATCTGAAGCACTACCTCCTGCTCTGACATTTTGTTCCCTCTCTGTCTTGCTAATGCTTATCTGAGTACTATTTCCTAATTTTCTTTTTTAAAAAGTTCATTTACTGGGCCCGGTGGCGTAGCCTAGAGGCTAAAGTCCTCGCCTTGAAAGCCCCGGGATCCCATATGGGCGCCGGTTCTGGTCCCAGCAGCTCCACTTCCCATCCAGCTCCCTGCTTGTGGCCTGGGAAAGCAGTTGAGGACGGCCCAATGCATTGGGACACTGCGCCTGCATGGAAGACCCGGAGGAGGTTCCAGGTTCCCGGCTTCGGATCGGCGCACATCGGCCCGTTGCGGCTCACTTGGGGAGTGAATCATCGGACGGATCTTCCTCTGTCTCTCCTCCTCTGTGTATATCTGGCTGTAATAAAATGAATAAATCTTTAAAACAAAAGTTTATTTACTTGCTGATACTTATTGGGAAGGTAAAGTGAATCATTTGCTGCTGCACTCTCCCAAACGCCTACAGAAGCCAGGAGCCAGGAGCTCCCTGCTATCCTCATCACCGCATTGCCCCATACCTGTGGGCTCAGCCCCTTGGATGAGCAAGGCCCACTGCTGCCAACAGGTGCAGCCTTCTGGCATCCTTGAGCCCTGGCCAGCTGGCTGGAGAAAGTCTCGCCTTTCTCTTCCAAATAGTTCCCAGTGGACCCCATGGACTTGAAGGAAGAGCATGAAGATGCAGCCAGCACACTGGCCCTGCTGTTTTGTTTGCTTTTTCCCATATGACTAGTCCTTTGCCTCCTGCGGTTGGTCTGTAACTTCAACTTCTAAACCTCACAGACCCCTAGGAGCCTGCAGGACAGCAGAGAGCCATAAACCCTGTGGGCAGAAAGAAAGAGGGAGGCAGGTGCCTCCGGCTGCACCTGGAGAAGCCACCGCAGAGGGAAAAGGTGGCACTGCTGTGCTGGGAGGACAGGAATTGGAGCCAAAGTGGCAGCCAATGGAAGGCAGGAGGGTGCTGCCTTTTCATCTGTGCAAGGAGGCCTGGATCAGACCGCATCTGAAGCCCCTTCACTGCAGAGAATCTGGATTCCCCTCTGCAACTCAACTCATGTGATCCAGGCCAGGAGAGCAGGGCTAGGGGCCAGGGTCTCCCGAAAAGGCGAGGAGGAAGAGGAGACATTCACTGATCAATTACTTCCACATCCCACTTTCAAAATAGCAAGCAAGGCCAATGGAGGGGGGAGGCTCCCCACAAGACAGACAAGAACACCAAGGATCAAAGGTTACATTTATTTTCCAAGGTTACAGGGCTCTGAGCTCTTGGTCATGAGGCTGTCTTGTTTGAGCCTGGGACATGCCCAGGAGACGCTCCTGGAAGAAGCATATGTACAGCCCTTACTTCTCCACTTGGAAGAACCAAGTGAATATGTGCAAGTTCAGCAATAATCCTAGCCTCAGTGCTCCCATCTGTAAGAAGGGTTCAATAGTGAAGTTGGCACAGAGATAAACAAGGAAGTACACAAAAGTGCTTGGCCCAGAGCATAACACCTCCAATATTAGCTGCAGGAGACTATTACTAAACACTGAGCGTGCTCATGGACCTCAAGCAAGAGGAGATCCTGGAGACCTGGCTGGAAGGTCAAAGGCGGAGGACTCCACAGTATCTGTCCAGAGCCAGCAGCATTGTGGACAGGGGAGGCTTCTGAAACCCTGGATGTTGCTCCTCAGGCTCTGACGTTGGTCCCTTTTCTCCTGTGGGCATGTGGGACCCTCGTTGTCAGCCAAGCAGGCAGCTGTCCAGCTGGCAATATCCCTCGTCCCCCAGCACGCTGGTTGACAGGACACCAGGAGGGCCTGGTGACCACCCAGAGTCCCTTACATCTCCTATTTGCCCATTCAGTCCCTCCCCCTTTCTCCCTTCCTCTCCCCAGTCCACTGCCCATCTTGCCCTCTCCCCCTGTCCTTCCTGCTTCTTGATTCTAAAAGATTTATTTATTTGCAAGGCAGCATGAGAGAAACAGAAAGATCTTCCATCTCAGATTCACTCCCCAAATGGCTGAAATAACTGGGACTGGGCCAGGTTGAAGTTAGAAACCTACATCCAGAAACTCCATCTGGATTTCCTATGTGGGTAGCAGGTGCACAGATCTGCTGTTTCCCAGGGTGCTGGCGCAGGGAGCTGGGTCAGAAGCAGAGCATCTGGGATTCAGATCTGCACTCTGAGATGTCAGTGCCATATGTGGTAGCTTAACTCATGATGCCATGCTCCAGCACCTGCCCCCTCCTTGCTTTTTTGCTGGGAGCAGGGTACAATGGTGCTCATCTTCTCTTTGTCTCTTTCCCTGTGCCTTAGGCCGTGCATTCATTTCTCACACCAGCAGACATGAGGCACAGCAGCTGTCTAATGACCAGGAAGGTGGAAACTGAATGTTTAGGAGACTGGGCTGCACCTAAGTGCCAGCTGAGTTGGGAGGCAGTGCAGGATCACCTCATTGCCTCCTTAGACCCTGCTGCTTCCTTGCTTTTCTGAATGTAGGATTACTCACAGAGCTAGTGAAAACAGATTCCTGGCCCCTACCTCCTGAACTGCAGGATCCCCTAGGACTCTCAGCTGCGTTCTGCTCCAGCAGGTGACAGCCCAGGCAGGGGGTCGGGCTGACTCTGAGGCACACTGCTCTGATGCCTGAGCAGGCAGGCTTGGTACCCGGGCAGAAACTCAAAGAGATCACAAAACACCTCTGTCCTCAAGTAGTCCACTACCCAGCCTCGGAAAGGAAGCACACAGGGGAGCAGTCGGCGGGGGGGGGGGGGAGGGGGGAGCCTGTGGGGAGGGTTTGGAGGCAGGCAGGTCCCAACAGAGGCTCAGGAGGAGGCTTAGCCTGAGCAGGTCTGGAAGAACGATTCCCTGGGAGACATTCCCTGCCCACCCCTGACGCCCCCAGCAGCTGAGATTTGCTTCCTCATAGAGGTGCTCAATTAGCCCAGCTCATGAATTCTGCATGTCCAACTGACTTTCATCCACCTCCCCGCCTCCTCCCAGATGGAGCCCTCTGCTCCCCGGGACGTAATTACAATATCTGGCCTGTTTTAATGAAGGCAAAAATATTCCACGTTTGCATGTGGCTTCTCCCTTGGAGGAGAGGGCTGGAGAGGGCAGGGCGATAGGTGGTGCTCTGAGAGAAGAGGGTGACATGCGGCCTGCCCCCTCCATCCAGCCTCTCACCTCACCCCGTCCCTCTGTGCATCCATGGTCCTGGCATCACTACCAAGTGTTTCAGAGCCGTTGGTGCCAGCGAGGAACATCCGTGTGGCATGTGGAATGGTGTTGACCTTGGAGGGACTCCAGCCCTAGCTTGGCATTTCCATCACACTGATTACTATGGCTGCAAGTTCACAGACCAGGATCTGGGGTCTCGTTCTTGATCCCACCATCAGAGAGGCTTCATTCCCAAATCAGTGTTAATTTCTCTTATTGTTCCTGGTGGTGGTGATAGTCACTGCATGGTGCCTGGCACACGACCTGGGTCTTGTGCCTCTGATTGTCATCAGCATAGTTATTTTCCGTGAGGAAAATACAGAGCGTTTACCCATTACAATGCAACCATCAAAGGATGTGCCAATTTCAAAGATATTAAACTTGGACAAATAATGTGTGCTAAAATTGATATGGTGGTCTAGAAGACAGACAACACCGTAGGAGATGCTGGTCCACCTGACAGGCATTAGAATCTTATTATTGAACATAGATTCCCAAGTACAGGAAAAGAGGGAGGCAAGATGATTTTGGGTTTACCAGCCAGGATGACGAGAGAACATTTTTCTTAGACTCCAAGAGAAGACAAAAGATTTTAAAATTTACAGTTCCAAGTTAGAGATGAAATTTTTTAAGGTGGAGGTGTTGCAGCTTTTAAAGCAGGGCTTCTGTTTCACAGGTCGGTGCCCTGAACAACAATTCAAATGCTCATCACCTGACAGGTGGGTGGTTGGACACAGTGTGGTATAACCTGACATGGAGCATCAGCCAGCGAAGAAATGAAGTAGCAATGCAGCTCACAGCACAGACAAACCTCCCAACACTACCTGATGTCAGAGTCAGACACACATATATCCCCTATTTACAATTCCATTTTTCAAAGATCTAATTATTTATATTAGAAATGTAGATTTTACAGAGAGGAGAGACAGAGAAACATCTTTTGTCTACTGGCTCATTCCCCAGGTGGCCACAACAGCTAGAGCTGAGCTGATCCAAAACCAGGAGCCAGGAGCTTCTTTCAGACCTCCCACATGGGTGCAGGGTACCAAGCATTTGGGCCGTCCTCGACTGCTTTCCCAGGCCACAAGAAGGAAGCTGGATGGGAAGTGGAGCAGCCGGGACACTAACTGACACCCGCATGCGATCCTGGAGCATGCAAGGCGAGAATTTAGCCACTGAGCCATTGTGTTGGGTCCTCATGCTCCATTTACACGAACTTTCTGTAACAAGCAAGTTCAGAGGCACACAGGTAGACTGGTGGCTGCTGGGGGCTCAGGGGAAGAGGGCATTGGCAGTGACTGTTGATGGGACAGGGGTTTCCTCTGGGAGGGAGAAAATATTCCAGAACTGGATGGTGTGTGCACTACATGTCACTCATGGTAAATTTTACGTTCTGCATATTTCCCCACTATTGAATAAAAGAGGGAGGGGACAGGCAGAGGGAGGAAGAAAAGAAGAAAAAAACTGGGGAAAATAAAAGCACCACTGCCCTTGTATCCCAGATGCTACTATAGTGACGGCTCACATGCTGGCTTCTTGGCTACCTACTGGACAGCGCGCATAAAATCAGTTGTTGTTGGGGTGGAGTGGAGAGGACCTATCCACAAGGCAAGGATCTTCCGTCCACCAGGAAAGTCAAGGAGCACTGCTCTGGAGCATAGGAAAGAGAGGGAGATGTGGAGACATTTGAGGGTCCCAGAGAGAGCAGGGGAGGGAGGAGAGTGGGGAGCAAGGGGCAAGGACTGGAACACAAAGATGCCCGCGGCTGAGCCCTGCCCACCCTACCCCATCACCCAGGCCCCACAGTGGCTCTCCTCTCCTGGTGGGGAGGGTGGCCAGCAGCCCGGCAGAGCACCCAGGATCATCTGTCTTCATTACGCAGTCTCCACAAGCCCCGTCATTTCTCGCCAGAAAACTCATCAATATTCCCCCGTGGCTAGGCAGACCCTGCCCCTTCCCTGCCCTGCCTGCCTGCGTCCCCCTCGTCATGTCAGCCTCAGGGCCTGGACCACTGATAAGCACAGCCCTGGTTTGCCCGGATTGGGGGGTCCCTGCTCTCCTGTCCTTCCTTCTCCTCCTCCTCCAACCCTGCTAGGTCCTCCCTACTGGCCTATAGGGTGCCTACTCAGGAGGAACTGAATACCTTCCCTGGGGGCTGGCAGGGGCTGGCAGCTCCCTGGGGAAGCTGTCCTTGATCCCTGCCTGGACTTGCCAAGCCCCTGAACTCAGCCCTGGTGTGTCTAAACTAAAGCCAACTCTTCCTGTGAGCCCTGTTACCCACAGCCACCTGCTGGGCTTCTGCTGTTAGAATGTTCTCTGAGGACAAGGCCTGGGTCATCCATGCTGTGGTCACTGTGACTTTTGGCATGTAGCGGTGGTGAGCAAATGGTGGGCTCAAGACCTGTTACAAGTGGCATCAACTGGCTCCCTGGTGCTGGAGTAAAGGTTTTCAGGGGCTTTAGTATTAAATAACTTGAACTAGACTAGAAATTCCCTGCTGTCACACACCTGGGACCCCTGCTGTCTGGAGAACAAAATTGTCGTGACCATGGTGACATTTCTTATCATTCTCAGCTTCCTGGTACCATCCCCAGGAGCACCCCTAAGCCTCCTGCAGGAGTTCCAGTGCACAACTTTCCTCTCTGCTTTATGCCTTAGCATTTACTGTTCCCATACCCAGGTTCTGATGCAGATTCTCGGCTACTGCCAGACAAACCTGTCCCTCCTTTCCTTTGGGTCCCAGCTTGCAGACGCCCACCCTGACACCTACCAGAGTTAGCACAGCATCCCCTCTGCTCCCTCGCCTTGCTTTCCTGTGGTTGGGGGTAAGGGACAGAGCTGACAATGCAGTACCTCTCTCAGAAGAGTGTAAGCTCCCTAAGAGTAGGAACTTCTGACCACACAGCAGGTGTCTGCTCACCTTGGGCCAACCCCTGAACACCATGCAGGCATAACTCCACCTGCCTGTACCTGCATGCCTTTGCCAGTTGGCTTTCTCCTGCTGGGCTGCCTTGGTTTTGGAAACAGCTAAGGAGAATCAACAGGAAATTCATACACATACACTCCTGAGGCCCTCCGTCAATGGCTGTTAGGAGTTGCGGTGTGCACACCCGTGCATCTGCTTGTCCCTGTCAGGCAAGTTCCTTGCTGGTTCCCAGAGCTGCTCAGCGACCTTGGATTCCCATCATCCTCCATGGAATTTGTCTGGGCATAATCCTTCTTAGCTGTGTCCCTTCCTTGCTCCCCTACTGGTGTTTCTCAGACTGATTCCCTAAATCAAACCACACAGCTAGGGACCCGTGGCAGATCTGAAGGCCGCACATGGTGCTGGTGGGCATGTAAAATAGTACATATGCTTTGAAAACAAGACTGGCAGCTTCTCAAAACATTGGACTCGAAGTCCTAACAGCACCCAGCTTTCTTCCTCCTAGGAGTACACCAGGAGAACCAAAAGTAGGTGTTCACATGGAACTTTACACACAAACAGAATTTGTGAGAGCCAATGAACAGATCAATACAACACACTCCTACATATGACGTAATAGTGTTTGGTTGTAAAACAGACTGAACGACTGACTGACAGCTGTGCCATAGGAGGAACCTTGAAAACAGTCACAAAAGCTTACATAGTGTGCAATTCCATTGGTAGGATATGTTAAAGCCAATCTGGAAGAGAAGGGGCCCTGGGAGGAGAGTGAGGATGGCTGCAGGTGTGTGTGGGGTTTTTAAAGGGTGATGACAACATTCTAAATGGGTGGTGACAGCTGCACAACTATATGAATAAACTACAATCCATCATATCAGACTCTTGACAGAGAAAAAGAGGGAGAGAAATGTCTTCCCACGTTCATCCCCTCAAATGTCCACAACGGCCAGACTAAAGGAGGTGAGGATTCCACAGCAGGGACCCAATTACTGGAGGCATCGCCAGCTGCCTCTGAGGGTGTGCCTCAGCAGGACCCTGGCAGCAAAAGCAGAGCCAGGAGCAGAAGCCAGGGACTCCACTATGGTATGCCAACATGCAACTGATGCACCAAGTGCCTGTCCCCAAGATACACTTTAAAGGAATGAACTGTGTGACTTAGATCTCAATAAAACATCTAACTTGCTTTAAAGATTTACTTTAATTTGAAAGGCAGAGTATCAGAGAGGAAAAGACAGAGAGAGAGAGAAGAGAAAGAGGGAGAAATCTTTCATTAGTTGGTACAGTCCCTGAAGTGCTCAGGGTTGGGCCAGGACAAAGCTGGCAGCCAGGAACTCCAAGTTCCTGAACCACTGCTTTCTTAGGGGTGTTGGCAGGAAGCTGGGCTTGAGCTCAGGAACCCCGATATGGGATGTTGGCATCCCAAGTTGTAGCTTAACCCACTGTGCCCACCCCAGCTTTTTAAATAAATTCTTATGTTGTTAAAAAGCCCTTTTCTCAAGGTCCATAGCTTGGGAAACCCAGATTAATACTCTAAAACCTAGAATTGTGCTTAGTCATGGCAGGTGTTGGAGTAATACAGAAATGTAGCTGAATGATTAAGTGGCAAGTGCAAACCCAGGCCTGATGACATCACACAGACAGCTCTGGACCAAGCTGCAGCCTGAAGCCATCAAACTGGTCTTCAGTCCTCAGCCCCTCAGCTCGACACATCATTGGATGGCCATGTGGTTCCAGAATGGTGTGGGCCTATGAAGGGACCAGAGCCTGGGTGTACATGAATATGTGAGGGTGGCAAAGGAGTGTGTGGGTCCATGTTTGGTATGTGTGTGTGTCTTGTAAATGCACGATGTGTACATATTTGCATGTGGTGTGTGCATGTGGTATATGGGAGAGATACACATTTGTAGTGTTTATATATATGTGATGTGTGGTTTTGTATGTGTTCTCTGTATAATATATGTTAATATATGTGAGTGTGTAGTGGTAGGTGTTGTGAATTATATGTATGGAATGGAATGTGGTATGTATGAGTGTGTATGGGTTTTTATCATGAAAGCAATATGCTTTTGTGGAGTATATATGTTTGTGGTATATGGCTATGTATGTGTATGATATTTATGATATATGTGAATTGCACTGACATGCATATTGCATGTTACATATGGATATAGTTTATGTGTAGGGTTTGTGTGATAGTGTATGTATATGTGAAGCATGAATATGGTATGTAGATGTGTGTATGCGTGGTATGTGAGTGGATTGTGCTTGTATGTGGTATATATGGTGTGAGGGTATGGTATCTGTGGTGTCTTTGGTATGTGTTGTATATATGGTATGTATATGGCATGTATATATGTGTGTAAAGTATGTGTATGTGGTGTGTTGGGGCATGGAGATGGGGTGCATGTGGTATATGGAGGTGTGGTATGTGCATGTCTGTGTGGTATATATGTATGGTATGTGTTTATCTGTGCAGTATGTCTATGCTACGTGTGGTATATGTAAATGGTGTGTGTGTGGTGTACGTGGTATGCATGTGATATGTGCGGGGAATATGTGTATGTATATGTAGTATTGCATGACATGTCTAGATGGCATGTGCAGTGTGTGTATGCATAATGTATATGTGGAATGTGTGCTGTGTATATAGTATGTGTGGGAATTTTGTGTATGTGTGTGAGTGGGGTGTGCTTGTGAGTAGTATTATGGTATGGGGATGTGGTATCTGTGATATATATGGTGTGTAAGGTGTGTTATGGTATGCATGTGTGTGGTGTGGGTGAAGTATGTGTTGGATGTGGGGTGGGGTCTATGTGGTATATGTGGGAGTGCTGTGGTATGTATACATGCATGTGTGGTGTGTGATGTGTGTAGCATGTGGTAACTGTGTGATGTGTGTAGTATGTATGTGGTGTGTAAGCATGTGTATAATGTGCAAGATATGTGTAGTATGTACCTGTATGGTATGTGCATGCAGTGTGTATGTGTGGTTTGTGTGATGCGTGTTTGGTATGTGTGCATCTGCATGTGTGTGTATAGGCCAGGAGGAGGAAAAGTTGCTCAGCTGCAAGCAGGTGTGGCACAGGCACTCCCACTGTGAACCTGCATTCCAGCCCTTCTCAGACTTGGACTTAGACTTGACCCTTTGCCACCACTGGCAGGTGCTTCCTAGCGCACCCACTTGAATGATGGTCAGGCTCCCTGCCCTGCCTAGAGCTCTGCTGAGCCTGCAGGGCCAAGCCAAGGCTCCCTTGGTCTGCAATGGAGCAAACCAAGCGTAGGCAGCTCAGCAGTGCCTGGAGGGGAACCCCTGGTTTGCAGCAAGTCCCACCCATGGGATACTGAGCAGGTGGCTTCCCCACTAGGCCTGTTTCCTCCCAGCGTGGCGGGGAGCAGAAGTGAGGGGGTCTGCAGGCAGCTGGTGTCTGACATGGGACTGCTTCCTTTCCTTCCATTATTCCACCCTCTTGGTGGCCACGAGCCCTCCCTGAGCCTGGCCACTGCCCGCCCACTCTGCAGGGCCATGTGGACTCTCCTGGGAGCTGTCTCAGGGCCAGGAGCTCGATGGCAGAAAAGAAAATCCTCCAAGCTGGCTCTGGACTCTGCTTTCCTCGGAGCACGTGCCTGCCCCTCCCACCCCGGCAGATGGCCGCTGCCCACTTGGGATCTGCAAGCAGGAAAAGAAGCAGCATGGCATTCAGACCAGGTGTCCCCCTGATTCAGCCTCCTGTTGTCTTCTTGGGGACCTCTCCTCAGCAGAAAGAACCCCCAGGCCCCGCCAGGCAGCCTTGGCTCTGGACCCCAGCGCAGCCCAGTGCTTGCACTGGCCGTTTCGTGAGTTGTCACCCAACAAATACTCGTGCTCCATCTGCTCTGAGCCAGGCTCTGTGTCTCACCCAGCTTTGACAAAACTGCAATCCTGCTTGTAGAGAGATGCGGGACAGGACAACACGGGGCTAGGTCACCACAGCTGCTGGGGCAGGGGGCACAGAGTGGGCAGCGAGGGGCTGCCATGTGCAACCAAACCCTCCTCTTTCCCTTAACCCAAACTGTGTTTCTAAACACAAGGAATGGCAGGACCTTAGAGCCACACAATGTCAAGTTCAAAGCCCTTTGAGCTGCAGCATGCAGCCGTGTAGAACTTCAGTAGGGGAGAGCAGGGAGGGAGCAGAGTGGTGGAGCCAGAATGTGTGATTTACAGCACACCATGTCTTTGGCACCCGTGTCACCACATTAGCAGCTGGCTGGCACTCCTGGGGGTCCCAGCAAGCCTGTCCCACATTTCATCCCCTCATCATCCTTCACCCTTCACACTTTCTTGATCTCAGCCCTCCATGCTTGTCTCATTGTTTCATTGAAACTCTCAAGTTCCTTGGCAGCAAGGGGCTCCTAGTGCTTACCAAGTTAACATCTCCTGTGAGGAGCGCCATAAAGATAATAACTCATTGAAGTTACTCATGGATGAATGGATGGTTGAAGGATGGGTGAGTGTGAACCCCATGGCCTGCTGGGAAGTAGGCAGGTGCACAGTTCTCGCCCACTTCATGGGCTTAAAGCAGTGGTGTAGCAGAGCTAGGGGATCCATTTTTCTTCTTTTTTCTTTATTTTAGAAGAAAAGAGAGAGAAAAAGAGAGATAAATCTTCTACCTGCTGGTTCACCCCCCCATAGCCAGGGCCAGGGCAGGCTGAGGCCATAGTTTTCCCATGCAAGTGGCAGGAGACAGGGTCTGGAACCATCGCTGCTGCTCCCACCCTGATTACACATGAGCAGAAAGTTTGAGTCCAGAGGGGAGTCTGAACCCCAACACTGGTGCTGGAGCAGGGGATGTAGGTGTCCCAAGCACACTCTGCCAAGTCCTTTTTCTGACTCTAGCCCAGGACACCACGTTGACTCTAGCCCAGGACACCCTGGGGCAGGTCTCCCGAGGTCATAGGAACCCCTGTCAGCTCAAAGACAGTAGGAGACAGCCTGCCAGTTCCCACAAACCTTGGGCTCTGCCTTCTCCCTCTGCTGGTCCTGTAGTGGCCCCATTCTGGAGGCGAGTCCTTCTGCGGAACCTGGGAGTTCTCACTTCTTCCCTGGCTCCACCTGTCATCAGCACCTGTTCTTGCTGGAGGAGTGGGTATGTGGCCTGGCTTGGGCGGGGGACGGGTCAGGGAGAAACACCTGCAAATTTTCTCCCACATGCACCCAACTGCACAGGTGCGCCTCCAGCTAGGGCTCTGAGCTACAGCTGAGGAGCTGGGGAAGCATGGAAGGGAAGAACAGAGCCCCTTGAATGCGCCCTGGGAAGAGCTCAAGACACTGAAGTGAAAAAACAGATGCCGGAGGTCTGGGCTGGGGGCAGCCCCCTGAATCCTCACAGCAGGTGTAGGAAGTGCTGGCACAGCGAGGTTCAGTAACTGGCCTCTCACTCAGCTAGACGGCCTCAAGCAGGAAGGGCAGCCATGGTGTCTGGGTTGCTAACCACTGCACTGTACTGCCTTGGCAGATGGGAGTTAGATCACAGCTGCCCTGTGGGCCCACTAAGAGGCCTGAAATGAGCCTCCAGGGGACAGCAGGAGTTGTAGGCTTTGTGGGTGCAGCTGGGGTGAGCCTGGAGTTGCAGGGAAGAATGGGGGCTCCTAGGACAAGGTGAGAGAAGCTACTGGGGGAGTCACTGCTATACCCGGGCAGAGTAGAGGAGGGTGAGGGGAACTAGTGGGTGTAGGGGGTAAACCTGAGAAGGTAAACTTGGCAAGATGTGGGACCTGGCAGGAAATGCAGAATGGGGACAGGGAGGCGTGCGGTGGTGGTGGGGGGCTCCCTGATTTCTGCCGAAGGGCCTAGGAGGGGTGAGCCACAGGCCTGGCCCCCTGGGAATGACTGAAAGGTGCAGCCTTCCAGCCTTCCAAGGTGGGGCCTTGCGGGCAGCCTCACCCTCAGCTGCCTCTCCAGCCCCACCTTCCTCAGCCAAGCTCCTGGATAAGTCCCCAGGCTCACCCCAACTCCAGAGTCCCACACTGTCCCACCCCCTCACCTGGTGTGGCTCCAGAAGCCCAGTCCTTTCAGGCACTGCAGCAGGGGCAGCTGTGTGGCGCATCCACCTCCATTTCCTGCCTGCCTCTAAGGACCTCTGAGAATAACGGGAAGCAACTCCGGGCACAGGATCTCTTTCCTTGTGTCGTGTTCATGGCCTGGGGCTTTATCAGCCAACTGAGGGAACCAGAACTAAACTGAGGAAGATCAAAGTCATGTGGTGGGGGAGTAGTACTGAAGGGGCATTCCTATGGGGCAGCCAGCACCCCGTGGGGGCGAGGGGACCATGCGGCAGGCAGTGCTGGGATGGTGGAGGGCCCAGGGTATGAGGGAGAGATGCCCACATATGCCCATCCTGGCTGCGTCTGTGACCCCAGGCAGGGGACTCAATTGTATGGGCCTCCTTGAGTTACACACTTGGGTCCTTAGCTGCAGTTCTCCCAGGGCTAGGGCAGGGGATGAGTGGGTTCAGGGCAACCTTGTTTCCATCTGTGTGCCAAAACCTGCTGGGGGCTAATGGGTACCCTTCTGGAAGCTTCTTGCTACAGCAGCATTCTGGGCAGCACCAGTCATTTAGGTCATAACCTTGGTCCACTTGGGAAGAGTCCAGCTGTGGGGGCCTGGGTCTGCAGCAGGCTCCTGCCCACCTTTAGGCTGTCTTCCCTCCTCCTGTTACCCAGTGTCACCTGAGACACCCAGAAGGTCCACTGACTAGGGCAAGGCAGTGGGAGGGGCTGAAAGAAATGGAGCGGGACACCAGGAAGTACTGTCCCAGTACTGGCACGCTGAGTAAGGTGCGGGCTACAGAAGACTGCGTTGCCTGGGGGAGAAGTTGGGTGGGTGGGGTTTGGCTCAGGGACAAAGTTCAATGAATTATATGAGGGGTAGGGAGCTGCATGGACAGGGAAGCCCCCAGGAATATCCGAGACACAGTCCCTACTTCCTCAGAGAGTGGCTGGTAACCCCAGGAGTCTGGACTCCAGAAAGCTCTCTGACCTCAGGGCCCCCAGTCTTTGCACACAGCTCACCCCTGCCTTCGCAGAGCCCTTGGACCCAGGTGCGGGAAGTACCTGTCACTGCTGAGGAAGGGCTGGCTCAGTATTTTCCCAGCCAGGAGGGCAGGGTGGAGTGAAGCTAGAGAAGGTGGAGCTTCCTCCAGAGGAGTGTGGCCACCAAAGGCTACATGCTGGCATCAGAAGACATCAGCTCCAATGCCGGCCACCCTGTTCACTAAGCCTCCCTCAGCTCTGGTTTGCTGGCTTAGGTAACAGTGCATCATCCCACCCACTCTGCCTGCATCCCAGGGTATGTGAGAAACGGCTGTGCCAACTGTGCCAGCTGAGAGGCCAGCAAGCGTCCATCCAGCGCTCTGAGGCTGGAAGCTGGAGAAAAGGCAAGGAAGGAAGCCTGGTGTGCAAGCTCCCAGCGGGAACTTCCCCACCAGGCTGGCCCGCAGCAGGCCACGTAGGGGAGCAGGAGCTGATCAAAGGCCACAGCTGTAACCAGCAGGGGCGGGTGCTCTTCCCAGGTGCAGGGACTTGCTCACTCTGCAGGCCGTTAGCAGGACCTTTCTGCCCTCTGGTGGACACAGGCAGCAGATGCACCCACTTGCCGCTACCCGCTCAGCAGCCCAGCCTAGACACGGCCAAATGCAGCAATGTCTGTGGTATGAACTCGGCATCGTGGAGGGGCCTCCACAGCCCTGCAAGGCTGTTCTGTTCGCCCTTTATGCCATGTGGAAATATGGAGGTTTAGAAGACATGGTGCTCCTGAGGTCGCATAGTTCTTAATGGCACAGCTGGGATTGTCCAGGCAGAAGCTGTGTGTGTGTGTGTGTGTGTGTGTGTGTGTGTGTGCAAGTGTGTGGTGGTGGTGGTGGTGGTCTGTCCCTGAAGGGCCACACTCTGGGGGCCAAGCTGGAGGAACATAGGGAAAGGTTTTTTGTTTTGTTTTGTTTTTGTTTGTTTTATCTTAAAAAAAAAAATCAAACTTACATCCCCAAATGGCTGTAGCAGCCAGGGCTGGGCTAGGAGTCAAAGCCTGGAGTCCCCAAAAGTCCATACAGGTCTCCTGTGAGGGTGATAGGGACCCAAGCACTTGAGCTGCCACCTGCTGCCCTGGAAGATGTGCATTAACAGGAAGCTGAACTGGAAGCAGAGCCAAGACTCCCATCAGGCACTGCTATACAGGGTATGGTACCCCTTGCAGTATCTCAGCCCCTGTACCTAAAGCCTGCTTCCTGGAGAAAGTTTTTCTCAAGGGAAATTCAGGGCAGCGGAGCCTGCAAACACCTCAGGGAGCCCCCTTCCCCCTTTTGTCCTTCTGCCTGAAGCTTGAACCTCCCCCTTTCCAGCGGGCTTCCAACCTAGGGGCCAAACCTCTGGGCCACTGCCCTACTTCTCTTTTTCATATATATATCATTTTATGACACAGTTTCATAGGCTCTGGGATTCCCCCAGCCCCTCCCCAAACTCTCCCCCCATACTGAATTCCTCTGTATTGTTATAGTAGTATGGTTCATAACCAGTCATGATTCCTTCATTGTGGGCATGGACCATGCGGAGAGTCCAGCATCTTATTGTCCGGATAAATTCAACAGTTTCTTTGGGAGACCATCCTTGGTCTGAAAGTAGAGCTGACAGGATATCATCCCCTGTAGTGGTATCTCGGAGATCACTACACAACTTCAACAACAGGAAGAAGCATCAAAATGAACAACCTCATGAAGTTAATTAACATGGTATTGAGTGACCAATATGTTAGAAAATGCAAGTTCTTAACAACACCCTGTAACTACTTCCTTGACATCTCAATTTTAGTATATACACAACCGGCTGCTATAAGCTTTCTTTTTTGTCCCAAGTTAACATGTTTTTGAGTTTGACCTAAATCAGAGTGGCACAGGAACAGTGAAATGATCAACATTAACATCCATCATATATTTCAGCTGAGTACAAACTTAACATCAAAGTTTCTATGCATTTATATCTTGTTTAGCATTAACAGTCATAAATTGATAAAGTTTTTTGGGGAGAATCTTAAGCCACAATTTAAACTTGGCAGCATATAGTGATTAAGCATGGTTTTACAGAACTTTGGCATTTTAACAATTGAAGAATAGAAAAGTTTTCGGCAAGGTGAGCAGGGAAATCCCCAGCAACCTAGTGAGTGAGGAAGAATTTAACTCTACATCCTACCTAGTAAAGTCCAGGAGGAGCAAATAGGGAGCCTGACCAGTAAGTACAGGCTGAGCGATTATAGGCTAGTTGGCCTTTCCCTGTCTGTTCCAGACTTTCTATATCAGTGTCTCTCTGTCTATCTGAAAAGCCAAATGGGAAGCCTGATCAGTAACGTACAAGCTGAGTGATTATCAACTAGCTAACCTTTATTAGTCTCTGTATGTGTGAACTAATTTTGGGGCTCATTAGCAACCTTGATGGTCGGTGTAAGAGAGGGCTGGAAGCCAAGGCTGGAACCAGATAAGGACCAGAGAAAGCGCCTCTCCTGAGTCCAGAAGGAAATTTACAATCCTTTTATCTCTGAGTGCCACCTGGGGCTCCTGGCTGTAGTTCTGATGTCACCAGACCCTATAAGAGGGTTTTAGGCTGCTACCATCCTTTGTGGGAAGTCCAATAGGAAATGACTGACCTCAGAGTTCTCGGCCTCTGAGGGCATTCATATTCCCTGTGATCTCCTAGGCAGTTGGGATACGGTTCTCGGTGTCCATACGAACAATTCTCGATGTAGTACCCAGTTCTGTGATAAAAGCACTCGGGAGGCCTCCGGGAGTCTCCGGGACTAGGACACAGACCTCCTCTTCTCCTCCTGTTCCACCCTGAGATCCCCCCTGCTCTGTACACACAACCTCCTTTTAAGAGGGCGTTAGGGTTGTTATTGGATCCCACCACAAATTTCTTGGGTTTTTCTAATGTCTAAGGCCATTAATAATTTGTTATCTATAAATAATAAGTTACACTTAAAGTCTTCCTCAAACATTCTAAGAAGGTGGATAATTTCTCTGCACTCCTGACCTGTAGTGGAACAAGATTATTAAACAAATTTCGTTTTTCAGTTCTTAGAGGCAGTTCCACTGGGGGTTCCACCTTCTCCAGGGGCAGCATTGTATTCAAGGGAGTTGCTGCACTTCTGAGGTCAGATGAGCCATAGGGAAACCCACAGTTTTGAGGTTCCATGAGGAAATTCTAGGGACAAGAGCATAAACCTTTCCTATGGATTATTAGTGTTCCAGAATATCAGTCATTCAGTTGTTTTATCAAATATATCATGAGGTCAGGGACAGCTGTGCTTGACCCACCAATCTCTTAAGATCCCCCATGTCACTCGGTGTTGGGAGGGGTCTGGCCTCTTCCTCCTCCATTGTCTCCTTGATGGTGATGGATCTTTCAGGATGAGTTGTGAAGTTGTCTTGATGGAGGGTCTTCCTCCAGTGAATGGAGTCCAAGCCCTACTTCTCTTAAGACAGGGCTCAGCGTGGGCCAAGGAGTCAACCTGTTCGGCCTCTGGGGGTGGGGGTGGGAATGGGGCGTACCTGGGTCTTGATTATAATAGCTGACCCCTGCTGCAGCAGCAGGGGGCGCTTTCTGGGTTTGGTACAATTTCCAGTGTCATACTAAGTCATTTTGCTTTAGGGCATTTCCAATTACTCAAAAACAAAAAGTCAGTATTACCTAGCATGTGGTAACTGGCTCCCATTCCTGCCTCTCTAGGAGGCTCCACACCCCAGGAGCAATGCAACCCCAAGCACTGGTAGCTGATTCCTGCCCCTCCGCTTGGATCTGAATCCCGATACTGCCCCCAGCCAACCTGTGATCACTCTTGCCCTCTGCTGGGTGCACTTTGGATCCGTGCTTGATGCTATCTTGAGAAGGCATAGGGATGCTGCACTTAGCAGTCATGTGACTTGAGGGAGGTGAAGGGTGGCATTTTGTGTGAGCATCTACAGCCCTACATCTCAGAAGAGCTAAGACTTGGGGAGTCAGTAGCACAGAGCTGATCCCGTATCCTGGAGGTGGGATTCAGCCTTAGGGGCAAAGTGGCCAGAGGAATGAAGCCCGAAAATACCCAGGTTCTGTCTTAACCCTCTGTGGCCATAAGGTGGCAGCACAGGCCACGAGGGATGTGCTGGCAGGCAGGAGAGCAGCCCAGTTCCCAAGCCTGGGGTTAAATGACTGGCGGGGCCACAGTAGCCCTTTCCAATGACAGACCCACGCCTGGGGGCGGGACTTCAGCCCAGGTGTTACTCTGCCAGTGTCCCCCTCCCTCACAGTTCCAGCTTCCTGCTGATGAGCACCTGGGAGGCAGCAGTCTCCAGTAGAAGACCTGGACTTGGCTTTGGCCTGGCCTAGTCCCAGTCCTTGGGATCCTGCACCTGTATGTGGGACCTGGAAGAAGCTCCTGGTTCCTGGCTTCAGATCAGCTTAGCACCAGTCATTGTGACCACTTGAGGAATGAGTTAGCGGACGGAAGATATTTCTTTATGTCTCTTCTCTGTAAATCTGCCTTCCCAATAAAAATAAATCTTTAAAAAACTCCCTGGAAAAGGCCAAGCAGATGTTATGTGGGAAGAGCACTGAATGGGGAACCAAAGGACAGCATTCACTTACACAGGTAGAGGTGTGCAGGCCAACCTGCTCCCAGACTGCCTAGGGTCAATCCCAGGTTCACTGTCAGCATGCTGTATGGCCTTGGGCCAGTCACTTGCCCTCTCTTTCATCTCTTCAAGTGTAAAATGGAGGCAATGAGGATAGTTGTCTCCATGGGGAGGTGTGGAGCAACAGATGCCACATGCAGAGCTCAGAGCACAGAAGCTGCTGACAAATACCAGTCATGGAGCTGAGTGTCTTTAAAAGCTCATCCCTCAGTGGGAAACCCTCCAGTCCCTTCCTGTCCACAGAGAGGCCCCTGAGACCTGACGCTTGGAAGGTTCAGCCCCGTTAGGCCAGCCACTGGGCAACAGGTGCTGAAGTAGCCGCTCCAAGGGCTCCTGGGTTCAGAGGCTGTGTCAGTGGAATGGGAAGATAGACCAGAGAGCGCCCTCTCGTTACCGCATGGCCTTACTATCTGGCTGCAGCCCAGCCCCTCCCTTTCCTGTCTCCCAGAGGGATTAAGACCAAATCAGCCCTGAGCGTGTGCACGGGCGTGTAGGTGTCTGTGTATGTCTGTGCACCGGCGCGTGGTGCAGGGGATGGGAGCCAAAGGTGGCCTCTCCTTTCTCATGGCTCGTCAAATCCAACAGTGAAGCAGGAGGACCCCCGCCCTGCCCCAGACTGGCACTACATGCCCTGCGCTGGTTCTGGCGCTGTGACTTTGGGTGTCTGCCTCTATGTCTCAGCTTCTCAAAGGTTCCTCTGAGCTCACTGTTTTTATTTTTACAAGATTTATTTAGGGGGGCTGATACAGTGTCTCAATTGACTAATCCTCCACATGTCAGGGTTGGCAGCCTAGAATGGACACTAGTTCTTGTTCCAGTTGCTTCATTTTCTATCCAGCTCCCTGCCTGTGGCCTGGAAAAGCAGTGGTCCAAGAAGCTCCTGGCTCCTGGACGTGGATCTGCTCAGCTCTTGGCCATTGTGGCCACTTAGGGAGTGAACCAATGGATGAAAGATTTCTCTCTCTCTCTCTCTCTCTTCTCTGTAACTCTGCCTCTCCAATAAAAATACATAAATATTTAGTTTGAAAGGCAGAGTTACAGAGAGCAGAGACAGAGTGATAGCTGTTCCATCCACTGATTTACTCAGCAAGTAGCAGCAATGGCTAGAACTAGACCAAAGCCAGGAGCCCAGAGCTTCTTCCGAGTCTCCCACATGGGTGCAGGGGCCCAAGTCCTTAGGCCATCTGCCACTGCTTTCCTAGGTGTATTAGCAGGAAGCTGGATCAGAAGTGAAGCAGTCAAAACTTGAACCGGTGCCCATGTAGGGTGCCAGCGTTGTGGTGTAGTGGGTTAAGCCACCTGGCAGCTACTTCTTGACCTCTGAGTTGATCTGTGCCTCTTCTCCCCAAGCTCCCTTCTCTTCACTCCCCGATCTACTTAGGCATCCTGTCTCTGGTTGCTAGAACAGAGAGAGGGGGGGAGGGAGGGAGGGAGGGAGGGAGGGAGGGAGGGAGACAGAGAGAGAGAGAGAGAGAGAGAGAGAGAGAGAGAGGAGAGGCAGGACCCAACCCCTCCTCTTCACTGTTACTCTTCAGGGGTCAGTAGGAGGCCCGGATTGCTAATTTAACAACCACCTGGGCCCAGGGAACAGAACTAAAAACAGCCAAGGGGTCCACTGTGGAGGTCAGAGCTGTCAGGCAGTGGGAATTAGAGGGAGGGGCCAGGTGTGGCTTGGCCTCCTGGAACGCCTGCCCCAGGTCACTTCAGGATCCTGCAGCTCTGAGCTCTATGGCCTGGTGGGCAGCCCTTGCTCCAGAGGATGGGGAGGGGGCCCCAGCACTGTACCCTGCAAGGGGGCTACCCCTTGTGGGGCCTCCAGGAGCCCAGCCTTGATTGCCCATACCCAGGACACCTCTGCCCAAAGCATCAGAAGAAGCAGGGTGTGACAAACAACCCCAGGAGGCCCGCCTGGCTGTCGGGTACCACAATATCCAGATGCTTGGACACCAACACACACATGCCGCAAACACCAGTATAGAGAACCAGGAGCCAGTGACCTCAGGTGCTAGTCTCAGGGTGTGGCGCACAATCACTTCTTTTTGCCTCCTGAGAGCTGAACCCAAAGCAACAGGCCAGACTGGTAGGATGCAAAGTGAACGCACAGGGTCCCTTGTTCAAAAGGCTTAGGAATCCTGAGGGGGTCCAGTTAGGGCATTGCACCTAATAGGATCCCCTGAGCCCTGTGCTTGATGCAATTGCCTAAGGGTGAGCCATCTCCACACTGGACGCTTCATATACCTTATGGCCCAGGCATAACATGGTAGGTTCTCTTTATGGAGGGGGAACTTTAGAGAAAATGGGTCCCCAGCCTGGGAACGCCTATAGAGGTGAGTGGGTCTGATTGCAGATTCCTCTTAGATCAGGGCCTGTGGTGCTGCCTCTGATTCCTGATGTCCCTGGAGGTGGAGGGGGTACTGGCAGGAGCTGTGGCCTCAGCCTAGTCACCTGAGGCGAGGCAAAGCCCCCTGCCTGATTTTGATGTGGTGCGTGCATCCTGAGCTGCTGGCATCCTTGGGACCCCTGGTGTCAGTGTGATGGTCGGAGCACATGTGCTCTGGACTCAGCCCTGGCTCTGCGCTCTGCTCTGCCCACACTAAGGGGCTAGGAGAATCCTGTAACACTGTGAACCTCCATGCCCTCATCTGTGACACGGGATAGCAACACCTGCTTCATGTCTCCAGAAGGGTTAGCTGGCACACAGAAGGAGCCCTGAGGGGTCAGGGGTCAGGGAAACACATAGCTGCCCGCCCCCCGTCAACTGGCACCATCTCTCGCTCCAGCCAGCCCCATTCTCCACCTGCTCTCTTGCCCTTCTTTGGGCCCGGTCTCTGCAGAACTGCATTGCCTCCAGACCTAGCCGCCTGTCCCTTAACTAACCTGCATCTCTGGCTAATCACACCTGGCCAGTGTGGGGATGAGTGTTTGCCTTGGTTAAAACTTCCACTCCCCCTCCCCCGTAGTAGGATGCCTCTGTTCAATTTCCTTCTCTGGTGCCTGACTCCAGTTTCCTGCTGAGAGGCAGCAGGTATGGGCTCAAGTCCTTGGGTCCCTGACCAGGATGGAGTTCCGGCTCCAGCTTTGGCCACGCCCAGCCCCAGCCATTGCAGGCATTTGGGCAGCAAACCAGCAGATGGGAACTTTCTGTCTCTGCGTCTAAAATGATCATTTCTTTCTAAGCTAAAAGTGCAGAGACTGCTAAGTTTGCGTACCTGATGAGGGGCAGGTGCCTGTTGTGGGTGACCCTCTGTGCCCCCTGGCAGGTAGCTCTCTCAGGTCCCTCTTTCCTTTCTCCTTGTCCCTTCCCAGGGAGAGGCAGGCTGACGCTTTCCCACAGGGAGCCCTCCAGCCCTTGGAAGCCTGGCACTGGGTATGACTGGTCTCAAGAGGGTGGCTTGGGATGCTGACACCTCCTGGCTAAGGTTCCCCTCATCTACTTGGCTTTCAGTTTCCAAGGGTAGTCCCTCAGGACAACCTCCCCTTCCTGTCCCCAGCCCATGCCAGGAGGAGGCGGGCTGCTGGGTCGGGGGACACTCCATCCCTGAGAAACTATGGTACCTGACAAAAGTCGGTAAACTCTCCACCCCCCTCCCTCAGAGCCCAGGCAATTGCAGTTCCAGGCTGTCCAGCCTGACACCTGCCCCTTGCCCCCTTCGTAGAAGTAAATATTGGATTGGGCTCAGTTGCCAGCTGTTACCCAAGAGGGAAGGCAGCTGCGGGCGCATGAATGGCTTGAATCCTGGAGAAGAAAGACTAAGGGGCGGGTGTTCACAAAGCTGTGAAGACACAGCGTGCAACACCTGCCTCCCATATCCAAGTTCCTGGGTTCAAGTCCTGGCTTGCTTCTGATCCTAGCTTCCTGCAAGTGTGCATCCTGGGAGGCAGCAGATAGAGAAGTTCAAGGACTTGAGTTCCTGCTGTCCACATAGGAGACCTGGACAAAGTTCTAGGCTTCTGGCTTCAGCCTGGTCCAGCCCTGGGCTCCTCCAGGAATTTGGGGATTGAATCAGTGGATAGAAGATCTCTGTCTCCCTACTTTTCAAAGAAGTAAAAATAAAAGAAATTTAGGGACATAAAGACTCCAGGAACCGTGGATGAGTCCCCTTTGGGAAAGTACCCCTAACTCCTACCAGCGACTGCCAGGTACCCACTTGGGCAGGGGGCAGAGCTGAACCCCTGCATTGTGCACCCCTAGAATGGGTTTTTGTTGCCAGGCCAATTTGGCACTCTGGTTCAACTTGGGGCAGCTGGGTATATTCAGAAATACTTGTTAACTCAGATAGACTTACCAACACCACTGCCTAGCCATCCAGGTGCACTTTCACCTGGCAGTAGCTAACAGGTTGAAGGGTTACTTCAACTGGACATACCTGCTCACTCAGGTGTAGGGTCCCTGGACCTCGCAGATCACTCATGTATGTCTGAGTGAGGACCCGGTATCACCTGCATCGCTCAGTCAGGTATGGGATCTGGGAACCCATACCATCCAGGGCATAGGGCTCATCCAGAGGAGAAGGGGTTGGGAGTGGGAAGCCCTGTCTGTCCCTCACTCCTCCACATGTGCCTACCACCTGCCCCTGTCCCTCCAGGTCCCCATTCCCCACACCTCTTTGTTCTGCCTGGCCTCGTTCTAACCCCTGTGGCCACACCTGGATGTTCTGGACTGCCAGCCCCTCCCAGGTTGTAGGAAAAGGGGAAGCTGGCCTGGGAGAAAATTAGTTGGAACTGCAGGGAACAAGGGTCCCTAGGGCTGGGTTCATCTGATAAAGTAGCCAAGGGCTGCTGGTTCCATGAGCTGTGGGCTGGGCCTGGGCGCTTGGTTCCTGTGGGCAGAAGAGGGGGCAGAGCACCTGCCTGGACCGGAACTTGCCCAGGAGGTGAGATTTTTGATGGGAGTGGAGGGAGGCACACAGGATAGCTACAGGGAGGAGGGGGAGGGGGCAACGGATGGGGGGATTTCAGTATGTGTGTTTCTGACCCTGTGGGCAAGGTCCATTTGCTGGGCTCTGGCTGGGATGCTGACCACCAAGCCATCAGCTCATGCCAAATGCTAAGCAGGTGTATGCCAAACATCCTGTGCATCTTCAGCCAGGGCCTGGCTTCAGCAGCTGTGGCCTCTGGCTGTGCCCTATGTGTCCCTCGGCTGCCTGGCTTATGCTGAGTGATTTGGTCCCTGGCTCTGTCCTTCCCCACCGAGATCCAGCTGCCACAGCTGCATCACAGACTCAGAATCAGCCAGGCCCAAGCTGCTCAGGCCTGGGCAGCAGCGACCCTGGGGCAGGAGTGCCCCCTTCCCCAGGTCCTTTCCTCCTCCTCCCTACTCCACATGTAGCAGGACTAACAACCCCTGAGGACCCACTCTGTCCTCCAGCTGTGGTCACAGCTGGCTGTGCCCATGTGGGCATACAGGCAGCAAGAACCTTGGCACCTATGCCTCAGGATGTCTTTTTAGTGTTGTTTCAAATGGGTTTAGCAGAGAAGCCTAGGGCTGCATGGCACAGGGGCTGGCCTGGCTCTTCCTCATCTGGCACTGTGCGTGTGTTCCCCACTGTCCCTCCATGCAGCCAACTTCAGTTAGTCATGCAAGGGCACCGTTGGGGAACTCACCTATGTAATGCAAGGCTTCGCCAGCCATGCCTCCCACCACCTGTCTTGCTACACTGCCACAGTGCTCTGTGCACTTGCCTGCTGCCCACCTCCTGCTTCCATTCCAGCTCCAAGGGCATCGGAGGGGTGCAACCTCAGCCTCTGTCTAGTTCCAGACCTATGGAGTGTGGGGGAAGGGGAGCAGGAGAGTGGGGGTGCTCAGCTGTTCTTGGGGAAACCTGGAAACAGGGTCTCCTAATGCTCCTCTCGCTAGGACCCCATTCTGCAGCCCACCCTCAGGCTGTGCTGCCACAGCCCACCTGCTCCATTTGCTCACTTCAGTCCTGGGCATCCAGGGAGGGAGGGGTCCTTTAACTTCCTTCCCTCCTCTCCCTAGACTTCCCAGATCTCCCCAGAAGTCACTGAAGGGCCCCTGGGACAGCCACTGACCACCCACATATCTCCAGTCTCCCTCCCCTAACAGCAGAACTGGAGCCAGGCCTTCCCTTTGCGCCTTCCCTTCCCTCAGTCTCTCCCCTCCCTGCCTCCCCAGGAGGGGCAGGCAGGTGCCTTGATGAGGTGGGGATTTCGTGTTTAATTACGGACCAGACCAGGAACTTGGTGAGGAGGCGGCTCCCAGCAGGGTGAATGGCGTCTCCTGGGGCAGCCTGGCTAATGAGACAGTGCCGGTGCTGGGAGAGGCAAGCCCTGTAATTTTCGGGGGCCTAATTGCCAAGGGAGCCAAGGCTTCCAACATGGTCAAGAGTCTCTGCTGCTGCTTCTTTTCTGACCCATCCATCTGGGGAACTGGGAGGGGGTCTGGTCTCTCCTGGATGAGCTTGCTCTCGGCACTGGCAGTGGTTGGAGGGGGAGGGGAAAGCAAACACCTGCTCCTGAGTGGCTGCTTGGAGACAGGTCCTGAGCCCCTCAACGCAGAGGGTACAGAGGAAGTCCAAAGAGCCCCAACTGCCGCTCTCCCTTGGACCACCTGCCACGCATGGACACATCCACTAGTCAGAGTGAGCATTGTGGGAAAGAGCCCTTTCCTCTCTCAAAAGGAACAACAGCTAAACGTGATCATGTTAACTCTCATGCCCCAAAGAACCACATCATGTTGTTTTTATATATAACTCTTACCCTCACTGTGACTACAGGGAAAGGATGCTACATTGTTCCCAGCCTACAGATAAGAAAAGCGAGGCACCTATGGCTCAATCATTTGCCCACATCATAGACAAGCCTTGGGTCCAGCAGATCAGTTCCACTTGACTGTGTGAAAGTGTACAGATTCCTTTTGGCACTCGTTCTCTCTCTCTCTCTCTCTCTCACACACACACACATACACACATGTGTACACTACCACGCACACGTGCACATACATACTACTGCTTTGAGTTCCCAGGTTCTCTGCAACCCTGTCATATCCTCTGCTACGACTCAGGGCTGGGAGGCCTCAAGCTGGCCCCTGCTGCTGGCCTTGCCACCACTGGGTAAACAGCACTCAGTTCTGTCCCCTGAAGGAAGACCCAGTGTGAGTGAAGACCAGGGAGGGAGGAGGGGAGGGAACTTTCCTATCTTCAGAAAGTTCAGAATGGGGCCATCCTTGGCAGGGGTTAAGACAGCACCAGAGTGTCTGGGTTACAGTTCTGGCTCCACTTTCAGTTTCAGCTGACTGCCACTGTGCACCCCAGCAGCCAGCAGGAAACGACACAAATAATCCTGTTCCTGGCACACACATGGGAGTCCTGGATTGATTTCCCAGCTTCTGGCTTTGGTGTAGACAAATCCCAGCTACTGCGGAGGCATCTAGGGGTGAACCAGTGGATGGAAGATTCTCTCTCTCTCTCTCTCTCTCTCTCTCTCTCACACACACACACACGCACACACATGCACACTGCCTTTCAAAAACCAAATACTTGTTGTACAAGGTCAGAGGTCGGGGGTCACATGTGGGCTGGAGCCAGGTGACAGGAAGACCCTGTTGGAAACAGAGGTGGCACAGGCTGACCTCCCTTGGGAGCAGAGAGCTGAGCGTATAATGGGGGGGGTGGGGCAGGGGAGGTGGACACTGGGGGCGGGCAGCACTCTTGGGTTCTTGCCCTTAAGGGCTTGGCTGACCCATGCTACATCTCCCTTCCCCCTCCCATCTGTCCTCAGCCACCACAGGCTTGTGCCCTGTGCCCGCCCTCTGTCCCTGCAGAACGAATTTGAGACAGTTACCACCCTGGTATGACCAAGCATTTTAGGTTTTCACTGCCAGAACTCGGAAAGCCCCCGGCCACCTGGGATGGCTGGCGCCTTCTCAGTGTGCGGCCCCTGAAAGCCCGCCTGAATTGTCTCAGATCTCTTTTCCAGCCTTGAGCAGGGCTCCCCTCCTGCACCCTGGCCCTCCCCAAGCAACTGGCCCCAGGCCTCCTGGACATGTCTCAGAGCCTCACCCAGACCCTTCCTGGCCCCTCAGGGCCTGCCTGGGGACAGCTGACATCATGTCTGCACTGGCCCACATTTGCAGATTGCACCAAGGCCTGATGAAATCAGGAACTGAGTTTTAGGTATTTCTGGGAATCGGTCGCTTCTTACCCATGGCTAACCAGGTTTTCAGAAATCAGCCTCCTTTATTAGCTGAAGAGCAATTGCATAATCTGGGTGTATATATTATACAAGCAGTCTTTGACCCCATTGTACAGGTGAGCAAACTGAGACCTAGGTCTTTTCTTGTCTACCCTGCATGGGGAACCTCTCATTAATCTACCTCAGTTGGGGTTCCCTGCACCCTCACTGCAGTGACTGTCCTGGTCTTGTTGCTAAGGGGTCACTTTCTCATTTGGTTTTGTTGCCATGACAACGCATCAACCTAAAGCATGTGTATGTGTGTGTGCATGGTAAGTTTAGGAGGCCCTGCTGCATCCAGGGATAGAGATCTAATTGGTTTGATGGTTGCTAGGGTCAACAGGTCTGTGATTGGCCGACTCTGTTGACGGGGCGGCTCTGTCCTAGAACCCTCTAGGGATACAGCTGTGGCCCGCTGCAGTCTGCCAGGGTGGCGCACTGTGTGTGCGTGTGCATGTACATGTCTGTGTACCACACAATGAGAAGGGAGGCAGCTCCCGATATGACAATGCACCAAGTCCCCCTGGAAGCAGGTAAATGACATTTTTCTCTGAATCATACCTTTCTATGAACCACTGGAAAACAATGGCCAGGGTTTGGCCACAGCAGGAAGGAGAGGGGTTCCCGCCAGCCCAGCCAGGTCCTCAGTTCCTACTGAGATCTAACAGGACACCTGTGTTGGGGTTGCCACTGCCATGCTCCCCTGCCTGCTGGGGACGCACATTCTCAGGGGTGAGTAACTGTGCTCTGAGTTTCCCACCTCCTAGGGTTGTTTTGGACCCCGAGCTTGCTGAGAGGGTCCCACTTACCTGACCATGAAGACCTCAAGCATGCACAACTGTTTCACAGTTTGCAAAGCACCTTCAGCTCTGGGCTCACACATCCCAGGAGGCAGCTTATCACACAATTCCCACCTTACTGCTGAGGAAGACTGAGGCCTAGATAAATGATAGGACCCTGCTCTGACCCCTCCCATGCCATTCTCATGGGGGCAGAGTTGGGATCTGGCCTCCCAGCTGTCCCCATGACACTTTGGTGCCTGCCTGGCAGTGGGCAGGACTGCAGAGGAGGGGCGCTCACAGCCCAGCCCTGCACTGAAGGGAGATACCTTCTATCTCTCTGCATGCCCAACTTCCTTCGGCTGGATGCTGTGCCTCCTGGTGCGGGGGACAGCAGGGTAGATGTGAACTTGAACTTTGGTTTGAAGGCTGCCCACACAGTCTGTGAGGGAGAACTGTTTCCAGGCTCCCCACTCAGCCCCAGGCGCCTGCCCAGGGAGCCTGTCCTCTCTACAGAGCAGTGGCATGTCACCGGAAGCGGGAGGAAGGATGGGATCCAAGCTGAGGAGAGTGCCAGGCCACTGCGAGGTCAGGCTGGCAGCATCACATGGCATGCTGCTTGCCCTCTCAGCAAGGACACAGAGGCACCACAGGGCAAGACCCTCAGGAACTTGGGTGCCAGGGACAATGTGCTGCCGCAGGTTTTTCTTCTGTCCTCTGCTGAGAGGCACTGTGGGGAACTGGCACTGCCTGGGAGCCAAGCTGACATCTCACAGAAACCTCACAAGATGCCCCGGGCAGAGGGGTCATCACCTTCTCCACATCACGGACAGGAGGTCAGAGATAGATGTCCTTAAGGTTACACAGTAGACACGGCTTTGCTGGGTGGGGAGGCAGGACCCCGTCCGTCCAAGGTGGGAGGACCTAGATGCTACTGCATGGAAAACAAGCTGGTAGCTGGAGGGGTGGGGACCCCAAAGTGGTTGAGACAGCCCAGACAATACAATCACACAGGCGGCTGCATGCACTTTCTCTGAAGCCAGGAGCCATACCCACATTCCCATGGCCACTCAAACCTGGGCCCTTCCACCTGCCCATTCAGGCGAGGCCTGCGTGGGACTTGCAGGACTCCACATTCCGTTCTGAGGTCTGTGCAGACGTTCACCTGCAGCCCCCACTGCTTCCCATAACTCCGAGGAACAAGACAACACCTGCAGAGCTGGGAGGGGAATACCAGTGACAGTGTCCGAGCAGGTGGCCAGCCCTGCATTATTTTGGTTTTGCTCCTTGGCCCCAACCACATCTCCTTGATCTGTGACTGCTTCTTGGCACTGGACAGCGAGTATAGGAACTAAGATATAAAATCACCCCAATAACCTAACGACCAGTGGCGCTTGGGTGCACGGCAGGTGCACAACAAGCCTTTGCTGAATAGCCGAATGCTGGTAATTACACCTGCACCTACCTACAGAGTCCCTGTTTCGAGCTAGGCCCTGGGCTTGGCACACATCATCTCTAACATGTGTACTAACCATGCCAGATTGAGTTGAGCAGATTTGTTCTATTGATATCAGGTTCAGAAAAGTTAAGGTGCTTGCCCAATCTCACACAGCAATACAAGAAGGTGCTGGCAACCAAGACGTGCCTAAGAAGCTCCAAGGTCCCACTTTGCTAGTCGCACCTTGCAGCTGCTGCCCTAGTTGAAGCTGGCCCTGTGTTTTGCTTATGCACAGATTCTGAACTGGAGCACCTGTCTCTAGATCCACCCTCCGCTCAGCTGCCAGAGGGAAGCTCCAGGACCACAGACGCGGGGGTGGTGCTTGCAGAAAGGAGTCCTGGCTTCTTAGCCACTGTGAGTGTGCATGGGTCCTCAGGCCCTCCACCTGCCTCCCTTTGCAGCGTCACCTCCAACTCTGCCCCAAACGCTGAGCTCTGGATATCCCCGTCCCCAACACTGAGGCCAAACACTCCTGCACTTTGCATTTGGTCTCAGCCCTCCTGGAAAAGCAGAGAAAGTCTTTCTCCCTTCCTTGGTCCTCTTCTCCAACAACAGAGCGTTCAACAGAGCGTTCCCCGGGGCTTCAGGACACTAACCTACGCCTACAGCATCCAGTTCATTCACCTGCCCCGTTACACACCAGCTCCTGGCGGGCAAGGATTGCGCTTGCTCAGCCTTCATGCTCGGAGACCTGGCTGTTATCTGGCATAGAAGAAATACTCAGAAAAAGTCTACAGAGATTGCCTGACTAGTCCTTGTGTTTCCTAGAAGCTCCACTCTTTAGCCCCACTTTGTAACCCTCTAGTAGGAAGTTTCTTAGCCCTACCCCCCTTCCCTGCTCCCCACTATTGTTTCCTTTTTTTAAAAAGATTAATTTCACTCAGATGGTGTGATGACTCAGTAGGCTAATCCTCCATCTGCAAGCACTGGCATCCTCTATGGATGTCAGTTCATATTCTAGCTGCTCCACTTCCCATTCAGCTCCATGCTTGTGGTCTGGAAATGCAGTGGAGGATGGCCCAAGAGCTTAGGTCCCTGTATCCATGTGGGAGACCCAGAAGATGCTCCTAGCTCCTGGCTTCAGATCAGTTCAGCTCTGATTGCTGGGACCATTTGGGGAGTGAAACAGTGGAGGGAAGGTCTCTCTGTTTCTCTTTCTATAAATCTGCCTTTCTAATAAAAATAAATAGCAACAACAACACAATGATTTATTTCACTCATTTATAAGAGACAGGGAGATGGCCACAATGGCTGAGCCTGGCCAGGTTGAAGTCAGGAGTGAGGAACTTCTCCCCGATCTCCCATGTGGGTGCAGAGGCCCAAGCACCTGAAACATCCTCCACTGTCTTCCCAGGTGGAAGCAAGGAGCTGGATCAGAAGTGAAGCAGCCAGGACTTAAGCCACCCACCCATAAGAAATACCAGCATCACAGATGGAGGCTAAACCCACTGCCCCACAGCACTGGTCATACCTCCCTTCTTTTTACACACAGGTAACAGAGCCAGCAGGTTGCTGACACCCTGCCAGACTTCTGGCATCCAGCCACCACGCTGTGCCATCCTGCAACCTTTTTAGAGAATGCTTGCACCCAGGACCTCTGCCTGTCCTAGCAGAAAGAACAGGTAGCCAAGAACTGGGAGTTCCCTCCCAGGGATGTCCCAGGGGACTAGCCGTGGATCACTCAGGCCTGGGTCCAGGGACAACCTCTGTCTTCACCTCAAGGACCTCAGTCAGACCACTGTTCTGACCTCTACAACTCATTCTCCCCAGGGAGAGGGGTTCATACTGGGGACCACCCCATCCTCAAGCGACCATCCCTGCCAGGGCCCCCAGCTTGCCCAGGCCATGTCCATGGGCAGGGCAGAGGACACAGGCACCCCTGGCTTAGGGCCTGTTGGAGCTGGACACATCCTGCCCCCTGCACCTTATCCCTGGGAGGAAATGGGGTCAAACAGTAATGGTCACCCAACATCTCCTTGGCTTCTGACCATGACCATGATTAACACTACCTTGCTACAGAATGTTGGACCTTCCCAGGTCTCAGTTTCCCCTTCTGTCAAAGGAGAGCTGAACTAGCACCAAGATTCTGCAAGGCTCCTTGGCTGAGTCTCAGGCAGCCAGCAGGCCTTAACTCCCAAGGACAAACCCAGGGACCCTCCAGGTGGCAAAGGGGAGGCAGCTCTGACCAGGTGGGATATCCAGAAAGATAAGCAGTGAGTGGGGCTGGCCAGGGCACAGGGAGAGAGCCCCAGGGCTCCTTATGCCCAATGTGCTGCACTGTGGGATTAAGGGTGGGAGCCACACTGCCAGGAAGGCACTGAGTCCTGGGTGACCCTCTGCAGAGAGCTTCCCGCATGGCCCAAGAATGAAACAGGAAGACAGCGCTGGGACCCTGGATCTCAGAGTGCCAGAAAGGGGGTGGGCACTGGGCAGAGGGGTGCCTGGGGATTGGCAGCGGCCTTGGGCAGGGCGGGAGGGCCGGGGGAGGAGTCAACGTGTGCACGTGAAAAACTCCGGTGGGGGCCGGGCTTTCCCTTCCTCCTCCTCCTTCTCCTCCTCCTCCCTCCTCTTCCCCACCTTCCTTCTCCTTTCCCCTCCCCTCCTTCTCCTCCTCCTCCTCATCGGGCTCAGGTTGCGGCTTCCCGGGGCAACGGCTCACCTATCCCGGACTGAGCCGGGGAAGCCAGCGGCTGCGAGCCCGGGTGGGCACTCCAGCCCCGCGGCCCCCCGGCGGCCGTGGCAGGCGGGAGCGGGCGCGCCGCAGCCCCAGGACGCGCGCGGTGAGTCCCGCCGGGGCCGGGGCCGGGGAGGTCGCCAGAGGGGCCACGGCGGCGCCCGGCAAGCGGAGCAAAGGTAAGCGGGCGGCTCTTAAAGGCGCAGGGCTGCTTTTGCCCCCGGGCAAGAGGTTGGAGGGAAAGACCCAAACGAATTGGGGGCAATCGCAGGTCACAAGGTATTAAGAGAGTGTGTGGCTGGGGTTTAGGGGCGGGAGGACACCCTGGAAAGCTGCTTCCAAGTACCAGGTATTGAGAGGGGGCGATGTGCCATCTCGGACCCTCGCCCGCAGCGAGTCCCCCTCTGGGACTTGGCCTGGGCTTACATCCGAACTCTCCCGAGTCAAGTTTCGAGCCTGGCGGGAGGCCGGCACCTTCCAAGCGCCCTTCCTTCTGGGAAGGACAGGGCTAGAAGTCCCCTGTGGCTACAGGAGGAGGCCCCAGACGTGTGAGGCTAGGTCGTCGGCTCATGGGTGAGGCTTCTGGGTTTTGCTAAACTTTCCAGATTATCAGATCCCAACCCCGGGAACCTGCCTGCCCTTTCTGCAAGGCCAGGGAGCAAGAGGGGCTATGGACACTGAGGTCCAGGCATAGTGGGAGTGGATGTTGGGCGGGGGGAGGTGTACCCTCAACAAGGGCTAGGGAGAAGTGGCCTGAGGATCCATCTGCTGAACCTGGGGGAGACTGATGGGAACCCGAAGTAACACATGGAATGGGGGGGTCAACTCCCCTAGCCCATTCCTGGCTCCTAAATCCTCCCAGAGCTGCAGAATCCTCTAGAAGCCTGGAAGGCGGGCTGGGATCCTCTGAGACCCCTGGCTTTCACCTGGCCTTGGGAGGGGCCTCGGGGTGCAAGGCAGCACTGGCCTGGAGTTAGTGTTTGTATCTGAAGGGTTCTAGGGAGAGGGTCACCTTGGCACAGCCAGACTTCTGTCCCGGCCGCCTTCCATGCAGGACACACTGACCTCCCCACACCTTGCACGCCACATCCCCCAAGGTGTTCCTGCCCAGTGGGTTCCCAGGACTGTCCCCACTGGTACCTGTGTCCTACTGGGAGAATGGAAGTTGTTCTCTGTTGGCACCAGGAAATTCTTCCCCAAGTTGGGAATGGGCATCAGTAAGCTGTTCTGTTTTGCTTTGACTTTGGTATATCGTTATTTATTGGGAAGGTGAAGAGAAGGAGGGAGAAAGAGAACTCTCACATATGTTCACTCCCCAAATGTCTGCAACAGCTGGGGCTGGGCCGGGCCAAAGCTGGCAGCTGGGAACTCCATCCAGGTCTCCCTGATTGGGGCTCAGGGCAAGTACTTGAGCCGTCAGCTGCTGCCTCCCAGGGTGCATAGTAGCAGGAATCAGAAACTGGATTAAATCCATGCACTCTGATATGGTGTGCAAGCATCCCAAGCTGCATATTAACCGGTTGCCCAACATCCACCCTGTATCTGATAGCCAGATGCCCTCATGGCCACCATTTGTTGAATATCTGCTGTGTGCCAAGCAAACAGATGCTATTAACCCTAGTTTACAGGCGAGGAAACTGAGACAGTAAATTTCCTAAGGTGTTACAGAGGTAGGCATCAGCTCATGTCCAGCTGTCCCCAAGCCCTTTTCCATCACAGACAGGTCCCAGCGCCCTCTAGAGGTCTGTGGTCTGCCTCAATCCCCAGGAGAGGAAGAGTGTGTGTGTGTGTGTGTGTGTGTGTGTGTGTGTGTGTGTGTGTGTTGGGGATGGGGAGGGGGAGTTGTTGCTAAGAGCAACGGGCCGCCATTTGTCCTGTGCCAGGCAGAACCAGGCTTCCCCATGGGTTGCAGGAGAGAGGGTACTGATCTGGGAGCTCAAGATCAGTCTGTTTGCCCTGGTGCAGGAGGGATGGAAGTGCGTTTGTGTCCTCCACATCCCTTCCCTCAGCTTCAAATCCCCTCTGCCTGCTCTGAACTTCCTGTGCACCCAGGGACAGGCACCATACATCAGGACCAGCCCTGGCTTAGCTTTGCCCTGCTCATGTGCCAACCAGGCCTCCCCTCTCTGCGGTTTCCCCATGTTGGACTTTTGTCTAGCGTCTCGAGGGAATTCCTTTTTTCCCCCCATCCCCAGCCAAGATTCGTGATTAAAAGAAGGACAACCCTAGGCTTCTTGTTGGACTCCAGCTCCTATGAACTAAGTGTGTTCTCCTCCCCACCCCCAGCCTCAGTTTGCCCATCTGTGAAAGGAGCACCTCACCAGGAGGGTGAGGAGCTGAATGCCGTGAAATCATGTAGGGCCTCCAGCCCATTGCATGGCAGTCATTCCAGCGGTGGCGGTTAGGAGAGGGACTTTGCTGGGGATCATCCTGTGGCTGGCTCGGGCAGGGTAGGAAGCAGGCCTTTCTGACCACATTGGGCCAGGCCCTTGGCATCATCTTCCCTGTTCTTCCAAATCAGAGAGGAGGGCCTTGCAGATGAGGTGGTTGGAGACAGGTTAAATGGAAACCAGGATGGATCAGGAATCTGTGCCTGGGGAGCCCCCACACACCTGACTTGCAGGGCATGAGGGTAGTGGGCTTCGGGTACTGGAGCACCAGCAGACTCCTGGCCCGAGCTGCCTTGGCAGGGCCTCATCCCCTTGGGGTAAGAGAGTACCTCCTGGTACTTCAGTAATTCAGGTCCCTGTTTTGCTTCGTTGTCCCTAAGGGAGTGGTTAGCCTGGGTCAGATCTACCTGGTGAGCTCTATTCCATTGCAACAAAGTCACATTTCGCATCCCCATTCCCCACCAGCTCCGGGCCCTGCCCTGACCCTTTCTTTCCCGCTTCACCTTCATCCTGTGGGCATGTGCTGCTGAGCAGGTACTTGACCGTCTGCAGGGGCTAGGAGCAGGCCAAAGGCAGCCCTGTCCTCGCTCAGCCCACACAGCCAGGCAACATGGGCTCTGGAAACTGCAGACCTCACATGAAGGCGTGTGTGAGCCTGCTAAGCTGTTGAGACAGGGCGTCCTACTCTGGGGAACACTGGCCAGAACTTGTGAGAAGATGGGCTGGAGATCCTATTTTCTGGAACTCTCTAAAATGACCCTGTGCCCCCTCTCCTCCTTGGAAACAGAGGAGTGAGGTAGACCAGATGACCCATGGTGGCTGGTCAATGAGTTCATTCATTACGTGTTGTATGTGTCTCCTGTGCACTGGGGTGGAGGCCCTCTGTGGACTTTGGGGTTAGTTCTAATCCTGCCTTTGCCACTCAGTAACTGGGTAAGTGATGTGCTCACTCAGGTGCCCATTTCCTCATTTCTGTCATGGGAGGATGTTAACTTATAGCATGTAGTCTTCATGAGACCACAGCCAAGACACTGCCTACTTTTGCCTTACTTGCTGTCATTACCCAGGGGTCAGTGGGATACACTGGGCATTCTCAGTGCCTTTGATCTCCACTTGATATTGCTTATACAGTTGGAATTTCAGGGTGGGTGTTCTGGGACAGTGGATTAAGCCATCGCTTGGGATTGCCTGAGTGCTGTATTAAAGTGTCAATTAGAGTCTTGGCTACTTTGCTTCTGATCTGGCTTCCTGTTAATACACCCTGGGAGGCAACCAATGAGGGCGCAAGTGCTTGTGTCCCTGCCACCCATCAGGGAGACCAGGACAGAGTTCTGGGCTCCCAGCTTCAGCCTTGCCCAACCTCCAGTGTTGCCGGCACTTTTGGAATGAAATGGCAGGTAATAAAATAAAATCTCTCTCTTTCATATGCTTTACCTTTTAAGTAAATGAAAATAATAAATGTAAAAAAAAATGAAGGTAACATCCTCATAGCCACTAGCCCCAAGTCTTGTAGTCGAAAGGAAACTTTTTTTTTTGTAAAAATTTATTTATTTGAGCCTGGCACGATAGTGTAGTGGATAAAGTCCTCGCCTTGAATGTGCTGGGATCCCATCTGGGCGCTGGTTCTAATCCCAGTGGCCCTGCTTCCCATCCAGCTCCCTGTCTGTGGCCTGGGAAAGCAGTTGAGGACGGTTCCAAAGCTTTGGGACCCTGCACCCATGTGGGAGACCCAGAAGAAGCTCCTGGCTCCTGGCTCTTGCCTTCAGATCAGCTCAGCTCTGGCCATTGCTGCTGCTTGGGGAGTGAACCATGAGATGGAAGATTTTCCTTTCTGTCTCTCCTCCTCTCTGTATATCTGCCTTTCCAATAAAAATAAATAAATTGTAAAAAAAAGATTTATTTTTTTAATGGAAAGGTAGATATACAGAGAGAAGGAGTTACAGATGGAAAGATCCTCTGTCCGCTGATTGGCTTGCCCCAAGTGGCTGCAGCAGCCAGAGCTGAGCTGATCCGAAGCCAGGAGCCAGGAGCTTCTTATACCAAATACTAACATGTGAAAAGTTTCCTTCCTGAGCCCAGTGCAATAGCCTAGTTACTAAATCCTCACCTTGCATGTGCCAGTATTCCATGTGGGTACCAGTTCTTGTCCCAGCTGCTCCACTTCCCATCCAGTTCCTTGCTTGTGGCCTGGGAAAGCAGTAGAGGATGGCCCAGTGCCTTGGGATCATGTACCCATGTGGGGGCCCTGGAAGAAGCTCTTGGATCCTGGTTTCAGATCAGCTTATCTCTGTCTGACCTTTGGGGAGTGAATCAGCAGATGGAAAATCTTTATTTCTGTATCTTCTTCTCTCTGTGTATCTGCCTTTCCAACAAAAATACATTTTTTTTAGAAGTTGGTATTTACTTATTTTTATTGGAAAGGCAGAGTCTCTCTCTCACACACACACACACACTCTCTCTCTGTCTTCCATCTGCTGGTTCACTTTCCAAATACATCAACCAGGGTTGGGGAGACCAAGTCAGAGCCAGAAGCCTGCAGATCCATCCAGGTCTCCCCTGTGGGTGACGGAGACTCAAGCACCGAGTCGTTACTTACTGCTGCCACAGGTACCTTTGCAGGAAGCAGAATCAAAAGCAAGCGGGGATTCCAACTCAGGTATTATGATGTGGAATGTGGGCAGCCCAGCCAGCAGCCTAAACTGCATCCAAACATTTACCCCAGAGCTTGGTCCATAAAGTGCGTCTGTCATCACTCTGAACACCCTCTTCATTCTACCACTGTTGTGGAGAGTTCTGAGAAGGTTCCAGAACAATTCCTGCCCTCACACCTTACTTAACAGAGCTCACCCTTTTGTGTCTGGGGAGACCCCCTCGGGAGTCCAGTCACTTTCCCTCCTCTGGCCCCAGCACCCAGCAAAGGAGGTGTGCACAGTGACCTGGCCAAAGAGGGGGCATGCAGCAGGTGGGTGTGTGTGGGAGGAGGGCATCTTTCATGGCCCAGGCAACACTGAGTTTCCAGAGGAGGTCACAGAGCCCTGGCCAGGACCCCAGCTGGCAGCATGCCCTGCCTTGGCTGGCTGGGTACCACGTTCTCTGCTGATACCCGACCTGACATGGCTCCTTCTGTGTGGCCGTGGACTCCTGCAGGCCTCCTTAGCTGTGGTGCCCAGGAAGGAGGTGCTGGCTCCGGGCAGGATCTACAGCCCCTGTAAGCCCTTGGGAGCACCCATTCGTACACCCACAGCTCATGTCTCAGTCCTGCCCTGTCACCCTGAGTGGCCTGGAGTAGGTTAACCCCTCTTCTTACTCTTGCCAAGACCTTATCCTGGCTGCATCCCTGCCAGTCCCGTCAACATGATGAACTGTGCCCCTGTGATCCCTAGGGGCTCAGCCTTCGGTTCCTCCTGACCTGTGACCTCCAGGTTCCCCTCACCTTGATGTGAGTCTCAGGTACTCTGTTGCTGGTGTGACCCAGATGGGCAAGGAGGCCCTAAACAGGCTCCCTAGCAACTAGGAAGAGCACAAATGTTTTACTGTGCAATGAATGTTGGATGAGAATGCTACTTGATCCTTGGATGCTCAAGGGCAGGGAGAATGGCCCATGAGCTAAGAATTTTTGAATTATTTTGAGATGGTTGAGAACAAAATTCAAAGAAAATAGAATTTATTTTTGACACTTAAGAAATCCAATGAAATCCACATATTCGTGTCTGTAAACACCCCCTATGGTCACTGGCACCCTCATGCATTGCGTTAAGAGTTGCCTGGCTGTACAGCCCCCAGAACCTCCACTGTCCTTGGCCTCGTTTTGATGGAGGTCTGTTGACCCTTGCTAGGGGTCACTGTGACACTCTCTAGGCATGACATACAGCTGACCTGGGATCTTAGTCTAAAAATACTTCCTGTCTTCTCCTGTAAAATGAAGTGTTGCTATTTTCTGATTACAGAAGTATTACATGTTCACTGTGGGACTATTACAGGATGCAGGTATGAAAAAAGAAGACATTAAAATCACTCCTAATTGTATCACCCAGAGGTTACTGGCGGGGTGGGCAGGGAGGGACATTTTGGCTTAGCTCCTGCTAGATGATTATCTGTGTGTGTGTGTGTGTGTGTGTGTGTGTGTGTACGCCATGTGTTTCTGTCTTGCACACAAGTTGGACTTGCCTTCCATCTCACTGAAATCTGTCTCAGACAGGGCTTTTGAGGTGCAGGGAGACATAGGCTTGGTGGGGCCAGAGCTGTGGCTCCAGGAGTCAACACATGGTTTCCACCATGGAACAGGATGAGGTCACCCAGGAGGGGTGCCTGGAGGGAAAGAGAGGGCAGACCCAGTCCAGGGACAGGGGGAGGAAATGAGTCCTCAGGCCATGGGATGAGACTTGGAAGGCAATGACCATGGAGGTGGAAAGGGTGGGATACAGGGTACAGAGCCCAGGACAGAGCCTGGCACAGAGCAGCTGCTTGTGAAATGAGTAAGTGATCAGAAGAAACCAGTACCCTCCTCTCCAAAGCTTGAGTTCTGCTTGGTGAGTGACACTGACCAGGGCCAATTAGAGGGCAGTTGAACAGCTGTGAGAGGTCCAGAGGTTCCCCCAGAGAAGCAGGGAGGCCATCCAGGCCAGAGTGGCTGCCTAGGCCCCACCAGGTGGGAGGAAGGCGGGGGAATGTGAGGAGGCAGAGGAGGGGGCATTGGGGTCAGGGCCTAGGCAGGGGAGCCCCATGGCGTTGTCTGGAGGTGAGTGAAGCTGCCCTGTTAGACTGGTGACTCGGACTGGGACAAGGAAAGAAGCAGGAGCTTGACCAGAGTGCCTGTTAGGATGTGGATCTGGGAGAGTGGGGCCAGACTGGAGGGAGTTGTATATAAATAGGATGTGGCTGTGGAGATGCTGGGAAGCCCTCCCCAATCCTAGACACAGAGCTCCCCGGGGACACCAGGACTGAAGGGCCTGGTGGCTAAACTTGGGCATGGAGAGCAAATTAGGGAGAAGTCATGATCCCAGAATGCTGCATTGCTTTCCTGAAGGCCAGGGAGGGCTGGGAGGGTGGGGAGTGTGATTCTCCCTCCACCCCACATACCCTCACTTCCTGTGTTTGTAGCATCTAGCTGACAGGCAATGCTGCATGCCCAACAGCATTGGGCATTTGGATGACCTGGGGGAGGTGGGTGAAGGCACTTCCTGGAGGGTCTGCAGAGTGAGTGACTGAAAGGGGCAGAGAGATGGGGCAGGCATCTGTATAAGATGCCTGTGTCCTGGATCTGGGTGCCTGTGTTCAATGTTGGCCTCCAGCTCCTACCTCCCGCTTCCTGCCAGTGCACCCCTGGGAGCCAGCAGTGATGGCTTCTGTAGTTGGATCTGAAACCCACGCAGGAAACACCTCTGGCCCAGCCCTGGATGTTGCAGCATTTGGGGCATGAACCTGGGGGATGGTAGTTTTATTCCCTGTCTTTCTCTGAATCTCAAATAAGTGCACAAATAGTTTTTGCAATATTGCTTTGGGTTAAAGACATTAAAAACAAAAAGGAGCTGGAAGAGTCCTCCTGTGGGAGAGGCTGGTTGGCCTTGCCTGGGAGCTGGCAGCTGCACCTGTCTTGGTCCCTGGCTCCTGCCTGTGGTCCAGGATGCTGTGGCTGCCTTGTCCCATCTCAGAGCAGCCTTTGCTGGGCCCCCCAAAAGGTCAGCAAGAGCACACAAGAAGGTGCATATGCACCTCTGAGAGTAGCTCTGGGGACATCAGTGCCAGCAATGAGCTAGTCTGCACAGGGGGGCTGGGAGGGGAGGTGGGTAACGGCTGAGGGTGGCCACCTCTAGGAACTGAGCCTGAAGGGGTGGGGGAGGTGCTGGGAGGCTCCAGAGAGAGTGATGGGATCTCACCCCTTCCCTACAAGTGCAGGGGGAACTACCCGGGCCCTGTTGGTGGAAGTTGGCACCTGGCCGTTTGCATCCCAGCTTGCCCTGACTATGCTTGACACCTCCAGTCTAAACATCACAGGCCTCCCCTGAGGTCTTGCTGTTGTATGATCCCAGCCCTGATGTCATACAAGCTAGGTTTCTACTGAGGCCTGCTTGCAGCTTTCACATATCCATTGCCTGGGCATTTTGAGGGCCCTGCCTAGCCATGGGCCAGAGCAGCCTGCCCCTAAAGGGAAAAGATGAGGACCAGTTAGGTTTAGGGGAGCTTTGCCCTAAAGCCAGCAGATGGGATTGCGGCAGAGGGAGTCTCACCTGGCTGGGAACAACTGTATCAGACTTAAAGACATGCAAGGGTGTCCAGGAAGAAGTCACACTTGAGCTGGGAGGATGAGCCAGAAGATGGCTGCCTCCTAGTCCCACCCATCTGGGGCACCAATTCCTGTGACCCCATTCCCTATAAGATCCAAGAAGAGGACAGATGTCCCAGGAGACCAGGACTAGTGAACCAGGCAGAGAGAGGGCCAGGCTGGCCTACCCAGCTGAGCACAACATGCACAACGTTCAACCCCTAAGACTAGGATTGGCCTAAGGAGAAGGAGAACCTCACCAGAGACCCCGCCTTCCTGATCATGGAAGGAAGGCTGCTGACAGGCACTGCACAGGGTGTGTCCAGAGCTTCAAGTGACACAGATTTGGCCTCGGAGTTGAGGGATCCAGGAGTTGTGGGGCTGTGGCACGGAGAAGGTGGTGCTGTGAGCTCACAAGGCCTCATCCTTGTTCATTTTGCAGCAGGCACTGTACACAGCACGAGGTCACCAGTGAGACACACACACAGGTGGCCCTGGAAGTGCATTGCTGCCCAATGACCTGACCAGTGTGCAATGCCAGCCATTGTGGCAGCAGTGAAGGAGGGGTATGGGGAGGGGAGCAGGTGTGGCAATGCCTGGCTCCCCAGGGGAAGTGACTGACACTTGGGTTGACTTGGGAGTGGTATAACCTGGGGGAAAATTGAGGAAGGACAGCTTGGGATAAAGGAACAGCAAGTGCAGAGCCGCATGTGGGCTTGGCTTGTTCTGGGAGTGTCCCGCTCAGTCCATAAAGCCAGACCTTGTCAGAAGGGGATGGGGAGCGTGACAGCAGGACTTGGGGATGGGGGGTGTTGAGGATTCAAAGAGGGGAGAATACACACATTTTCTTGATGGCAAGGCTTACTGTGGAGACTTGATTGATGGATTTTTTAAAGATTTATTTATTTTTATTGCCAAGTCAGATATACAGAGAGGATGAGAGGCAAAGAGGAAGATCTTCCATCCATTGATTCATTCCCCAAGTAGCCGCAACGACTGGAGCTGAGCCAATCTGAAGCTAGGAGCCCGGAGCCTCTTTTGGGTCTCCCACATGGGTGCAGGGTCCCAAGGCTTTGGGCCTTCCTTGACTGCTTTCCCAGGCCACAAGCAGGGAGCTGGATAGGAAGTGGGGCTGCCAGAGTTAGAACCGGCACCCATATGGGATCCCAGTGCGTGCAAGGCAAGGACTTCAGCCATTAGGCTACTGTGCCAGGCCCTGATTGATTGATTTTTTTGATTTACTGATTTGGAAGGCAGAGGGAAAGCAAGAGAGGGAGACAGAAATGCCCGTAGCAGTCAGGGCTGGGCCAGACTGAGTCCAGGAACTTGCAACTCAGTCCATGTGTTCCACATGATACTAGGAAGAGTCAACTACTTGCTGCCCACTCTGGAGTACACATTAACAGGCAGCTGGATCAGAAACAGAGCACCCAGGGCCCAGACCCAGGCCCTGCTCTGTGGGATGTCCACCAGACCAATCCTTCACACGGTTTTGAACAGGTGAGTGATGTCATCAGAAAGCAACTGAGACAATGAAATGGGGCAATGGAGTTGAAGGGTAGATGTTCTCCCCACTTAGCAGACAACAAGACTGAGGCCTCAGTCACAGTGCTGGTGAGTAGGTCTCACAGGACATCAGATGGTAGAGAATTGCAGAGAGCAAGGCTGGGTATCATCACGTTGCAGAGGGAAGAGCACCAGGGGTAACCCTGAGCCCCAGACCAGGCTTGCTGAGGGCCTGCCCAGGTCGGTTCCCTGCCTGCTTCCTGCATTCCATGCAAGCGATGTGTGCTCTGAACCGAGCAACATCCTGCGTGGTTACTCCACAGAGCTTCATCTGCTGCTTGTAGCAGGAGCTCTACAGGCCACTCCTGTGCTCCTCAGCCCTGGCCAACGGCCCCTCCTGCCAAAGGTCCCCCTACTCCTGCACAGCCGAGGTCCCCAGGGGGGCTCCAGGGCTTCTGTTACTACTCTACTGCTGCTGAATCAGCTGCAGCGGCGGGGTGGGGGGGGTGGGGGGGTGAGGGGTGGTGAACTGCTGCGTGGAGGCTTGTTCTAGGCCCTGCACATGACAGCCCCCAGCTGCGCAGAGCAGCCTCAGCTGGAGGATGTAGGAAGCAATGCTATCTGCAGCTTGCAGCAGCCCCAGACCTGGCCTCTGTGGGAGGAGGGAGTAGCTCTGACGTCCGGCTTGGCTGGTGACATCTGTGGACTTGGTCAGCAAGGGCCTCTTTAAATTCTGCTCCAGGCTGAGGGATGCTGTGGGGGTGGGGAGCAGGAGGCAGAGGAGCATTCTGAGAACCCTGGCTGGCAAGCAGCCTCAGGCACCACAGCACTGACCCTCCAGGCTTCAGAAAATGGATGTTTCCAAGTTTTCTCTCACTCATGCTATGCCCTTGGGCCCTTGGAGACTGAGGTTGACAAGCAGCTAAGAGCCCTGGGAAAGGATCTGATATGTGCCTGGGACCCAGGGCTGTGCCATGTGTCCCTGGGAAACAGACACGTGCCCGCTGTAGCCACCTGCCTGTTCTAAGCAGAGACCATGGCATCCTAGGTGGGAAAAGCAGATGGGGCAGCAGGTGGTCCTGGGCAGTCGTGGGAACCCATGAGACCTAAATGGCCCGGTGCAGTGGAGTGTGGGCAGGGGGAGGGGAGGGACTGTTCTGGCTTTGTCTCTGTCCCTGGGAGGCCAGGGTCCCTGCACAGCCTAAGGGGACCCTACCTTCCTAGTCTTCCCTAGCCCGATGCTGCCAACTGTTTCCTGCCCCTTCCGTCTCATGTCTCAAAAGTGTCATCCAGGCCGGGCCGGGGCTCAGAGGGAATATGACCGCATCTATTTGGGTTCTTTCCGGCACCTTCTTGGCTTGGGAGTGGACAGCGGATCTCTCTGCACTTTCGGGCTGGGTCCGCGCCCAGGGTGTGGGCTCCTATGGGGTCCCAAGCCCGGAGCTGCCCCAGGTCTAGCGCTGCTCATTCCACCCCCAGAATTCTTCTGACCGTTTCAGGACCCCAGGGGGCTGCCCCCAAGGCCCTCACTGTCCTGCTCAGCCCTTCTGCTCCACTTGCATCCCTCTCCAAGGCAGCTTCCAGCCAAATCCAGCCCCTGGTCCCCAGCCCCACTGTATCACCTCCTCTCTGCCGTGTGTTTCCCTGCTCCTGCCCACAGTACAGCAGCCCGTCCAACCCTGATTGAGCACATGCATGCCACTCCTGTGTCCAAACCCTCCCCTGCCCTGTGAGGCCCGACACAGCCTGCTCGACATAACCCGCTGCTCCTTGCTCTCCCAGCCTGCTCCCCAGCCCCTCCCTGCAAGCCCCAGAACATCTAGACTCCCTGTGCCCCAGGACCTTTGCACTTGCTGTACTCGCTGACCCCCATAAGCCACAGGACAGGCCCCCCTCTCGCTTATGTCTGTGGTGACTTTTTGCTGGGGTGTCACCTTTTCAGGGAGGCCCTTCTATCCCCTCTGACTGGCAGCACCCACTCCCCACCTCAGTTCCCTTTTTCCTGTTTCATTTCCTTTCGTTGTCCTTGTCACCATATGCCACCCTGTGTGTTTTGTTTATGGTCAGGGTGGTGCGGGGGGCCTGTTGCCCCTGTTGGGAATTCCGGTTGCCTTTTCCTGCAGAGTCCTGGAGCCCCCAGCCCCTTCCTGCACAGCAGGTGCCTGCGTGAGTGAGCCGTAAGGCTGACAGGACTTGGTTCACATAGCCTGCTAGTGGGTGCATCTGGCTCTTGAAGCCAGAATGGGAGTGGGCAAAGGCTTGAAGGAACAGCATAGTCTAGGTAACCATGGGGAGGAGTCAGGGCTAAAGAGGACACTTTCCTCACTAGGAAGAAAAGAGAGCTAAGGGGCTGCGCCTCTGGCAGTACCCTGGAGGTTTGCACAGGGTTTGGAGTGAGTCCATGCCCTGCCAGGAGCAAGTGCAAGAGGCTCATCCAGCACACTCTGGGCTCTGCCCCTTCTGGCTGAGGGCACAGAGGCCTCTGGCAAATGCCCACTGTGCCCACAACCTGGTTCCTACTTCCTCCTCCTGTGTCACTCGCTGAGCAGGCACCAGCAGGAAGTTCTGGGCCAGCAAGTGTGTGCCAAGGAGGAAGTGACAGGAGGAGGCCGAGTGCAGGGGCCCCTTCTTTGGGCAGGGAGGGCCGGCTGGGATCAGCCTGTCCCCCCACCCCGCGGCACCTAGGGGTCCCTCCTGTGGCCGTCCCCTCTCTCAGCTCTGCCCAGCAGGCACCCCTGCAGGCCCATTACTCTTCCCCTGGCACCAGTTGTACGGGGACAGTCCCAGATGGCTCCCTGACCCGGAGACAAAGGCCACCCTGTGCCCAGCCCTGGGCTTGGTCACACTGAGCCTTCTGTTTCTAGGCAGGGGTGAGGGGCAGACAGCACCAAGGTGACAAGCCTTTTTCCTGTCTTCCTTCGCCCCTGGACCCCTTCCTCCCCCGGGTCTGAGGAGCTGGCTCTCCCAAGGGAAGGCGACAGAGACGTGTACAGCGCTCAGAAATAGCACACCATTCACTGCCCATCTGCCCCCTCACATCCAAGACCCTGCAGGGTTCAATGCCCTGATTGTGCATGGCAGAAAGAGGTGTCCACTCTGTGGTCACCACCCCCGCTGCTTGCTCCCCTGTCACCATGTGGAAGTCCATCCCTACATCTGACCTTCATCCCTCCCACTGCAGCCACTTCCCCTGGGCGTCTTCTCCAGCAGCAGCGGAACAGCTGGTCCCCATCCCCACATCGTGGCCCCACATTCCTGCCCCCAGCTTTACCTTCCTGCTGGCTTGCTGCCCCGCTCCATCCCAGCCCAGATGTGAGCTCGTGGCTCCTTGCTCCTAACTGAACCCTGGTGAGGACAGGTTGCCCTACAGGACTGGCTCCCTCTAGATGGCAGAAACTGGCATCTCCCTCCCAGAAGCCTTTTAGGAACTGACCTTCCCTCCGCCGCACCATGCACACACATTGAGAGCAAGGGGATGAGATTAATGAACATTCCTGGTGGATTGCTGAGCCACAAACTTGTTGAACTACACCAGAAATCCTAGGCAGAAAGATGGCTTTAGGAAGGGCTGTGGCTGGTCCTTCCTGGCACAGCTCGGGCCTCAGGCAGCCGAGTGCCCACCTGCTCCCATGCCCCACTCCCCAGGATGGCCAGGAGCAGACTTCAAGGGCTGCATGGCGTGAAGGTGCTTGTTTTCAGGGCAGAGCCATTTCCAAGCCTGGTAGGGGGTCCCCTGCACTACTTGGCACACACTCCCCCTTCCCCTGTCCCTTAGGACTCCCTGCCTCAGCCCAGTAGAATCACCTAGAGACCTGGCCAGTTACTGTCCCTACTCAGGGCCCTAGTTGCCTGCTGGCCATGGCTCCCCATGTAGAGATTGCTGGTGAGGCTTTGGAAAACCACAGACTCCATTCCCACTTGTCCAGTGCTCCCTGCTAAATTCCAGCGTCCTTTGCCCCAGCTGATGTGTGTCATGAGGTTGCCTCTATTCAGGTGTCACGTTGGACAGTGTGGTCATCACATAAGATGTGGGTCCTGTCATCCTTGGAACTCATGCCATCCTGCCCATGGCCATGACCTCTTCTAAGGGTTTCCTCGGGCTGGATGCTACTTCCAAAATGGAAGGCTGGGGGTTGCACAACCCCCTTCCCTCAAAGCATCCAGTCAGAGATGCCAGCAGGCGGCAGGCCCAATGCAATGCACAGAGCCATGGGGTGGCTAGAGGTGGCTGGTGGGGGTGAGAGGGCCAATTGGGCCTTGCCAGGGAGGCTGATAAAGCCTTTGGGCCACCTTTGCAGCGAAGGCGTTATCATCAGCCCCCCCCAGGGGGGCAGGGCTGAGAGCAGGGACTCCAGTTTATGCAGTACAGAAGCTCCGTGCCCAGCACAATGCCCACTTGGGCAGTGGGGGGTGGTGAGGCTGCAGAACCCAGGCCTCTCCACCTGCCAGGAGGGCCTCCCAGGCCTTGGGGTTCAGTAGAAAACTGGGGGCCATGGCCGAGCTGTGCTCGGGGCGGGGGGTCAGCCAGGCAAAATGAGACGCCAGGGAGAGGACCTATTCCTGTCTGGCCGAGGAGAGAACAAGCTCATTAAGCAGAACAAACATGTTACTGACCCATAATCCCTTAAATCGGGAGCATTCAGGAGGGGCCTAGTTGCCTTGGCAACCATGGACCAGCCCGGTGGCTGGGCCAGGAGTGTCCTCCAGGCGTGGGTTGTGCCTTGTGCGTGGGTGAAAGCTGGGAGGACTGCGGGCAGGTACCCTCACTGCTTCACACTGGTCCTTGGAATCTGCCAGGCCTCATGTGGGGCTCTTGGCCCCAGCCCCTCCGCAGCCGAGGGCCGTCTGGGCAGGATGAAGGGCAGCTGCACCCGGCTTAGGAGACCCTGAGAGGAACGGAGCAGGATAGAGGAGGAAGAGGAGGAGGTTGTGGGAAGCAGCCACTGCATAGGATCCCTGTGGGTGGCCAGTCAGAGGGCAACAGAAGGAAGAGATCCTGAGGTGGTGGGGAAAGCAGAGACGCTTGCTGCCCCCCACTGTGCCTCCTGCAGAAGCCCGCTGTGGGGAGGAGAGGGGAGGAGCCAGCAGGCTGCAGCCCCCTGCCCCTGGGGACAGATATTTCCTGTAAATTCCATCCATCCCCCGAGGCCTTGGAGGAGAGGGCTGAGCCCTCCATGGACCGGCACATGCCCCTCCCTTTGCCTCTTCCACTCTGCCTGACCCCTGGGAACCTAGGACAGGCCAGAGCAGGGGACCTTCTGGTGTCAGAATATGGGAGAAACAGGATTTGGATCGGACCACATCTGGGCCTTGGTCAGGAGGGCTCACTGGCTCTTGCACTGCAGCTGCCACACGCAGATGGTGAAGAGCTGCCAGCCCCTAGGCCCCTGCTACCCCTGCAGCTAGCTGAGGAGGGGCCCCCAGGTATTCTCTGCTCACCACGCCCATGGTCATCAGTGCACCGTGGGCTCCTGGACCCAGCTGACAGACAGCAGGGAATTCTCAGGACGGGGCAGAGAGAGCTCGACCTAAGGTGGAGACACAGCCCTGATTCTGGGCCTGTGGGGCAATAGAGCCCCACGGCAGACCACAGCCCAAATCTACAATGGGTGTAGTAGACCTGGGTACCCTGTCCCATTCTTGCCCCAGGACCATGAACAAGATGAAGAACTTTAAGCGCCGGTTCTCCTTGTCTGTGCCCCGCACTGAGACCATTGAAGAGTCACTGGCTGAGTTCACGGAGCAGCTCACCCAGCTGCACAACCGACGGAACGAGGGTGAGGGGCCCAACCAGTGCCCTCTCCACCGCCCTGGGGATTTGGGGCAGGGGTGGGGATTGGACGGAGCCCCCTCGAGAGCTGCTGATGCCTGGCCACTTTCAGACCTGCAACTCAATCCCCTCGGCGGAGACCCCCAACCGGAGCCCAGTGCCCTGTCACCCACAGACAGTGGGGAGGAGCTGGGGCGCCCATCCCCTGGCATGCAGTACTGCCGACCACAGAACCAGCGCCGCTTCTCCATGGAGGTGAGTGGGGCCCAGAGAGGGTACAGAGCCTCCAGAGAACACACAGCAGCCCCTGGGGGAGGAGTGGGGAGGTCCCATAGCACCCTCTCATCCTCCCCGCCCTCTCCCCCCCCCCCCCCCCGCAGCAGCTGGGAGCTAGCCAGACACTTGACCTTGCTCCAGGGAAAGCTGGGCCCAGAGGCAGGGATGAGAGCTGTACAGCCCTGGCTACCCTGTGGCCAATACTGGGGTTCCCATCTCAGCCGGGTCTCCTCCTAGGATATCAGCAAGAGGCTCTCGCTGCCCATGGATATCCGCCTGCCCCAAGAATTCCTGCAGAAGCTACAGCTGGAGAACCCAGACCTGCCCAAGCCGATCAGCCGCATGTCCCGCCGCGCCTCACTGGTGAGTCCCGAGAGGGTCTGAAGTCACAGGGCGGGACACCCTCTCCCCAGCATTGGTTTTAGCACTCTGGGTCTTTCCTATCCTGGTCTTACCTTGAGGCCCTGGGTGATTTGCAGGGAGATTCCTGGGGCTCTGGCGCCACCTTCTGGCTTTAGTGGATTTTACTAGCTCATCCTCCAGGATCAACACCCCGTTTCCTGTCTGAACACCAGCCCCTCACTGCCTCCCAACAAAGTAGCAACATGGGCAACATGGTACCAACAAAGTAGCTGACATGGGCCTCCCAGTCCTGGAGGCTATCAAATTTTCTGCAAAAACCAGGTTCTGGGCTCTACCCCAGGTACCTAAGGTTAGCCTCTGAGGGAGGGTGGCCTACAAGCTATCTTAAGAGTCCGGTGCACTGAGCTAGAAGGACACAGCTGAGGGGGGCTGCTGGGGAAAAGGTTCTGAACAGGACACTTGAGGAAGATGGAGAGAGACAGTGCCTGCCCTGGAGGAGCCCATGGCCTGAGCAAGGCAGAGAAGGGCAGGTAGCCCAGGGGTACAACGGGCCTAAGTTCTCAGTAGGTCCAGGTAATGCAGAGGCACAGGTATACAACAGGCCCAGGTGTGCAAGGCCCAGGTATACAATTGGTCCAGGTGTGCAACAGGCCTAAGTGTGCAAGGTCCAGGTATACAACAGGCCAGGTTTGTAGCACTGAGCTCCACACCTCGCAGTCCTGAGTGCCCCTTCATCCATGACAGAGACAGAGAGGAAAGGAGACTAGCGATGATTTGGGGTTGCTCTCAACCCTGCCAGCCTCAGTTGTTCCATCTCTGTAATGGGGGCTCTCAGAAGCTGGGCATGGGAAAGAGATGGTGGTGTGGGGGCAGAGTTGGGGGAGGCTGCTGAGACCTCCAGGCTCATGGCACCCCGGGTTCTCTCCCTCTCAGTCAGACATCGGCTTTGGGAAACTGGAAACCTACGTGAAACTGGACAAGCTTGGGGAGGTAGGAGACTGGGTCCCCGGGCACCGTGGGTCCCCTCCCTGGTCAGCGCTGCATGACCTCTGCCCAGGAGAATTGCCAGCAGGTCAGCCATGCAGCTGGGCCGGCCTCGGGCGGTGTTCAGGGGCTCCTGGGTCCTGACCCAGAGTGTGAGGATGGTGTAGCCCACAGGACCCTGGGAAGATGCCAGGCTGGTCTTCTCTGGCTTGGGTTCAAATCCTACCTGCTGCACTCCCTGGCTCTGTGACCTTGGGCTTGTTACATAACTCCTCTGGGTGCCTCGATTTCTGCCTTGGTAAAATGGAGCAGGCAGTCGCCCTACTCTTAGGATCATGGTAAGGGCTGTGTGGGCGGCTATATATGTGTGTGTCCTTGAATAACACTAGTCCATGGGCCCGGCGGCGTGGCCTAGCGGCTAAAGTCCTCACCTTGAAAGCCCCGGGATCCCATATGGGCGCCGGTTCTAATCCCGGCAGCTCCACTTCCCATCCAGCTCCCTGCTTGTGGCCTGGGAAAGCAGTTGAGGACGGCCCAATGCATTGGGACACTGCACCCGTATGGGAGACCCAGAAGAGGTTCCTGGTTCCTGGCTTCGGATCGGCGCGCATTGGCCCGTTGCGGCTCACTTGGGGAGTGAATCATCGGACGGAAGATCTTCCTCTCTGTCTCTCCTCCTCTCTGTATCTGGCTGTAATAAAAAATGAATAAATCTTTAAAAAAAAAAAAAAAACACTAGTCCATTGAGCTGCCCGGAGGTCCCTGTGTTGATGGCCTAGGGCCAGCCCTTATGTACAGAGAGGAGGAGCCCCCGACCTGTCCCTCAGGGGGCTGCCAGAGAAGGCCTGCTTGCAGGTTTGGCAATTTGGTGGCACACAGGGACCCCAGTAGTGCAGAACCTGGTAGGTGGAGGAGGGAATGGCCTCTGGAGAAAGAGGAGCTGGGCACTCAGGCTCGAGGGCAGGCTCTGGATGTAGGCAAGTTGGATGGGCCTCACTAACCGGCTGCTGGATCTCACTGCAGGGCACCTATGCCACGGTCTTCAAAGGGCGCAGCAAACTCACACAGAACCTGGTGGCCCTAAAGGAGATCCGGCTGGAACATGAGGAGGGCGCACCTTGCACAGCCATCCGCGAGGGTACTGTATCCCTGCCTCCCGCCCTCCCCACGGGGCTGCTGGGAGAACAGACCTAGGGACATTGGGGAAGCAGCAGTGTGGGAGCCTGTGGTCCCTAAGGACCTAGGCGAGTCTGTTTCCCATCCCCAGTGTCACTCCTGAAGGACCTGAAGCATGCCAACATTGTCACCTTACATGACCTCATCCACACAGACCGCTCCCTCACATTGGTCTTTGAGTACCTGGTGAGTGGGGTTGGGGCTAGCATGGTGGGCTGGGGTAGACTGGGCTGGGCTGGCATGGTGGGCTGGGCTAGGATAGGTTGGGGCTGGTGTGATGGACTGGGCTGGACTGGCGTAGTGGGCTGGGCTGGGATGTGGTGGCATGCAGGAACTAGGTTGGTTCCAGAACTGGGTTCTCAGATGCTTCCATGCTGGAGTGGGCCCAGGCAGGGCTTGGTTCCGGGGCAGTCCCATGGTGAGGGTGGGCTGAGGCCCTATGCTAGGAGGAACCACTTCCTGGGTCCGGGCTTCTGACCAGGGACAAGCCAGGGGCTGTGTGTTCCAGGACAGTGACCTGAAGCAATATCTGGACCACTGCGGGAACCTCATGAGCATGCACAATGTCAAGGTGAGGACCCCTGGGCTGGGATCCGCTGCCTATGTTGGCCTGCACCTGCTGCAGAGCCCAGCATGGAAGCCAGGGTGAGGACCCTGCTGTCCCCTGTGGCAGGAACCCCACTGAGCATGTCACCCGGGAACACAGCCCTGCTCTCCTGCAGGCTGTGGATAGAGCATAGCCCCTCCCCAAGCTTGAGCACACACCACTTTTGTGTGTGCCTGGGTGGGTTTCCCTGCAGGGACTTATCCAGGACTTGGTGGGCCTCCTCTGTCCAGCCTGGGGGCAGAGGCTCAGGGTCTTCCCGATGGGCCCACCTGGTCCTTTCCACTTCACTTCCGCTCTCTCCCAGATCTTCATGTTCCAGCTGCTCCGGGGCCTGGCCTACTGCCACCGCCGTAAGATCCTGCACCGGGACCTCAAGCCCCAGAACCTGCTCATCAATGACAGGGGCGAGCTGAAGCTGGCTGACTTTGGTGAGGCCAGGGCAGGAAAGAAGGAGCTGGGGGCCTGGGCACTCTGCAGCTGACTACCGCACCTGTGGGTAGGGGTCCTGTGACGTGCGCATCTGTCCCTAGGACTGGCCCGGGCGAAGTCGGTGCCCACCAAGACCTATTCCAACGAGGTGGTCACCTTGTGGTACAGACCTCCCGATGTGCTGCTGGGCTCCACGCAGTACTCCACTCCCATCGACATGTGGTGAGTGAACCTTCGGTTGGGGGAGTTCCCAGGCCACAGTGACCTGCAGAACTGTGGTGACAGAGGATGGCCGCCCCCTCTGACGCTGTTCCTTGCTTCCCCCAGGGGCGTGGGCTGCATTCACTATGAGATGGCCACCGGGAGGCCCCTCTTTCCTGGCTCCACTGTAAAGGAGGAGTTACATCTCATCTTCCGCCTCCTCGGTCAGTCCCCAGCCGCTCCTTCCTCCCTCATGCCTGCAGGGGGCGTCCGAACTCTAGCTAGCCTGTGTTCCCAGCTACTGCCCTGGTTCCTCTGTACCCATTCCACCTGGGTCTCGGAGACACACACACACACACACACACACACACACACACACACACACACACACACACACACACACACACACACACACACACACACACACACACACACACACACACACACACACACACACACACACACACACACACACACACACACCCTCCCACCTCCCTCTCCTCTCCCCCAGGGACCCCTACAGAAGAGACCTGGCCCGGGGTGACGGCTCTGTCCGAGTTTCAAGCCTACAGTTTCCCCCGGTACCTCCCTCAGCCGCTGCTCAGCCATGCTCCCAGGTAATGCCCCCTGCCTTCCAGCAGTCCCTACCTGGGGCCACGCCCCCTCCTCCCCAGACTGTGTCAGCTCTGCTTTCCTGCAGGTTGGATCCCGATGGCATCAGCTTCCTGAGCAGCTTCCTCCTGGTGAGTGTGCCGGCAGCCCCACTGAATGGCTTGCTGACGGGTTCCCAGCTCATCCATCCCTGTCCTGTCCTCTTCAAGACCCAGGGCTGCAAGCCACGTGCAGCCTTGGACCCCTACCCCAAACCCCAACTCACTCGCACCTGCTTGCTAGCATGGGCACAGAAATGCCTGTGCTCCTGTTTCTGTGATGGTAGAGCAAAATGAGTAATTCATGAGATGCTCATGGGGACGCTTTGAGCTCCTGGGCCGCAGAGGGGTGCCAGTTGGGATGTCTGCCTCTACCTCCCTTGGTGTTTGTGTTAGGATCGGGGCTGCTAGCTTTTGTGTTGCCATCCCCCGGTGTCCAAGCTCCAGGCTATACTTGGGAGGCCCTGCCTGGCTGTGGATCAAGTGAGAGCTGGCTGTACTCAGTCACTTCCCAGGGTGATTTAACTTAGTGTGGAAGTTCCCTGCCTAGGGGGACCCCGCGGCTTCCTGGCTGGGCACCCCCCAACGACCATAGCCTGATCTTGTTTTTCAGTACGAATCCAAGAGTCGCCTGTCTGCGGAAGCTGCCCTGAGGCACCCCTACTTCCGGTCTCTGGGAGAGCGTGTGCACCAGCTGGAGGACAGTGAGTATCTGAGGGTGTGGCCACCCCACAGTTGAGGCCAAGGAGATGGAGCAGTGAGCACTGAGGGGATGATGGGAAGGAGAGGCCCGTGGCTTTTCTCCTGGGTTCCTGCTGGGGGCTGGAGGCCAAGATGGGTAGTCAAGGAGCCAGTCCCACCCACTCCCAGCCCTGTCTCCTCTCACCCAGCTGCCTCCATCTTCTCGCTGAGGGAAATCCAGCTCCAGAAAGACCCCGGCTACCGCAGCCTGGCCTTCCAGGCACCAGGTAGGGCCTGTGTGCCTCCCCTTGTTAGGGGGTCCCCAGGTGGTCCCAGGTCATCCTCCCCAGTGGGGACTCACCCCAGGGAGTTGGCAAGGGGCGGGGCAGAGCCCTCCTGCCCAGGCTGCCTCAGCCATTCCCACCTGGCAGCAGCCCTGGCCAAGGTACATGCTCCCTGGGAATACTGAGCCGTTCCAGCAGTCTCCATCGGGTCAGTTCTTTCGCTAGAAGGGCTGATGGCCTTGGACATGACCAGAGATTTCCCTACCTCACCTGCTCCTTAGAGCCTCCTGTGAAGCTGACACCTTTGTGTCCCCATTTCACAGGGAGTAACGTTGAGTCCTGAGTGGTGCTGTCATCATTTCACAATGGCCAAAATAGCAGGGGTGGGATTGGAACCCAGGCACCCACTTACACATACTCTCAGTGTGTCTGGGGGACCCCTGACCCTCCTGATGGAGGGCTTCTGAGCCCCCTGTTCTCATCCTTCCATCTCTCAGGACGAGGGAAGAACCGGCGGCAGAGCATCTTCTGAGCCAGACGCACCTGCTGCAGTCCCAAGGGAAAGGAGTCGCAGCTAGCACCAGTTCAGACAGCACGAGGACTGAGGCTGACGGCCAGGCTGGAACCCTGCTTGGCAGCCCTGCTGGCCATGGCTGTTTCCCGTCCCTGCTCCCACACGCCTCCCAGGGCCCTCACTGGATGCATCCCTTCTGTCACCTGCCACCATGGGCTGACCATGGACCACTTCCCTGGGCGAAGCCCACAGGGCCTTAGAGGCTCTCTCACCCCAGAGTGCTCGGGCACGGGAGACCCCAAGCCCCGAGAGGTGTCCCCAGGACAGCAGAAGGAAGCATCATTCCCACCTTCCTCCTCCCATTCTTCCCTGCTGGGTGCCCAGCTGCGCCCAGGGGTGCCCTGGTACTGTCAGTTGCACCTCCACCACCTCAGTCAGCCTTGCCCACTGCCTGTATCAGAATGGAGTTGCCTTAAATTGGCAGGTGGAACAGCCCCCACTGCCCTTGGAGCTGTGACTCAGCCCCTACCTGTCCCTTGCCTATCTTATCACCCATAAGCACCAAAAACCAGCCTGGGTCAGGGTCCTGGGGACGGCGCCAGATATGCATGGTCACCTTGACACTGGTGACCGGTCAGCCCTGGCTCCTGGGGCTGGCAAGGCCTCCCTTGTGCCCTTCTGCCTTGTCCTGCAGCTTTGCCCACCTGACCCCAGTCCCAGCTTCCCTGTGCACCTCTCCCTGGCCTGCCCAAAGGGTGGCCACAAACTGGAGGGGTGTGCATGCCCCAGACTGAGGTAGGGGACAGGGCTTGGAGCATGCGGGACCACTACCCCGAGAAGGCACCCCTCTTGCATTCTTACTCTGAATAGCAAAGGTCAAGGGGAGGCCAGGTCCTGCCCTTCCCCACCAGGCCCCTGCCCAGCCTGGCCAATCTCAGGCTACCCCCATCTCTCACCCCTCCCCTTCCCCAGCATTGTACTGTGAACATCCTGGGACTCTGCACAAAGACAGATAATATATTTAATTCACATAGTACAGAGATGAGCACTCTGTTCTGAAATGCTGCTGGATGCATGGATGCGTGGCCACACCCTTGTGCCTAGTGAGTGGGGTTGGGCTTACTGATGTCAACAAATGAGTGTGTAAAGGAGGAGAGAGCCGGCTTTGTGTGTATTTCTGGACCTGTGCTGGGCTCAGGAAAGAAAGGGGACCGAGCAGTGTCCCTACTGTGCTTAGGCCAAGGTCAAACATGGTGAGGAGCACCAGCAATAGCTGGGAGCAGGACGCCGAGGAGGCCTAGTCCCCAGAGGCAATGCTCTTGAGGACACCAGGAGTGCCAAAGGGAGCCCCAGTTAGCGATCTGGGGTCGGGCTGCTGTATTCGCAATGCAGAGCAAGAGGGAGGCTGGGAGGAAGGGTCGAGAGTGGGCAGACCCCTGGGTCAGCCAAGGCCACTGTGGTGAACCTTGGCTGCTGCAACCTTGGCTCCACCTGCTCTGTTCCCACCCACACTGCTCTTGCCTTGGGTCTGTAGGCAGACTTAGGTTACACGGCTTCTGGCCCATTCCCCAGGTCAGTGCCCAAGTATGTTCTCCCCAATGCAGACCCCACACCTGCCTCCTGCATGACCTGTGAGTGACCTTGGGAACATGGCACCTGCTGGCATTACTGGGGGAGGGGTGCTGCTTGAGGTGAACAAAGCTAGGAATGTGTCCCAAGGCGAGGGTTGGATTCTCAGCCTGGCACGAATGCAGGGCACATGGCCTGCTCACCTGTCCTGCCAGCGGCCATGCACCCCACTATAGTGCCTTAGCCCAGATGTGCAGTGCGCAAGGTCAGGGCTGGGCTGGGATATGTGTGGGTTTGGTGGGAGAACAGCCAGAACTTGAGTCTAGCTAGCTGCCCACGAGGGAATGGCCTTTCTCATCGAGTCCTCGTGATGCACCCCTTTCTTCCCACTTGGCAGGTGACAGTAGGGTGGCAGGGTCACAGCAGGTTAGACTTCCAGGTCTGTATGCCACCTTTCAAGGAGTGGCAGGAGTGGGGTGTGGGGGATGGGGATGGTGCCGGACCGAGGATGCAGGGAAGCACAGAGGAGCCCCCATCCCCACCCTATCCCCTCCCCCCCCACTGCACTTTGCAGAGTCCCCACTGTGGCTGGCCATTCAGAGGCTCTCACCTCTCCCCAGGGTAGCCTATTACGAACATATCTGGGGGCTTCTGGTGCCCCGTGGAGGCCTCAGGCACCCAGAGTTCCTAACCTAGGAGCCCATCCAGGACAAGGTAGGAGTGGGGGAACAGGTGGGACTCAGTTGGACAGGTGTACACTCAGTGCCTGAGCTGCCCATGGACCAGTGATGGCTCCAGGGATGGAAACTGAGTCTGAGAGTGAGAGTTACTGAGTCACTATTGCTGGGCACCCTGGGGCTGGGCTGAACCCTGGGTGCCCGATGCCTGGGTTGCATGGCACCTGCATTCACCACCTGGTGCTCTGTGCCTCTCACAAGCAGGAGCTTGCCACTTGGTGCTGGAGTCCCCACTCAAAGACCAGTGCACTCTTTCCCCAGGTTTGCTTTGATTTCTGCCTCCTGGATGGGTTGGGATGAGCTAAGCCCTGGCTGGCTGCATCCTTTGTCAGGACTGTTTGTGCTTTGTCCCGCAGCTCACAATTTGATGATCACTGCAGAGTGGTGACGGGAGCAGCTCCTGGCCCCAGCCCTGCCCCCACGTTGGCTCCCACCATGGGGGTCCCTGACACTGGCTCTCCCCTGCTCCACCCTTCCTAAGGGCTCCCATGGTCCCACCCTATTATTGGGAGTTCTAATGCTCTAATGTTGCTAAACAGGCCCCTGCTCCTTCACCCCTGCTGGGCTCCCTGATGCCAGCCCTGCCCTACTTGCTCAACCCCTCTCAGCTCGTCTTTCCGCCCTCTGGTTCTGCTCTAACCCTCACTTCTAAGCAAACAGCATTGTCCCTGGCACACATCAGCAGTCCCAGGAACTGGGCTGAGCCCCCATGCTTGGTCCCCTCGTGTACCAGTACAGCCTTCTGGAAGCTCAGAGCCACTAGGGGAGATGGCCTTGACAGACTGTCAGACACTTGCTGTCCCCAGTCCCTGCTGTCACAGCTCACATCCTAGCGGGGGAGAAAGATTCTGCCTGCCTCAGCACAGTCACATGAAGGGTTGAAGGTGTGAAGGAGCAAAGTGAAGCAGGGCCTGGGCACGTGGGGGCACTGACATCACAGCGTCATGATGATGGAAGGAACTGGACTGCCAGCCAGGGCCAGTTCACCAAGGGCCTTGAGAAGACTGTCAGTCATCATGACATCAATTATTTTTTCTCTAAGATGTGTTCATTTAATTGAAAGCACAGTTTAGACACATACAGAGTTCTTCTATCCTCTTGTTTGCTCCCCAGATGACCACAATGGCCAACACTGAGCCAGGCTAAAGTCAGGTGCCTGAAACTCCACCTGGGTTTCCCACATGAGTACTTGTCTACTTGGCCATCTTTTGCTGTCTTCCCAGGTGCATTTACAGGGAAGGGACTCTAGCTGGTGCTCAGATAGGATGCCGGTATTGGCTCAGCCTGCTGGGCCACCATGCCAGCTCTATTGCTGCTGTACTGAAAGTTCCCCAGGCGGCCTCCTCCTCATCCTCCACCCTCTATTCTCCACCCTTTGCCCCCCCTCCCAGTCACCTACAAGCATGGCTGATGAGTAGCCAGTAGGCACCCAGGTTGACCCTAAGTCATTGTCTCCCCACCTCACCTGGTGCCTTCAGCCATAACCCAGTCCTTGACCTAGGTCCTTTGGGCCTCCCACTGTCCAGCAACTAAAGGGCAACATTGGACACAGCAGGGAATGCTTGGACACACTGACTGGCACAGTTACTGATAGTCCGTGGCCAGCTCTGGAGAGCTAGGTGGAGTGGAGGACAGTCCTGATGGGATAGTGGGGCCACTTGGCCACTTCCAGGCACAGGGATTTCTCCTCCCACTTGCTTCTCTTCCCCACAGCCCTCACCCACACATTCCTGCTACTTCTTCCTCCCTCTCTGGAGCAGCAACACTCCTCACTTAGTGGGTTAGTGCATGTCACTCAAAGCCAGCAGTCATCACCTAACCCAGAGGCAGACGGGGAGGGTAGGCAACTAAGATGCTCTGGTCCCCCAGCAGGTGCCTGGCTTTCATTCTTGGCTGCATTCCTGATTCCAGCTGCCTGTTAATACACACCCTGGGAGGCCATAGGTGATGGCTCAAGTGGCTGCGTCCCAGCTACCCATGCAGGAGACCTGGATTCCTTTCAAAGGCCTAGCCTCATAGGCATTTGGAGAGTGAACCAATAGCTGGGAGCTTTGTGACCTGCCAGGGCTCTGCCTCTGAAAGAAAAGAAAGAACTTGATCCAGCTTCTTGCCTAGGGACGGTTGTACAGCTGCCTCTCTTCCATGCACCCATGTCTCAGATCCCTGTTTCCCTTCCTTCCTGCACCTGTGCATTGCCTAGTGATAGCACAGGGCACAGGGTGGCACCTGTCCTCCTGCCTCCCCGAGCACTGTGCCCTGCCCCCAGCTCTCTTTTTCCTGCACCTCCTAAGCTCCTCCCTTCCTCTGTCCATCACCATCTACCCCCTGCTCCCAGACTACCTGCTAGACTGCCAGAGGGCAGAAGGTTTTCTGTCCAGAGTCATGAACTTGACCCTGACTTAGCCACTCCCAGGAGCTCAGAGTTGGCCATTCTTTATTCCTCTCAAGGAGGGCTCAGCTCCTGGGTAAGGGGAGTACCTGCTACTCACCCTTTTAGAATTTGCACTTTCTGAGACACAACACAAACTGCCTATGCCCCCCTCGCTCTCCCTAGAAGAGGCATCAGCAAGGTCCTGGGTTCTGAGGGAGAAGGCCTCCTGGATACCACGGCCCCAAATTCAAACCTCAGCACTCTTACTTGCAAGCTGAGTCACCTGGGGCAGGTTTCCCGCCCTTTCGGCGCCTGTTTCCTGCTCCGTGACGCGGAGGTTGTGGTCACATCTTTCTCCCAGGGTTGTGAAAACCAAGAGACAATGTTCAGCTGTGCGTGGGCGGTGGGCTCAGGCAGGGTTGCTGAGCTTCATCTGGGCTCACTGCTGCCCCCTTCCCCGGGAGAGCGAGTCCAGCTTCCTCCTTCGGTCTCCAGGAAGCACCCCCCTGGAGGTGAGCTTGGAGAATTACATTCTCGGTCTTTGCTTTCATGCCTCACCCTGAGAAGATCTAACCAGCAAGACTGTATTCAGTACATTTACTTCAATAATGTTACAAGGAGCTGGTGCTGTGGCGTAGCAAATAGGGCTGCTGTCTACAATGCCAGCATCCCATGTGGGTGCTAGTTCATGCTGTTCCACTTTCCATCCAGCTTCCAGCTAATGGGTTTGGTAAAGCAGCAGAAGATGGCCCAAGTGCCTGGACCCATACTGCTCATGTCAGAGACCCGGATGAAGCTCCTGGTTCCCAGCTGTTGCAACCATCTGGGGCGGGGGAGGGAAGGTGAACCAGCAGGTGGAAGCTCTCTCTTTTTCTCTCTCCTCTCTCTGTAACTCTGCTTTTCAAATAAATGAATAAAACTCTTAAACAAATTTTTTGCAAGAGTTTCAAACACAGAACCCCAGCCCAGAGTTTTATTTCCAATGAGCTTTGAATGTAGCCGAAGTAAACACAAAGAAGGGAAGGCACTGAGTCAAAATGTTAGCATGAGTCAAGAGCCGGGGAACTCCAGGTTCCCAGGAAGGGACAGCCAGTCTGACCTTCCTTTGTCCTTGGGTCTTTCCTCTGCCACGCGGGGCAGTGAAGCACAGCTGGTGGAGGAAACTCAGTCAGAGAGAGAGGCTGAGAGGTAAGCTGTGGTCTGAACACACAAACACCCTTCCCCCTACACACACACAACCTCTCACCCGTTGGCTTCCAACAGTTGGAGGCCTCCTCAGCCACACCGCTGGCTTTCAGGACCTGGAACCCACTTGGGCTGTAGAAATGAACTGCTCTTGGGTGCAGAGAGCCAGAGCTGATGGAGAAAGGAGAGTCACCTGGGGAGAGAGGATGGGGACCAAGGGGAGGGTTGCCCTGTTTCTCGCCTTTAGCAGAGGACTTGAGTGGCTACCCTCAGTCACCTGTGATTCCACACCAGCAGCCAAGCATTCTGTGGTAATGGGACCAACTGTCCAGGTTCACAGTGAAAGAAGACCAAAGGAGGGACCAGCATTGTTTTTGTTGCACATCAGGTTAAACCACTGCTTGCAATACAATGATGGCATCCATTGGTATGCCAATTTGGGTCCTTAGCTGCTTCACTTCCTGTCCAGCTCCCTGCTAATGCACCTGGGAAAGTAGTGGAAGATGGTTTGAGCATTTTAACTCTTACACCCACATGGGACACCAAGAAGCTCCTGGCTTCTGGCTTTGGCCTGGCTCAGCCCAGCAGTTGTGGCTATTTGGGGAGTGAACCAGTGAGTGGAAAATTCCCTCTCTCAAGCCCAGCTTGGTAGTCTAGTGGCTAAAGTCCTCTCCTTGCATGCGCCAGGATCTCATATGGGCGCCAGTTGATATCCGAGCTACTCCACTTCCCTTCCAACTCCTTGCTTGTAGCCTGGGAAAGCCTTGGGAAAGGATGGACCAAAGCCTTGGGACCCTGAACCCATGTGGGAGACCTGGAAGAAACTCCTGGCTCCTGGCTTCAGATCAGCTCAGCTCCTTGTTGTTGCAGCCACTTGGGAAGTGAGCCAGTGAACAGAATATCTTTCTCTCTGTCTCTCCTTCTCTCTGTCTTTCCTTCTCTCTGTAAATCTGACTTTCCAATAAAAATAAATAAACCTTTTTTTTTAATCCCCCATAACTTTAATTTACAAATAAATAAGATCAATCTTAAAAGAAAAATAAAAGTAGGGAGGGTGAAGTTTGCAGGTAATACCAGGGTACTTTAAAGAGTGTATGGGAAATGAAATCCAAAGCTGCCCTCCCTCCCACCTGGGTCCCCAGGTTGCAGGGAGAGACTGGAGGGTGCTGGGGAAAACTGACCAACTTCTGCTGCTCTTCCCAAGGTGCCCCAGACCTCTGCCTTGTGCCTCAAGCTCCCCTCCTGCTGTTATTCCACAGTCCCGTCTCCTCCCCATGCAGCTCCCCCTCCAGCCTATGCACCTGCCAGTCAGTCCATGCTTCTTCCTCCACCTTCACTTTACTCCCTCCCAGGCTCCCAGAGCTTCGCGCAGGTCTTCTTCTCTCCCTGACGCTCGGCGCTCATGTCCCATAGTCACAGTCGTGGAGAACCCTCGATGACATTTCCCCTGGCATCCTCCCTAGCTCAGGCATTTTCACAACAAGCTATCTGCTCCTCCTCTAGGTTTAGTGTGAACTAATTCCCCTAGTGCTTCTTTCTTTTTTTAAATTATTATTATTATTTTAGATGATGTTTACATAGTCAATCTGGGTGGGAAGGATTTAGGGTTAGGGAGAAGTGGGTGTGATCATTGTTTCCAAACTTTCTATTTCTTCTTCCCATTTCTGGAGCGAGAGGGGAGATAAGGGGATAGGCCATACCCAGCTTTTCAGTCATCCCCAGTACCCAAGAATGGGGAAGGCCACCCAATATCAACCCAGGGTCACAATGTGGTACAGTATCCAAGGGTTCTGCCCAGGTGGTTGCGATAGTTCCAAAATGCTGTCAATCTCGCTGATCTATGGATGAGGAATCCCTTCCAATATCCATTGACTGACTCAGTGGACCTTATAGTTTCCATTTGCCCAGATATTTGCTGTCATTGCTTGGCTGAGGTAGTTGTCCATATGTTTCCCCATTCTTTGCTATGGTACCAGATATGTTCTGCAGGCCCCAATGGGCTGCCATGTCCTCTCTGTACACCGTGGTCTGCCATCCTTTATACTGAAGATGATCAGTTCTCATAGGTGGGCTCATGGACCTGAGCCAGGTGACCTGGGCCAAATTGGACCTCCACCTTTTGGGGCTCATGGACCCAGCACCCACCACGCAGGTGGGCCTGGTGACCTGGACCAGAAGACCCAGGCCCCTCCAGGCTCCTACCCCTGGGGCTCATGGATCCGGCACCCACCACACAGGTGTTAGGCCAGGAGACCCAGGTGCCTCTGGACCCTCACCCCTGGGTCTCTCAGATCCAGCACCCACCAACAACTTGGGCCAGGAGACTCAGGCCCCTCCAGACCCCACACTTCTGCCCCCTACCTTTCAGACATTCCTCAAGCGTTCTTCCTCCAGGAAGCCTTCCTGATCAGCCACATGAATGCTTCCTTACATGCTCAGTGGGTATCAAGATCTGTGGGTACCAAGTGAGGCTGGTGCCAGGGGGGTGCATGAGGACCTTAGCCACCTCATGACTGTTATGCCCCAAGACCACCCAAGTGTTCACAACCATAGTGCTGCTCATTGCCTGGGATGAAGATGGCCCCGCTTTCCAGTTCCTGGCGGTGATCTTCCCCAGGTGGGTCACTCCTCCTTGATTCACTGCTTTGCTGGAGGGTAAATGTCCCTGGAAGAGCACATGACTCCTTTCTCATTATTGAGGTGCTGTCATAAGCAGTGACTTATCTCACTCTGGAAACTTCTCAAAGGGTAAACAGAACAAGGAGATCTGCAAGGTTTCGCACCTTAAGCAACACCTCCCCCAGGTACACCTGCTGCTGTGGGCCATGCCCGGAAGCTCACTGACTACCTGCTTTGTTTGCCAGCTTAAGTTTTAATCCATATCCAGCCTGGGTTGTGAGTGCTGTCTCTGGAACGGCCAGGCAGCCACAATAAGCAGATTGGAATTCTAATGGGATTCGTCCCACTGGTTTAGAAGGTAGCAGCTGAGAGTTTACCTCTGTCCCCTTGTCTGTGGACTCAACCTGCTGTCCTCCAGCCTCTGTGCACATCCCTCACTCCTGGGAGGGCCCTGGGAGGTCCCAGCAGGAGGTGAGCCTGTGGACAGGCAGGATGTTTAACTAGCCCATGTGTGTGCTGAGAGCGGGGACATCCCTAAGTCACCTCAGTGGAATTGGAGAAGCCTCCAGAGGGGTCTGATTCCTTAAGACCAGCCAAAGCTGTTGGAAAGTGCTGATGTCTGTTGTTTGTAGATCAGCCTAAATGGGAGAGTTGAGAAGGATTCTGAGACTTCTTGTTGCTTGGCAGCCCACTTCAAAGTCAAAAGTCCCAGAGACCTTCAACTTCCAGTGTTCTGTCAAGCAGGACTTTGATCCTGGGGCTGCCCCCCAGCGAGGGGCTTGAGGATGGAGATGGAGGGGACATGGGGCATGACTAGTAGAGGAGCCAGCACACTGTGTTTTGTCTGAGCCCAGTTGGGATGGCACACACCTGAGGATGCTTCGGACAGGCCTCATCACCTTCAAAAACTCCAGAAATGGAACATGGTGCTTGGGTTTTTCTAAACCATTAAAGGACTTTTTTTAAATTATTTTTTATTATTATATTTTGGACAATCTTTACATCATTAAAGGACTTTTTGAAAAGATTTATTTATTTCTATTGGAAATCAGATTTACAGAGAGGAGAGACAGTTCAATGCCCAAATAGCCTCAATGGCTAGAGCTGAGCCGATCCAAAACCAGGAGCTTTTTCCGGGTCTCCCACATGGGTGCAGGGTCCCAAGGCTTTGGCCCATCCATGACTGCTTCCCCAGGTCATAGGCAGGGAGCTGAAGGGAAGTAGAGCAGCTGGGACATGAACCTGCGCCCATATGAGATCCAGGCGCATGCAAGGCAAAGACTTTAGGCACTAGGCTACTGCACCAAGCCCCCAAAATTATTTTCAAAGATGTAGTTGTTTTTATTGGAAAGACTTACAATGAGAGGGACACACACACACACATTTTCTACTCATTGATTCATTCCCTAAATGTCTGCAATGGCTAGAGCTGAGCCAATCTGAAGCCAGGAGCTCCTTCCAGGTGTCCCATATGGGTGCAGGGTCCCAAACCTTCCTCTCCTGCTTTCCCAGACCATAAGCAGGGAGCTGGATTGCAAGTGGAGCAGCCGGGACATGAACTGGTGTCCATATGGGATGCCAGCATTGGCAGATGGAGGATTAGCCAATTGAGCCATTGCTCCAGCCCCACAATTTTTAAAAATTTGTTTGAAATCCAGAAAGAGAGATGTACACACACACTCACTTATACACTCTTCCATCTGTGGTTTCATGTTTTGAATGGCTACAGCCCCTGCTTAAGCTAGGAGCTGAGTCTGAAACTCCACCTGGAAATCAGCTCTGTTTTGAAGCAGTTTAATGTTTTATCACTTGGTGTTTAATACTCACTGCTCTTTTAAAGAAAAACGACGTATTTATTCAGTTGTTTGAAAGGCAAAGTGACAGAGAGAGTGTGTAATGTGTGACGGAGAGATCTTCCACCTATTGGTTCATTCCCCTAAATACCCACAACAGCCAACCAGGGCCAAGGCAAAGCCAGGAGCCAGGAACTCCATCTGGGTCTCCCACCTGAGAGGCAGGAGGGGTGGTGGTCAGTATCTGAGCTGTCACCTGCTTCTTCCCAGGCACACCAGCAAGGAGCCGAATAGAAAGCAGAGCCACTGGGACAGGCACTCTGATAAGGAATGGGGCAGCGGCTTAACCCACTGTGCTACACTGCCTGCTCAGTGTTATTAGCTCTCTTCCTAGAGCAGCTTCTTGCATGGCCTCTGCCTGCTAGCCAACAGGCCAAGTAAGGCTCCCTTCCTAGGTGTCAGCCACTCCTGGGCCATGGGCAGCTATTGGATACATGGCGAGACCATCCTGGTGTCCCAGTGGGGGTTGAGGGGTGAGGGATGGGAAGTTCCGTTCACTGGGAAAAGCATCTTGAGCAGGAACTGGGAGTCGCAGGGCTAGGGGTAAGGTCCAGCTGGCTTGGTGACACAGCTGGGATTCAGACCTGCGTCTGTGACACTGAGAAGCCATGTTCCACCACAGGGTTTGTTAGTCATGAGCCTAAGAAAGGCCTGAGCTGTGGCCAGTCTGGGCCCTGTCCCTTAATTCAAGTGCAACAAATCAGGTTCAAGGCAAGAATTTGAATTTTCCCAATCACACCAGTGACTCTGAAGTTGTTTTTGAGCAATGTGGCCTTTGGGGCTGGGTTTCAGGGTTCAGATAAGAGGAGCCAGCTGGTGGGGAAGGTCATTGCAGTCCTGGGCCACTGCCAAGCCCTCCCTTCTCCTCCACCTCCATCCACACCCGGAAGAAGTCACTGGTCCTCAAGGGGTCAACAAGGTTCCGTGTGGAGCTTAGGAGATCTCTCGCGGTAGTTGGTGATGGCCATGCTTGGGCGCAGGCCCTGAACCACAGGCTCACAGGTGAGCACACTCGCTCTTCCCTGTAGATGTTTGTGGACCTGTTGCCATGAAAGAGGGCGAGGGACAGACACCACCAAAGGGAGCCCCAGCTTCTGACCCATCTTGGAGATTTCTCTAAATGAAGAGTCCTGGGTCCCATCCTAGAACTCCCAAGATCAGTATTTTGGGGTGGGGGAGGTTGAACTCTGGGAATCTGCAATTTGAAATACTTTCTTCCCAGGTAGTTCTAAAGCCAGCAGAAACTTTGGGGAGCAGTTCCTACAGGAACTGGGACCATTTTGGTTTTGGAGGTTGAAGGTTAAAGATCCCAGCAGGACCTGGTGTGATGGCTCAATGGGCTAATCCTCCCCCTGCAAATGCCGACATCTTATATGGACACGAGTTCATGTTCCAGTTGCCTCATTTCCCATACAGCTCCCTGCTTATGGCCTGGGAAAGCAACCGAGGATGGCTCAAAGTCTTGGGACCCTGTACCCACATGGGTGACCCAGAAGAAGCTCTTGACTCCTGGCTTCGAATCGGTTCAACTCCAGCTGTTGCAACCAACCAGCAGATGGAAGATTGTGTGTGTGTCTTTCTGTTTGTAAATCTGCATTTCTAATAAAAAGAAATAAATATATATTTTTAAAAAGACCCCAGTAGGGCACCAACGCCACAGCATTTGCCAAGGAAGCCCTGGGTGCCGCCATGGATTCTGGGATGAGGAGACAGGCGTGGTAGGCGGTTCAAATCCTGCCTTGTCCTCTCCAGGAGCCTGGGTAAGTGACTTCATTTCCCTAAGCCCAGTCCCTGGCATGCTGTGGAGGCCACACGGGCACACAATAGGTCTTCTGGGAAACAGATCTTCTACCTGTCCAGTGGTTTCAGGCAAAGTCAACAGACGGCTCCCAGCTGCCGGGGCTGTCCTACCACTCCCCGGTTGGGGAACCAAGGGCTGGGCTGTGGGAGAGTGGCTAGGACTCAAGATCACGCCTCTGGACTATGACAAGGGATAGGGTGACACTGGGCATGCTCTGAGAGCCAGTGGTCAGGCTGTGGTTCCCAGGACCTAGATAGTACAGTGTCCCTGCTCAGGGTGTGGGTTGTAGAGTCACAGGGCAGACCTTTCACAAGATGAGCAGTGCTGGGCCACTTGCTGCCCCTCCCTGCCCAGCTCCCCACATGCACAACAGTGCTGGAGTAGATGTGCCCGCTTTCCAAACACTAGGAAGGCACTCACTGAACCCTCAGGGTCTGGCAGCGCTACTGTTTCCTAGCAGGAGGATCATGCACAGGAAGGAGGGGCCTTTTCAGAGTCCTGGCTTGACTGGTCACTGTCTGTGTATTTCATCCAGGAAGTGCACCTGCCACGTCCGGGTTTAGCCCCGGCTGCCACGCCCTGGAGATGAAGGAGCCAAGTGCACAAGGTCTCGGGCTGGGATTTAAGTTTCCATGGGAATGAGGAGGTCACAGCAATAGCATTTGGCTCAGCATTTGTCTTGCACTTCCTTCGCTGTAGCCTTCCTCACAAGGCAAGAATGGGGCTGGAGGAAGCAAGGGGTGGGACGTGCCAATCACTGGGTCTTGGTGCCCATCCTCCAGGATAGGAGAGATGGGAGACTAGGACTGGTCCCACTCCTGGCACTCTGCGGCCCCTTGGCTCAGCTTCCCCTGGATAGGGTCCTACAAGGCTGCTTCCTGCCCCACCCTGCACCCTTACTGTACTGCGGGGGGGGGGTCCCACATTAATGCTGTTACATCACTTTCCAGGTTTCCCCCACAGACCCTGGAATAGGACGCCCACTCCCTCACCCCAGCCATCCTGGAAGGTCTCTTCCCCTCAAACCAAGGTGTTCCTTGCAGGCATGAAGGATGAAGCACCACCTGTGAAACAGATCCGCCCCAGCAGGTGGGAAGAGAAACTGCAGTCCCGGCAGGCACAATCCCGGAAGTGGACATACAAGGCAACCTTTGGTCTATGGTTATACCATACTGGCTGGAGGGCTGGCATCTTGTAGCAGAGTTCCCGGCTTTGAGGCCCAGCGTACCATGGGGCTGCCCATAGGAGGCAACTGGTGATGCTCCTTGCTTCCCCTGCAAAGAGACACTGAGGAGCATGAAGGTCTGCGGAACCTACAATTCCACACACCCATCTCACAGCAGGTGGAAAAAGGAACAGGTGACCCGCTGTCCAGCCTAGTCCCCTGCTGTGGTGAGGTGGCGTGTCAGGGCCTCTGTGCTGGGCAGCCCTGCCACCGACAGGACAAAGTCTACCCGCATGAAGGGCCAGGCCAGAGGGAAACGGGGTGGGTTGGGAGGGGGGGAAACCTGGGCCAAAGGGCGGGGCCACTGCTTCTGTCTGGAAGGAGCTGAGAATTCTGGATAGTGCAGGACAGGGTAGAGCCAGCCAGGGCCACATTTGGGAATCACTAGTTGTCCATGGGATGGGAGGCTGGGGAAGGTAGAGGAAGGGGCAGGAGAGGCAAGCAGGGGTGTGATGGTCACACTCTGGGGACAGTGCAGTACTGGAGCGTACATGGGATTTACAGAGGACTAGAAAGGACCCGTGTTTGTCATGCAGAATTGGGAGCAAACGGAAACAGAACAAGGAAGAAAACCCAACTCCCTCCGATGGCTCTCCATCAAGCTGCTAATTCCTTGTAAATGCCTCTTTTGGGGGGACATTTTCTGTCAGCATGGTAGAGCCTGGGATGGCTCCACTGGGTACCCAGGGAGGAGGAGGCATTGCATGGCACCACAGGCCACAGCCACTGGAAAAGTGCAGCTGGAGCTGGGTCAGTGAGTCCAACACACAGAATTGGCATTTGGGAGCTGAGAGTGTCAATGGCGACCCGAAAGCAGCCACAGACATGAAAGGTGCCCCTCCTGGGTCATGAGGCTTTGAGACATTTACTATAATGAGGAAATTTTTTGTTTCTAGGTCAGAACAGTGCCCTGCACTATGAAAACAGTACAATAGGTGCACAAATGATAACACAGCAAACAAGGAAGCAAGCAGGAGGGGACCACTCGTGGATGGGCCGTCTCAGTGAGTGCAGAGGCACTGGGAACCAGAGGGTTGTGGGTGGTGCATACCTAAGCAGGTGGAGGACAGCAAGCAAAAGGGGGAACAGCAAGAGACGTTTGTACACCATACAAGCAGGACCGCAGAGGGCGCTGGCTTCCTGGAGCCCACAAAACTGGCAGTATAGAAGTGGCAGCAGGCATAGACAGAGTTGAAGGGAGAAGGATTGACTGACAGCATGCAGAAAAATCTACCCCTTAGCAGCACCCGGGCAGCAGCAGGTGTTCAACTCCAAAGGGATGGTTCCCTGGCTCCAAAGGAAGAATTTCCACCTCTGTTTCCTTGTGTGGTGATTGCTTCTTGCCCAAAGAAGAGGAAATGAAATTACTAACTAACCAACCTGGCTTGCTTGCTTTTTAAATTTTTTATTTCCTTATTTTTATGTATTTTAAAGGCAGAGAGATGGAGAAAGGCACACAGGCAGAAAGAAATATTCCATCTACGGGTTCACTCCTCAGATATCCACAACAGCTGGGGCTGGGCCAGGCTGAAGCCAGGAGCCTGGGACTCCAGCTGAATCTCCCAAGTGGGTGACAGGGACCTGAATACTTGAGCCATGGCCTGCTACCTCCCAGAGCGCGCATCAGCAGGAAGCTGGATCAGAAGCACAGCCAGGATTGGGAGCCAGGCATCTTCATGTAGGATGCAGTTTTCTTCTGCACCAAATGCTTGCCCCTGGCTCACACTTAAATGTGAAAGAGCAAAGATCACCAGACATTTGAGAAAAGTCATTAGCATGAAAAAAATCCACAAGGATAAGTGCACTGGGCTGGCATCATGGTGCAGTGGGATAAGTTGCCCAGTGCAATGTTGGCATCGGACTCAGTGCAATAGCCTAGTGGCTAAAGTCCTTACCTCCAGTTCATGTTCTAGCTGTCCTACTTCCTATCCAGCTCCCTGTTTGTGGCCTGGGAAAGCAGTAAAGGACGGCCCAAAGCCTTGGGACCCTGCACCCACATGGGAGACCCAGAGGAGGCTCCTGGCTCCTGGCTTCAGATTGGCTCAGTGCTGGCCTTTGTGGCTACTTGGGAAGTGAATAGGTGGACAGAAGATCTGTCTCCCTTTTTTCTGTAAATTTGCCTTTCCAAGAAAAATAAATAAATCTTTTTTTTTTTAAATGTTGGCCTCCCCATATCAGGGTGATTTGAGTCCTAATTGCTCTTTATCTGATCAATTTTCCTGCTAATGTGCTTAGGGAAGCAATAAAAAATGGTCCACATGTTTAGACCCTTGCTACCCATGTGGGATCCAGATGGAGTTCCAAGTTCCTGGCTGCAGCCTGAGTCAGTCCTGCAGCCATCTGGAGAGTGAACCGACAAATGGAAGATCTCTCTCTGTTTCTCTCTCTCTCTCTCTCTCTCTCTCTCTCTCTCTCTCTCTCACACACACACACACACACACACACACACAATTTACCTTTCAAATAAATACAAGTATTTTTTTAAAGGTATAGAGAAGAGATGATGCTCCACAGGAAAATAAAAACTTTCAGGAACAGAAAACCAAAGACAACGTTGATTAGTCAGTATCATCAATGAGACTTGTGAAGATGTTACATCCCCATAACAGGATCATGCTAGGAAAGGGGGAAGTCAAGCAGTAAGTGAGAGCTATTGGAAATTAAAGAGAGGATTATGGATGAAAATGTCCCAGCAGAAAGTGTTGGAAGATACGAGAATCAGTCTAAGATCTGGAACGGAGTATAGCAGGTCCTTAAAATGGCCTTAAAAAAATCTGTCTTTTTATATTTTAGATTTAGATATTTATTTGAAATGTAGCATTACACAGAGAGAAGGAAAGACATAAAGAGAGAGATCTTCCATTCATTGCTTCGCTCCCTGGATGACTGCAATGGCCAGGGCTAGGATAGGCTGAATCTAGGATCCAGGAGCTTCTTTCTGATCTGTCGCATGGCTGCAGGGGCCCAAGGACTTGGGTCATCTTCCACTGCTTTCTTGGGCACATTACCAGGGAAGCTGAATCGGAAGTGGAGCAGCTGGCACATATATGATACTGGCATTGCAGGTGGCTGCTCAATCCTTACATCACAATGTCAGCCCCCTTTAAATGTACTTAATTCAAGGGAAAGAAAGTTAGCTATAAAAATAATCTGGACCAGACTGGGTCTATGATTGTCATAGCAAAAAACTAGAACAATGCCTTTGATATGCTGGGACAAAGGCCATTTTCACCTAAAAATTCTTTGTGCCAATGACCCTGCGTGTAGGAGGGCCAATCAGCAGGGCTTGAATCTGAATCCTGCCCACCTGCTCTGCAGAACTTGCCTGAAGATGGAGTGCACATAAGAGTGAAATCAAGGAAGAAAAAGAGGAAGGAAGGAAGAAAAAGAGCAAAGGCAGGTGGATGGGCTAGCCCAGCTATTAAGAAGGAGAGTTCCAGGCACAGATATGTGACAGAAATATAGCAGCCACGCGAGGGCAGAGGGGCAGGGACTTCAAGGGACACCTGTACTCCATGCAATGCTCTAAGCACAGTGTATCCTTTCTGAAGTTTATGTTGAAACATCTCCCTGCCTGCTACGAGATAGGAAAAGACATAAATGGGGGAGTTGTTAGGGAGGGTGCTGTGTTGCTGCGGATAAGCCGCTGCTGGAGACACCTGCCCCCTGGATCAGAGCACTGGGCTGGAGTCCCAGCTCCTCTGCTTCCTTCCAACTTCCTGCTGATGTGGGTCCTGCCAGGCTTGTGTCCTTGGGTTCCTGCCACCACGTGGGAGACCAGGATGGAACTGCAGTATCCTGGCTTCAGCCTGGCCCAACACTAGCTGTTGCAGGCCTGTGCGGGAATAAACCACAGATGGAAGATCTCAGTCCCTCTCATTCTGCCTTTCAGTTTTATTTTAAGGAAATTTTTATTTCACAGGAAGCCACTGGGTGTCTGCCCTCATGAACAGACTAGGATGAGTCGGTTCCCCGGTTGTCATGGGGTTGGGCGTTTTCGAAGCCAGTTGGGCCAGGTTCCTCCCACATTTTCTTGTCTCTCCCTCTCCCTGCTGCACTCTGCCAGCACGATGGCCATTATCAGCAGCTGTCCCTCGGCCTTGGACCAGGACAGGGAGCCAACATAAACTCTTTTCTTTCTGACTAACACAGGCTGTGGCATTGTGTTGTGAGCACCAGACAAGGGGCTAAAGCTCTGAGGAAATGACAGTGACCAAAGCGGGAGGGAGAAGGGAAGGGAGAGGAGGAGGTGGATAATAAAGGTAATCCCAAACTCTACCAAAAAAAAAAAAAAAAAGAAAGAAAGAAAAAGAACAGAAATTCAAAGAAAGGAAGTTAACAATGGGACATTGTGTGGACTTTAAGAAACAGTATTTACATTGTCATACAAGGTAGACACATTGGGTGGAAAATTTGGAAACAATCTGTACAGAAAGCACACAAGACAAATGTTATCAAGAACAAACAGATTTACTTTTTTGTTGGAAGGCACGGTTACATAGAGAAATCTTTTATCACTGGTTCACCCCCAAGTGGTTTCAACAGTCAAGACTGCGCCAGGAGTTTGGAACTCCATTTGGGTCTTTCACTTGGATGGCAGGGCCCAAGCACTTAGGCCATCTTCTGCTGCTTTCCCAGGGGTATTAGCAGAGAGTTGGATTTTATAAGTGGAGCAGTCAGGACTTGAACCCGACTGTCATAAGGGATGCCCACGTTTCAACAGGTGATGATCCCCGAGTCCTTCCCGACACTTAGCCCACACTACTGTCCACAACTGGAAAGTAGAACATGAAGATACCAATATGCTGTTTAACACAACAAAGGTAATCAACAGATTTATTTGTATTTTATTTAGAGGAACTAGAAGAAAACAGATATATAACCATATTGGTGCTGGGGTGAGGGGAAAATTGTTTGGATGAGCTATGTGAATTAAATGCTCCTGTCTCGTTGCTCTACATCAATGAAGAATGTTGAAACTTGAAAACCCAAGGACCCACAGCACACACCTGTTATTTAGAAATGTGCAAGTTACTCCCAGAACCCAGGGATTCAAGGGACAGAGTCTGCCAGTGTGGAACAAGACTAGGAGTGGGAAGAGATGACTAGGGACCCCACCACAGCAGGCCCCTCTGTTCCAGTTTGTTTTTAGCCAGGTACGCGAATTCCTTTGATCTTCAAAAGTGTTAGACGCGCACAAGACAGAAGGTAGACTGCTGCTGATGAGTCGGACATAAGAATCACAAAATACCTCGCGGACAGGGCTGAAAACAACCCAGATAAACTGTGGGACACTGAAGCTGAGAAAATGTTCTCATTTTTACAAGAAGACAGAAGGTATTTCTGGAAACTACAGACCAAATGGGCTCAATATAGAATCCTGGCAAAATTCTAGCACAGCTTATTAAACAGATGGCTCGGGAGTGCTTTGTGATTTATTTTTATTTATACCCTGCCTCATTCCAAAAGGAGGGATTTTCAGTGGCTTACACAGATGTATACAATACAATTTTTTTTAAAATGAGGACTAAATCTCCAAAAAGCTAAACACAGAGTAACCGTGTGACCCAGGAGCCCCTTGGTAGACATGGCCCCAAGAGAGCCATGCTCCCAGAAGGATCCGCACAGGAATGTTGCTGGCAGCACGGCTCCCAATCACGGCAGAGCAGACACAGCCCATTGATCACATCAGCCAATGAAGGGATCAACAAAAAGTGGCCCATCCACACAGGGCATAAATCAGCCATGCAAAGGAAAGCAGAATGGATACATGTGCCAATATGTAAAACTTGAAAATATTTTGCTAAGCTGAAGAAACCGATCCTTTAAAAAAAGATTTATTTATTTTTATTGGAAAGGCAAATTTACAAAAAAGAGAGACAGAAAGATTTTCCTTCCCATGATTCACTTCCCAAGTGGCTGCAACAGCTGGAGATAAGCCCATCTGAAGCCAGGAGCCAGGAGCTTCTTCCAGGTCTCCCACATGGGTGCAGGATCCCAAGGTTTTGGGCCATCCTTGACTGCTTTCCCAGGCCACAAGCATGGAGTTGAAAGGGAAGTGGAGCAGCTGCGATACTAACCGGCATCCATATGGGATCCCAGTGCTTGAAGGTAGAAGATTAGCCAGTTAAACCATTGTGCCAGGTCCAAGAAACCATTTTCTGTGTGACTCCACTTCCAAGATACATCTGCCATGGGCTGTGGAGACGGAAGTGAGTCCGAGGGGAGGAGGGAATAACACTGACTGATAAGGGGCATGGCTTTGCTTTCTCAGGGGCTGAACATGGTCTGGACTCAAGGAGTGCTGAGGGTCACGCTATCTTGTAAACACACTCAAAACCACTGGACTGTGCACTTTGAAGGGGCGGAAGTGATATGTGCAAATTATCACAACTGAAAAACGAACTACGGGTGAAAAGTGATGAAAACATGCTAAAAAGAAAAACACAGAAAATAAAGAGGCAGGGGAGGAGGTGTGTTGATACACAACATGTATCTCTGAAAATGTCACACAGGTGACAGACAGACCAGGACTGTTGTCAGTGAGCTCTCTGCAGTCTTGGCTGATAGGGTCAGTTCAGTGACACCCAGCTCCATGGGATAAACAGCAGTGGCTGCTTCCAAGGGACACTGGGAAGAGGGGGACAGGGGAGGGTACTGGTGGCCAGCAGAAACCTCTCCTGTGCATCTGTAACAGGAGCACATGGTCATGTTCTAGGTCACTCAAATTACACAAAAAGCCCAGGTGTACCTCAATACAGACATTTTAATATGTACCTAAATGCTGCATGACAAACTGTTCCCAGTGGTGACCATGGACTCCGGGCAGCAGTTCCCAACAGGAGCTCCATGTGAAAGCCCTGGGAGCTCTTATACCACAAAACTGCACCAGGACTTTATTTATAATTTTAACAGATTGATCTAGTTTATTTGAAAGTTGGAGTTACAGAGAGAAAGAGCGTTTCTGTGTTCGCTCCCCAAAGGGCCCCAAAGGCTGACACTAGTCCAGGCTGAAGCCAAGAGCTTCATCCGGGTCTCCCATGTGGATGGCAGGGGCTCAAGCACTTGGGCCGTCTTGTGCTGCTTTCCCCAGGCCATGAGCTGGATGGGAAGTGCAGCACCTGGCAGAGGAACTGGTGCCCATACGGATGCCGGCATCACAGGTGGCAGACTTGCCTCTATTTCACAGTGCCAGCTCTTCTGCCAAGGTTTAATAAGCTCAAGGTTATAGTAGCTACACCTGTCTTTGGGCAGCTAGTATTTTCTGAACACCTGCTCTGTGTCACATCTCTGAGTCCTGGGGCAAGGAGTTCCTAGCTGAACCAAGAGCGCTTGAGCATGGTGAGTCAGGCACAGGCAGGTGGGGGAACCATGTATCGTGCTCAGTATTTTTCTTGATGATTTGGACGAGCATCACAGCAAGGTGCCATGCTCGCTGCAGAATGTCTGGAGGAATGGCCCACTCTGCTCCCTTGGGGTGGCCTGGGATCCACAGCAGGCTGCAGCCAAGATAACCTAAACCAAAATGAGACGAGACTCCAGGGTAGCAGAGGTGTGAACAAGCTGCACTGAGGCTTCTTGATAAATCCCACAACTATAGTCCACAGTAGAAGACCATGAGGCTTAGTGTGTCAGAATGACTATCCTGAGCTGCCAACAGCCAAGTGTGTTTCCAGAAATCCAAGTCCAGGTATCGCTCGCTCCTACTTTTGGGTTCTTTCCATATCTCTATACTAAATTTTGCAGAATCTTCAGTGTATATAGAGACAAAACAGGAAGACATGACCCAATAGGAGTTCCTGTGGGGGGATGCTAACAGCTCTGAGTTCTTGTACGAGGCTTAGTTGTGTGAGTTGGAAATGAATGCTGAAGGCGACAATCTCCCAGGAAGGATCTAGACTCTGGAATCAGGCACCCTGGGCTCAGAATCAAATCTCACTCCTTTTCAGCTGTGTGACATTGGGTGAGTTAGTCAGCTTTCCTGAGCCCTATCCATAAAATGGGGATAATATTATCTACCTCACAAGATTATTGTGAAAATTGAAGATAATGAAAATGCAGGAAGGGAGAAGACATCTGCATGTACTAAGCAAAGGACTCATGTCCGCAATATCTCAGAAACTCCTAAACACTTATCCATTTCAAAGAGATAGAAAATCCAATTTTCAAAGTAGGCAGAAGCAATCCATGTCAAAACAGCAGTGACATTGTGCGCACACACACACACATGCATACACACAGTCCTAGCGGCTGGTGTTGTGGTACAATAGATTAAACACTGCTTGTGTTGCTAGCATCCCATATCTGGTTAAAGTCTGAGTCTCAGTTGCTCTATTTCCAATCCAGCTTCTACATCCCAGCTAATGCGTCTGGGATTACAGTAAAGGATGTCTCCAGCTGCCACCCACAAGAGAGATACTGATGTATTCTGGGCCGCTGGCTTTGGTCTAAACCAACCCCTCCATTGAGGTCATTTGGGGAGTGAACCTGAGGATGTTTCTCTCTCTCTCTCTCTCTCTCTCTCTCTCTCTCTCTCTCTCTGTCACTCTACTTTTCAAGTAATTCTTAAACAACAAAAAGATTGATATAGAATTGAAGAAAGCACTGAACAGGTCAAGCAATCCTGAACGAAAAGGACAAAGCTAGAGGCAATACAGTATCTGATTTCAGAGCAAACTAGAAAGCTATAGTGGCAGAAACAGTATGGTATTGGCATAAAACCAGACACACAGAACCAAAAGAACAGAGCGGAGAACCCAGAAACGAGCCAACATATTTAGAGCCAACTGATTTTGGATGAAGCCACTAAGCACATATTTTGGAGAAAGGTCAACAGTGGTGAACAAACTGAATAGCCACATTTCAAAAAGCAAACTAGACTCCTATCTCTCACCGTAAGTAAAACTCAACTCAAAATGGGTCAAAGGTTTAAACATGAGACTCAACACTATGACAACACCACTAGATGAAAACATAGAGAAAACACTTCAGGACTGTGGTCTGGGCAGATTTTTTTTTTTAAGTATAACCCCCAAATCAGAAGCAACAAAACTTGGCAGGTGGCACTATGTTAAGTCCAAATCATCTGCCCAGCAAAGAAAAGGAAGTAAAGTTAAGAGAGAACTTACATAGTGAGAGAAAATATTTGTGAACCAGTCATCTGGCAAGGGATTAATATCCGACATATATAAGAAGCTTAAGTACTCAACAGCCAAAAATAATAATAATAATTCAATTAGAACTTGGGCAAACTACCTGAATAAACATTTCTCAAAAGAAGAACTATAAATGATCAAGAAGGACATGAGAAAACACTCAACATAACCAATTAATAAGGGATATGCAAATCGAAACCATGATGAAATGTTATCTCACCCCAGATGGAGTATTTATTATAAAAAATACAAAATAAATCACAAACATGGCGAGGATCCCATAGAGAAAGCGCAACTTCATACACTGCGGGCAGGAACGGCAATTTGTACAGCCATGACAAGCACAGTGTGGAACCAGCACTAGCCTGGCCATATGACCCAGCAATCCCTCTTCCCAAAGGACACGGAGTCAGTGTGTCAGTCACCTGCAGCCCGTGTTCGCTCGGCACTGTTTACCACAGCCAGGAGGGAATTAGCCCAGGCGACATCAACAGGTGACTAGATAAAGAAAATGTGCCATGTACACACAATGGATGCTATTCAGTCACACACAAAATAGAATGAAATCTGTCCTTTGTGGCAACATAGAGAGAACTGGAAGACATATGTCAAGTGAAATAAAGCAGGCATAGGACAAAGTTCACACCTGTGAGTGGAAACTAAACTGTCGGTCTCATCAGGTGCTGGCCACCAGAGGCTGGGAAGGGTTGAAGGGATACAGAGAAGGTAGCTAATGGGAACAGGGGTGCAGGAGGATGGGAAGAATTGGGTTATTAAAACATTATTATTCATGTCTTCACTTCTTTTCTTCTTTTGTCTGAAAGGCAAAGAAAGAGCTTCCATCTGCTGCTTCAATTCCCCAAATGCTTGCAGTAGCTAAGGCTAGTGCTTCTCTTCTCTTTAAGATTTATTTTATTTTTATCGGAAAGGCAGATAACAGAAGGAAATATGGAAAGATCTTCTGTCCACTGATTCACTTCAGCGGCCAGAGCTGAACTGATCCGAAGCCAAAAGCCAGAAGCTTCTTCTGGGTCTCCCATGTGGGTGCAGGGTCCCGAGGCCTTGGGCTGTCCTCGACTGTTTTCCCAGGCCACAAGCAGGGAGCTGGATGGGAAGCGGGGCTGCCAGGATTAGAACTGTGACCCATATAGGATCCAAACAAGTTCAAGGCGAGGACTTTAGCCACTAGGCTACTGTGCCAGGCCCTAAGGCTGTGCTTCTTAGCACACTAGGATACTGATAGTCAGCAACAACTCACGACATCCTTCAACACAGCTACGAAGAGGATTCAGGATGCTTCCATTACAAAGACCTGATCAATGCTTAGGGTGACAGATATATCAATGACCCTGATCTCATCACTACAAATTGATACACGTACTGAAATACACTGTACCCCATGTACACATACAGTTATTATGTGTCAGTTGAAAATTCAAGGAACATAACAAAAAAGTCAAAAAGTAGATCAAAAATTGAAGAGGGTCCTTTAACAAAAGAGGAAATGGAGATGACCACAAAGCACATAAGATATTGAACTGCATTTTTCATGGGAAAAATGCAAATTAAAAATGCTGAGAGACTAGTACACCCCAACAGGACGGTTAAACTTGGTCCGCCTAGGGCTGACACTGCGGTGCGGCGTGTTAAGCTACTGCTTGCAGCACCAGTACCCCTTATGAGAATGCTGATTGAAATTCCAGCTACTCCACTTCTGACCCAGTGCTCTCCTTCTGGGAGAGCAGCCGATGATGGCCCAAGTGCTAAGGTCCCTGACACCCACATGAGAGACCTAAATTAAGCTCTAAGTTCCTCACCTGAGTTTGGCCCAAACACAGTGCATCAGTGACTATTCGGAGATTGAGTCTCTCTCTATCTCTGTGTGTGTCACTCTGCTTTTCAAATAAATAAATAAATCTTCATTGAAAAGTTAACATGACTGGGCATAGTGTGGTAGCCTAGCAGCTAAAGTCCTTGCCTTGCGTGTGCCGAAATCCCATAACAGCCCCGGTTCTAATCCCGGCGGCTCCACTTCCCATCCAGCTCCCTGCCTGTGGCCTGGGAAAGCAATCAAGCACAGCTCAAAGCCTTGGGACCCTGCACCCATGTGGGAGAACCAGAAGAGGCTCCGGGTTCCTGGTTTTGGATCGGCTCAGTTCCAGCCACTGCAGCTGCTTGTAGAGCAGGCCAACAGACAGAAGCTCTTCCTCTCTGCCTCTCTTCCTCTCTGTATATCTGTCTTTCCAACAAAAATAAAATAAATCTTTAAAAAAATAGTTAACATGACTGACAATGCCAGGTGCTGACAAGGACATGGATCAGCTAGAACTCTCTTGGGCATCGCACTGATCCAACTGCCTTGGAAAGCTACTGAAGTCAAACCTCTTGTGGACCTCGCCAGTTCATTTCTGGACCTAAACCCAGTAGGATGAGAGCTTCTGTTCCCCAAAGAGAAGTACGTGAATACTTAGAGTAGCTTTTATCATAGCTGCAAATTGGGAACAATCTGAATACCCAATAGTATTTGGACTAACTCAGCTGTAGCTTATCCACATAGGAGATTACATAGCAATGAACTAGCATCAACTAATGCTGTCATGGACGTCAAGTGAAGCCAGTATCCCACGGTTTCTGGGTGGATGTTAAAAATAACTGAGCAGTGGTTATTTGGTGTGTCCACATACTCATAAATGATTCATAACCTGTATTTTAATGCAAGTTGAACTTCAATCAAAAAGATTAAGAAAAAAACTACTGTAGGTCACATGTCTGCCATGTGACACATCCCAGTAAATAGTCGTCAAGAACTTTCGTAGAGGAGGAGGCAACAAGCACCTCCCACTGTGTGTTGTGTGGACCTTGGTGTCTATTCATTCAGTTTTGTTGTTTTGAAAAGCCAAGCAACAGAGAAAGAGAGAGAGAAAGAGAGGTTTTCCATCTGCTGATTCACTACACAAAGTTGGATGCAGGAACCTGTCACACAAACTGGGTCTCCCCTGGGTGGCGGGGATTCCAGTACCTGAGCTGCTTTCCAGAGTGTGCACTAGAGGAAATGCTAGATGGGAAGCAGGACATCCAGGAATCAAAGCAGACACTGATGTGGGATATGGGCGTCCCAAGCAGCAGCTTCACATTCTGTGCTACAATACCCACCCCACCCTTTTCAAAAATATATAATGTTCGTCTATTTGAAAGGCAGAGTGCCAGGTAGAGACACAGATGTCTTCCAACTTCTGGTTTACCAACCCAAGTTCCTATAATAGTCAGGGCTGGGCTGGGCCAAAACCAAGAGCCCAGAGCTCCAGCTGGGTCTCTCACACGAGTGGCATGGCAGATGCATTATTAGCAGGGAGCTGTTCAGAATGGAGTCACCAGGGGCAGCACATGCCTCAACTGACCAAGCCTTCACTTTCAAGTGAAAGAGCTGGTTTGTGTCCCAGCGGCTCCACTTCCCATTCAGCTCCTTGCTTGTGGACTGGGAAAACAGCAGGGCATTGCTTACATGTTTGGGATCCTTCCAGGAGACCTGGAAGAAGCTCCTGGCCCCTGGATCCTAGCTTTGTTTCAGCTCAGCTCCGGCAGTTGGTGACCACTTAGAGAGTGAAACAGCAGATGGAAGATCTTTCTCTACCACTCCTTCTCTCTGTAAAATCTGCCTTTCCAAGGAAAATGAATAAATCTCTTTTTTCTTAAAAAAGAAGTGGAATGGGCCCGGCGGCGTGGTCTAGCGGCTAAAGTCCTCGCCTTGAACGCCCCGGGATCCCATATGGGCGCCGGTTCTAATCCCGGCAGCTCCACTTCCCATCCAGCTCCCTGCTTGTGGCCTGGGAAACCAGTTGAGGACGGCCCAATGCATTGGGACCCTGCACCCATGTGGGAGATCCGGAGCAGGTTCCTGGTTCCCGGCTTCGGATTGGCTCGCACCGGCCCGTGGCGGCTCACTTGGGGAGTGAATCATCGGACGGAAGATCTTCCTATCTGTCTCTCCTCCTCTCTGTATATCTGACTTTGTAATAAAATAAATAAATCTTTAAAAAAAAAAAAAGAAGAAGTGGAACAACCAAGAGTCAAGCCACTCCTCTACAAGCGGGCCAACATCACCAGCGCAGCTTCACCCCCAGCCCCTCCAGTGGTACAAGCTTTTTCTCACAGTGATTGGAGGGGCAGACAGTGGATTATTCTCTCTGTCTCACAGCACACAGAGGCTCAGGGTCTTTCGGCCTTACAGGTTGGCCTAGATCTCCTGAGTCCACAGCTGGACACACACAGAGGCTGAAATCCCTCCAGCAAGGCTGCTGGGAGGGAATGGAATTGCGTTTCTGCGAGGAGCTTGACCTGGCCAATTCCCGAGTCCTTCTGGCTCTCCCCACTGGTCTCGCTCCCACTAGCTCTTTTAAGTCTTCACACGTTTTCAGCACCAACAAAATGTCAGTTCCTATGCAGCACCCTCCGGGACATCCATCACCATCGTTCTGTCACTGAGATGCTCCTGATTCATTTCAGCCCCTGCTGTCCCTCCTCCTTGGCAGCAGCAGGAACCACTCCCCTTGCCTTCCGCCCAGGCTTGCCTGGGTATTTGGTGAAGGAGGCTCTTTGTACACACGATCGCTTCTGCTTTGTTTACATTCATGTGTGCTGGGGTAGCTGGGCCATCCAGGCACAGTCCCTGGCAATCAACTGTCTGTCACCTGACCTGTGCCAACTCCAGACAGAGCCTGTCCATCCTCTTGCCACGTTCCAGCCAACACAGCGATGATGTGGCAGTGGAGAGAACATTAGAGGAAGAGGGGTGGGTGGGGGAAGGGTGTTATTTTGTTCTTGCAGGATATGCTTCGTGTACTTGAACTGAACTGGAGACTTCACTCTCCTGCCCCTACTTTGGGCTCTAGAAAACTTGGGAAGAAGAGACCAGAGGGTTCTGGGGACAGGGACAAGCTTCTCGTCATTCTTATGGACTTCTTTCTAGGCAGCTGACAATCATATCTTTTCTCTGCAAATCAAAACAATAATAAAAGGTTTTTAGTGCAAACAGAAACAGTTACTGAAATAAAATATATAACGTGGGTTCAGACACTGAAGTTTCCATCGTGGCAGTGCCTGTAAGGAGATAGCAGCCGTAAGGGGATCAGGTGCTTCACTCAGCGCCATACGATCTTGTTTACCTTCTGCGTATTTTCAGGATGTAGATTACCTACTGGTGGTCCCAAGTGCGCAGGTGATTTATTGCTTATACTCGACCAGGCATAAACCTGGGAGTTCAGTGCAGTGCAAACAGCTCTCACCAAGGGGTCAGAAATCTGGGCAATCTAGCAAGGAGCAGAGAGAGCCTTGGCCCTGGACAAGCAGGATCGACGAATAATTGGCACTGGGATCATTTAACTGGGGTGCGGGCCAGATGAAGGAACCCAGGAGGCAGCAGAGGAGGTGACCCTTGAAACCTTTTCCTTCTCCCACAAGCAGTTCAGACCCTTTCCTCTAATTGGTGGCTGGCGTCTTGGGTTGTTATCTGCTGTGGATAGGAATGGTGATGGTTCCTTTTCCAATTTATTCCAGAGGAGTCCAGTGAGCACTGGAAGTTTGGCCTCTTGGGTTTAAGAAGGACCATAGGGCGCCTACCAAGAACTTGGACATTAGACTACAGCACAGAGGAGAGAGAGGCCAGCCTATGCCCTTGGGGGACTTGTGATCGGTTGATAAGAAAGGTAAATGTAAAATCAAAACAAGTGTAAAGGTATTGCGCAAATAATTCAGGGCTCGTTCACAAGCTATTTATCAAGGATTTGCTACTGCGAGAAAGGAACCAAGTTAAGGGTGGAGTCAGAACACAGGCCAGTCCAGTGCTGGCCTTAAGTCAGGTAGCAAAAAGAGGAACAAGGAGCTGACCTGGGAGATGGTACAGCGGTAAGGGGATAATTTCAGGTCTTAGCGGAATTGTAACTTGGATCAAAATCATCTGGGAGAGGATACTGGAGGAGGAGGAAAGGTGCAATGCTGGAAAATAGAAGAGATGTAGGAAGGAAGTGAACAAGTGAGCGAGAGAGGGACACAGTAAGCACGACTTTTGCAGCTACTTTTGACCCAGTTGGAAAGACACCTCTTCCATGAGTGTTCCCACTTAGAAGCAGACACTCGTGTCTCCAGTTCCCCAAACCCTCCCCCTGCATCTCCTGCTTGAATGTTTCCTTACTATTTGTCTTACCCGGAGAGCTGAGTTCTGTATTCACAGAGGAGTGCCTCCTTTTACTTTAGCTCTTTACTGGCTTTCTAAAGCACAGCTTTCATACAATAAAATGTACACGCCTTAAGTGGATGGCCCATTGATTTTTTTTTTGAAGATTTATTTATTTATTGCTGGAAAGTCAGATATACAGAGAGGAGGAGAGACAGAGGAAGATCTTGCGTCTGCTGATTTCCTCCCCAAGTGGCCACAACGGCCAGAGCTGAGCTGATCCGAAGCCAGAAGCCAGGAGCTTCTTCCTGGTCTCCCACAGAGGTGCAGGGTCCCAGGTCTTTGGGCTGTCCTCTGCTACTTTCCCAGGCCACAAGCAGGGAGCTGGATGGGAAGCAGGGATGGCCAGGACAGGAATCAGCATCCATTTGGATCCCAGTGTGTACAGGGCAAGGACTTTAGCCATTAGGCTACCATACCAGGCCCAGCCTAGTGAATTTCTTTTAAAAATTATTGTTATTAATTGTTTAGAAGACACCACATGAGAAAGCTTGGTGACTTTTTTTTAAATTCTTTTTATTGGAAAGGTAGCTTTACAAAGAGAAGGAGAGACAGAAAGATCTTCAGCCCTTGGTTCACTCCCTAAATGAATTTGTATATACGTTTATGCCTGTGTAATGTGAGGGCTGAAGGAAATTTCTCCTCCAACCTCTGGAATAATCAGACAAACATTAAATAGGAGAGAAGTGGGTGGGTTTATTAACAAGCAGAAGCAGAGAGCACGGCCTGGTGGTGGGGAACTCGCTTAGCATTGCTCACATACTCACACACTTCCTCTCTTTAAGGAGGGCAGGCGGTGAGTATGGGAAGCAGAGACACTTTGGAGGGATCACAAATGATGACTGGGGAATGGATGGTCCCAGAGACAGGAATCTGGGGGTCTGGGAACATGAATGAGGGGCAGAGTCACGCTGGAATGTAAGTGCCCTGGTGAGTTATTCCTCATTCTCCTGAGGCTAGAAAATAAGATTTTTAGGGAGTTTGGAAGGCAATTAGGTGCTTCTTTTCCATCTGTTCTTTGTACAGAGAAGGGGAATTCCAAAGCACTCTTCTCCCGTGCTCGAGGAGTGAGGAAGCTTAGAGGGACCTTGAAGCTGAGCCTACCTTCAAGACCTTTCCCTGACCTCAAGCTCAAACTGCTCCATGTGCCAAAGTGGCTCTGTGTGGGGGGCGTCGTTGTCTGGGCTTCAGCATTCCCACCCGAAGCATCCAAAGTTCGTGCAATCATACTGACTGTGGATACGAAAAACCGAGTGGGTAGCAGAGCAGCTATAGAAAACAGCCCAATCCCCAGGGCACAGTAAGATCCTGTTCCAGAAGATGGGGTAGCAGATGGGTTTTTCCCATCCAGCATCTTTGCAAGATGCAGGCGAACAGATCTGCTATGCAAGAAATTTCCATGAAAGCCAAAGAAAACCCAGAGCAGTTGGACTCAGTCTGTGCAGACACTGAGCCTGCAGGGCTGTCAGCTGAAGAGTGTTCTAGATTTTTGTCTTATGCACATTCAGTCGGAAGAGAAGCAGGCAGCGGCCACCTAACATTTTCCTGAATTGTAGTAGGTGGTGAGTTCTGAGTCTCAAAGTCAGCCAGCCTTGGCTTGAAGGAATCAGAAAAGGGCAGTTTTAAAGTCAGCAAGTCCAAGCCAGGGCACTGGGAGAAAACTGGCAAACATTTGGAGCCAGACAAGAATTCAGGATACAGCCCCAGTGGTAGGTCAACAATAAAATCTCAAAATTGTCATCATCATCAACGACTCCAGGGACAGGAGCATAACCATTTGCCTCAGAAGCATAGTTTTTCTCATTCCAGTCCGTCCCCATAATTTCACCAAAGGCAATCATAATAAAGTCCAACGTACATCTCAGTCTTGTTAAACGTGGCTTAATGACTTGCATAATGTGCAACCGGAAGTGACTAACCTTTTAGTTCCTTTAAGACATATTGTGCCAGAACTTTTCCAATAAAGAATCTCAAATTAGACTTCATAGAAGCCCCTCCCCGCCGGACTAGAAAGGCACGCCAAGGACTTGCTGCCAGGCTTCACCTGTGGCACCTCGGTGAACCTTTTGTTTCTTGAGGATCTGGGTACCTGAGGTCCCTGAGCCTGTTCATTCTTTGCTCTCTGCAAGGCCAGGACCCCTGTAAAGGAAGCCTGGTTCCAAGCTACTTCTCCCAAGGGCTATTTGTGACTTCATTAAGTCAGTCCTCACATCCTCAAAGTGGTCTGGTGGAGCCTGGCAACATTCCATCTCGGGCAAAGCTTAGTAATGGCCACTATCGCCCATTGCATCCTGTTACCAAGAGAACAGATCCCTACTGAATTGATGCAAACAACAACATTGTTATCAGATGATGAATACTCACAAGTAGTTTTGAATTCTGAGGGTCATATGGGGAGAACAATAAACACTTCAACTCTGTGGGAACAAAGTGACTTTACCCTACTGATGGGAGCCACAGTTGGACTCAAAGTGGGCTCAAGTTCCTGCTGCTCCATTTCCCATCCAACACCCTGCTAATGGGCCTGGAAAAGCAGTAGAAGATGGCCCAAGTGTTTGGGCCCCTACCACCCACATAGGTCCCTGGCTGAAGCTCCTGGCTCCCAGCTTCAGCCAGGTCCAGCCTTATTGTGGCCCAGCAGATGGAAGATAGGTCTCTCTGTGTCTCTTTCTCTTCTTCTCTCTCTATATAATTCTACCTTTCAAATAATTTTTTTTTAAACATTTATTTTTTATTTTTATTACAAAGTCAAATACACTGAGAGGAGGAGAGACAGAGAGGAAATGGAGCTGCTGGGATTAGAACCAGCGGCCATATGGGACCAAGGCGAGGACCTTAGCCACTAGGCCACACCGCTGAGCCCTCAAATAATTTTTTAAAAAAGATCTATCCATCTTTATTGGAAAGGCAGATATACACAGAGAGAAGGAGAGACAGAGAAAAGGGTCCTCCCCACCTGCTGGCTCACTCCCCATGAGGCCACAATGGCCAGAGCTGAGCATAACCAAAGACAGGAGCCAGCAGCCATCTCCAGGTCTCCTACATGAGTGCAGGGTCCCAAGGCTTTGGGCTGTCTTTGACCACCTTCCCAGGCCACAAGCACAGAACTGGAAGGGAAGTGGAGCAGCTGGGACAAACCAGTGCCCATATAGGATCCCGGTGTATGCAAGGCGAGGACCCAAGCCACTATATAATACAATATACAATATACTATATATATACATACATATATATATATATATAAAGAAGATGAAAAAGAGAACCCAGTAGCTATGATGCGGTCTGAACAGCCAGGAGCTGCCTCATGCCTTTTAACCACATAGTCTCTCATGTGTTCTTACATACCAGGCAACAAATTTCTAGCTAAAATGGAAACCCAAAAATTTCTCTGGTCTGAATTTAAAATTCTTTATCTTTGAAACGCCTTAATAAACAGATTTCTTTCTGGATATGTAGTTCTATTTAGCTCAGGAAAGAAGTTAGTGTAAAAAAATAAACAGAAACTACAGTAAACAAAGTCTCCATTATGTTCTGAATGCAAATTAAGATTGTAAACCTCTGCATACCTGCACATGGCTAAGGTAACTCTTGCAGGAGGGAAGATTCCGGCAGAGAGTATTCCAAAGCCAAGTCACACAGACCAGAACAAGTTCTTTCTTACAAATATTTCTTTCCTCAAAGGAAGTTAGCCAAGCAAATGGAGCTGTTGTGCATGAAGGGAGTTTTTTGTTTGTTTGTTTGTTTGTTTTTAAGATTTTTTATTGCAAAGTCAGATATTTAGAGAGCAGGAGAGACCCAATGGACTTTTTGGCTTAAAAGTTTCTGTGTTCAGGGCTCGGTGGTGTGGCCTAGTGGCTAAGGTCCTCGCCTTGATCCCATATGGCTGCTGGTTCTAATCCCGGCAGCTCCACCTCCTCTCTATCTCTCCTCCTCTCAGTATATCTGACTTTGTAATGGAAATGAAATAAATCTAAAAAAAAAAAAAAGTTTCTTTGTTCTAATTTGGTTTCTGTTTTAAATCTTAGTGAAAGATGAGGAGCAGTGTGTCTCGAGTGTTCCCAAGGTCACACAAACATGGAGCTTCCTGGGGACACCTCCAGTCACAGTCCTGTTCATTCTAACACCTGGCAGGCACCTCTAGGTCTGCACTGGCCCACCATTGACCAGGCCTTAAGAGTTCAGATGACAAATGGCCCTACCTCATGGAACTTCTTCTTTTAAATCAATTTATCCTTTAATTTTATTCTTCCAGGAACATTTTCCAAGAGATTTATTTATTTGTTTATAAGGACTCCACATCTGGGTTTTACCTTAAGGAATCTTTCCTGACAAGTGACACAGGAAGACAAAGGACAGAGAAAAGCAAAGTCTGTCTAGAGGAACGGGATCCAACGAGACAGAATCAAATCAACATATGCCGGTGTCGCTAAACCTAAAGACTAATCCATAGAAATCAAAGGCTTTTTGCCCAGTGATCTGAGTTTGGAGCCACAGAGAGATAAGCAGAGATTTTACTTTCTGCTTAAGCAGATTCTAGATATCAGGGCCTGAGTGATAAGAAAGCCTTCCCCTTCCGGCCACAGACACCTCACGTTCCATGTCTCCTTGACCTGGCCTCCAGCAAACCAGAGGAACTTTAGAATTTCTTGGACCCAAGTAAATTTCTCTTTTCATTTCATTTTTTTTCCATGAGCATTTTTCTTATCAAATACATTTTTATTTATTTTCTTCTACTTGAAAGAGTGACAGAGAGATCGTCTCTCCACTGGTTCAACTCCCTAAATGGCTGTCACAACCAGAGGTAAGTCAGATGAATGCCAGAAGTCTAGAATTCTGTCTCTAGATTCCAAACCTGCAGGGGCAAAGGGTCCCTCCACCCTCTGAAGATGCACTAGGCCAAACAAAGACTGATGAGAGGAAGATTCATGCAAGTTCTTACCACACCAAAAAAAGTCCAGATCTACAGGGACGGGAGTAGGATTATTCAGTTTCTTAACATTATTTACAAAATACCCATTTTTCTACAGGAGAGACAGAGAACTGAGGAAGTAGCAGTTTTCAGGGCTTATAGATAATTTTTAGGGAAACAAATGGCCCCAGAGACCATCTCTTTGGAATCTGGGTGATTCCAAGGAATATTGTCTTCTAATGTTCACACGGGTGTTTCAAAACACTCGTGGGGATGTCGGGCAGGTGTCGTGGTCCCTGGTACGCCCACATCCCCTCCTGGAGTGCTGATTTGAGTCTTGGCATCTCCACTTCTGATCCAGCTCCCTGCTAATACATCGTAAGAAACAGCAATGAGGGCTCAAGTGCTTGGGGCTGTGCTACCCACATGGGAGACCAGAATGAGTGCTTGGCTCCTGACTTCCTCCGGACCCAGCCCTATTAGTGAACCAGCCTGATGAAGACATTCACTCTCTCTCTGTCACTCTGCCTTTCAAGTAGATGAAAAAAAAAAATAAATGAAATAACATAACAAGAAAAGAAAAAACTCAACAAAATGAAAATTTAAAAATGTTTATTTTGTTATGTAAATCTTTGAAATCCACACATAGGCTTTTCATATCACATTTCTCATGGACTGATCACACATACAGTCCTCTATTCTGAGATCAATCATGAGAGCTCGGGGTAAGATCGAAAGGCAATTTTGTAACCCCCTATTTCTTGTCTGGACTTAATACACATAGGCTAGATTCCAGAGTCTTCTCCCTGAACCCCGGAAAGAGAAGGAAGAGAGGCTAGAGAATTCCTGGGGGACAGCCTGCTTTTCTCCAGCTCGCTTTGCTCAAAACTTGCTGCATTTTTGGGGTGCTGTTCTCTGAGCCCAAAAGTGGCCACATGGTAGTTCTCAGGGCATGGTGCCTGCAGCTGCAGGAGCTGGGAAGCATATCCAGGGAAATGACTGCAGGAGTGTGGGCCACAGGAGCAGTTCCCTGGGCAAGGTCACGGTCTGTGGAGGACTCATGTGCAGAGCAGTCAGACTGGCTCTGTGGGGAGCAGGTGTAGGGTGGAGTGGTTCAGGTCAGCCCAAGCCTCTTCCTGCAACCAGCACTGGCCCACAGTGGCAACGGCACCCCAGCCAGCAACAGGTTTGCTCAAGAGCAGCACTAGCCAGCAGCACCTAGCAGCAAAGGCAGATGAAGGCCACCAGGCTGACTGCAGGTTGTTCCTGCCAACGGCACATTTACATGGCCCTAGAATTCTGTTAGAGTGGCACAGAGCACTCAGTCCAAAACTCATGGTTGTAGTCCTACCTCAGTCCCAAGGACAACTCTGTACTTTATCACAAGTACTGTGCAGGCTGTCCACTCTCTAAGTACTGCCACCACCTACATGTGGACTGAACCCCAGGGACTCTGGTGTGTGCCTCTCTGGTGCTCTGGCTGGGGAGGTGCCCCTGTGAGACAAGACCAGTACTTGCAGGCGCAGTCGGCTGCCAACACTCCCACACCTCCTTGGTCCTTCCAGCCCTGGTCCCCAAGGGACCCTGGGCACAATGTCTTGGCTCCCACCACTCCTGCCGCTCCTCATACAGACGGCCAACGGCTGGATACAGGACCGTCTTGCTCTGCCTCTGGAACCTATGCAGGAAGCCAGCATGTCCTGCCTGCCACCGTTCAGGGCACAGGACAAGGGACTAGCAGTCTGGACTCCTGGGGAAGGGACAGCAAGGGACAGTGCCCTGGCTTCCCCCACCCCCAAGTCCCTACCCTTTCCCAAGGAGTTTTTCAGAATTTCTGCCACGATCCTTCAATTTTTGAGGTTACTGCCAAGGAGGGGGCCGGGGACGGGCCAAACCAGAGGGGTAAGGCGCCTTCGTGCTCCCTCCTGCACCTGCGCAGGGCGCAGAATGGCGGCGTCGTTGGAGAGGGCCTAGCTCGCTCCTAGGGTTTTCCTTGCAGACCAGAGGTGTTGATGAACGAAAGGCACGCACCTCCCCCAAGAACATCACCTCCACTTGAGACTTCACCGTCTGGGCGAAGGCGCAGGGAAGCTTGAACAGCCCCCCCCACGTCCAGCTGCGAAACCCCCACGTTTAAAGGGTCCGGGGACCGCTTTCCTCCACCGCAACACCCCACTGGTGTGTTTGCCCAGTGGGGAGCTCATCGTGGCTCTCCCGGAACCGGGAGAAGCGCTGGAGCGTCCCGTCCTTCAGCCTCGATCGGTTGTCTCGATTTGCAAATTGCCCAACTCCAAAGTGGGGAGCTCAGGTCCCGGGAGGGGGCTCCGAATAAACAAACGGGAGAGGCGGGCAGCTGGAGGGGGGGGGAGCGAGGACGCGGCGCCCGGTTGGTCCCTGCAGCCGAGGAAGGCGGGCCTGGGTGCTGAGCAGGAGCGGGAGCCGCGCCAGGTGCGGGGTCCAGGCGCCCTCGCCGCTGCCCGGCCGCAAGGCGGGGCCCCGGCGTGCGGCCCCTCCCCGCCCCGCCCGCCGCGGCGCGCACTCGGTCCCCGGGATCGCTAGCTCCGAGCCACTGGCGGAGCCGGCCGAGCCATGGGCTGCGACGGCCGCGTGTCGGGGCTGCTGCGCCGCAACCTGCAGCCCACGCTCACCTACTGGAGCGCCTTCTTCAGCTTCGGCCTGTGCCTCGCCTTCCTGGGGCCCACGCTGCTGGACCTGCGCTGCCAGACGCACAGCTCGCTGCCCCAGATCTCCTGGGTCTTCTTCTCGCAGCAGCTCTGCCTCCTACTGGGCAGCGCCCTCGGGGGCGTCTTCAAGAGGACGTGAGTGCCACCCCTGCTCCGCCACCCCCCTATCCCTGCTCCGCCACCCCCTCCCCATCCCCGATCCCCAGCCCCGCCGGCCAGGGCGGCCAAGGCGGTCTCCCTCCCCCCAGTCCAGCCCAGCTCTCCCCGGAAAACTCTCCAGAGACCCAAGATGACTTCTGCATTATGTGTTCGTGTTCACTGGCCCCCGGCCCGCCCCGGAAGAAGGTGATGGGATGAGCGGAGGTGGGCAGGGTCCGAGCTTCGCCGCAGGCACCTCCACCGGTGGACACCCCAACCCACCAGGGGCGGCGGCAGGGCCAGGAGCCAGGAGCTGGCCTGCGGCTTGACCGGGTGCCCAGGACCCTGTCAGTTCCACACCAGCGGGCAAGGTGCACCTAAAGGGGGCAAGGTGCACCCAAAGGGAGCCAGGACATACATGCTGGGATGGCCCCTAGAGACAGAGCCCTTTTCTGTGGCAAACTCGAGTAGGAAGGGCTTAGGTGTCTCAGGGAGGAGACTGCCACCAGGGTGCCAGGAGGCCCTTCTGTTGCCAATTCTGCCTACCCAGCACTGCCCACCCCCCACCCTCTGCCCCAGCACAGGGCCCTGGCCCTCCATCACACAGACCCCAGGGATGCGACTGTTCTGGAATCTCCCTTTCCTGGCAGTGCGGGTGGAGAGGACCACCTCCGCAGGGCCCTTCTGGAATGGCTGCTAGCACAACCGGGAAAGCAGAGCCAAGCATGGAGGAGCAAGTGACTTGGGATCCGCTGCGGGCTTGCCCTGGTCCCAGTTCCCAGCCCATTGCCATTCTGGACTCAGGCAAGCAGCTGGCCTGGGGACAACCATGCAGCCAGGCTCCCCCAGCAAAGAGTCTGGCCGCACACCCTTGGGCGCAGACTCCTCCCTGGAGTGTGGCGGTGGTGGAGAACAGCACAGGTGTCTGTACAGATGGCCCCCCCTTAAGCTGCTGAGGCATTCTCCATCAGGGAGTGATTATCCACCCACCCCCCTTTCCCCAAATCCTCTTGTAAACCACAGAATTCTCAGAAATGAGCGTCCTTCAGTACACTCGGGATTGTGTGGGTTTGGTGCAGGATTCGATGGAAATTATGTTTGGAAAACCTTTTTATTTATTTTTATTTTTTGAAGATTATTTGTATGAAAGGCTGTGTGACGAAGATGTGAAGATTTAGAGAGAGAGAGAAAGAGAAATCTCTTGTCTGCTGGTTTACTCCTCAAACGCCCACTACAGCCAGGGCTGGGCAGGCCAAAGCTGAGAACCCAGAACTCCAGCCAAGTCGCTCCCATGGGTGGCAAAGACCCAGATACTTGAGCCATCCTCTGCTACTTTCCTAGGCTGCTTAGCAGGGAGTTGTATAGGAAGCAGAGCAGTCAGGATTTGAACTGGTGCTGTGACATGGGATGTGGTCATCACAGGTGGTGGCATAGCCCATGTGCCACAATGCCAGCCCCCAAACATCTTCAAAACGAAAACAAAAACTCAAGATCCTTTGCCTAGAGGCTTAATTAGAAGTAAAGAAAAGGGATTGCTAAGCATCAGAGGTATTTTTGTTTATTTGTTTTTAAACTATTTGCACTTCCCAAAGCTCCCTTACCTGGAACTTTTTAGCTTACACAGTGCCAAGAGCAGGAAAGACAATGAGAGCAGCATGAGTCAGAAAGAGCAGCGTGGCAGGTCTGGCTTTGTGACACACCTGACTGGGCCACCTCTTCCGGGATAGCTCTGTGTCTCTCGTGGGGCTCTTCAACATCACCGGGGGCTCTTAATAGATAGCAGAGAGGGCTCTACTGCAGGAAGCAACTCCCAGAAAAGCCTCAAGTGATGACAGTGGCGATCACTAACTATGGAGCACCTGCTCTGTACCAGGCACTAGTATCTGTCCTCTGGCTGTACTGACCCATTTTGTCTTTCCAGAATCCCTGAAAAGTCAGGCCGTCGTGTCTCTCATATGCACAAGAAAGTTGAGACCCAAAGAAATCAAGAAACTTGCCTCACATCACACAGCTAGCCAGGATTCGAACCAGATAACCCAGGCAATGCCTCTTGCTTTCATGAATAATCAGCCTGCACTCTGCTGTTGGGACCCAAGCCTGGCATGAGTATCCTGTGAGCTCCAGCTGCTCCAGGGACAGCGATGCTGGACCTTGGGAAGGGGCTAGAGAGGGCAGGTCCTGTCTGTGGTTCAAGGTTAAATTCTTTTTTTTTTTTAAAGATTTGTTTATTTTGGACCCGGCGGCATGGCCTAGCGGCTAAAGTCCTCGCCTTGAACGCCCCGGGATCCCATATGGGTGCCGGTTCTAATCCCGGCAGCTCCACTTCCCATCCAGCTCCCTGCTTGTGGCCTGAGAAAGGAGCCAAGGACCACCCAAAGCCTTGGGTCCCTGAACCTGCGTGGGAGACCCAGAAGGAAGTTCCTGGCTCCTGGCTTCGGATCGGTGCAATACCAACCATTAAAGTCACTTGGGGAGTAAATCATCGGACGGAAGATCTTCCTCTCTCTCCTTCTCTCTAGACGGAGAGGAAGATCTTCCGTCCAATGATTCACTCCCCAAGTGAGCCGCAACGGCCAGTACGCACCGATCCAAAGCTGGGAACCAGGAACCTCCTCCAGGTCTCCCACGTGCGGTGCAGAGTCCCAAGGCATTGGGCCGTCCTTGATTGTTTTCCCAGGCCACAAACAGGGAGCTAGATGGGAAGCGGGGTGACCAGGATTAGAGCTGGTGCCCATGTGGGATCCTGGCGTGTCCAAGGCGAGGATCCTAACCACTATGCTATCATGCCGGGCCCTCAAGTTTAAATTCTGAACCTCAATCCTGCCACCCCCAAAACAGAATGTCATAAAGAATCTTTCCTTGGGTGGGGTGCCAGGTTGGACTTCCAGCAGCAGTGGGTGGATGGTCTTGGGTGGGATCTGAGTCTGCCACCTCCCACCTGACTCTGGGCAGCTCTTGTCACAGTCCCTGAGTACCCCCAAAAAAACAAACAGAACCTTCATCAGCCCCAAAAGTGACCTTTACACCTGGTAAGCTAGGACCTCACTGCATCTCGGTGAAGATGCCGATACCTCCCAGCTTCCAGTGCTTAGCAGCTAGCATGCTGCTGGACTGCCACGTGGGAGTGGGGGGCTGTGCCCACAGAGCTTCAAGGGCCAGCTGTTGCGAGGGAGGGGTTCCATGTGACACATGGGGGAGGAGAGTCAGGCGTGTCTCTTTTGATGGGGCTTCTTCTCAGATCCTGCCTGGCCTTTAGCCCAAACTCAGGGCCCCTGGCTTCAGGGATCTTTGGGAAGTCTCCATTGAGCTAGGGCAGGCACTGGAGGGGAAAGTGGATGTAGAGGAGGACTTGAGCCCTCACTGCCTGGACAGCACCAGCCATCCGCACCCGTCCTCTGCCTCCCACCCACCCCCAGCTTCTAGCATAGACTGCAAGATTGAAAGAGACTAGGAAGGAGGGAGGGGGTGCTGGGATGTAGCCAGAGGAAGACCTCTCTTGGGAAAAGCTGGCTTGCCGTGAGGAGGAAATGGCTCAGAGCAGGGAAAGCCAGGTGCCTGTGGTTGGCAGGGTTTGCCGCCGTGTCTTTTATCAGGGAAGGGGCACTCAGACAAAAGGCTAGGCTTTTCCTGGTAGTGGGGACCTGTTAAACCACCCTGAAGAGTTGCCCCTTATCTTAGAGGCATCATTAGGGCCGAGAAATGCCTTTGAGAGCTTCTCTGGCCTTCGCCCAGTCCCCTCCCACTTCCCTGTATACATGCTCCTCGTGAGAGGCTGGCTAAGTTCCTCTGTCATTTTCTCCAACTCCTTTTTGTCTGCGTGTCCTGCCTGGCCATGGCCCCAGCCCTGGCTCTGGCTCTGGCCCCAGCCCCAGCCTCAGCCTTGATCCTTGCCCCAGCCCTGGCCCCAGCCTCAGCTGTAACTCCATATTGAAGCTCCCAAAATTCTCAGACCTGCTCCCCAGTGGCTGACCCCTGCAGCATCTGGTACATAATATAAGTCAGTTGCCCAGGCTCTGAGCTGGGCTCTAGCTGGTCTGGTCTCCCTTTCAGAAAGCCCCTGTACCTGTGCCCCTGCCCCCTTTCAGCCCATTGTGAGTCCCTCACCAGAGGGGCTATTTTGGAAAAGGCCCCTCTCCTCCAGGTGACATTAAAGCTGACATCTGAATGACAAGAGACAGCCAGATGTGCAGGGATTGGAGAGGGGTGCTCCAGGACACAGAGTGAGGACCCAGCCAATACCAAAGGTCTCCTTTCTGTGCGTAGAATGCAGCCCCAGCATGATTCTGACAGATAGTCTTGCCCTAGGCTGGAGTGTCCCCAGACACAGGCTTATCTGTGCCCTCCCTCAGCTTTGTCAGAGTGGGGGCTGCAGGCGCCTGAGATAGAGGGTGCTTCCTCTCTCCAGCCCTCCCCAGCCTTCCCATCAGCCCTTCCCATTAGCCTGGGAAATTGAGATTCGATTCCAGTGTCCCCTCCTAGCTATAGGGGCTGCCTGTCCCTTTGGGGATGACTAAGAACTGGGCATACCCCCATCTGTAGTTCTGCCTCCCTGGTGCTTCTGGAACGGGGAATCCAACAGGCTGGGCAGGGAGGGAGGGTGTCCTGGGAACTCCTGCTGGGCAGAAGCGGTCCCTGTGGCCAAACTGTCAGAGGGTGGTGTGTGCTGGCACAGCCTGGACCAAGGGTGGCACAAATAGAGCTTCCATACACTCCCCATCCCTGAAGGACAGGAGACAGCTGCCTGGTGTCCTTGGCGCTCAGGTCCTCCTCCAGTTTGGAGTCTGGCAGTCCCTCCACCTTTCACAGAACCAGGAAAACCCAGAGCAGGTGCACAGGTCAAGGTGATCACGTGCCTGTCTGGGTGAGGCCCAAGTGTACCAAGGCCCAGGTGGGGAAGGGAGGAGGTCAAAAGTACGAACAAGGTCACACTGGAGAGCGTGAATGCAGCTGAGCGGGCACCTCCAGCCGAGGCCCCTCCCCGGCTGCACCTCCTCTGTGGGAGCAGCCAATAATAAGTGACTAGGTTATTTCTCAGGGCATGCTGACCTCCCTGAGCTGTGTCCTGGGCCTCCACTGGCCTCAGGGGAATGGGATGTGTCCTCTGACTGGCCTGAATTACTCAGGGTGGGGTGGGGGTGGAGTTCAGGCCACCCTCTGCTGGTCCTTTGCCTGGCTTTAGCATCATTAGACTCAGATCCTAGCTTTGATCTGCTCCCTTTCCTGCCTGGCTGGGGGATACAGGTCCTCAGCACTGCTGTAGCTGGGAGGCCCTAGGTGAGAGGCAGTGATGCCGGATGGTCCCTGACAGCTACTGAGCAGCCTGCTGGGGTCACCCCGGGTCACTATGGCCAGAACAGTTCTGTCACAGAACAGTGGTTGACAGGGGGGTAAGGAGGACCAAGAGCTGGCACTGGTCCATGCTCTTGCTGCTGAGAGTGGTTTGCAGGAAGCAGCACTGTGTCCTGGGGATGCCCAGGGCCAACAGGGAAGGGCTAGCATGGGGTGGGGCTGAAGGTGGCTGGGGTCAGGGTGGGAACATCAGTGAGTGAGCAAAGGAGGCTCTGACGTCACATCATTTCCCAGCTCAGTTTCCTGTGGCAGAACTGGTTGTCCTTCCACTGTGCCACATTGCTGGGAAATGGTTCAATTAGACCTGCAGTCCAGTCTTGGGATTCCAAGCCACTCTCTATCCTCGAAGGCAGGCAGATGTCTTTGACATGATTGATGTGTTGTTTTCATTACCCATGGTCCTGGAAGGGCCCTTGACCAAGCTGTTTGGAACAGATGAGAACCATATTTCAGTCTGGCTCCAGTACACACTGGCGACTTCCTTGTGGGGGCCACAGCATACATACCATTCCGGATACATGTGTTCCTGCTGATTTCTGGATGCCCAGGCACAGCCCTGCTGATGCAATTGGCAAGAGCCTGGGACCCCCAGCAGGAGTTTCCCAGGTGCCAGGAGCAAGTCCCTATTCCCCTGGCTCAGCCCTTCCACCCTCCGCTAGAAGGTGCTGAGCCTCAGGCACCACCCAGGCGTGTGGACCCCCAAGCCAGCCAGGCACTCTACAGCTTCTTTCCTGTCTGTTCTTTTCCTCTCCCTCCTGCGTGTCTCCAAGCCATGTGGGTCTCTCGCATTGTGCTCAAGAATGACAAGAAGGGAGGCTGCAACAGAGCAGGCTGGACAGGGCAGCCCCCAGACTCCACCTCCACCCCCACCCCTGGTGGCTGCTGCTTCCCTTTCCTCCCCCCACCCCCAACCTGCCAAAGTCCCCGGGTTCCTTCCTGGCCATTGCCCTGTGTTGCTACTTATCTCTCTGTCCTTGTCATTTCCATCAGATAATCTGGCCTGGCGGCCTACAGCCCCCTTCCCCAGGCTGCGCTATGCAGGGTTGGGAGATGAGGGTAGAGAGAGACAGGCCGATGGGGCTTCCGGTGGTACCAAGCTGCAGCAAACGCCATGGGAAGCTTGCAGCGAAGCCAGCAGTTGTAATCATGCCTCTGGAGCCCAGCGACACCAGCCAAGGGGCCATGGGGGTCCCACAGCCAGGCACTGTAGCTGCCTACCCCTGCCATTCATGGCTCTGCAGAATTGGGCCTCTGGCTGTCTGCGAGCTGCCCTCTCCAGACTGGCTGGGTCCCTGGTTGTCACCAACCCGTGTACAAAATCATACGCACGCATGCACCCTTCCACAGAGAGGACAGGCAGCATAACATCAGAACACCTGGGTTGGCTTCCAGGCTCCAGCATCATCTTTCTCAGCCGTCCTCAGCCTAGTGTTGCGGTGTTGCTCCTGAGGCCAACAGCATAGGCCTCTTCATGGTATCGTTTCTGCCAGCGTCTCCTTCCACACTCCATGCCCCACACCTCGGTATAGGCAGGGCTCCTGACGTCACACTGCCTCTGCATGCTGGCCTGTGTGTGCGCCCCAGGGCTGGTGCTGGGCCACAGACCCAAGCAGGTGCACACAGGTGCTCTTTGCTCTGAACCTTGCTCCCGGACTTTCCTGCTTTCATCCGGTTCTTTCTAGGCCATCACAATAATGCGTTCATTCTCCCAGGCACTATTTGCACTTGGTTTGGGGGATCCTGCTTGACCGTGTGGAGGAGTCATGTCCTGGCCCAGTGGGGTTATTATATGAGAATGCAGTGTTGGCATATCGTTGCTGTGGGGTCACCCCAAAGGCTGCCTGGTCTGTCTTATGAAGGAAAAGGAAGCAGGGTTGGGGGTGAGGACAGAGCGAGCCTGGGAACACTGCTGTTTGCATGGACTCCATGATGTGCGCTGTTGCCCCAGTGTGCTGCGTGCCAAGGAGGAAACAGGTGAAATGGAGTGGTTTTGTTACATGAGTGTCCCAGGGCAAGGTGGCAGAGGCAACCAGTTCCAGGACTGTCAGGTGGGGACCCTAGGTGAGGTGGAGGGTCAGGAGGCATTAGACAGCCACCGCTCCTTTGCTCTCCTCCCATCTGAGTTCTGAGCAATTGTCTCTCCAAACAAGAGAAGAGAAAATACTTGTCTTTGATAAATGACTTTTCCAGATACAGGATCAGAGAGGCTGGGAAGGCACATAGAGACATGACAAGGGCCCCAGAGGGCGCTTCCCGCCTGGCCCACACTACCCCACACCCTGGAGATTTCCACCTAGCAGTCTGGAGGCTGCCTGGGGGCTCTCCAGTGTTTTGGACACAACCTTCAGACCCTTCCAGAACCTTGCTGCCCAGTCTCACCACTCCCCTACACACACACACACACACACACACACACACGGACATTTCAGACTAGTCCCCAAAATCCAAGTCTCAAGTCCTTTCTCTGCAAGCCTGGTTATGGGGGAGATCCCAGAAGACCTTGTGACAGCCTTAGTGCATCGTTCATTTGTGTGCTCATTCAATGATTCACTCATGAAGAGGCAAGCCCTCCGCCTGCTTGCCATAGGCTCTTCTATTGTTGGAAGAAGGGGAAGGGCAACAAGATTCCTGTCAGACTCAGCTCAGCAGGGAGGCCCTCGGGGTCCCCCACTTCCTTCCAGACACCTGCCAGGCAGATGACCTCTGCCTACCATAGGGGCATGTACTACTTGGCTGGGGTGGGTGCCCTAGAGGATAGCACCTCTCTGTGGGTAAGTGATCCAGGGACCCACACCCAGCCACATACACCTGGTCCTATCCCCTGTAGGTGTTGCTCAAAGCAGCCTTTCTGACACAGCAATCCATTTGCACTCAGCTGTTTGCAAACAAGTAACGTAAGGTGTCAGCAGCATTGTCATTTGCAAGGAGAACAAGAAGCAATGAGGCTTTGTGGAACGCCACCACAGCATCTTGAGTCCTCCCAGGAGGAAGTGTCCAGGAAGCAAGTGGGGAGGCCGGGGAGGCTGGGGCCATTTCTTAGAAGGCTGTGGGCTTTCCACTGACCCTGGTCTTCTCCCGCTCAGCCTAGCTCAGTCCCTGTGGGCGCTGTTCACTTCCACGCTGGTCATCTCCCTGGTGTTTGCTGTCATCCCCTTGTGCCATGATGTGAAGGTGCTGGCCTTGGTCATGGCGCTGGCCGGTCTGGCCATGGGCTGCATTGACACTGTGGCCAACATGCAGCTGGTGAGGATGTACCAGAAGGATTCAGCCATCTTCCTCCAGGTGAGCCACGCCTGCCTGTCCTATGGTCCCCACCCACACCAGGATGGAGAATCTGCAGCTGGACCACCCAAGCAGCCTCCTGACACCTCTAAGATTGGGTTCCCTGGCTTGTGGGGTGGGGCAGGACCAATTCCTGCACTGCCCTAACAGGAAGTTCCTTGTAACTGGCAGAGTGGTAAAGAGGAAGGGCTTGCTGTCCCCACTGTGCCCTTATCTGTCACCTTCTCCCTCTGCTTAGTTCCTGCTCCTCCCTGTCATCAGAGGTTCCTATCTGGCCCTTTCCTTTATGGCGTTGTTTGCCAGTGGATACAAACTTGGTGACCATCCCCAGGGGTGGGTTCAGGCTGGGGAAGGAGGAGGAGGGGCCAAGGTGGGATTGGCCTCCATCACCCAGGGTGCTGCAGCTCTCTGTCCCCACTCTGGGACCAGGCGGGGGTTCCTCAGCCACCACTTCCTGAGCCTGAACATAGCAACACCCCTCCTTTGCCAGGTACTGCATTTCTTCGTGGGCTTTGGCGCTCTGCTGAGCCCCCTCATCGCCGACCCTTTCCTGTCCGAGTCCAGCTGCCTGCCCGCCAATGCCACAGTTAACGCCACCTCCAGGAGCCACCTGTTCCACGCCTCCAGGGTCCTGGGCCAGCATCATGTGGCCGTCACTGCCGCTGCTGGGACCCAGCTGCGGCCCAACCAGACGCTCCCGGGGCTGACCCCAAAGGATGGGGCAGGCACTCGCGTGTCCTATGCCTTCTGGATCATGGCTCTCATCAATGTGAGTGGCACTGGGGAGGCAGGGCATGAGGGGCACATGACCTTCCACACCTCCAATCCACTGTCCAGTCTCCAACAGGGGTTCTACATGTTCTGAGACACGTCCTGCAGCTGAGGTGTGTCATGCAGAGGGGTGGGGGATGTTGCTAACCCTCCCAGGGCATTCGGCTGTGTCTTCTGCCATCACAGTCTTCAAGGCAGTCCAAGCACAGTGAATATTGCCACCACAAGATGGCAATCCGCTTCCCTTCCCTTACCCCAAGGCAGGATGAAGTAGACTCTGGAACCAAACTTAGGTAAAGATGTCGGGATCTTCTCCAGGGACTCCCACTCCACCCAGCCACATCATTGCCAGGTGCGCTTATAAAGGCTGGGGGTAGACCAAATGACCCCTAAGAAGCTCCTCTGGCTATAGCAGCAAGGCAAAGAGACCATCCTTTAAATATACTGTACCCCAAGTGTGTACCACTGCCAAGTCAGCTTGATCAACTTGGGGTACTCTGCAACCCAAGATCAAACTTTACCTAGGTTTGGTTCCAGAGGCATCCTCCCTCAACCCAGGATGCAGCTAAAGGCCCAACTGAGGAGACCCTCTCCCGGACTCTGCTACCTGCCTGGCCTAAGCAGTACTTGGGGAGTACCAGAGTACCCGCCTCCTGACTTGGGCCCTGTGTGGAGCTGGGGGCAAGGAGTGTCCCAGGAGGCCAATGGCCCCGCTGAGGAATAGAGACACCAATTGCTCTTCCCCCTGGCTTAGGGCCCCATCTGTGCTCCAGGAAGACTTGTGGGGCAGGTTGCCCAGCAGGTGCCATGCTACAGGCAGCCTCAGCAAGTTGCTGCACATGGAGTTCTGCAAGGGGCCTTTAGTCTGCCCACTGGCACTGAGCGGCATGGCAGGTGACATGTCCCCCCACCTCCTGTCCCTGGCTCAGAGCTCCAGTGAGGCTGCATCAGGCTAGAAGCCAAACTTCAGCACACAGCCACTGCTTGCTGCCCACGAGTCAGCCCCTTTGGAGCCTTCCCTGGGCAGTGCTGGAGTTCTCAGCTGTGTACCTCCCCTTCCCTCTTCTCCCCTCCATCCATTGTTTGGGGAACAAAGCATTCCTGGGCCTGGGCACTCCAAGGAGGACTTGGGGAGGGCAAGGGGCCCTGTTTCTGGCCAGGGAAGGGGGACACCACCACCAGGGACCGGAAAGGCCGGCTGAAGCCCGATGGCTGTCTCGTGCTTCTGGAAGCACAGGCTGGAGGGACTTTGCTGCAGAATTTTCGTTCTTTCTCTGCAGGTTTGCGCCTGAGAATAAACAGTGTAGTGCAGAGGAACATGGGGAGATGTGTGCACACGGGCATGCTCTCCTGCTTGCACATGGGTTCACCTCACCTGTCACTCTTGCTGCCCAGCACAGGAGCCTTTTAGAAGCCAGGAGAGTCCCCCCCGCCCCCCCCCCACCAGTGGCAAGCCCCGCCTCCAGGATCTGCTGCTTTCCCAGCTGTTTCCCCTTGGCCTTCCCCCAGGCACTACGCCCTCTGGGTGCCTGTGTGTTTTTCCTGTCCCTCCACTGCACAGTGGAGAAGGGTTGTGTCTCTCGCAGAGGACCTCCCTAAGGGAACCGGCTGGCTCTTCCCACCAGGATTTGTAGGTTTCCTGCTGCCAGGCGCCAGCAGTTCTGAGTGCAGAAATTCCCAAGGTCATCCCTGGGAGGTACCAGGAGCTCTTTAGGGGGTATTTTTATTCTGTTTTGTGGCCTTTCACAATGATGGAGGAACTGGGGAAATGCCAGTGCAAGTCAGCCTGAGTCCTAGGAGTGAAGGAGGCTCTCTGAGCAGCTGGCTGGCAAGCTGGCACAGACTCAGGCTAGGCAGTGGCTGCTGGGGAGGAGTCATGGGCTCAGCTCACTAGCCCCTGGGAAAGCCTGAAGGACCCTGGCTCAAGTTGCAGCAGGTGGCAGGCAACACCTGGGCTTGGTCCAGGGCTCCCTGGCAGCCAGGGTTTTAAGACACAAGCAGGGGCACCTGCGGGAGGCACGAGGCCTCTCCAGGCAACCCTGAAGCAGGGGACATTTCCCACTGCTCCTGGGAGTTCAGCAAAAGCCTCCGTGTAAACAGCAATGAGCAGCATGGGGCGGCAGGCAAGCGGGCCTGTGAGGTGCTCCTGGTAAACATGCACTTGGCATGGCAGGAGGCCAGGCTTGGGTTTTCTGGTTCAGAGGCATGGCCCCTCCTGGAACACACCACCAAGGCAGCCCGGAGAAGGGGCCCAGACACTTGACCATCACTTCTGTCTTTTCCCAGGCCATTAGCAGGCTTCTACAAGGGAAGTGGAACAGCCAGGACATGCACTCAGTGCTCACATGGGATGCTGCTGTTGCTGTGTCACAATGCTGGCCTGAAGTCACAGCTCAGAACCTCAGTTGCCCCATTGTCCAGTGGGGTTGTTAACTGCCCCTCCCCACCCCCAATCTTGGAATACCATAGTGGACTCAAATGACGCTGCTTTCTGGAGTGTTCTATGACCTGCCAGCTGGAAGGCCGGAGGCACAGGGGTCCACAGCCCTCTGTTTAGCTCAGGAGGTGGGAGATTACCTGCTGGTCCCCACTCAGCGGCCACGGAGGCCCAGAGGGACTGGTGGAAATGAAGCAGGAGTTGTGTGAGGCACCTGGCTCATGGGCTGGGAGCAGCTCTCAGGTGGGCACCCTTGGGGAAAAAAAACACCTGCTCCCAGGACTGTGCAGATAGGTGCCGGCACGGGCAGGAGCAGGGGCCTTCCTGACCCGATGCCCCTGCCCCCTGCAGCTTCCGGTGCCCATGGCAGTGCTGCTCCTGCTCTCCAAGGAGCGGCTGCTGACCTGCTGCCCCCAGAGGAGGCCCCTGCTCTTACGTGCCGACGAGCTTGCCCTGGAGACGCAGCCCCCTGAGAAGGACGATGCCTCTTCCCTGCCCCCCAAGTTCCAGCCACACTCAGGTGGGGGCTCCTGGGACCTTTCCCACTTTCCCCGCTGAGAGGGTGCATCGAAGTGCTAGTGGTTAGGAAAAGGCCTTGACCCTGCTGGCCTGGGGGTGGGACTAAGCTAGAGCAAGTGGAAGCAGCTAGTGCCCCCCCCCCCAGTGCCTTCCTCCAGCCATGCCCCTTCCTGCACCTCCCTAGGGCACGAGGGCCTGTTCAGCTGCTGCCAGCGGAAGAATTGCCAAGGAGCCCCCAACTCCTTCTTCGCCATCCACATCACAGCTGCTCTGGTCCTGTTCATGACGGACGGGATGACGGTGAGTCCGCGAGTGAGGGATGGGGGGCCACATCCTCATGTCTGGGAGTGCACCCAGGATTCTTAGAGACCCAGGAAGAGTCACCTTTGCTCTATTTGGATCAGCTCTCTAAGTAGGGGCCCATGTGGATTGTCAGCACTGCCCGGGAGTGCATAGCCTTAAGGCACAGTGCCTCTTCCAGAACACTGGACAAAACTGGCCTCTGGGCCGGGCGCAGCTATTCCTGCCTCTAGTCACCTCAGCTGCCTTGGTGCGAGTTTCCGCTGCCTTCTGCAACTCTCTTAGGAGGAGACTGGCTCCAATAGCTGACTGATTAACTTGCTGCCCTGCGCAGGAGCCCTGGTGAGGAGGGGTTGCTTAACTAAGAACCTATCGACCGCGGGGAGTGCTTGTGACGCTGGTTGACTTGCAGTGTGACCTTGGCCAAGTTGCCGCTGTCGGTTCTTCCACCTGTGAAATGAGATGCCTGTGCACACCTGGGAGTGTTTGGCTGGGGAGCAGTGCCTGTCCAGGCCTTGTGGGGTCCCTGTTGCTTCTCTGAAGCTAGGCCCTGAGTCACCAGCTGCTGCCCGGGTTGGGCCACAGGTGTGCTCAGCAGGGGTCTGGTTTCTCCCCAGGGAGAATATTCTGCCTTTGTGTACAGCTATGCGGTGGAGAAGCCGCTGTCGGTGGGTCACAAGGTGGCAGGCTACCTCCCCAGTCTCTTCTGGGGCTTCATCACACTGGGCCGACTCATCTCCATCCCTGTCTCCTCACGAATGAAGCCAGCCACCATGGTGTTCATCAATGTGGTGAGTGGCCAGCGCTGGAGGGGAGGGGGCACCTTCCGCCCAGGAAAGCCCACGTGCCCCCAGCCACTGCCCCAGGACACGTGCTTGGAACTGGACACTGCCTCCTGGCTGGAGACGTAGACACGAGGGAGGAGAGGTGCTGACGAGGAGGGCAGGGCAGCTTGTGTGTCCGCAGGAGCATCCCTGCCCTGGCCAGAAGCAGACAGGAAGGAGCTGGGACCTCGCAGGACACAGGTTCCTGCTGACACAGGCTGCCCAGAGAGGGACGCATGTGCTGGCCTCCCCAGCTTACCTTGGCACCAAGCTGGTCAAGCCTTCTTGCTGCCCAGAGAGGCCTGGAGCCCCCAGACGTCTGCATCGCGCCCCCCCACCCCCCAGGCTGGGGCCTGGTGACTTGCATGTTGTAGCTATGCAATGTGATTTTTTTAAGAAAAGATGTCTTTATCATACACACACACACACACACACACAAATCTTCTATTCACTAGCTCACTGCACACATAGCCAGGAGCCAGGTGCTGCAAGCACTTAGTGCTTGACCCATCCCTGCCGCCTCCCAGGGTGTGCAGTAGCAGGCGGCTGAAACGCAGCAGAGCTGGGAATCAAACCCACGCTCTCCTGCACCTCTGGGCCAAACGCTGACCTCAGTGTAGCTTTGGGAGCCGGATTAGGAACCTAGGACATAAACCAGTTGTGCGGCACAGGTAGGATTCTCATTTGGTCCTCTTCCCAGATGTGTTTAGCCTAAAATTAATGTGGACGCAAAAGCGTGGGTAGAAACCTTAGAGATGGGGTGCAACAGATGCCTATGCAACAGAGAGCCTCTTTTTGCCAGGAAGAGTTCTGGGCCCAGCTGCCCGTGGTGGGGAGGGTCTAGGGGAGGAGCCACACTGGCTGAGGAAGCCCCTGGGTCTCCAGGGGGAGCTGGCAGGAGCTCCCAGAGGGCGGAGACCCGCCGCTCGACAGACAGCTTCCTCTCTGCTCTTCTCCCTGTGGACTGGAAAGGAGGGCGGTGGGTGTTCATCCCCCGCTTCCCCTCCAGAAGAAGCTGAAGATGCGGGTGGAGTTCCTGGGGCTTACGGATGAGACTCTGGGGCAAAGGCGATGTCACATCCCAACACCCACTGCTGGCGGTGGGTGCGTGGGTGTCAGATGGGGCGCTCTTCTCAGTGGTTTCGCACGTTCTTGGGGCTTCCCGGGCAGCTCCCACTAAGGGAACTGCAATTCCCAGATGGTCCACACGATGGCGTCCTCTCCAAGTCTGAGAGGCGCTGGGCTGGTCGGTGGGGACACCCGCCTTCCCCCACCCCATCCCCGATTTTTAATGCCCACCCCCCTGTGGCGACAGGTCGGAGTGTTGGTGACATTCCTGTTTCTGCTGATTTGCTCCTACGATGTCCTCTTTCTGTTCCTGGGTACCGCGAGCCTGGGCCTGTTCCTCAGTAGCACCTTCCCTAGTATGTTGGCTTACACGGAGGACATCCTACAATACACCGGTGAGTGACCGGCCCCAGTCTGCCTCTCTTCCCTCCACCTCTGTCCCCGCCTCTCTGCCCCTGTGCCTCCTCCCGGAGAAGAGCTACCAAGTGCTCCCAGCTGGCTCTGGCCCCAGCAGGAGCACCGCAGGGCTGGCTCGGGCCCCACACTGTTATTCCACATCTCAGCTGTGTCTGTGGACTCACAGCTGGCATTTTGTGCGTGTGCTGGAAAGTTCCAAATTCAAAGGAAAAAAGAATAAGTGAAATTATGAAAGAAAAAGGAAATTATGGCCTAAGACACGTGTTTTATGATTGCAAGCAATAGTGCCTGCCAGCTTGCCTGGTGTGGCAGACGTTGGAAGCACGCAGGATTAGAAGGATGACACCATGCCTGGCTGGGGTTGTGACACAACTTTTTGATGTCAGAAGCTTCAGATTCTCTCATCTCCCCAGCCCTGCCCCAGCCCTCCCAAGTGCATATGGCAAAGCCCTTTATAATGAGTTAATTAAACATAATTGCATTTTTGAACACTTAACATTACTCTGAGAAGCAACTGGAATCATTCTAGAGGTTGGAAAACCAGTGCTCAAATGAGTGAGGCTTCTTAGAAGTGGAGGAAAGGGTATTCAGGGAGGGCAGGACAATTACAGCTGCACCTGGCCCTGTTTCCCACAGCCACAGGGGGACAAGAGGGGGTTGAGTTGTTGGGGAAACGACATTTTAGGGCACAGTGGGTAAAGCTACCACTTATGATGGGGACATTTATGTGAACACTGGTTCGAGTCCTGGATGCTCCACTTCTGATCCAGCTCCCTGCTAGGGTGCTTGGGGAAGCAACAGCAGAAGATGGCCCTGGTGTTTGAGCCCCTGAAACCACATGGCAGACCTGGAAGAAGCTCCTGACTCCAGGCTTTGCTGTCTGGGGAGTAGACTCGTGGAAGGAAGATCTCACAGAGAGAAAAAGAAAAAGATCTTCCATCCACTGGTTCAAGCCCCAACTAGCCCCAACAGCCAAAGCTGGGCCAGACCAAAGCCAGGACTTGGAATACCACCAGGTATCCCATGTGGGTGCAGAGGTCCAAGTGCTTGGAAATCTTCTACTGCACTTCCTAGCCCATTAGCAGGGAGCTGGAATAGAAGTGGAGTAGCTGGGATTTGAACCAGTGTTGGACTTGAACTGGCACCCCTGTGAGGTGCCAGTGTTGCAGTTGGTGGCTTAACTTTACTGCAAAATGCCGGCCCCTTGGTCCTTGAAATTGAAGGATAATCCACAAACCATCTTAGCACAGAATATTATTACTGAGTATTTTCTATGATAAATCTGCACGGTGTCCCATTTTCAAAATGGAAAGGCTGTATTATAAAAGCAACATGTTCCTTACACGAATCTCAAGCCACACAAGCAGTGGGTAGAAATGGCTGACAGAGCCCCCTTGTTCCTTCCCACTTGCCTTCTGAGTACTTCCTTGCAAACTGAAATCCAAATGAGCCTGAGATGTCTACTGTGTGCTGTCTGTAACTTAGAGGAAAGGCAAGCCTGCCCCAGTGACCCTGAGAGTCATACTCCCTGTGTCTGACTTTTGACTCCTTTGAGTTGGGGTCTCCGTGGGCACCTGGGACCAATTCCATTGACATGTGCCTCTGAGGAGGCCCTGACCTTGACAGAGATGGGGACCAGAGATGCTTCCTGCATCCTGTCCTGATCCAGCCAGCCAATCCTGCTCCTGCCTGTTCTGCTCTGGGTGCAGTGCTGGCTCCCTGGGGTCCTGCCCAGGGAGGCACAGTCTCTCCTCCAGCTTGCCGTGCAATGCCCTTTCTGGCTCCCGCACCCCCTGATCTATCCGCTCTCCCTTTCCTGCTTCCCCTCACCCCGTGGGATGCTCCTCCAAGCCTGTTGGAGAGCTGAACCCCCCTGACATTGTGCTTGGCCCTGGGGTCAAGTGCAGCTCAAGGCTTGCACCTGTGTTTCCTGCCCAGGATTTGAAGCTCACCTCCACACTTTCTGACTTTATGACCTTGTTTAATTTTTTAAATTTAAATTTTAATTTATTTAATTTTATGATACAATTCCATAGGCTCTGGGATTTCCCTTACCTCCTCCCAAAATTCCCTCCCCCACTAATTTCCCCTCTATTATTACAATAGCATAGTCCTTCATAAGCAGTCATAAGTCCATCATTCTGCTATTTCAGTGTATCCTGACATTGTGGGTATGGACAATGGCAGAGTCCAGCACCCTATTGTCAAGATACATTTCACAGTTTCACTGGGAGTCCGTCTGTGATTTGGAAGTCGAGATGCACACTGCATTGTATCTTCACATCTGGTTATGAAAAGTCAACTCCAAAAGGACAAATATCATATGTTCTCTTGGATATAAGGCAACCTTCATGCAAAATATGAGATCAACAGCCCTTTCAAAACTATTTTTGCTGCAACTCATGGGTTTTGATATTTTTATTTTCATTTCTTCAAAATAGTTTCTTTTCTCTTATTGAATTCTTCACTGACTCATAGGTCATATAGTAGTATCATTTTCTGCAAGGTTTTTTATTTGCTTTTTCATTTCTTCACCAATATCTTGGCCATCCAGTAGCATGTTATTTAACTTCATGCAGTTGTAAATTTTTAAACTTTATTCCTGTTGTTGATTTTGTTTTATGGCTTTTCATTTAAGGGAATGTATAGTAGCTGTGTAATAGAGACTATCCTATCCAGATGTGAGGAGACCTTGTATAATTTCATTTCCTGCTCTTTAAGTCACAACTTTCCCATCTGTAAAATGGGAAAGCGGAGACCTATCTTTTGGAATGTAGTGCTTTAGAGGAAACGTAACTGCACAGCGTGGCTGGCCCACGGGGGCTCAGAACTGGCCAATTCTTACTCTCCTGCACAGCCTCCTATGTACAGAAAGTCCTTGACATTTTAAAAAATTTTATTCATTTGAGACAGAGCTCTCATAGGCTGATTCACAGGCACAGAAAGGCCAGAGCCAGGGGGTCAGGAGCTCAACCCTGGTCCCTCATGCGGGTGACAGCAGCCCAGCGACCTGAGCCAGCACTGCTGCCTCCCCAGGGTGGACGTTAGCAGGGAGCTGGAATCTGGATCTGAAGCTGGGAGGCTTCCAGGCCTCCTGATGCGGGGTGTAGGCATGCGAATCTAGATGCCTCCTTCCCTTCATGGTTCTGGGGACAAAGAAGTAAGATAGACAGTTGGGGGGCCCTGGATTTGAGAGGGGCATGGCTAGCACTGGACTTGCTGAGGGCTTTGGGAGGAGAGAGGATGTGAGCTGGCCCCGGGCTAAGAAGAGGAAAGGGGAAGCCATGAAGGGTCAGGGGGCATTAACAGAGAAGGTGTGAACCTAAAGGAAAGCGCTAGAAGGAGCTCACTGCCCAGAGGAGACAACGTAACTGTTTTAATCCAAAGCACTGAGATGCCTGCTACACGTGGCCACTGTGTTTCCACTCAGTGCCACTGGGTGCCGCTGGGCAGAAGGGAAGGCAGAGAGCAGACGGGGTGGGAGTCGGGGTGGGAGCAGGGTGTAGGACCCATCTGAGGACATGGAAAAACAAGGAATCCAGGCCTGGGGACAGGGAGGAGTTGGTGATGAAAATGTCACCTGGGACCTGAGAGATGAACAGCAGTCCACCAGACCAGGAGCATCGGGAGTCAGGTGTCAGAGGCCACGGCAAGGGCGTGGGCTTGGCCAGGGACCCAGTGAAAGCTGCTCCTGGCTGGAGCATGTGCAGAGAGGGTGTAGCCAGGCCAGGGCTTAAAGGGATTTGTCTAGGAGACCACGTGAAGGGTGTAGGTGCGGGGCTGGCCTGGGTGCTGATAGTTCCCACTACTGCTTCCCCATGCACCTGACTTAGGTCACGTCAGAGTCCACAGTGACCCTAGGAGGATCCAGTGTGAGGTCCAACAAGGCCCAGAGAAACTGGCCAACTGGTCCAGGGTTGCATGGCTGGCAGATGATGTGGCTGGGCTTGGAAGCAGAGTCTTAGCTGAGCTCGGGCCCCACAGGCCTGTGCAGGTGGCTCCCCAGGGCCAGGCCAGGGCCCTCAGCGTGGGCAGATTGGCCTGCATGTAGGAGAAATGCCCTGGGAAGAGCTCTGAATGCCAGGCTAAGCAATTGCAGACAGAAGACTCCAAGATAACAAAGGGCCTTCATGATGCAAGACCTCAAGCAGACCTCACGAATGGTTGTCCCTCTTTGCGAGATTTCCTGTGACTGCATGGACTATGACGGCTGACTTCTGTCTACTGGACATGCTTGCACGGAACAGAATCCTTCTCTTTTTGTCAGGTTGTGCCACCACCGTGCTGGTGACCGGGGCAGGAATCGGCGAGATGGTCCTGCAGATGCTGGTGGGCTCGGTACGTGGGGGACTCCAGGCCAGGCTGGCGGGGAGGTAGGGGGAGCATCCTCCAGCAGGTGGGAAGATGTGTCTCTCCTCTTCCCTCCCGCTACTGTTGCTTTCCTGAGTTAGCCAGCACAGCCTGACCTGGCTGGTGTTGCCTTGTTCCCACTTCTGGCTCAGCCTTGGATGATGAGCCCCGTACTCTGGGTTCAGGAGATTGGACAGAGCCAGTGCCAGGAGCTGGGCTGGGGAGAATGGGGAGGCAGTCGGTGGGAACATTATCAAGCTCCTTTTCAGCCCCACCCCTACACCATTGCTCACGGATGCTGCCAGGGCTGCCCGCCCCACTCCTGACGCAGCCACGCTTGTCCACAGGACAAAGAAGTGTCTGATTGAAAGCTGTTGTTCACAGATGATCTGCGCTTTGACCTCAGCTCTGGGGGTGTGGGCACTTGGCCTAAGTCAGCCACACTCGCAGCCCCGGGCTCTGTCTGCAGAGCCCTTTCCATCTGTCACCACACTGCATGCTCCCTCCTGCCCAGCCCTGTGAGGTGATGTCTGGGATTCGTTTCAATGTCATCTGGTGCAGGAAGTAGAAGGTTCCAGATGAAATTGCTGCTAATTCCTTAAGGATGTTCCAGAAGCTGCTGTTTTCAGACCTTAGCTAATATTTGATTGGGAAGGTGACAGACACAGACGTGAACAGGAGAGCCCTTCCACCCAGCGGCTCAGTGTTCATGAGAGCCAGGGCTAGGCCAGGCCAGGGCAAAGAGCCGAGAACTCCATCAGGGCTACCACGTGGGTATCAGGGAGCCTGACCACTTGAGCCATTCCGTCCTGATTCTTGGGGTACATGTCAGCAGGAAATGGGAATCGTAAGCAGAGCTGGACCCCAATCTGGGGCACAGGGGCGCCCTTAGGGGTGTCCTAACTGCTGTGCTAAATATCAGCCCCTCTCTATGCTATTTCTGATGTATGTTTGGCGTTTTTATAAAACAAATATAAGGTTCAAAAGTGTGTATCTTCTGCAAAGCCCCAGTTAGGTCTTACAGGTATACAGACACCTGGCAGGACTGTCAGTAATGATAGGGAGATTCTTAGAAAGTTCTAGAACTCAGAACTGAAAATGACTGTGGGAGGTCATGAGGTCCAGCTCTACCGAGGCGCAGGACAAGTGGCTGCTGTAGACAGGCAGCCCTGTAACGGGGCCCGGCTCAGTGTGCCCTCCACTGTGTGCTCCCAGCCCCTGTTGATGCCTGTGTCCGCCCCCCCGCCCGCAGATATTCCAGGCCCAGGGCAGCTACAGCTTCCTGCTGTGTGGCGTGATCTTTGGCTGCCTGGCTTTCACCTTCTACATCTTGCTGCTGTTTTTCCACAGGATACACCCTGGACTCTCATCAGGTAAGGAGAGGCTCGGCTCCCACACAAGAGGCGGAAAGCGGGGTGGGGAAAAGGCTGGGGGCCAACCAGGCTGGGCCAGAAGCGCTGTTCTATTCTGTTCTGAGCAGAATGCACGGAAATGTTTATTTTTCTACAGCTTCCTCTTCCCCTCTTCCTGCTTTCCGTGAGATTGTTTAAGGCGGGAGGGCGTAGGACAGCTGACTCAGGGTTTCTATGTTAGCAGAAAGGCATGGACTGTGAACTTGGCTTCCTGCATCCCACCGCACCACAGAGCTGAGGGCCAGGGATCTCTTTCCCAGCCAGGCCCCAGGCCCTGCGAGGTAGGGCCTGCCTCCTGGGCTGGAACTGAGCCCAGCGGCCTAATTGGCCATCCCTTTGTAGTTTCGGGTTTTGACTCCAGTCCAGATTCCCTCCCCCCCAAAAAAAAAGCAGCCTTAGGGCCACAGGCCGGATGGAAGCAGCGCCACCTCCTAAGAGAAGGCTCCCTCCCAGAAACCCTAGGCGGAGCCCAGCAGCCAAGGCTGTGCTTCTAGACAGTTCTCAGGAGACAGGACCCTGGGCAGTGCCTGACCCTCTCCAGAAAAACACTAATGACACAGAGAGGGTGGGGCCCAGGAGTCATCAGGCCCAAGCCTGAGCAGAGAGCTCTCCGAAAGACATTCTGGGAGACTTTGCTGAACAGCAGGTGAACAACCAAATGGCTTCTATATTCATGAGACTAAAAGCAACCAGCAATCCCAGTGGGCCAGCACTGGGCAGGTCTGGCTTCACTCTGCTGCCTGCCCCGGGAGCCACAGAGCTGACAAGAAGGGCACGAAGACAGGGTCATGGATGAGGGGCGGCTGCTGCTCAGCCTGGCGTTGGGTTTTTTCTTTCCTAGACTCCACCCAAAACAAACCACTGGACGTGGAAAACTCAGAGTGCTACCAGAGGTAAACAAGCACGTGGGGGCGACGAGCAAAGCCCTCCAGCCAGCTTCAGGCGCCCGTGTGAGCCGGATCATTGCAAAGCTGAGGGTTGCAGTGGAGGCAACCTTTTGATGCCTTTGTCTCTCCACTCACCTGGTTCGTTGAAGAAATTCCATGGAGTACTGATGCCCAAATCTCGCCCTGGCACATTAGCAGACTTCTACCTGGCTGTTCCCATCCCCTTCCCTTGCCTGGTTTGGGGACGCGCCCTGGTAGGAACCACCCAGGAACCCCCATGGGAAGGTAGGAGCCAGCCTGCACTTTCATTTTCCACCTCACGCATGGACCACCCCTGGGTTGGTGAGGCTGAGAAACCAGGTTGAAGTTATAATGCTCGGTGATCAGTGCTCATATAGATGTGTTTCAAAGGACCCCAGGCCAACCCTGAGTTTCTCCCTGGCATGCGCACGGCGTTTCTGTGCTCTTAGGGCCCAGGCCAGAATCTGTCCTTCCCAGAGCTTAAAATGCCCATTGCAAGATTGATTCTTGCTCTTTGGGGCCCTGATTCAGTGGTATGCTGGGCCAGCTCACACCAGCTTGAAGAAGCTGCCTGATAAAATTGAGGGCTGGTTGTTAAAACATCAGCCGTTATGAAATTTTTATGGACTTCAATTATGAAAAGCTGAGGTAATAAACACTCAGGACTCCCCACATCCCCATGTCACGGATGCTCTTGAGGTGCTGGGTTTCCGGGGAATGAAATGACCAGGTGATGGAAGCTTCTGGGCCTCTTCCCACCTCTGCTGACTGTGGCAGCATGTCCCTGTCTTGAGATCAGCCACAGTGAGAGCATTTATACCACAGAAATTGGCCACAGCTATCACGTTAGCCACTTTCCAGCCCACGCTGCTAATCATTCATGTTTATGGGTCCAAAGCCTGTGGGGACGGTGACATGCATGTTCTCATTTTCCCTACTGAATTGACAAGCATATAAAAGGCACTGAGAAACAGCACAAAGAATTTCCCAAAGACTTGTCATTTTAATTCTACATCTTTTGTACAGAAAAAAAAAATAACTCCACGTCCAGCTCTTTAACAAATGACTAAGTGTGGCACAATTCCAGCTGTGCAGTTTGCTGAAAGCAGTAACGTAAGATGGGACTCAGCAGGCTGCGAGTTAGGACAGCCTCCTGCTTGGCTTGCATGTTCAAGCATACGCAAATGTTATACACCTGAGCAAAGAAGTGGATCAGGGTTCTTGGCCACCTGTCCCAAGTGCTGCGGCTCACAGGCCTGACATCTGGCCAGACTACAGGTGTTGTCCACAGGCTCCGACCACCAGCATCCTGTGTATGATAAGGATCTGGCTGGAGAGACCTGGGTCAAGCCTTGGTCTCACCCTCCAGCTTGGGTGGCCCTGGGAGCACATCTGAGGCTCTTCCAACCTCACTTTTCACCAGTAAAGTGGCATTTCTAAAAGTACCTACCCTACCTCAAAGGCATTTTGAAAGAATTAAGTGAATTTGTATAAAGCGCTTACTCTAAGCCTGACATAGAGATTGCTTAGTAAATGCTGGCAATTTCTATTTTTAGAATTTCCTTCTAAGCAGTTTCAGGAACTGCTCATATGCTTGGTACATATTTATTATAAGTTCAACAGATCCAATGTCTTAGGAAAGCTGGTGGTCAGGGTATAGTTTTAATTGTAAATACTTAAGAGGCCAGCCGATGTCAAAATGCAATCCTACGTGGACACATGTGATCTGGGCAAAGGAAAATAACCTTTTTTATATAGATCTAGAAAGAAGACTCAATGGTTACATCTAAGTTGATTGTGATTAATTTGTTACTATAGAAGCCAATAACAGATTGAAGCCTATCTTTCCTAAAATAAAAGTATTTTAAACTTGATAAATGTGTTCTCCATGGGGAAGGTCCTGCTCTATAAGCTCAGAACTAAGTGTCCCCGCGTCACCAGAGACAGGGTTCCACGGCTGCTGCTTATGGACAGCCAGAGGCCTGGGCACCAGCCATGGGGCAGCGCCGGCTGGCCAGCACACCTGCAAGGGCCTGACACGGGGCGGGGCAGCCGCCTGTTTCCAGCTCCCCAGGCTGTCCTGTCCAGGACTCACACTACCCCAGGGTCAGGGACGTGCCACTCCATCCTGCTGTTTCAGAAACAGCTGTCTCTGACGGGCTTATGCCACCTCCTAATGCCACTTCCTGTGGATGTTGTATCAGCCCAGTTTCAAAAAGGCTTCGTTTTGTTAAGGAATAGAAGCCTCCAGTTTGTTCTCTCAAAAACTGTACAAACAGTGCCTGGAAGAGAAATAAGCAAAACTGCTCCTTTTCAAGGGCTTTCAATATAAGCAGCTAATTTTATTTTAAACCCTTTTAAAATGTTAATTTTTTTAAATAAAAGATTTCACCTGGTGAATAGTCTTTTCAGGCAGTCGTTTCTCCGAACCTTTTACGTTGACAACTATTTTGCAAGTTCTCTTTGCCACTCATGACAGTGTCATCTTCAAATATGTTAATGTATGAAACACAGCGAATAGCTCAGTGCAGGCTTTTTTAAACATACATGTATATATTTATATTCATATACATGTGTAAGAATTGCAATCTTTTTTTTTACTTTATTTTTTTACAATCTTGACATAATTAGGGTAAAAAGGTTCAAGCACTACAGGAAGATGGGTAAGACAATTAGTTCCATATTGTTTCCTTAATATAGCTGATGTAAAAGGAGATTTTAAGGCAGAAGCCCCACCCAGACTCCCACCCACCCCAGGTCCCAGATGTGGGGCATGCTCCGAGGGTCTTGCCCAAGTGGTTCTGATAATTCAACAGTTCTGAATTGTTGCCACTCTCACCACTCCAAGCACAATGTGGTTGTTGGAGATTCCACTGATCGACCTTGTCCATCATAGCGTCTCCGTTTGCCCAGTTTTTTCATTGCCAACATATAGCTGAGGTGGTTGGTTGACTTGTTCTGTCCTCTGTCATTTGATGGTTAGCGTTCTGAGTCCAAAAGCTCGATTGGGGGGATCCCCAAAGAAACTTTGTCTGAGGTGTTCCCAGACCAGATTCTTGTATGTACTAGCAAGAACGGGCCTAGCACAGTCCATCGCCCTGATCAGCTGGTGGTTTCAGTTGCTGGGTTGGTTCTGTTTCCATCCCTATCTTCCTCTGGAACCAATGGGTGTTTGCAATCCAGCCTGGTTCTGCTCAGCGCATACTCGGCCCTCACATAAACCAGGGGGAGCTGCAGCCTAGCTGGAGCAACCCACAATAAGGCCAACCAGGCCTGCCCCCTACCCTGGTTTGCCAGTATGTGTGGCAGACTAGTCCAGTCTGTCCCACATTCCCTTCTGCTCTCATACAAGTCAATGGGTATTAAAACCTTGTTCCATCTAACCAGCTCAACTATCCAGCCTTCACAGAAGTTGTTGGGTGTCTGTCTAGCCACCCCAGCCCCGTCCTAGTTTTTGTGCCCTCCCATGTGGGGTGGCAACCCAAGAGGGAGGAGCCCACTATTTCCCTCCCACTCCCAGATTATGAGTGCAGGTTTTAATAACCAACTCCCAGTGGGAGAATTTACTGTTTGCTTACCCCGGATGAAAACATGACCCCAAGGCTACTTCAAACAGATCAGAGAAGGAAATGAACGATCAAGTCAATAATCATTTTGTTAAAAACATTTATTTAAAAAAATACAATTGTCCATATCTAGCTGCACATTTATTAACATATCTGTATAATTTTGGACTTTATAGTAAACTTGATACAGTGCTTTCTTAAAGCTAGGCTGCATTATACAAAGCAAATTCCTGTAAGTTCTTCCATAAAAGTTTTTTTCTTAAAATATCATCTTTCTTAAAAGATGCATTTCACCATTATAGAATTTAACAAAACATCTGCATACCACTGGGGAGCGGGTGGGCAGCCTGCCACCGGCCTGCTTTCTGGAGCAGCCCTTGTCTCTGGAAATGCATTCAGCATCCACTGCACTATTTTCTTTTTAAAAATTCATTTTTTAAATTTTAATGTATCTTTATTTAAAAAACAGAGAGAGCAAGTGAGATCTTCTATTCCCTGGTTCCCTTTCTCAGTGCCTCCAACAGCCTGGTGGGACCAGGCTGAAGTCTGCAGCTGGAAACTCCAGGCAGGTCTCCCACGTTGGGGGCAGCGACTCAAATACTTGAGCCATCAGCTGCTGCCTCCCAGGCTGTCTCGACAGGCAGTTGACACAGCAAGCAGAGCCGGGGCTTGAACCTAGGCCCTCGGAGATGGGGTGGGCAACCGAGGGGACACTAAGTGATCTGCCAAATGCGCTCCCCCCCCCCCCCCGCTTCACCGGCAGAGGAGGACAGAGGAAAACCCTCCCAGTGCTAGGGCATCCTTCTTTGCACCGGTTGCAACCCTGTCAGGTTTCTTTGCCACAAACAGAATTCAAAACGGCAACAATCATCCTAACCGACCTTGCCACAACTTCCCTTTGTGTGTCAACAGGTGAGCCAAGCTGCTGGGGAGGAGACAGGCCGTCTCTCTCCAGCTGTATCAACACACGATTACCACTCAGAGGCATGTCTAGGACCAAGAAAATGTGGTTTTCTTTGAAGGGTTCCCTAAAAACAACTGAAATGAACGGCATTTGCTAGGGACACTTTAAATTACTAGTTCCTTTGGGTGGAAGGCACGGTGCAAAGCATGGACGTGGACAGTCACACAGAAGTCAGGGAAGCCAGCAAGTGGGGAAATACACAACAAAGAAAAGGGCTGGTGGGTACTGGGAGAGCACCCGAACAAGTTGGTACTGCCATGGCTCCCGAACCCGGCGCCCCATCTGAGCTGCACTGCAGCAGTCCCCAGGGATGCATGGGCTGATCCTTTGGCACCCCACCCCCGAGTCCACACATGGCCAGCGTCCCTGCACCCACCCACCGCTGCTGCTACAGCGCCTCTCTCAGGACAGCCTTCTGTACAGCTTGTCCAGCAGAGCTAATGGGAAATTTTTCAAAATGCAAAGGTGGACACCTTTTCTTTAAAAGTTCATTTTTCAACTGGTGAATAAAGGACATAATCCTAAGAAACTAATATTAATCAGTTTTGTTCACCTCAAACCCAAGTTAACCACGAGCAAAATGGCTGAGTTTCATCTTGAATCTTCCCTACCCACAAAAATAAACAAAACTACCACGATCTGAAAGTGAAGACAGGGGTGCTTGTGATTAGCAAAGACCCCAGGGCCAAGCCAAGCCAAGAGACTTCAAGAAATCAAAGGTTTGTATTCGTTCCTGTCCTTACCCATACACACACGCGCCAGCTAATGTCACTAATACTGAGTGGGGCAGTCATGAAATATGCTACCTTAACACAAACACTGATGGCAAGCCACACCCACCAAGGGCCACGCACTGCGAACACTACCCCAAAGCAAAACACTGAAACGTCTTAAGAAGTCGCCAAAACAACAGTAATTAAACAGCAACAACAAAAAAATTAAAGTTGGACACTTTACAAAATTAAGTGTTGTCTATCAACTGCAAATCATTACAAAAACCATACACTTCTACAAAACACAATAGTTAAAGCTTGTCAATTATTTTACAACATCCTAGACATAAGAGCACACCTTACAGAGCCTAGGCGAATGGCTCAGTAGGTAATCTGTTTATCTTGTCTGCAAACACTCTCCAGTTTCAGATAATCTGGATGAGAAATAAACCCGACTTCCCTGACCCTCAAGATCCTTACACTGAAATTAAACAAACAAAATAATCCTTAAGTGCTTCCAGTTATTAAAAAAACAGTGCTGATAATGGTGCCCAAGAAAGTGCCAAGTGATTTAATACCAGTATACATAGCATTTTCACCCCTGGATCTAAGCAGACAGATTGGAGCGATTCCCCTGGTGAGAACGCGGGGCTAGCCACAGGAGGCATGTGTGAGTGTGGCTCACAGCCTCAGAAGGGATGGAGCCGCAACGGGCCTTTATGAGACAGAAACAGGCACAGCAGAGGAGATGGTTCAGCCCCCGTGACTGATGAGATCAGGCCACAGTGCCAGAAAGCCCCCAGGCTCCCATCAAGTCGCTGTCAGGTCTCTGCATTTCAGAAATCCCACTTCTCACACAATCCTCCTGAGAGATTCACAACAATGGCCTAATGGATATTTTACATAAAAGTGAATGCAAATATACAAATTTTAAGAAAACATCCTTCCTTGCTCAATTATATGTGAATGTAAGAGAACAGGTTAAGATGATTTGGAGTACGTCACATATAAGCATGGTTCCTCTGTTAGCAAGCAGTTAGTCTTTCAGGCCTATGATTCTACTATTTTTTAAAAATGAAATGTACAAGGCATTAATCTCTAAAAAAAAATGGCAACTGCAAGGTGCAGCCACATTTTTCTTGGTTTCAGTATAAAATAGACTGGGATCCTTCCTGGTCCATAGGATAATACATGTTCCCTTTGAAAAACAGATTTATACACACAGTCCACACATCAGTGCTCATGTACACATGTATGAACTCAGAATACTTGGAAAGAAACAGTCTCGGCTCCATTGAAATATTTCAAAGCAAAATTTCAAGCCTCTTGCGACTTCCTGATGTGTATTGTATTCAAAAGGAGAGCATTATGAGCTCTCACAGGTGTGATTGTCTCCCACGTGGATTTCCATGTCATAGGTTTCACTTAAAACTAAGTTAATAAAGACCTGGATTTCCTGGTGTCTGCCAGAAACTTAGAGCCATACTCTCCCCCTCAGACAAACCCCACTGGATCTTTTCATAATGGCAAAGAAGCCAGCCTGGCAGCACCCTAGAAACCAATCATGGCAGCCAATCCATCTATCAGAGAAATAGCTTCCAGAAGCCAACAGCTTCAAACGGAGCACATCTACCACAAGCAACAGGTCAAAACACGACTTCCCCGGAAACAGGCTCCATCAAGGCCAAGCAATGAGATCAAGCGCCTTTTCTGTCTTGTTCAGCACGTCACTGCCCGCAAGGATTCCAGATGCTGAAATGGAAGCTCCAAGCTCAGGAAACAGAGTTCTGAAGATATGAGAGAGCATAACAGGGGCCCATGACCCAGGCGATGCTGGCGTAAAAATGGTAGCACAATACTTACCTGTTGACTCTAAACCAGGAAGAAAAATTAGCAAAACGAAACAAAACAAAACAAAACCAAAAAAACCACAACTTTCCATGGGACTCCTTCTCAGGTCAGAGGACATGCCGCTGACAGTCAATCCCAGCTATCTTCTCTATGATGGATTGAATAATTACCTACTCAGTCTGTTTTGGAAATACCATCACACCCTTGGCTGGCACGCTGGGTCATGAACAGCCTGTGGTTGTGCACAGAGACCCGCAGGCCCCTCCACACTTGTTTGTGCACCTAAGAATGCGAACTCAGCACACGTCTGTGAATACACAGAATGGACACCAAAAAAATGAAGTGATAAACAGAGCAGAGCTAGCAAGAAAAGTATTCCTTCTGAAGCTGAAGAGTTACTGGTGAAAAACTTAAAAAATGAACAAACGGGAACTACCTGAACAATAAAGCTACCTGAAATTTGCCTTGAAGTTAGTGGTAAAATACAAGGCGAAAGTTATGAGTCATAGCCAAAAGGTCATGGAAAATACTGACCAAGCAAAAAACAGCTGCACCAAAACAAACTTATCTCTAAACAATACTTAAGGATGTGGGCGGTGGCAGCTTGGTGGTGTTAGGGTGTTGGGGCAGCTCCTGCGATGGACAGAGCTGCAGCCGAAGCGAATGAAAGAGCAGACACACAAGAATAAACTCCCCACAGCTGGCTCCCTTCCCAGGTGCCTGAAGTGTGCAATGGGAGATCCTAAGCTGACATCTGGCACCAACGTGCCCTCGCCCTCATCCATGCCCTCACCCCCACCACAGGGGAAAAAATGAAGACATGGGCACCCCCAAACCAAAACAATCACTTTCTCCCCAGATGCTCCCCCTGCAGCAGCAACATCAAAGACATGCAGCTGCTGCACAGCTCGCCCAGGAACACGCACCTCACAGGACTGCTGCAGGAAGACAGCGGAGGAGGCAGAGAAACTCAATATGCACTGAAATAAATTTTTTTAAATAAAAAAAATATATTTGAGAGCCAGATTTCAAAATGAGAAAGAGAGAAAGGAGAGAGAGGGGAGAAAGAGCACTTCCATCTGCTAGTTCACCATCCAAATGCCTGTAATAGCCAGGGCTGGGTCAGCCTGAAGCCAGGAGCCAGGAAACTCCATCCGCGTTTCCCATGTGGGTGGCAGGAACTCTAGTACTTGGGTTATTTGCTGCTTCCCGGACATGACAGCAGGAAGCTTGGAAGTTGATGTGGGGCTTAATCCCAGGCCATCTGATATGGACGCAGGTGTCTCTAGTGGCAGCCTGGCCCACTGCTCCACAGTGCCCACCCTTCAACTTATCTTTTAACTCCATTTCCTGTGAATTTTTTTTGGAAGTTCTCATATTAATAACAAACTGCAAATATTTACTTTTATGCCACCCTTCATTTATTTACAAAACGTGAAGTTTGGAAACTTTACTGACCCAAGTGTGTGCTGAAGAAGACTGGAGACTGCTCGCTTCCCTCAGCGTCACTGGGTGTCTCAGACTGTGCTCTGTTCACTAGAAACCCAGAGTGACCTTCTAGAACTTTACCATCAACATCCTAGGAACTCTAGGATCAGGATAACACAGCGTGTGCTGCCTGAGTGGGGCAGGCGATACTGGCACCAGAATGCCAAGCCTCTGACACGGAGCACCCGGTCCTGCCTTTCTGGATTTCTAACATAGTATGTAAACCTTCACAGAATTTTTCCAGTTTAAAAAAAAAAATCCAGTACTCCATGTGGGCTCAAGTGCTAACCTTTCCCATTGACATTTGAAAAAACAAATTACGCTTAGTATTTCAATACATTTTGAAATGTGAGAGAAACTTACATTTTAATCTTAAGACTCTGGTTGACCTTGAGGGCCAGAGTCTTCAATTTAAACACACAACACCTGACACAACAGAAGTGCTGGGACAAACCATTTTAAACAAGGATTGCTGAAGTCAAAAACCAGCACAGGAACAAGACAAAGATGACTTTAGAAATACCATGAAGATCCACCTGCCAATGATACAACCGCAGTGGTTTCCTGACACAGGCGCCCAGCAACTGCCATCAACCCAAGGCTTTTCCAGGTCTCCTGGGTGCCAACCATCTTCTAGCTGCTGCTGAGTGGCCAGGGAAAGCCAGGGCATCTCAGAAAATGCTGGAAAATCCCTGGCAACCCACTCCTCTTTAACCTGAGCCACTGGTGCCCAATGGCGCTCCTCCCAGTGGTGACTACCAGCAAACACACATCTCTCCAGGGAAGACAGCTCAAGCTCAGGTGCTGAGAATGCTCTGGGTACTCAGAAGACTACGGAGCTGAGACTTTCCAGGAAGGAGGTAGTCTGCAAATAGAACTGTCTGCCTCAGACACCCAAGTGAAGGCTGTAAACTTTAAAAGGGCACGCGCACGCACGCACACACACACACACACACTCATCTCAAAAAAAGCAATCTTCATCAACTCCTAAGGCCTCATGCCTCTTGGGCATCAGCTGCGGGTTTACCGAAAGGACTCCCTAAATCTGGTTTCCAGGAGACTGCTTAGCCTGAGTGCTAATGGTGCCCTGCTTCAAGGCACCTCTGTGCTGAGACAGCTAATCAGCAAAGACATCATCTGTGAAAACAAACCAATGGCTTTTCTCCTTTAATTCAAAAAGATAAACACTTTTTTGTATTCAAATTTAAAACATCTAGTTACACCTACCTATCAATATTTACCTATCCAAAATACAAAATGCTAATCTAAAAAAATGTTTTTTTCCAAAGTGCTGTGAGAGCTCTAATTCCAAGCAGGCAAGCAAGCTAACTAATTCATTCAGTACAGGGAGAAAGTTTGGAGCGTCTGCTCTCCACCAGTCCTGACTGCCTCTCAACATTACTATTGCACATTTCAAGAACAGAACTTCGGGCTGATGACCACGCATGAGCAGTCACGGCAGCTCACTGAGTACTTCCCTCCTCTACTAGTGACCAAACCTGGAGACATCCCCAGCAGCGTGTCTACATGGCGCAACAATGAACTTGAAGTGAACACCGTGCAAGATGCTGGTTTGTACCAGTGTCATTTTAAGCCCTTAAGAACTGACTTATTCATTCTGTTTGGTTTGTGTGATTCAAGGGTGGGACTAAAAAGACTAATTTGATGGACAGGTCATGGTGGTGACAGGGTTTGATTTCCAAGCAAAATTTTCAAAAGACAACACTGAAATATTGCTATCAGTTCAGAGTGAGGCTCAACAAAGCTGTGTGCATCTGGCAAACTTCTAGTTGGGACGAGTCTACAACTGTGGTGGTGCAGAGAGGGCTACACCCGCCCTGCATCACAAGCCAACTCCAAGGCCACACTCTTCTCCAATTATTAACAAAACAGGGTTCACAAGAAATAAGCCAGCTTTACCCCCCTACTACCACCTCTTTAAAATGGCTACAGCCTTTAGCAACCTTACATTTCAAAGGAAAGATGACAAATATGCCACAGGAAAAGACAGCACGTCAGCAGAAAGGTGAGATTCCTTCACTCTGGGTATTTCTAACCAAGAAAAGCTCCACATGCTGCTTCAAATAAGGCAACTGGATCTGTCATTCTCAACACTTGAACACCCAAGTTCCTCTTTCAAAAAAGCCTCATTTCCTAGGGTGCATGCCATGCGGGCATCATCAGATCATTCTCAGAGAACAGGGAACCCTTCTGGGCTATGTATGGGGTCCCATGTTCTCACTGGATCTTCCAAAAACTGTCTTAAAACCCCAGGTTTAGAAATCTTTTGATACTGAAATACACTAGCTCCCTGCACTGCTGACAGGCCCAGGCTATAGTCTGCAGCTGGGAGACCCACCCTAAGTCAATGTAAACCAGTTGCCTTCCCCAGGTGTCAGCTGCTCATGGCGCATGGCACAGTGGGAGGAGATTCTTGGTGTGCCTTGAATGGAGGACTCAGGATGGCTCTTGCTTCCACTGCGCATGAGCAGCTCATCTGCAGTCATTCACCAGAGCCCGCTTAGTCTTAAAGATGCAGCCCATTTCATCTAACTGCTATTTCTTTAAATAACAGACTCTAAGTGTAATTTTTTCCTGTCCAGAGGTCCCAAGAGCCAGGAATGAGTAACTTTGTTCTTGATCGTTCCTGTAAAGCATAGCTGCTAAACTCCACTAAAGGTTACTTTAGCACAAAGCTCACAATATTTAAAAAGAAAATAAAAATGGAAGGGGGAGGTGGAGTCTGAGCTCCAATTAAGGCATTTTTATACATAGTCCTCTTGAGTTCTAGGCAAAGGGAATCCTACAAAGTGTCCCATGGGGAACGGTCTCTCGTCAGCACTGCCGAACACCAGCTGCTCACTTCAAAGGCAATCCTGCCGAGTGTCCCTCGGTTTCTTTGCTTTATGGTTCTCATTCCTTGAGTGCATAGACTATGTCTTCTGTAGGTCTGGGGAAAACGGGCCAGGCGTGGAGGGTCCATCCAGGCCAGGGAGAGTGAATGGCCCATGAGTATTCAGTACAGAAGGAAACTGAAAAAAGAAAATACGTTAGTGCCTTCATCATTCATCTCCACCTTCCCTCTCGTGTCCTTAGTCCTCCCTGAAGCAGAGCCTGACCACATGGTGCAGCACCCACATGGCAAACACAGTAACTGCTTGAGGGAAGAACAGCATGTCAGAGCACGAACCATTTGTCTTTTCCATTAAATATGAACGCCCTCCAAGTAGTAGCAACAAAAAGCAGGTGACAGCTCCCCCTCGGGCCCACAAGTACACAGGTTTACTTTGAAGCTCAAATAAAGGCTATTAAAAACTAAGCAGCAATGTGCACCACCTGGTGTAGCCAGCAATAAAGCAGATTATAAAGCCCTAAAAAGACAAAAAGAGCTACAGTGTGCCTGCCCTAGAAAACGCATCCCCAACCACTTATCCTGACCAAACCTACATGGCGAGTTGAGGTTGAAGCTTAAGGTCTCAGATCCTGCTAAGCCCTATCACCTGCAGACAAGAGGCAGTAAGAAATCCAAAAATGAAATATGGGCAATTCTCAGTACTCTTTCTCTTCAGTAACAGAATGAATTTTGTAACCAAACAACACACACACACACATAAAACAGAAAAGTTAAATTATAAAATTTAAGAAAATGTCTCACAGAGTCACCTGTACTAAGTGAATGATTCAACCACAAGAAAATCTACAAGTTACAAAGTCTATTTTTTAGGAACAAAATAATGACTAAATTCATTAGGAATAGCAAGACAACATGATACTCATTTGAAAACATATATACTTAAAATGTTCTCAAACATAAGTCCTGAATAAAGAGTAAATAGGAATATTTGATATACCATTAGTGAGACTTTATTGTTCTCAATCCCAAATAAGAGGCAGAAGCCTATTGCAGAGATTCTCTTCGTGTGTGTGTGTGTATGTGTGTGCGCGCGCACGCCTGTATAAGCAGGCAAGGCAAAACGCTTATGGGAAATTATTTTGGGAGCAGGAGATTGAAACAGCAGTTGTATAGGCACTTGAGGTGCCTATGTCCCATATTGGAGAGCCTGGTTCAACTCCTGGCCATTCCTCTTTCAATCCAGCTCTCTGCTAATGCATACCCTGCAAGGTAACAGTACTTGGGTTCCTCACACCCATGTGGAAGGCCTGGATTGAACTCCAGGTTCCTAATGTGTCTGACCCAGTCCTAGTTACTGTGGGTGTTTAGAAAGTAAACTGGTGAACAGAAGATAGCTTTGTCTCTGCTTTTCAAATAAAAATTAAGAACTTCCTAAGTAAGTCTTCTTACAAAAAAGATCTACTTTTGTGCAAAAACATTCTGAATGCCATGTAATTTTTTGAGAGATCCACTCCCACCTGCTAGTTTACTTCTCGAGTCTGGGTCTCTCCCACATGCTCAGCAAGGAAGGATGACTGGAGCCTGATGCTTCCTAGGGTGTGCGTCAACAAGCAGGTGGAACAGGGAGCAGAAGGCAGTCAAATCCAGACTCTGACCCAGCAACCCAAGCAGCACCCCACTGCATGCCAAAGGCTCCACCTATTTTTTTTAAGAGGCTTTACAGTGTTTTAAATGACAAATATATATACATAAGTGCAACATGTTCCACAGTATTAATTCTTGCTCTGATATAAATGCTGTTAACAGTGAATGAAAGGCAACCATCTGCTAATATTTACCTCAAGAGTGTGCTGGCAAAATTTCTCAAGAATATTAACTAAACTGAAAGTTTATAATGATGAAGCAATAGTGGGAGACTACCTTTTTGTCTTTCTTCATTTAACATGCTCCACTGACAAGAGACAATATCCGTGCCACTTACCTGAAAAAGTGTGTTAGCACCTTGCAACCTGGCTGGACTCAGGGGAGCAACGGGGCTGAGGGTGCTCCAGAAGTGGATACTGGACAGCAGCGGGCTCGGGGTCAGGAGGATGGGGGTCTGCAACACATGAAAAAAAACTCCACTCAATGACCTGGCATGAGTATGCCTTATCCTTTAACAGCACAAACAGCCTGATTCCAAATCCTGCTCTACTCTCCCCTCCATGTATCTCCAAGCCTGAAATTTTGTCACAATTAAAGCAAAAAAAGAAATAAACACAAATAAACAAATAAATAAAACCACCAAAAAACTCAGAAATTATGTTTACAACCAAAGAACATAAAGATCAAAATAACTACCTTTTCAGCCAACTTTTATATAGTATCTCCCAAACAGAACACCTAGCCAGAACCCAGATCCAGGAGGCCGGGCAGTAGCCTTGGCCTAGTGAGCAGATGGTCCGCAAGGGATTTCTGAGCCGTTGCCAGCAGGTTAATGGAGAGAGAGACTGCTCTGACTGCACAGGCTGCCCCTCAACATCACACCAGTCACGATCCACCAGCACCTTAGCACCTACTACTATCTGACTTGACACACCAACAAGCCTTCTGAGACTGTAAGGGGCAGGAGGGAACAGATCATTTTCTTTAGAAAAAGGTAGAAAAACTTTATTCAAAAGTCTTACAACCACGCTCCAACTCTTACTTGGGCAGTCCCAGTTGAGGTGAGGAACTGTGTCACTTTCACAGGGTCATATACCTTTCCAAGACAAATCTAAGTGACAGATAGTAAACCTGAAGGTACACATCCTGAATTTTAACCCAAATAAAGGTCTATAAAGGTGAAGAAATACAAACAATGAGAGAGAATTACCTGTGAGAAGAGAGCCGGTGTGAGAGACGCTGTAGGCAGAGAGGGACTTAGTATTCCCAGGGGACTCGGATCACTGCCCGTGATCACCAGGGTGGGTGCCAGTTCCAACCCTTTGGGTTTCTTGGACCTTGATGAATTGCTGGTTTTGTCCTTTTCTGGCAGAGCTGAATCCTGGTCTTTAGGCTCCAGCGACAAGTTTTCGGGAAGTGCCACAGGCTGAGAGGCAACTGAGTCAATATCTGTGTCGAGGTCTTCGTTGGAGCTCAGAGGGGGTGAAGGGGTGCTGCTGGGAGGCTCCTGCACGGCAGGGGAAAGGGCCAGGCCAGGTGCTGTGCTGGTGAACGTGGCCGGCACGCTGCACGCAGAGCTTGGAGCCTCCAGAAACGGCAGTTTGGGGGAAACCAGCGTCTCCAGTGTTTGCATGGTTTCCTCTGAAGATGGAGAAATATCTGGGCCGGCTGGCACGGCAGTGGCAGCCAGTTCACCCGGTGACTTTTTGGAAGGTGTTGTGACAAATTTGATTACAGATGCTGCTGGCTCCTGAGGAGACTTCTTCTCAGCCAGTTTCTCAGCTGGATTCTCAATCTTCATTGATTTGGAAAGTCTCTTAGTGCAGGAGTTCAAAGAGTTCAGAGTGAAGGATGAATACAGCCCAGAGTGAATGTAGTCATTGCGACTGGACGCCTTGGCAGCAGGCAGAGGGGGTTTCTCCTTCCCGCCACTCTCCGTGTCCTTGGAACCACTGTTGATGTCACTGAAGTTCAAAATCTCAGAATCTCTCTCAATCCTGCCCACTGTCATTGGATCCATCTTCAAAATCTCTGGATAAGAGACAAACTTGTATACAAACTTCTGACCATTCACTTTTTTGATGATGTTCTGTAGGTGAATAAAACAAGCACTCTTACACTTCTTTATACACATCCATGGCTCACGGCAAAGCTCCCTTCACGAGGTGTCCTATCTGACAGGTGGACACAGCTCCCAGTGTCAGAATCATCTGAATTCACTGAGCTACACCAAACATGCTCCCTACTATTCAGAGAAGTCAGGGCAGGAACATTGAAATTCCTTAACAATCCGCTGCACTGTTACGCAAAAGCAGATTGGAAGATTGGAAGGGCTTAACTATCTCAGTCAAGTATCTGTAATAAGCTGGAACTCACTGGACAGCTATCATCCAGTTCCAGACACAAGCCACACACATCCTAAGCAAGAAGAAAAAAAAAATTCGAGTATTACATCTGCTAAGTCTTCCACTTCATTCAAAAATTCCAGTTGTTAGGGCTGACACTGCTTGCGTCCCAGCTTGTAACACCCACATGCAACATCCAAAAGCTGGGATCCAATCCCACCTCTGCTCCCAACCCCATTAATGCACAAGCTGGGAGGTAGAGAGGCCTCAAGTACTTCACTTCCTGCCATGAACATGGCAGACCTGGATGGAACGCCTGGATCCTGCCTGCAGTCCACCCAAGACCTGGCTGTTGCAGACATGTGACGAGTGAATAAGCAAACAGAGCTCTCTGTCCCTGCCTACCAAATAAACTTTTTAATAATTCTTTTTAAAATCTAACTGCTTCCTGGGCCCGGCGGCATGACCTAGTGGCTAAAGTCCTCGCCTTGAAAGCCCCGGGATCCCATATGGGCGCCGGTTCTAATCCCGGCAGCTCCACTTCCCATCCAGCTCCCTGCTTGTGGCCTGGGAAAGCAGTCGAGGACGGCCCAATGCATTGGGACACTGCACCCGTGTGGGAGACCCGGAAGAGGTTCCAGGTTCCCGGCTTCGGATCGGCGCGCATCGGCCCGTTGCGGCTCACTTGGGGAGTGAATCATCGGACGGAAGATCTTCCTCGCTGTCTCTCCTCCTCTGTGTATATCTGGCTGTAATAAAATGAATAAATCTTTAAAAAAAAAATCTAACTGCTTCCTACTTCTTGTCATACTGGAAAGCTGGTAAGATTAACCATTTAAAAGGTAAAAGAGATCAAGATTTCGGTCTTCCATTTTAAGACTGTCATTTACAGCCATTTACTTTACTTCAGTGCCCAAGAGGCAGGAGCATGTTAAATGGTATAATCTTCACTAAGAAACTGATTCTATGTATTCTTTAAGGCTTGGTAATGAAAATTTTGTATGCTGAGGGCCAATCAGATATTTATTCCATCATTCAAACTCCATATGAAATGACCAATTTAAAAATTAACCTGCTTCCTGTTGAATTCTTGAGTTAATGAAGGGTTAAGCTTGTGATTACAAAAGTACTTTGATAGTATGTTATTAGGTAAATAAAAAATAAGGAAGGAGGAGGAGGAAAGATGAGCACTGGGCACATGGTACAAGTACCATGATGGTTTGCTTTTTTTTTTAATTTACTTAAGATCTACTTTATTGGAAAGTCAGATTTAGAGAGAGAAGGAGAGACAGAGACAAAGATCTTCCATCCGATGGTTCACTCCCCAAGTGGCCGCAACGGCCAGAGCTGAACTGATTCCAGCAGCATCTCCTGGGTCTCCCACGTGGGTGCAGGGTCCCATGGCTTTGGGCCATCCTCTACTGCTTTTCCAGACCACAAGCAGGGAGCTGGACGGCAAGTGGAGCAGCCTATGCGATGCTGCAGCAGGCAAGGCATGGATTTAGTCACTAGGTTACTGTGCCGGGCCCTATCATTATGTCTTTCAAAGCTTTATGGATGAAACATGTAAAATTTGTTCCTTTTCTGCAATTTTTTTTTAAATAAATGAAAACATCAGCCTGCTACAGATTTACTGTTTTTTGAGTCCTTGGCAGGGCTGGACCAAATGATTTCACCGGCCTAATGCTGACCACAGTCCAGACACGGCCCATCCCTACTAAGGTACTGATTCATAGTCCCTGATTAAGCTAGAACTAAAAGTTTTAATAAAGATATACAAATAATTGTACAAGAGCAAGGATATAGTGTAGTGGTTAAATCGCCACTTGGGACATTACTATCCCACACCAACCTGCCTAGTTTGAGTCCCAGCTCTATTTCCAGTTCTAGCTTTTTGCTACACTCAAGGAGGCAGTGGTGACGGCTAAAGCCACTCACACAAGACCAGAATGGAGTTTCTGGCTGCTTCCCAGCCCAGACTTAGTTGGGAATCTGTGAGACTGGGGGGTGAGCAGCAGGCGGAAGATCTCTGTCTCTACCTCCGTCTCTCTCATCCCCTATCCCTCTGCCTTCCAAATGGAATGCACAAAGATGGAAAGCAATTTCCTTTTCAAAATTTGTTTTTATTTATTAGCTAGAGAGAGAGAGAGAGAATATGTTCCCAATCACTAGCTCACTGCGCCAAATGTTGCAAAGCAGGGACTGGTTAAGGCTAAAGCCAGGAGCCAGACATTAATCCAGGGGACTGTGCCATGGCATAGCCTTCAGTGTCAGCATCCCATAGCTGCCAGTTTGAGTCACAGCTGCTCTATTTCTGCTCCATCTTCCTACTAGTGTGCTGGCAAAGCACTGGAAGATGGCTCCCACACCCACATGGGAAACCTAGAAGAGGCTCTTGGCTTCAGACCATCCCAGGGCCCACCCTTGTGAGATTTGGGGAGTCAATCAGCAGATGGAAGATCTCTCTTTTTTTTTTTAATATTTATTTTATTTTTATTACAAAGTCAGATATACAGAGAGGAGAGACAGAGAGGAAGATCTTCCATCCAATGATTCACTCCCCAAGTGAGCCACAATGGCTGGTGCTGCGCCAATCCGATGCCGGGAACCAGGAACCTCTTCCACGTCTCCCACATGGGTACAGGGTCCCAAAGCTTTGGGCCGTCCTCGACTGCTTTCCCAGGCCACAGGCAGGGAGCTGGATGGGAAGTGGAGCTGCCAGGATTAGAACAGGCGCCCATATGGGATCCCAGGGCTTTCAAGGCGAGGACTTTAGCTGCTAGGCCACCGCGCTGGGCCCGGAAGATCTCTTTCTCCTTCCCTCTCTCTTTCAAATAAAACACATACAAATTAAAAAAACAAAAACAAAAACAAAAACAAACAAACAAAAAAAAACAGGTCTCCCACCTAAGTGGCAGGGAGCATCAGCATCAGCAGGAAGCTAGTCAAAAGCCAGAGCTCCAACTTAGGATGTGTCCTAACCAGCAGCCAAAACCAGAGACGAACTGCCTCCTCCAGCACAACTCTTCAAGAAACTTATAAAACACACACACATTTATTTTATCCTTGAGATTTTCCAAATTTCTTTTCTTTCTAACACAACTGCAATTAGGAATAAAATACGTACACTCAGAATAGCTAACGGAGTAAGAGTTTGTAGAGCTGTAACTGGAACACTGATGCCTTGTATCCTAACTCCCAATGGCTGAAGCTCTAAAATAAACTGGAGTAAAAAAACAAACCACCTCAATAGGAAGGAGTTACTTCTTGAGGTCTGTCTGCATCTTAGCACCATCAGGATATGTATTACCTTTACATAGTAGTATCTGAGGGCCCGGCTGAGCTTGTCGTAATTCATGGTCAGCTTGTTCTTGCGGATCCCCCAGAGACGAGCCACCTCCTCCGCCTGTAGAAGCTTGAACTCCCCATCGTTGGATGTCCAGCAGATCACATCCTTATTCTGTGGATCCTGCAGGAGCTGGAGCAGGAACTGCCACAAGGTGACAGCACTGTCCATAGCAGTGGGCTGCAGGAACACAAACACACGTTCGATGATGTGAGCAACAGTACTAACGCCAACACTGTGTGTCCGGCACTGTGAGCACTCCCCGTCCACGCACTCGGGTCACCCACACAGCACTACTCCAGGGCATCCTCACTGTAGGGCAGAAACTGGGGATCCAGTCCTTGAACAAGTCTTACACACTGCTTAAGCAAATGCTGCTCAAGCAAAGTCACAGGCAACAAGGAAGACAAAATGACTTCCATGTGTTATAGGAGCAGTCTAGCAATTGCCAGTCACCACGCTGTTATTGTATCATAAAATCCCATTACTCAGGGGCTGGCACAGTGGTGTAGCAGGTAAAGCTAGCATCTGTGACACTGGCATCTCATACAAGTGCCAATTCAAGTCCCAACTGGTACCTTCCTGATACAGATTCCTGCTAATGGCCTGGGAAAGGCAGTGGAAGATGGTTTCAGTGGGGCCATCTGGGAAGTGCACTGGGTGAAGCTCCTGGCTTCAGCCTGGCCCAGCTCCAACCACTGCCACCATCTGAGTGGGAGTAAACCAGCACATGTAAAATCTGTCCTCACTCTCTGTGTAACTCTTTCAAATAATTCTTTAATAATAAAGACAAACAAATAAAAAAACCTTCAGCACCCAATTCTCTCAAAAAGTCATCATTTCAAGGCCAGCACTATGGTGTCAAAGGTGGAGTTGCCACCTACAATGCCAGCATCTACTATAAACACCAGTTGGCGTCTACTTGCTTTGCTTCCAGTCCAGCTCCCAGCTAACGTGCCTGGAGAAGCAGAGAAAAATGGTTCAAGTCCTTGTCCCCTGCCACCCACATGGGAGACCCACAAAAACACTTGGCTTTGGCTTGGCCCAGCCTGGCTGTGGTGGCTTTCCTCTAACTCTGCTTTTCTGTGGTGTGGTGTGGTGTGGCGTGGGGGTCACACAGTGTCGTGTGTTTGTGTGTGCATGTATGTCTGTTTGCTTCCTAGTTGCCCAGATAAGTAACCTACTTCAACCCTAACTGGTACTTTTCAGTTTCCTTTACCATAAATTTATACACAATTTGGCAGCACTAGATTCCAGGAAAATGGTTCCTGATTTCTTGACAAGTTCTGTCCGCCTTCTATCCTTAGGAATTCCTCTTGCCTACACTCCCCCTTTGATTATCAAGACAAAACTTGAGGGGCTAGCACTGTGGCATAGCAGGTTTAGCCTCTGTCTTTGGCATTGGCATCAACATCGGTGCTGGTTCATGTCCCAGCTGTTCCACTTCCAACCCAGCTCCCCGCTAACGGCCTGGGAAAGCAACAAAGGATGGCCCACGTGCTTGGGGCCCTGTACCCACATGGGAGACCCAAAGGAGGCCCCCAATTTCTGGCTTCAAACCAGTCCAGCTCTGGCTGTTGGTTACAGCCATTTGGGGAGTGAACTACTGGCTAGAACAACTCTCTGTCTCTCCTCTCTCTCTATAATTCTGTCTTTCAGAGCAATAACAACATACGAACTGCAGAAAAATCCTTGATTATCTGAAGTTTTATCATCTCCCTGTTTGGCCCAGAGTGTTTCAATTGCGGACCGGATGGTTATCTGCCGTGGGGGCTGGCCATGCACCATTCACCAGCATCCCTGGCTCTGTGGATTCCTCGAGGCCTGTTGCAACAATCAAATTCCACCAGCTGCCAACATTCCCCTGGGCTCCAATCAGCCAGGCAGATTTAGGCGGAGCAGCAAGGAAATGACATCACAAAGGTATTTTCCTCATAGAGCCTCAACTCATCTTTCAGCAGCAAGAATCCTTCCAGGCAGAAACCCTGGCCAAACAATGAGCCTGTCCTAGGAAGCCAGTGACTCAACACCTTCACTGGCACACAAACAACTCCTTCCTTTCTCCAGGAATGCAATCTCACTGGGCCACAGGAGTTCAAAAACAAATCAGACCAATGCCATTCAAACACTACCCACTCAGGTCAGTCAGACTACGTGACAACTTACAACTGCTATGCTGCAAACAATACTATCCAGTGAGAACACAATCCCCAACATGGAAGAAAACATTTTAAAAGCATGGATCTCAAAAGGAATTTCCATCCAAAATAAGGAAAGAACTTCAAAAAAATTTATTTACGTATTTGAAAGGCACAGTTATGGAGAGAAAGAGAATTTTCCATCCACTGGTTCACTCCCTAATGACAGCAATGGCTGGAGCTAGGCCAGTTCAAAACTAGGAGCTTCTTCAGGGTCTCCATGAGTGGGACAGGAGCCCAGGGTCTCAGGCCATCCTCTGCTGCTTTCCCAGGTACACCAGCAAGGAGCTTTATAGAGAGAGGAGCAACTGGATGGGATGCAGTGCTGTGGGCAGCAGCTTTACCTGCTTCACCATAGCACCACCAGCCCCCAAAGAACTCCTACAACAACAACAAATTAAAAATTGGCAAAGGATTTAAAAATATTTCTCTAAGTAAGAAAAATAAATAATTACTAAGTACTCAAAAAGGCTCAGTATCATTAGTGATTATGGAAATGAAAATCAAAACCACTTCAAGAAATCATCTTCAACTCACAAGGATGACTGCAGTCAGACAGACAAGTAACAAGTGTTGTCAAGGACATGGACAGATATAAAAATTCCACTCCTGGATATACACCCAAGAAAAATGAAAACATGCACTCACATAAACCTTTTTTTACATAAGATTTATTTGTTTGCTTATTTATTTATTTGATTTAAAGTCAATATTACAGAGAGACTGGGGGAGGGGAGGAGACAATCTTTCATCCACTGGTACACTCTCCAAATGGCTGCCAAAAGTCAGGGCTGGGCCAGGCCAAAGCCAAGAAGGAGCTTCTTCCAGGTCTTCCACGTAGTTACAGGGCCCAAGCACCTGGAGTATACTCTGCTGCTTTCACAGGCACATTAGCAGGGAGCTGGATCAGAAGCGGAGAAGCTGGGACTTGAACCAGTGCTGAATCAGTTTAACCCGTTGTGCTACAGCATGGCCCCCACCATCAATATTCACAGCAGAATTACTAATAACAAAGAAGAAATAACCAATGAGCGGACAAATCAAATGTGGTGCATGGAGTCACAAACAGGAATGAAGTACTGACACAACAGGGATGGACAGACCTTGCTAACACTACCTGAGTGAAAAACCAGTCACAAAAACAAAACCTAAAGCATGATTCCATTCATATGAAATATACAGAACAGGCAAATACAAACACAGAAAGAGACCACTGGCTGAGAACTGAGGGGAGGAATGAGGAATGACAACTGATGGACAGTTTCTTTTCATGATGTTGAAAATACATATTCTCAAAAATGTATTTATTGGACAGGCACAGAGAGAAAAGACAGAGAGTGCTCCCACCTGCTGGTTCATTCTCCAAATGCTGTCTGCAATGCCGGCATCTCATACGGGCACTGGTTCATGTCCTGGCTGTTCCTAATGGTCTGGCAAAAGCAGCAGCAGACAGGCCAAATGTTTGGGCCCCTGCCACCCATGTGGGACACCAAGCTGAAGCTCCTGGTTCCCAACTTCAGCCTGGCCCACGATGGCTGCTGTAGCCCTCTGGGAAATGAAGCAGCAAGTAGAAGATCTGTCTCTTTTTCTCTATCTTCCATCTCTTGGTCACTCTTTCACAACAATCTATCAATCTTTCAACATAAACAAACATGTTCAAAATAAACCCTAATACAACCAATATCAGAAAACCTAGGCCAGGAAGACTAATTCCAACAGAAAACACATAGGTGTGGGGTCATTCAGGGTCATCCACACCTGCTCCACAAAGAGCAGCAACAAGGGACAGCAGCAGAAATACTCAGGTCCCGGACACTTTCCTGAGACTCAAAATGCTCTCCAGGATACTTCCGGGATGCCACCTGCACAGAACTGACACCAAACATTAGGAAGTGAGATGACAAACAGTGGGAGATGGGTCCCCCAAACAGGGAAATGCAGGCCTTGAATCCAAGCCTCTTTCAAGGGTAGGACAAAAGCTTTCACTTCACCAGCTCAGTGTCAAGAGGAGGGATGCACTGCACACTCTGACAATAACCCACACAGTATCTCCTTAATGCCAAACAGCCACACCTGCTAGAAAAGTTACAGTCTCATTAAAGCTACGATAAAATATTTATGTATTTGAAAGGCAGAGAGCAAGAGAGAAGGCAATCTTCCATGCACTGATCCACTCCCCATATGCTGGCAATGGCTGGGCTCCTCACTTCATCTGGGTCTTTTACGTAAGGAACACAGACTCAAATACTTGGACCTGTGGTGAGGTAGGCAGCTTAGTTCAGGGTCATGAGCTTGGAAGTCACTCCCCCACCACCTAGGTGTTCCCTCCTGCCCATCTGTGACTCACCTCACCTGAGAGGGGGCAGTATTGAGTGTAACCACTCCCCTCACAAGCCCCTATGACACGGAGGGGCTCTCTCTTGGTTGTGTGCTCCCACTGCCCTGGCACTGTCTCTTGGCCTCCCCAGTACCTCTGAGAACAGGTATTCCCTGAGCATGGCCCCTATTTATTCTTATTAGAAAGTCAGAGAGAAGGAGAGACAGAGAGGAAGATCTTCCATCCGATGATTCACTCCCCAAGTGAGCCGCAACGGCTGGTGCTACAGTGTTGCATCGACCTGAAGCCAGGAGCCAGGAATCTCCACCAGGTCTCCCACATAGGTGCAGGATCCCAAGGCTTTGGGCCGTCCTAGACTGCGTTCCCAGGCCACAAGCAGGGAGCTGGATGGGAAGTGGAGCTGTCAGGATTAAAACTGGCGCCCATATGGGATCCCAGCACATTTTGGGCGAGGGCTTTAGCCGCTAAGCCACCGCGCTGGGCACCAACAGCAGATTTTTAAAGATTTATTTTTATTACAAAGTCAGATATACAGAGGGGAGGAGAGACAGAGAGGAGGATCCTTCGTCCGATGATTCACTCCCCAAGTGAGCCGCAACGGGCCAGTGCTGCACTGATCTGATGCTGGGAACCAGGAACTTCCTCCAGGTCTCCCACACAGGTGCAGGGTCCCAATGCATTGGGCCGTCCTCGACTGCTTTCCCAGGCCACAGGCAGGGAGCTGGATGGGAAGTGGAGCCACCGGGATTAGAACCGAACAGCAGGTTTTTAAATCTCTATTACGTATGGTGACAACACTGTGGATGTGCTGTCACTTTTCTGAGTTCATCACACACCTGTACTCTACACAGCTTTCCACCTTATTTTTAGAGTGCCAGTGTGGGTGTAGCAGCAAAGCTGCCACTTGAGATACCTACACCATACATCAGAGTCCCTGGGTTCAAATCCAAGCTATGCTCTTGATTCCAGCCTCCTGTTAACATGCACCATGGGAGGCAGCAGACGATGGCTCAAATAGTGAGGTCCTTGCCGCACAGGTAGTCCTGGACTGAAATCCAGGTCTCAGCTTTAGCCTGGACCAGCCCTGGCTGTTGAGGTCATCTGGAAAGTGACCCAGCAGAATGGAGATACATATTCTTTCTCTACCTTTCAAAAACATTTTTGAAGTTTTATGTATTTACGCAACTTACCTGAAAGCCACTTAGAGTTTCCCTCTGCTGTTCACTTCCTAATGGCCACAACAAACAGGGCCTATCCAGGTCTCCCACGTGGGTGCAGTGACCCAAGTACTTATGCCATCTTCTGCTGCCTTCCCAGATGCATTAGCAGAAAGCTGGGTTGGAAGTACAGTAGCCCACCACTCTAACTGGTGCCCATATGGTGTGCCCGCATTGCAGATGGTAGCGTAACCAGTTAGGCCACAATGTTGGCTCCCCAACTTAATTGAATTACTTGCTAGTCTAAGCTACACTGCTTCCCAGTAAACATTAGCTTAACTCCAGAAGTCAATGTCCACATGCCCACACACGACCTCCCCACACAGAATTGCTTTCAGGGTAGGGGTATGAATGTGGGGGTGAGACATGACGAAGAAGGGAGACGGAAGCCAGGCACACAGCCAGAACCTCTAGCTTACTACGAACGTGGTGCTTGGGATTCCACCAAGTTTGGAAAGCTTTCAAAACCCAGTTTCTGAAGTGCTCACACCTGTCACGAGGATACAGCTGAAGCCCTCCAGGTTGAGGATGGCGAAGCTCTGCAGAGTCAGAACTCAGATTTCTCCAGTGAGAATGCAGGGATTACCCTGAGCAAAGCAACGGTGTCCCCAGGGAGAGCCAGGCTTGCCCTCCACCCTCCCCTTGGCTCACCGGTGGGCCACCAGCTCTGACAGACGGGTCCTTTAGGGTACTGCCTACCGCTGTCACTAATGTGGGAGCCTCCTGTGTGCAGCTTGGTTGTTGACAGTAGAAGAAAGACGGGGCTGTGGCTTTGGATGGAAGCACTGGCATTTTTTATTTATTTTTTTTTTTTGAGAAACACATATAAAGGACATCTTCTGTGGGTTCTTTAAAGGAATATCTGATTAATTCAATTTTGATAACAGGTTATTCTTTGTACTGAAAAACAAATGATCTTTGGGGTCTGTAAGTGATGTATTTAATTTCAGTTCCTAAAAGTGTGATGTTAACTATCAACTTTCATGATTTCCCCAACCATAAAAAGAGGACTGAGGGGGGAAAATTTTTCAGAAAAGAGTAAAAACATTACAAAGGTGAAATGACTTTTCTAATATGAAGATTTTCAATTCCTGTTACTTGTTAGAGGGCAAATATTTTATTCTTCCTTCTTACAGTTCCACAATTACCATTTTAAATGTTTTTTTTTTCTTAAACATAACAAGGCATGAAAACAGCAGATTCAAATAAAGGAATTTGTCTTTTGAGGAGTTAAATTCGAAGTTATAACGATCCCATCTCTGCCCTTCAAAGAGCAGATTCAGTCCCTGGGCCACACTAAAATAACTTACTGGGGCAAGGAAGACGTGATTAAGCGAACTCTTTCCCCCTAAACATGTTTATAATACACACAGACCAGTTGCTGTGGAGACCCACAACCCAGCTATTTTTTCAGACAGTAGCTAAGTCCCAAAAAACAAGTAAGTTTCCAAATTCTTCCGTGAGACGCTTGAATAAAACAAAACCAAAGTATACAGTACAGCAAGCCCTAGATCGGAGTTCAAAGTCATCAGCGCTCAGTGGACCCAGGGCAGCTAAGCAGTACAAAGCTACGCTCGCTCCATCACAAAGTAACTGGCAGGGTCTCCCCAGGAACTTAAGCGACTCAGGTAGTCTGAACATCTCCCTAAAACCAAAGAAAAGAGATGGGGGGGGCACTGCACCCTAATCAAAACACCGTGGCCAGTCCTAACGGCCATCAGAGGGGTGAGAAGCCAGCCCCAGGCCCCCTACTCACAGGCTCCCAACTCCACAAACGCCAACTGTGCCAGTCCGAACAACCTCAGTCAACCATGCCTTTTTCTTCCTGCGGAGCGCAAAGGCTGTTCCACCCCAACTCCATCCCCCTACCACCCCAAAGATGTTTGCAGCCCTCAGATGTCTTCCCAGGAACGCCAGCAGGCACCAGCCTCGCGGCAGCAGCTCCACCACGAGTGGAAAATGAGGGAGGGCGGGGAGTGCAGTGGAGAGGGGGGAGACCGGCCCCGGAGAGCAGCAGAAAAAAGAAATGAAACTCGACACCGGATGAACAGCACGGCCCGAGGACAGGAAGAAAACACCAGCGACCGTGTGCCCCAGAGGAGATCAAAGTCCGCGGGGCGGCGGCCTTGGTAGGCGCGGAACGGCCGCACTTTCATTTTCCAACTTCCTGTCCCTAAACAAAGTCTGCCTGGCTCCCTTCCTCCCCACCCACGCGCGCGCGCATACACTCACACATACACACACACGGTCTGCCTGGTTACCTTCCTACCCACACACGCCGCTGCCACCCTTTACCCCCAAAAGATCAAATAAGGGGCGCGGCGGGCGGGGCGCTCGGTGTCCACCTGCGCGCGGCGGGGCGTGGGCGGTCCCCAGGGTGTCCGCTGCGCCCCCCGCTCCTCTCCGGTTGCGCCGCGAGCTCCCCACGGCCCCGGGCGCCGCCAGACCCCGACGGGGCGCGCCGCTCACCGAGGCCGCGCGCTGGGTCCGGGTCGGTCACCGCCTCCAACTCGGTGCTTCTCTCCTCCCGCCGCCGCCGCCTCCTCCTCACGCCGGGAACCCGAGGGCTGCGCGGCAGCCGCTGCGAGCCTCGCGCCGGAGCCGGGGCAGGCGGCGGCAGCAGCGGCCGAGCCGAGCCCGCCGGGTGCCCACAGCCGCCCGCATCTCCCGCCGCCGCACGGCCGCCCGCGGCTCCGCCCTGCCCGCCCCCGCACGCGGCAGCAGCAGCGGCGGCGGTTGCGGTGGTGGCGGCGGCAGCGGCGCAGGCCGTTGGGCCGCTAACCGCAGGGCGCGCGCTCGGGCCGTCCCTCGCCCTCGTCCGGCCTCGCCTGTCGCGCCGCGGCCACCGCCGCCGCCGCCGCCGTTCTCGAGCCCACTGGGGGCGCCCGGGCCCCTCCCCGAGGCCGCCGTCCCCGCCGCGCGTCACTTCCGGGGGTGTGGAGGGCGGGACCCGACCCCGAGGGGCGCAGCGAGGCTCGGCCCCGCCAGCTCCAGCTGAAGGGGGTTCGGGAGAGGACCCCCGCTGGAGGACCCCCTCCCCCACTGGCCACTCGCTGCCGCCCTCGGCTGTGTGGCGGTTCGTCGGTCACCCATCCGGCCAGCAGCCACCTGTGTGAGACCCCTGACTCTCCCTACCAGGGTTTCGGGGCGTGGTGCTCGCGGGGGAGCACAGTCCTAGCCTCGCGCCCGCAGAGCCGCCTCCGGTGGCATCCGCCCCCTCGCGCTGAATGGACCCAGGAGTCGGGTTCGCGCCCCCACCCCATCACAGTCCCTGCACCGGTACCCTCGACTCGAGGGGACGCCGCGCGGGACTGTGTGCTGGTGTGGAAAACACTCGAAGGCCTCAAGAGCCACTTCTTTCTCCATGACACGATTTTCATTATCCAGGAGAGACTGACTTCGAAGTGGTGATGATGAAGGGGGGAAAAGTGCCGAAAACCACGTGCCCGAGGGGGTCTAGCTCCTGGCTTCCCAGCGCAGCGGATGCTTCTGGAACCAGATCACACTTGGTACAAGAAGGTATTTGAAGAAAGAGAGAGAGAGAGAGGCGGGTTGAGCTGGCCTTGACTGAGCAAAACCTTTAAAACATCAATTGCTTTTATTTTACTTTTTTTTCAAGGTCACAGGAAGCCACAGACAGGTAAGATAGCGGCCTAGTGACTGGCTGCTCCTGGCCCATTTCCTGGCTGTGTGGCAGTGCCGGGTGGCTCGACTTCCCTGAGTGTCAGTTTCGTGGTGTGAGTTGAAGATGAAATGGAGAACAGAGTGCACTTCAGGCGGGCCCCCGGCACCTAGCAAACACCCCCTCCCCAGAGAACTTGTGGCTCACCAGATGAAACATGATCCCGGTCTCTGGAGGCTTTGGGACAAAGCTCCCCAATTCTTTGATTGCCAGCCTCCTCCTCCACAACACAGTGATTATATTCCTGTGAAAGCAACTCTGCCAAAAGATGAAGCTTTTCAAAAGGAACTCCAGCAAAGGAGATAAACATATTTGTCATTTAGAAATGTGTGTTTTTAACTGGAAAGGCCTTATCTGAAAAACCTAGCAATCTCAATGCCTAGTGGAAATGGTTCGGTTTAGTTCTTGTGGTAGAAACAAAGAGGAAAGAGTGAAGGTTTTTGTTTGTTTGCTTCTTGTTTCACTTGAAAGTCAGAGACACAGAAGGAGACGGAAAAGATGATCTTTGTATGGATGCAGCAAGCCACTGCCAGACCAAGCAGGGGTTTGGAGTTCCATCTGGGTCTTCCACCAGGACCCACGTCCCTGAGCCCCCTGAGCTGTCATCTGCTGCCTTCCAGGGTGTGTGCATTAGCAGGGAGCAGAGCCAGACCTTGAACCAGGAACTTCACATGGAATACCCAAGTCCCAAGCAGCAGCTTTACCACCGTGCCAAAGCGCCTACCCCAGAACAGTTTTCCAAGTTAGCTGTTTATGGTGCAACAATTGGAAACATTTTGTTTAGAGAAAACTTCCCTTGTAAAGTGCTGCACCAGCAGCATGCAGGACTGTGGTGGGCCCATGGGGTCTAGCCAGACTAGCAGCTAGCCCCTAGTGGAACCCCAGGGTCACAGATGTGCTGCCTCCCTTTGGAGTTGAGCTTACAGTATTGTCAACTGCTAAGTATTTTTGGGAAAGAGCCTGCTTTGGGAGTTCTTAAATTAGTCATCACAAGTCTGTCTGCTTTTAAATGGACTATTTTTCTTTTTTTAAACGCAGTACATGTTAACAGCAGAGAAACTAGGAGAAAAGTGGATTTCAAATTAGCTAATGGCAGGGTGGGGGGGATTCATTAATGGGCCTGACTTTTCCTATTCTTTGTTCTAGAAATATAGAGTCTCTCCATGGTCCCTGCCTCAACAAACAGATGGTTTTGTTTTCATGAGCTCCATGGTAATTATGTTGGTCAACCCAGAGGCTTTGCTTTTTGCTTTCGTGTTGGGTCATTTTCCCACCGGAAATGCTGTTGACCAGTCTCAGCTACTCAGGGCTATCCCAAATAAAATCTGCAGCTCTTGTTAGAATATGTAGGTGTATTTTCTGCCTGCCTTGCTGTAGATTGTGTTTTCTTTTAAAAAATTATTTATTTGAAAGGCAAAGAGAGGAAGAAGTTTTCCATCTGCTGGTTTACTCCCCAAGTGGCCAGGACTGGGTGCTTCATTCAACGAGGTCTTCATGCGGATGTAGTGCCAAGAACCTGGGACATCTGCTTTCCCAGGCACATTAACAGGGAGCTAGATTAGAACTGGAGCAGCCAGGACTCAAATCAGAGTGCTCTTATATGAGTTCCAGCATCCCAGCACCACGCTGGTCCCTAAATTGTATTTCTATAACAGGGATCCCAGCCCCACTGCCCCTTCTCCTACAGGAGTTACATTTCTATCTTAACTTTCTTTTTTATTCATTACATCTCAGAACAGCTTCCCTTCCTCCTAATTCATTGTTCCATAGTCACCCCTTTCTCCTGCAGAAGTGCCTGATAGCTGTGAATTGCCTACTGTGTTTTAGGTCTTACACAGGACAGGAGGAATAGGCCTTTAAGTAGAAGGAGGAACCAGGGATTCCAGGGAGAGCTGAATGTGAAGCAACTAGCAGCCAGGCTTGGGACAAGAATGACAGGGGTTCCTAGACGTCCTTAAACCCAAAACTCCAGCTTCCTGAGAAACCCCTGACTACACATCCTTTCTCTTCTTACTTTGAACATCGTTAAAAGAGACTTAGTGCCATTACTGTGACCTAGTAAGTGAAGCTACAACCTGAAAGAAACGCCAGCATCCCACATTGGCAGCAGGTCCAGTCCCAGATGCTCCACTAATCCTGTCCAGCTCACTGCTAATGGCTTGGGACAGCACAAAAGATGGTCTAAGTGCTTGGGTCCCTGTACCCGTGTGGGAGACCCAAATGAAGCTCCTGGCTCCTGGCTTTAGACCGTTTTCTCTCTGTAACTCTGACCTTCAGATAAATAAATAAAAATTATGTTAAAAATAATAAAATGGTTTAGTGGCTAAATCCTCACATATGGGTGCTGGTTCATGTCCCAGCTGCTCCACTTCTCATCTAGCTCCCTGCTTGTGGTTTGGCAAAGCAGTCAAGGATGGCCCAAAGCCTTAGGACCCTGCACCCACATGGGAGACCCAGAAGAAGCTCCTGGCTCCTGGTTTTGGATCAGCTCAGCTCCCGCTGTCGTAGCCACTTGGGGAATGAACCAGTGGACGAAAGATCTTTCTCTGTCTCTGCTTCTCTATGTAAATTTGCCTTCTTGATAAAAATGAAACAAATCCTTAATAATAATAATTAACAAAGTGACACATTTCACTTCCTGTCTATGATGATTAAAGAAAAGGGAAACTTGATCAAACTATACCTTGAGCTCAGATCACTCTTATTGGTATTGTATTTGTGTGGACTGAAATCTTAGAGCAAAAGTCATCTTTGGAAGAAAAATGTAGGCTGGCTGAACTTTATTATCAAATGTGGAAGCTTTGCAGATTCCACTGCCTGTCAAAGACCTCAAATTTTTCAAATTTAATTGGCAAAATGGCTGGATTTGTCCATACGCCAAGATAACATTCTGGACAAAACTTTTGCCTCCAACCTACCTTCCTCCGTACTTTGACCTTCCCCAGCTTAATCAGAGACACACATGGGCATACATTCTTCTCAATTATGTAAATAATAATTTTAAAATGCGAAATTAAAGAATTTTTTAAAAAAGACTCAGGGAGCCGTCATTGTGGTACAGTGGGCATGAGTGCCAGTTCAAGCCCTGGCTGCTGCACTTCTGACCCAGCTCTCTGTTGAAATGCTTGGCAGAAGATGGTCCAAGTCCTTGGGTCCCTGTACCCACTTGGGAGACCCAGATGGAGTTCCTACTCTTGGCTTAAGCCAGGCCCAGTCTTGGCTATTGCAGCCAGTTTGGGAGCAAATCAGCAAATGAAAAATCTCTCACTCACTATGCCTTTCAAATAGATTAAGCCTTTTTAAGGGTAAGAAGTGTTAAGACCAGCAAGTATTCAAGGTTCAGAGAAGCCCCCACTCAGAGCCCCTTGCATAGGGTGCTTGTGGTCTCTAGCCTGAGGCAAGTTCATGGCCGCAACCCTCCCCTCCAGCTGTGGTGTTTGCACACAGCATCATTTTCCCAGAGGACAAGACAGGACAGGCCAGAAGCTCTGGGTTCAAGCCTGGGGCATGGCAGCTACCTCATAAGCTTAATGACCCGTCACAAACAGGGCTCAGAAGATAGCTTCAAATAAACTTCATCTTTGCTTCAACACCCAGTCTACTTTCTTCCTCTAGTAATATTTTCAACCTGAAATAGTTTTATTGGTCTTTGGCAAATGTTATTTTTTTCTGGGCTTATAAAATTGACATAAAACATTTACTTGGAAGAGAGAACTCCATCGCTTTTTTTTTTTTTTTTTTTTTTTTTTTTGTAATGAATGAGTTGATTTGAAAGACAAAGCCACAGAAAAAAAGCTTCCATCTGTTGGCTCGGTCCTCAAATGGTTGTGATAGGCAGACCTGGGCCATGCTGAAGTCAAGACGCTGGAATGGCATTCTGGTCTCCTGTGCGGATGGCAGAGACCCAAGTACTCGGGGCATCTGCTCCTTCGCAGGTGCATTATCAGGAAGCTGGATTAGAAGCAGAGAAGCTGGGATTTGAACCTGCACACTTACAGGAGATGCAGTCCAAGTGGCAGCTAAACCCAGTGTGCTACAGTGCCCACCCTTTATCATGTTATTTGTAATAACCTCAGGAAAAGATGTTCCTAAAACTGACTGGAGCTCATGAAATCTGCCATTTGTGTGAATGTTTAAGATCCTCAGTGTGAGACCAGACCAGTCTTAAGCACACACCAACGCACACAGGAACCAGGTTTGGGAGCAGGCGTGGTGGGGTTATTGGGGGGTTGCTCCAATTAAGCTTCAGTTCCTGCTGGTTTGTGTGACAGGGAAGAATGGGCTGAACTGCAGCATTCATTGATTTGCATATGAATTGGGCGTAGGGACAGAACTGATGGGGCGACTACAACCACCAATTGTGTATGTGTTCTGACGTGGGTGACAGATTTAGTCAGACCCCCGTCACTGGCTGGCACACACAAGAGTCAGTTCTGGCTTCACCTCTGGTGATGTTTCTTTGGGGATGCCCCCAACTAGGCCACTGGACTCAACTCCAACCATGGGGAAAAATCACAGGATCTGACCTTGGGTTGCATGTGTCAGAATTGGGCCTCCTTGATTGTTGAAGTCTGGTCAGTGGATGGCACGCCCAAGTGTACATCGGGGACATGGCAACCAGTTCATTGAGGCCTGCAGACATCTAGTACCATGGAGGACAGAACAAATTGGACAGCTCTCCTGGACAAGCTTTGATAGTAAGTATGTGGGTAAATTGAGACTCTAAGGTGGATTATGTCAGCCAATTGCCCTTGGAAGCATTTCCTCAACCTTGGAGCAACAAAATCAACGTTTCAGAACTATTGAAACCGCTTAAGCAGTATCCTGAGAACATACTACACACGAGGGATCCTGGGATGAGATCGGGTGGCTAGCCCCCATCCCCAGGTACTGATGCAGTTGGGAGTGGCCCTCTCTGCTTCTCTCCCCACTTTCCCCAGAAAAGGGAGATTCAAAACAGTTGTCTCATCCACTTTCCCCCATCCCTTAACCCCTCCACCCTAATCAGTGGTCTGCATGGATGTACATCCTTCTTAACTATGTAAATATCAAGCAAATTTATTGTTAGGAAAAAATAAATAAATTTATTATTAGAAAAAAAAATTCTGGTGTGGGGTAATCATTGTGACATCCCGTATGGGCACCAGTTTCAGTCCTAAGGCAGCAGAAGATGTCCCAAGTGCTTGGCTCCCAACAATCCAGATAGAAGACCCCGATGAAATTCCTGATCCTGGCTTTCACCTGGCCCAGCCGTGGCTCTCACAGCCATATGGGGAATGAACCAGCAGATGAAAGCTCATCCTCTCTCTTTCCAACTGCCTTTATATTTTTTTAAGATTTATTTATTTATTTTATTGGAAAGTCAGATTTACAGAGAGAAGGAAAGACAGGAAAATTTTCCATATGCTGATTCACTCCCCAAGTGACCTCAACAGCAGGAGCTACGCCGATCTGAAGCCAGGAACCTGAGCTTCTTCCAGGTCTGCCCCATGGGTGCAGGGTCCCAAGGCTTTGAACTGTCCTCAACTACTTTTCCAGGCCACAGAAGGGATCTGAATGGGAAGTGGGGTCACTGGGATTAGAACTAGTGCCCATGTGGGATCCTTGCGTATGCAAGGTGAGGACTTTAGCCACTAGGCTACTGCGCTGGGCCCCAACTGACTTTTTAAAAGAGCCCAAGTGGTTGGACCAACTCCGTAAATGCGCACATTGCTCTGAATAGTAACCCAGGAGAGTTTTCTTTTTTCCTTTCCTGTTTATAATAGCTGGCTGGAAATGTCTTCTCCAATTAACATTAACTCATGAGCCACCAAGAGCTGCAACTGTGCTGTTAGCAAAAGGAACCCAAAAGGAATTTGTTGTTTACTCTAGGAACCTTCCACCTTGGCCAGCAGCACTGACACATGGCCACTGGTACTGTCCTCCTCTTCAGCATGTTCACATCTCTTTTTCAGTCCTGGTGACAGGGACAGGGAGCTCAACAAGGCACCCAGAGGTGATGTGACAGGCGGGGTCTGTGGGGACCTGGTGTGGCAGTGAAAGAATAAAGTGAGCTCCTCCCACTATGTTAAGGACCGTTTCCTAAGAGGGGGAGGTTAAAGACTCAGGGATGCTGGCCGGGAGGTATGGAATGCCACCTTAAAGCACAATGAGTTCTGCTGTGCTAGAGCACTTAGCTTCTAGGATGTGTGCAGGCTCGGGTCTGACGCCACCACCAGCTCCCGCTTCTGTCCCTGCAGGGAGGGCAAGTGGAATTTGGAATTCTGTCCAAGTCCACCCTGCAAAGCGGGAATGCTGTTGGGTGTGTGCGTGACTCTTTTTTCCTTCCTTCTTTCCCTCAGCCTTTCCTGGCCCTTCCTTTCTCTCTATGGACCCAACTGTGCTGTGTGTGGGACCTCCGCCAGCCCGAGGACTCTCTGGAGGAACTCTGGTCTCTTACCCCATGTCCTTTGCCCTCCTCTCCTGCTAGTCGGTCCTCAACGACCTACCCGTGTTTGCACGTGACCTCGTACCAGCACATTTTTTTTTAAAGATTTATTCATTTTATTACAGCCAGATATACAGAGAGGAGGAGAGACAGAGAGGAAGATCTTCCATCCGATGATTCACTCCCCAAGTGAGCGCAACGGGCCGGTGCGCGCCGATCCGAACCCGGGAACCAGGAACCTCTTCCGGGTCTCTCACGCAGGTGCAGTGTCCCAATGCATTGGGCCGTCCTCAACTGCTTTCCCAGGCCACAAGCAGGGAGCTGGATGGGAAGTGGAGCTGCCGGGACTAGAACCGGCGCCCATATGGGATCCCGGGGCTTTCAAGGCGAGGACTTTAGCCGCTAGGCCACGCCGCCGGGCCCATACCAGCACATTTTTGCCAAGGGATAGATGCTTATTAAGCCTTGTGTTAATTGTGATCTCCAGTCAAGGTGAATCCCCAGTACCAGCCAGGAGGTGAGGTAGGCGGGCTGTGCCTTCTTGAGTTCTGCTTCTTCATCTGCAAGCTGAAGTCCCCAGGTCTGGCATCTCTGGATTGATGATTGTAGGATGTCCGTAGACAAGTCTGGAGGTCCTCATGTCCTTCTGTGGCCCTGTGGTCCCCAGCACAGCAGGGTCCCATTGGTATCAGGGCTTTCCAGAGAGACAGAGTCGACAAGACAGGTGTGCATGTAGTGTGAGCGTATGTGTGTGTACCTGTGAGAGTGTGTGTTCGCATGAATGCACACACATGCACAGGTGCACACACAGAGATTTCCTGTAACGAATGGCTCAGGGAATTTGTACGCTGACAAGTCCAAGCTGTAAAGCACTTCTGCAAGGCAGAGACCTGGGAGAGCTGATGCGGGAGTTCTAATCAAAAGGAAGGAAAAAACCCAGGTCTTGGTTTGAAAGCAGTCAGCGGGAGGAATCCTCTCTTAGCTTCTTTGTTGTTGTTTATATTTATTTGTTTGTTTGAAAGGCAGAGTTAGAGAATCTTCCCTCTATTGATTCACTTCCCAAAATGACTGCATTAGCTGTGGCTGGACTGCATTAGCTGAAGCTGGGGCCTGCAACTCCATCTGGATCTCCCACATGGATGCAGGGGTTGAAGCACCTGGGCTGTCCTCTTCTGCTTCTGCAGGCTATTAGCTGGATTGGAAGTAGAGCAGCTGGGACTTGAACCAGTACACACATAGGATGTCAGTGTTGAAGGTGCAGTGGCCTAACCCACTGCACCACAGTGCCTGCCCCCAGTCTTCTGTTCTGTTTGAGCCTTTCCCTGATCAGAGGAAGTCCAGACTGGCTGCACTCAATCTGCAGTTAAATGTTCATCTCACTCTAGGACCAACTCTTAAGTGTATGGGATCCCAGTTGACCTAACACACACCAGGTAACCATCACACTCAAGGAGGCTGGTAACAGTCACTCAAAGGGCCTGGCCCTGGAAGTGATCGACAGAGACATTGGGAGGACAGATGGAGACGCGGGGAACTGCTGTGATGCAGGGGACCAAGCAGCTTTTTGTGACAGCAGCACCCCCACCATCTGAGTCCCGACTGATCAACATTCAATCCTGATCCCTGCTTATGTACCCAGGAAAGCTATGGAAGACAGCCCAGGCACTTGGTTCCCTGCCACCCATGTGGGAGACACAGATGGAGTTCCAGACCCCTGGCTTTTGCCCGGTCTAGCCCCAGCTAATGTAGTCATCTGGGGGGCGAATGCGTGTGTGGAAGATCTGTATTTCCCGTTTTTTCTCTCTGTCGTTCTACCTTTCAAATAAATAAGTCCAGGAGAGAGAGAGAGTTTTCTTGGAACTCCCAGACAGAAAGGCAAGATTACCTTTGATATCTGACTCACCTTATCTCTCCACCCCTCTACATACCACCTCTAAAATTTCCTTCCTTCTTCTTAGACATGTTTTAAATTTTTAATTTGAAAGGCACAAAGACAGAGGCAGAGAGAGACAGAGAAATCTTTCAGCTCCTGGTTCACTCCCGCATGCATACAATAGCCTAGAATGAACCAGGCAGAAGCTAGAAGCTTGGAACTCGATCTGGGTCTCCCATGCAGGTGGCAGGGACCCACCCCCACCCCCTACAATTTTTTCTCCTGTCCCTCACAGCTTTAATTCTTTTTTTTTTTTAAAGATTTATTCATTTTATTAAAGCCAGATATACAGAGAGGAGGAGAGACAGAGAGGAAGATCTTCCATCCGATGATTCACTCCCCAAGTGAGCTGCAATGGGCCGATGCGCGCCGATCCGAAGCCGGGAACCAGGAACCTCTTCCGGGTCTCCCACATGGGTGCAGTGTCCCAATACATTGGGCCGTCCTCGACTGCTTTCCCAGGCCACAAGCAGGGAACTGGATGGGAAGTGGAGCTGCCGGGATTAGAACCGGTGCCCATATGGGATCCCGGGGCTTTCAAGGCGAGGACTTTAGCCGCTAGGCCACGCCGCCGGGCCCCATAGCTTTAATTCTTTTCTTTCTCAGCATTACAAAGCATTATAAAATATTTTTTAGAAAAAAAGTATTACCCATGGGGCCAGGCATGATAAATCAATTGGCTAATTTTCCATCTCCAAGTGCAGGCATCCCATTAAGGTACCAATTCATGTCCCATCTGCTCCACTTTGACCCATCCAGATCCCTACTTGTAGCCTGGGAAAGCAGCACAGAATGCTCCAAACCTTGGGACCCTGCACCTGTATAGGAAACCTAGAAGAAGCTCCTGACTTTGGATAAGTTCAGCTCTGGCCGTTGTGGCCACTTGGGGAGTGAACCAGTAGACAGAGCTTTCTCTCTGTCTCTCCTCTCTGTAAATCTGACCTGTCTTTCCAAGAAAATGAATCTTTAAGAAGAAAAATAGGGCATGGAGGCGTGGCCTAGTGGCTGGAGTCCTCGTCTTGCACGTGCCAGGATCCCAGATGGGCGCCGGTTCTAATCCCAGCAGCCCTGCTTCCCATCCAGCTCCGTGCTTCTGGCCCAAGGACGGCCCAAAGCCTTGGGACCCTGCACCTGCCTGGGAGACCCGGACAAGCTCCTGGCTCCTGGCTTCGGGTTGGCTCAGCTCCAGCCATTGCAGCCGCTTGGGGAGTGAACCATTGGACAGAGGATCTTCCTCTTTGTCTTTCCTCCTCTCTGTATGTTCACCGTTCCAATAAAAATAAATAAATAAAACTTAAAAAAGAAGAAAAAGTATTGCCCATGGAAGTTATAAATATTCATAAGTTAAATGAAGCAAGTCTCTGCATCACACACTGAAACAAGAGCCACAATTTTATTGAAAAAGTGTGAAACCATTCATCATCCCCTGCCAGCACAGACATCCCCTCTTATCACCCACAATCAACTATAGTTTGAAAATATTAATGGAAAAATTCCAGAAATAAACCATCTGTAAGGTTGCTGTTGGAATCCTGTATAGAATTGTAATACACTGCTGAGGGTGGGTAGTGTGGGTAGTGTATGCAGGGCAGATACTCTGGACAAAGAAATGGCACTGGCATCCCCTTTTGGAGGGTCTGGAGTCAGCTCTGCTTCTGACTCCAGCTTCCTGCTATTGTGCACCTTGGGTAGCAGCAGATAGTGGCTCAGTAGCTGGATCCCTGCCATCCACGTGGGAGACCTGACCTGAGTTCCTGGCTGCTGTGGACATTTGAATCATGAACCTGTTTTAAAACCATCTTCCCAGCTGGTTTCTCTCCCAGTCTCCCATTTTGATGCCCTGTGCCGTGTGGCACTTGTCCAGCAGTCTCCTCCTACTGTGACAGTTTTCGTATACACACGTGTGAAATTTGCCCACAGAGGAAATTGTAAAACCCACAGAAAGTAAGAAGTGCCTTTGACACATTTTCTCCCTCCTCCCCTCATTTACACGCCCAGGTGCCACCTGCCAGCCATGTGTTTTGGACACAGGGAGCCTGACTGGTTTGTTGGTGTGTGTCAAAAGGTAACAACATGACAATGACAAAAGTGTTCCAGTTTTGGAGAATCAAGATGGTGGAATAGGATAAGGATACATTTAAACAGACAGAGAAACATTAACCAGTGTGAAGCAGAGAGGGCACATTCCAGGATATAGGAGAGGACAGAACAACAGCAGAGGGGCGCCTGGAGACGGACAGACACAGGAAAACAGCTGACACAACGGAGTGATGTTGCAGTGACCTATGTTCCAGCAGCATTCAGTGAGTAGCAATCTGAACTGCCTTGGCATCTGGAACTCAACCAGCAACAAGGTGGGAAGGGATGCTCACCAGGAGTCAGGAGGTGAACCCAGACAAAGAACTGCCTGTCCTGCTGGTCTGTTGGATTCAACCAGAGCAGCAGGTCCCAGATGGGCAGTGTAGGAACAGGGTAGATTTCACAGCCCAGTCCACCCTCTAGAGCTGAATTGGGTGCCATTTTGTATAGAAGAGAAAAGGCTATGGGACAGCACTGTGCATGTACTTAGCTAGGAGTGAACTCATTTCTGGCTCAGTGAACTGCAACAATGTGGTATCCTACAGGTTCCTTGCAAAATAGGTCCAAGTAGCCCTCAGACCTGATGGCCAACAAATCAAGAACTCTAGTAGTGGCACATCAGGCGTCATTTTGTACAGTTTGGAAAGACTTACGTCTGCAGGGACAACAGTGAGCTGTGCATGTGCTGAGCTGGGAGTGAACTCACTGAGCTCAGTGCATTGCACTGGTTCCATAAGGAAAATAAATCTGATTTTGGCATTGTACTAGTCAAAATAGGTCTGTGTGGTCCACAGACTTAACAGCCAAACAGGTTCTAATTATATAGGGCACCTGGTGTCTCCCTAATCCTGGGAACTTCTCTAATAGGAAGTGGGAGAAAGGTTATACAGACAACGATGCAGCCTCAGCATGGTATCACAGGAGGGGGAGACCTGTGAGCCAGGAGATGGGACTACAGAGACCATGGTGGAAGGCTAACATAAGAACCCAGACCTGGGAGCCCAGTGCGATAGTGTAGTGGCTAAAGTCCTCACCTTGCATGCGCCAGGATCCCACATGGGCGCTGGTTCTAACCCCAGTGGCCCTGCTTCCTATCCAGCCCCCTGCTTGTGGCCTGGGAAAGCAGTCAAGGATGGCCAATGCATTGGCACCCTGCACCTGCCTGGGAGACCTGGAAGGAAGTTCCTGGCTTCAGATTGGCTCAGCTCCAGCTGTTGCACTCACTTGGAGAGCGAACCATCGGACAGAAGATCTTCCTCTCTGTCTCTCCTCCTCTCTGTATATCTGCCTTTCCTATAAAAATAAATGAATCTTTAAAAAAAAAAAGAACTCAGACCTAGAACTTACTGGAGGAAGTGGCACAAGTGACTGAAAACAAAGAGCAATGTGCTAATCATAATCAGTAAAATTGAATTGTAGACCTGTGGGAGACACAGCTTAGAAACCTGCCCCAAGGAGAAGAATCTGATAACCAGAAGTACAATGACCAAGAGCAAAAGAGGAGACAGAGGCACAACAAATATTACTGAAGACTCCCCTGCAAAGGAGCAAAAGCCTTTGCCAACCTCAGGGTTAACTGAGGAAGACATCAAAAAAATGGAGGATGCAGAATTCAAAACACTTGTTGTTTCTTATCAACAATAAAAAGCACATATTACAGGAGTTTAAGAAATTTAAGGAGCATGTCACACAGGAAATGAATCAAATGAAAGCTGATATATCAGAAATTAAGAATAGAGTGGAGGGCCCAGCATGGCCTAGCAGCTAAAGTCCTCACCTTGAACGCACCGGGATCCCATATAGGCGCTGGTTCTAATCCCAGCAGCTCCACTTCCTATCCAGCTCCCTGCTTGTGACCTGGGAAGGCAGTTGAGGACGGCCCAAAGCCTTGGGACCCTGCACCTGCGTGGGAGACCTGGAAGGAAGTTCCTGGCTTCGGATTGGCTCAGCTCCAGCCATTGCACTCACTTGGGGAGTGAATCATCGGATGGAAGATCTTCCTCTCTGTCTCTCCTCCTCTCTGTATATCTGACTTTGTAATAAAAATAAATAAAAATCTAAAAAAAAAAGAATACAGTGGAACAAATTAAAAGTACAATGCACTTTTCGGGAAGACGCTGTCGCTGCTGCCGGGAGGGCTACGTCGGCCGCTCCGGCTCCTGACTCACCGCTGTTCGCTCTCGCCAAGGAACAAGTCGGTCAGGAAGCCACGCCGCAGCCATGGCTTTTAAAGATACCGGCAAGACGCCCGTGGAGCCCGAGGTGGCCATCCACCGCATCAGGATCACGCTGACCAGCTGCAACGTCAAGTCCCTGGAGAAGGTGTGTGCTGCCTTGATCAGAGGAGCAAAGGAGAAGAATCTGAAAGTGAAAGGACCAGTTCGGATGCCTACCAAGACTTTGAGAATCACTACCAGAAAAACGCCCTGTGGGGAGGGGTCCAAGACCTGGGACTGCTTCCAGATGAGGATCCACAAGCGGCTCATCGACCTGCACAGTCCTTCAGAGATTGTGAAGCAGATCACCTCCATCAGCACTGAGCCGGGAGTGGAGGTGGAGGTCACCATCACAGATGCCTAAGCCCACTGACTATTTTAATAAATTGATTGCCGGTTGTTAAAAAAAAAAAAAAAAGTACAGTGGAAAGACTTCAAAATAGAATGAAGCAAGCAGAAGAAAGAATTTCAGAATTGGAAGATAGTTCCTGTCACCAGAAGGAAACAAACAAAAAGCTGGAAGTAGAGTTGGGTCAAGCTAAAAAAAGTATTCAAGAACTGAAATACATTATTAAAAGGCCAAATAAAAGAGTTATGGGAGTCCCAGAAGGTGCAGAAAGAGAAGCTGGGTTTAAAGATGTAGTCAATGAAATAATAAGGGAAAATTTCCGTAATCTAGAGAAAGAATTGGGAAACAACATCCAGGAGAGGCACAGAACTCCCAACAGGGTTGACCAAAAGCGATCTTCACTACGACACATGATAATCAAGCTCTCTTCAATCAAGCATAAGGAAAAGATCCTTAAATGTGCACATGAAAAAAAAATCAACATATAAAGGAATGCCAGTTAAACTCACAGGAGACCTCTCACAGGAAACTCTACAGGCCAGAAGAGAATGGAGCAACATATTCCAGATTCTAAAAGCAAAAAATTGTCGGCCCAGGATAATGTGCCCAGCAAAGCTTTCCTTTGTCTTTGAAAATGAAATAAAATTATTCCATAGTAAACCAAGTTAAAAGAATATACCTCTTCCAAACATGCCCTACAAGTGACAGTTAAAGATTTCTCTTGACAGAGAAGAGGAATAGCACCTGCCAAAACCAAGGCAGGGCCCGGTGCAATAGCGTAGCGGCTAAAGTCCTCACCTTGAATGCGCCGGGATCCCACATGGGCGCTGGTTCTAATCCCGGCAGCCCAACTTCCCATCCAGCTTCCTGCTTGTGGCCTGGGAAGGCAGTTGAGGACAGCCCAAAGCCTTGGGACCCTGCATTCGCGTGGGAGACCTGAAGGAAGTTCCTGGATCCTGGATTCGGATTAGTGCAGCACCAGCCGTTGCGGTCACTTGGGGAGAGAATCTTCGGATGGAAGATCTTCCTTTCTGCCTCTCCTCCTCTCTGTGTATCTGACTTTGCAATAAAAATAAATAAATCTTAAAAAAAAAAAAAAACAAAGGCAAAGATGAAGAACATCCCAGTAAAATAACAGAAGACTAAATCAATGAACAACCCATTGCTAAAATGACAAGACCAGATTACCACCCATTCATATTAACTCTGAATGTAAATGGCTTTAATTCATCAATCAAATGTCAGATAAGTAGACTGGATTAAAAAAAAAAAGCAAAACCCATTTATTTGTTGCCTACTGGAGATATATCTCACCAGCAAACATCAGCAGAAACTATAGTTCATGGATTTGTTTGTTTATTTCATCTCTTAAATACTTTCTCATTAAAATCTTCACTGACTCAAAGATACAGCAGCATCATTTTCTTCAAGATTATTGATTTTCTTCTTCATTTTTTCAGCGACACATTAGTCATTCAATAGCATGTTATTTAACTTCATGGCACTTTTAATTTCTTCTTTTCTTGCTGTTGTTGATTTTGTTTCATGGCTTTTTATCTAAGGGGAAGTACAGTAGCTGTGTAATGGAGACTGTCATATCCAGTAGCATTGTTATTTAACTTCACGGCATTATAAATTTCTATTTTTCCTCCTGTTGTTGGTTTTGTATTACGGCTTTTCATATAAGGGGATGCATAGTAACTGTGTGAGGATATCCAGATGTGAGGATACACTACAGTATGCATCTCTGCTTCCAGATCAAAGATGAACTCCCAATGAAACTGTAAATTATATCTTGACAATAGGGTGCTGGACTTTCTGTCATTTTCCATGCCTGCGATGATGGGCATATGACCATTTATGAAGAACTAATACTATACTGTAGTAATAATATAGGGGAACTCAGTGGTGGGGAGAAAACTTGGGGAGGGGATAAGGAAAATCCCAGGGCTTATGGAAATGTATCATGAAATGATGATAATAATAATAAAAAAGTTTAAAAATAGAAAAAAAGTGTTCCAGTTTTTTTTAAATTAACCTTTTTATTTTGGTCCTTCCACCTGGCAAAAGTGAGCAAGACACTCTCTGAGGTCTCTTTCTCCTTCTCTCTCTCCATTTACTCAAGAGGCAGACAGTGACAGAGAGAGCATGTGTTCCCACTTGCTGGTCCACACCTCCACTGCCTGTAACAACTGAGGCTGGACCAGGCCAAGGCCAGGAGCAGGGAACTCAGGCCTGGTGTCCTTCACAGGTGGCAGGAATCCAGCTGCTTGAGTATCACCACTGCCCCCGCCCCCGGTGTGCATTAGCAGGGGCCTGGAACAGGAAGCAGAGCTGCGACTCAAACCCAGGCACTCTGGTGAGGAATGCCGGCATGCAGTATCCCAGTAGCCAGGCCAACCTCCTGTCCTGAGTTCCCTTGTAAGCACACTAAGCCCACTCACAGCGACTCACTCCTGGGACCTAATCGTTTCTGCCCCCCAACTCAGGGGCCAGGCATCCGCAGAAGACGTTCAGCCTCTGACCACTCTCATGCCCAGCACGCATGGCTGCAGCAATTGGGAGCGACACACCAGTGCCACCTTCTCTAGGTCTGCCCTCCCATCACCAGGACCCAGGTCTCTCAGCTGGCAGGCAGCTGCTCCCAATACCCCGTAAGCTACTGGCAATTGTGCCCCCCAGTGCCACAGCCCAAGAACTCACAGACCAGTAGGGTCCTGCACATGGGAAGAGAAATGGATGGTACTTGGTGAAAAGAAGCAAGGGCTGATGTTGTGGCATGGTGGGTCATGACTCTAGCATCACATATCAAGTCACCAGTTTAAGTCCCAGCTGTTCCTCTTCCAATCCAGCCTCTTGCTAATGTGCCTTCGAGGGCAATAGAAGATGACCCTCATACTTGGACCCCTACCATCCATGTGGGAGACCTGGATGGAGTTCCAGGACCCCCGAGTTCTGCCTTGCCCAATTCTAGCCATTGTGGCCATTTGGGGAGCAAACCAGCCGTTGGAAGATCTTTCTGTCCCTCTCTTTCTTTGTCACTTTACCTTGAAATAAATCAATTAAACAAACAAACAAAACAACAACAAAAAACAACAACTCAGCAGGGCCCGCAAACTGCTAATCTACTGGGAAAGGTGGACTTGGACCCGTGGAGTCGAGCAACCTAGAACCAGATGTGTATCAGCAGTCTGGGGTCACCTCCACTCTCACACAGGCAAGGGAGTGAAGCGGTGAAGGTTAGATGTCAGCAAGGGATAGTTTGGTTAGGCAATCCTGTAACTGGGCACACCACACTGCCTCCTGAGACACTTGAGGATCTAGTGACCGTGTTGGATGTCACCAAGTCTTGGCTCTAAACAGCCTTTCAGCCAGTGGTGACAACTGCCAGGCTGCTGTAACCAAATCTTACCCTGGAAATCAAGGGCTTCCCCCCCACCCCGACAGTCCAGGAATTAACCGAGATGGCCCATCTCACCTATAGCCACTCTGAAGGCCTAAAGGAGGGGTCACTGCTCCCCTAGCTCCACCCCAGCCCCTCCTCAAAAGGAGAGCTGTGGGCAGGCATTTGGCAAGCAGGTAAGAGTTGCTCAAGACATCTGCTCCCATATTACAGGACAGGGCTCCGGTGTCCCGGCTGCTTCCAGTTAGAGTTTCCTGCTAACGTGTACCCTCAGAAGCAGTCGGTGACTGTTCAGGGAGTAGCAGGGTTCCTGCCACCTATCTTGGTGGAGACCCGAATGGGGTTTTTACGGAGTTCTAGGCTCCCGGACCCAGCCTGGCCCAGCCCTGACTAGTGTGAGCATTTGAGGAGTAACCCAGAAGGTAGAAGATCTCTTTTCAGATCACGCACACATACATGTGCCTTACACACACACACACACACACACACACACAGCACCAGCCAGAGGGCTGAGCCACATACCAGACAGCTCCCCTAGCTCTCTCCTCTCTCCCCTGAAATTAATCCTAGAATCCCCTAAATTTTCCATCCTGAGGTGCCTGGGCCACGGTGCACTTACCAGAGGCCCACAAGCAGAGGCCTCAGTGGTGCTGGCTGTGGCACCATGGCCTGCAGTCGGCTTCCTCCCACATCCCTCCTCCCCTCCTGCGCTTGTTAGCAAGCCCATGCCTCGGAGAAGCATGGAGCTTAAAACCCAAGGAGCTGGAACCTGCACTGGGGTGCCGCCTGAGACACCAGCATTCAGGCAGGTGCTGTCAGTAGAAACACCCCTGGGGGACCCCAGACTCCTCCTGTGCCTCCTGCAGGGTCTTGGGTCTGACAGCTGAGGCGGGAGCTGCTGTGCCACAGAGGAGGAACAAACAAGCCCCATGCACCAGCACCCCCTCTGGTAGCATAGGTGGGCTGACAGCAGGGTTGGCTGGTGGTCCCCTTTCACTTCTCCCTCCACCCCCAAAAGCCTCTGGACCCAGGCCTGCAGCTCCATTTCAACACAGGAGAAATTAGAGAATTCGCTCATATCTCCAAGGTCTACAATCCTGAACTTACTCACATGTGTTTAAAAACCTATTTCCTGCCTCTGTCCAACACCAACCCAGTCTTGACACACACTCCTGAGGCTCAGGGCACCTGTGCTCTCTAAAAACTATTTCCTCATGAAGTAATCCTGCAAGATGAATCCAGACATCTGGTCACCCCAGAAAGCAAAGATGTCTTCGAAGGCCAGATAGGATTTGGAATCCACCAGCAGAGGCTCTCACTGGCTGAGGCCGCACAGCCTCTGCCAAGGACACGAGCTCAGCAAATGGGTTAAACATCCATGGAAAAAAACCCTCTCTGGTGCTCCCCAGGGACTGTGAGGCAACCCGACACGAGGAAGGGACAAACTTGCAGAACAAGGAAAGGTATCAGTGTGCAACCCCTTTGGCTGTACACACACTGACGACCAGGATGTCTGTGATGAATCACATGAAGGTGAAAGACAAGACACACGTGCCCCTTACGTGGAATCACAAATTCTCTCGAGTAGTTCCTGAAAAAGCAAGCCAAACAAAATCTCACCTGGTCCCCGACTCTAATCACCAGTTTACAGAAGACACGGGCAATAAAGTCATGTCAAGAACCACCATGGGAATGCAGATGGCCTATACAAACACACCAACCAGGGTCTCGTTCTTCTTTTATGTATTCATTTATTTAAAGGCAGAGTTAGAGAAAGGAAGAGAGACAGAACAAGATCTTCCATCCATTTGTTCAGTCCCCAGATGGCCACACTGGCCGCAGCTAGACCAGGCCAAAGTCAGGGGCTGAGGGCTCCTTCCAGACCTCCCACGAGGGTGCAGGGGCCCAAGCACTTGAGACATGTCTGCTGCTTTCTCAGGTCACAAGCACAGAGCTGGATTGGAAGCGGGACATGAACCAGCATCCACATGGGATGCCAGCACTACAAGTGGGGGATTAGTTTGCTGTATCAACATGCTTGTTCCAGTCTTCATGTTTCTAAAGAAAAAGATTGATTGACTGGTTGAAAGGCAGTTACAGAGAGAAGGAGAAACAGAGACAGAGACCCACAGATTCAGTCCCGAAATGGCTTAACTTCCAGAACAGGGTCAGGCTGAGTTTCTGAGTCTCCCACATGTGTGCGAGGGGTCCAAGGATTTGGGTCATCTTCCACTGCTTTCCTAAGGCCATGAGCAGGGAACTGGACCAAAAGTGGAATGGCCAGGACTCAAACCAGCACCGCAGATGGCAGTTTTACTCACTGTGCCACAGTTTGGGCCCCCCACAACAAGTGTCTTTGACAACTACCCAGCAAAGGAAAAAATGAAAGTGGAGGAGCTTGGATGGACATGTGGTGCGGGGGCTGAAGCTGTTGCTTAGGATGCCAGCATCCTGTATCAGAGTACTGGGATGCAGGCCTGCCTCCACCTCCACTTCCAGTCCACCTTCCTGCTCATGTGCCTGGGAGGCAGTAAATGCACTGACAGCCCACCACCCATACAGGAAACTCCAAAGGCATTTCAAACTCCTGGCTTCCGCTGAACCTAGCCCTGACTGGTGTGGGCATTCGGAAAGCTAATCAGTGAATGGAAGGTGTCTCTTTTTCTCTGACAGTCTGCCTTTCAGATAAGGCTTTTTTAAATGAAGAAGCTATTTATGGATGACAAGAAACCTAAAAAAGCTAGCAGCTCATGGCAAACTGCAGAAATTGTTTAGGTCCAAATTTGAAAAAAACTACAACTTGTCCTGAGAAGTCTAGTCAGCAACTAGGCATTTATCTATGTGAAGGAGGTATTTGGAGGCACAATCATGGTGATGTGGCTAAGTACTTATAAAGCCCACAGCTTCTAGGAGAGGCATGTGGGGTAGTGATGGAGCTACGGACAAGCCAGGGGACCTTGAGCTGGCCGTGGTGAAAGCTGGGTAATGGCGACCTTGGATTGTTCTAGCTTTTCTTCCCTCTGCTTTTGTATTTAACATTCTTGAGGTAAAAACCTTTCAAACAGCGTCTAGATTACACATCCTTATTTGTATACAACCTAAGCAGGAAAATAGCCAAGGAAACTTAACTTACACTCGTAGTGTGTTGGTAGCAGTGATTTTACCATTGTCACTTTTTGAAGTCATTATCACAGGACAAAGCAAATCAGTGACTGTGTTACTGTGACTAGAAACCAAGAATTATTGAAGCAAATATCAAACAAAATAAATACAGATCCCAAGACATTTAACTTGCCATGCAAGCATCCCTATGAGCTTCCTGTTTGTTTCTGCAGAGCTCTCCCTGGCTCTGCCCACGGATGAGACTTAAAAACAAAGGCAGGCACAGTGGCAGCCCCGGACCCAGACTGGGGCCTCTTACTTGCACTAGGGATCTGTGCAGAAAAGCTGGGGCCCCATCTGGGCCAGGCATGTACAAGATGAACATGAGGAGCTGGCGCTGTGCCACAGCATGTAAAGCTACTGCCTGTGGCACCAGCATTCCCTATGGGCACCAGTCTGAGTCCCAGCTGCTCTAGTTCAGAGCCAGCTCCCTGCCAGCACGCCTCGGGAAAGCACTGCAAGATGGCCAAGTCCTTGGGCCCCTGCGCCATGTGGAAGACCAGGAAGAAGCTCCTGGCTTCAATCTGGCCCAGCCCCCTGGCCAAGGACTTGCAGTCATCTGGGGAGTGAACCAACCAATAAATTTTTAAAAGATTTTATGATTTTTATTGGGAAGTTATATATACAGAGAGGAGACACAGATCTTTTGTCTGTTGGTTGTTCACTCCCCAAGTGGCTGCAACTGCCAGAGCTGGGCCAATCCAAAGACAGGAGCTAGGAGCATCTTTTGGGTCTCCTACATGGGTGCAGGGTCCCAAGGCTTTGGGCCGTTCTCTGCTGTCCCTGACCACAAGCGGGGAGCTGGATGGGAAGTGGAGCAGCCAGGACACAAACCGGTGCCAATATGGGATCCCGGAGCATGCAAGGTGAGGACCTCAGCCACTAAAGCCATTGCACCAGGCTCTGATCAACTTCTTAAAACACCCCATCTTTGGGGCAGGTGTTTGGCCTCATAGGATGCCCCAAGTCTCACATCCAACTGCCTGGCTGCAGTTGTGACTCTAGCTACCTGTTAAGGCAGGCCCTGGGAGGCAGCAGTGACAATGTTTTCTTGCCTCCCAGACCTGCAATGAATTCCCAGCTCCCAGCTAGGGGAAGACTGACTTGACTTGGGCCTGGCGTGAAAGGCTAAGGAATGGCAGGGCCCAAAGTGTCCAAATCCTAAGTACCTGGCATGTGCGTTCGCTGTTCTCTTACTGTGGTTGATCGTGGGTACTTGGTCCATCTTCCTTGGAGGCACTGTCAACCTTTGGAGAAGGAAAATGCCTTCACTGCATATCTTTCCTAAAAGCTCCAACCTAGAGTAGCACAGACCCACCCAACTGCCAAGCAACACAAAGAATGCCAGTCAATGGCGCCACCTGCTGGTGGAAGCCAGGAATGTATGAGCAAAAGCGCAGGGTATCCATAAGCCGAGTTAAAGATGAGAGGGACACGACACCAATGAAACATATAAGGCTTTAATTTCATCACCATAAACATTATACTCTGATTGCTCACAAACAGTATAAAATATTTACTCCGCTAAATAAATAAGACAAACATTATTGCAAACGGCACTTAAACCCCCGAGAGATAAGACCTCCTCAGCCAAGGCAGGAATGCTCCTGAGTGTGGGTGGGGTTCCCTAAGCACAGCCACTCCCTGGCGACTGGTGGATGGCAGAGGCTTGAGGAAACGCACTTTGTGCTTCTGGTCCTGCCCCAGCTCTGGAGAGAGGCCTTGGGGCCAGCGGGGAGGGCTGGAGAGAGGAACAGGGATGGCAGGCAGTGTCCTCAGGAGCCCAGGCTTGGAGGGAACAGAGTGGAGTAGAGGTTGCCAGGCCAGCACAAGGAGGGTTAGGGATGCTGCTGGTACCTGGAGCCCAACCCCCACCTTCCCTGAGCCCCCTTGTGCTTGGCTGTTAACATTTGGGATATCAGTTGGGGTCAGTAGAACTTCTGAGGTTTGGGGATCTGGTAATTTTAGGATCCAGACCAGTGACCCCAGGAGAACGGGATCCTGGTAGTGCTTTGCCCCATGGTCAGCCAGGTCAGGGCATCCAGCAGTTGGGGCATCTATCTCATCCCCCCAACGCCTAGACGTGTACCTGGCAAAGCTGGGCATGGATTCCTTTCCACTTTGTTAAATAAATAAATTAAATATTTAAAGGCCTACATCCCATTGATGGTAGCCCAGGGATCATCAAGCCATGTCCTGATAAAATGGGGGGTCGGGGAACAAAGGGACACCACACCCTCTAGGGCAGTCTCCAATTGCTTCCCCCCACTCCCACCCCAGCACTTTCACATTGCCAAGTCCTGCAGTCCTGCCACTCCCAGACAATTGGGTGGCGGAAGTGGAAGGGAACTACCGGATGGGGTGAGGGAGTTAGGGATGGGAGCCCAGGTGGCCAGGCCAGGTCTGGGCCTCACATCCCTTCTCCAGGTATGTCTCAGGACACATGCTGTTCACCCTGAGCCTGGGTAATCCATCTTCAGATCCTGCCTTCCAGTGCATAAGCTAATCCAACGCTCCAGGCTCCGCCCTTCTCTGCAAAAATCCAAACTGTGAAACTCATTCTGGAAGCCACTTGCCCAGCCAGCCCTCCATGGAGGCTGCAGAGAAAGCACTGACCTGGAGGCTGGGAGATCGACCTGTGTGGCTACGCACCTCATCGCCACTGGGTGGCAGCAGAGAGCAGCAGCGCAAAAAAAAACGTGCGACTGGCCAGCCCCAACAGGCAGCCCCCTGGAGCTGGGACTCTGGCCCTCCAACACCATGCCCAGGAGGGCTCCTACACAGAGTACTTGGCCAAGTCGCTTTTGTCAAACACCACCTGTGTGGCAAAGTAAATGGCGACCAAGCCCAGGCCTGCGGCTGACACCATGTAGGCGGTGACAGAGTGGCTGAGCTGCACAATGGAACCCATGAGCAGGGATGGGGCCACCTGCGACAGCAGGAAGGCACTGTCCAGGATGGCAAGGTCCAAGCAGATGCCCCGGCCCGGCACACCTTTGGCCTCAGCCGGTTCCACCGCCACCCGCACGGACATATCACAGGTGGAGGCCCCACAAAGCGAGGGTGTGGAGGCCCCACAGAGCGAAGGTGTGGAGGCCAGCGGGCTGCTACCACCTGCAGCCCCTGCATGTCCATTGGGAAATGCAGCACCAGACTTAGGGCCTGGCAGGAAGCTGGTGGTCAGGCTGTCCTCGGCAGGGTCGCCTCGGTATCTGGGCAGGAACACCTGAGGGAAAGGAGAAAGGAGACACAGGGACACATGTGAGACCAGGACCCAAGAGTCCTCACTAGGACAGACCCTGCAGCCTTAGAGAAGGAACCCCAAGGACCAAGGAGAAGACATGAAGGAAGGTGACATGAGAGGACTGTAGCCAGGAGGGGCCTTTACCCACACAGGTTTGCAGCCACAGCCACAGCTGCCAAGCCGAGCCACCACTCTTAAGACACCTGGCCAGGGCTGCGGGCTGGGGCATGGGCAGAGAAGAGGAGGGAAGGGGCCCAGCTTCTCTCCACCACTCGCCCTGGAGACCACCACTGTGCGTTCGCCCCGCCCTAGCTCTATTCCTATGGCCTGCAGTATCCTGCTTAAGGACCAGGCTACGGCTTGTCCCACACTGTCCCCGTGCCTGGCAGCGTCCAGCACAGTGAGCCCTGGAGCTGGCTGCATCACTGGGTGGGCAGTGCAGGAAGAGCAGGATGGCTGAGCCTGCAGAGACCCTTGGGGGACAGGTGTGTCCCTCGGTCCTGAGCCCCAGCCCGGTCTCAGGCACAGGTGTATGCTCTGGCAGGGCACCAGCTCCCAACCCCCAAGCAAGGCTGCCTCAGGGACCAGGTTCCCCCAAATTCAAACCTTCGACCGTTCTCTCTTCACTGTTACCCCTACAGCCACAAAGCAGCCTCCCAGTCATGAATTTATCTGCTGCCCCACTTGAGTCCCACAAGGGGTACCAGACTCCATGAGGGCTGCACCTGCTCAGGGTCAGGGGTGGGGGCACACAGGAGCCCAAAGCTGGAGCAGGGAACAAGGGTGACTACATTGCTCCATCAGGTCTCCTGCAGCAGGGGTTGCATTCAGGGACCGATTCATGTGGGGCCAAGCAGGAAGATGGTCCCCAAGTTAAACACTGTACCCCACCAAGCAGAGTCAGGGGCACCAGGCTCAGATCTCAGCCACGGGGACAGGGGTGGAGGAAGAGACAGGAGGGAGGCTGGCAAAGAAGAGACAATGAGACAGAAAAGGGAGACAAGCCAAGGGGAGGGGGCAGGAAGGAGCAGGGCTCTTAGGGAACAAAGCCGGGCAGGTGAGGGCCACTGCCTGGCCCCAAAGGACACAGGTGTGGTTAAGGCTGGGCACTGCCTCCCCCAACCTGCTGAGCCATCCCCCCAGCAGGATTCACCCATTAGTGGGTGGAGCTGGGTGAATCCTGCTGGGGGGGTGGCTCAGCAGGTTGGGGGAGGCAACCTTCCTTCCTGGTAGGGCAGTCCAGCCAGAGTCATCAGCAGACCCCAGGCTCCCCCTGCCAGCCAGCGAGAGTACCTGCTTCTCCCGGTGGTAGAGGGAGGCCAGAGTGTAGGGCAGAATCTGCAGGGCCGAGAAGGTGAAGCCAGTGAGGGCAGCAGAGGCTGTCACCACAGCCACGTTGCGAGACAGGCACATGGTGCTGGCAGCCACAGGGAAGGCCACCACGCTGGCCAGGTAGACAGTCCTTGTGCCAAATCGCTGCACCAGCCGGTCCATGACAAGGGAGAAGAGCAGGGATATGGCGCACTGCAGGAACAGCCCAAGGCTGCCCATCCTCACACCTGCGTGGGGAGGTGGGGACACTGGGAGTTAGGGGCTGCTCACACCTGCTGCAGAGCAGACCCGCCCCTCCCGCCACACCCAGGGCAGTGTGGGCAGAGGCACTGGCTGGGACAGCAGATGGTCCAAGGGATTACCAGGAGCCTCAACCTTGGGGAGAAGAGAGTGTCAGGGAGCATGAAACAGTTCCAGCAGGCCTGAAGGGAGCTCCCTCCAGGCAGCAGTGGGGCTTGCAGCCACCCAGCCTTTCCAGCCATCAATGTGGGGCAAGGTTTTGGACAAAATTCAGAGCAGTGCACCTCCACAGTCGAGGGACACAGCCCCTGCCAGGCACACCCCCCCCACCAGCCCAGCACGGCCTCCCCCAACCCCCAGTCTCAGCTCCTGCCTAGGGCCTTACCTTCATCATAGTGTCTCCGGGCCTCGGTACCTGGCTCAGCCCTGGGCACACCCTGGTACAGTCCCTCACCCACAAAGTCCGTGTAGAAGAGTGTGAAGGTCATGAGCGCCATCCAGCTGCACAGCTCAGCCACGAACAGGCGACGCAGGGTGCGAGGCATGTGGCAGCAGAGCCGGTGCAACCAGGGGAAGAGCGAGCCCAGGTTGCGGAAGGCCAGGCGGGCATGGCATGGGCAGCAGCGGGGCGGCCCAGAGGGCACTGGTAGCCCTTCCACGGGCTCCGCCGGGCCCAACGCTGCCTCCTCTACCACCAGCAGTGTGGCCGCCATGCAGGCAAGGAAGATGAACGTGAGCAGGCCAAAGAGGCACTCCTCCTGGGTGCCCAGGTAGGGGGCCAGGGCACTGGTGTCCCAGTCAACAACAGGCAGGAGGTAGCCCAGGCAGCCACCAAGGCTGATCATGAAGGCGTAGACAGAGAAGGCCTGGCGGCAGTGGTCTGGGTCCCGGAAGAGGTCGGAGAGCAGGGCCTCTAGCGGGGTGAAGCACACCTGGCCACAGAAGTCCAGCAGCCCCACGCCGAGGATCAGCAGCGCCAGCTCCAGCGCCCTGGTATTGGGACACAGCAGCCCCGCCAGCCAGCCAGCCCTTGGGATGAGGAAGAGGCTCAACAGGACGCCCAGGGACAGGGCCCAGATGAAGGGCCTCCGGCGGCCGTAGCGCCCGCGCCAGTGGTCACTGGCTGAGCCCAGCAGAGGGACAGAGATCACGCCCAGCACGGGGCCGATGCCTGCAGGGAAGGACAAGGCCATGAGACTGTGGCAGGCCAGCAGAGGGACAAGGGGTTGGAGAAGCTGGGTACCCAGGCGGGATGGATGTCGCGCTCTTGCCTGCTCACTATGACACTTGCAACACACATGCTGAACAACTGATTCACAGAGCAGGGATGGTGGGAAGCAGGGTGGGACTCCGGGCCCCCTCCTTGTTAGGGGGAGGATGGGCAGGGTCACACAATGGTGATCATTCATCCTCCATTGCTTTCACAGAACTCGTCTGTGGGGTGAGGAGCTGACCTCCATGCTGGAGGTAGGAGTGAGTCCTGGCTGGGAAGCCACATGGGGTCAGTCCTAGCCCTGCAAGTCAGAGCTATACCCCCTCTACAAAGGCATGCCTCACTGCTCCTAAGCATGCATCAGCCTCCAAGTGCTGCCGCATTCCATGCAACAGCAGACGTGTAGCATGATGGTTCTGGCATGAACATGCATCCCACACTGGAGCAAGGTGGGCTCAACTCCCGACTCCAGCTTCCTGCTAATGCAGGCTCTAGGAGGCTCTGGGAGGCAGCAATGATGGCCCAAGGAGCTGCATCCCTTCATCCCAGGAGGGAGACTGAATGCAGTTCCCAGCTGCTGAGCTGAGCCTCACCCAGCCCTGGATGTTGTGAACATTTGGGGAGTAAACCAGCAGAGGGAAGCCAGTTCCCTTATTTCCCTCCACAAGATTTTTGGCAACTTAAAAAAAAAAAGCAGATTGTTTAACAGGGGAGACATGTGGATAGAGAAGGCTACGGGCAAGTCCAGGGGAGGGGGACCTTCCTCCCACGGTCACCCTTATGTCCAGCAAAGTCTACTGAGCAGGTACTGGAGCCACAGGCCGCCCCTTCCCCGCAGCCCTCTACCCTACTTCCCAGGCATCTGCAGCAGCAGGGGCGGAGGATGTAGTGACTCACCTAAAGTCATGGTCATGAACCTCTCCTCTACCCCCACTTCCAGCAGCAGGGGTGGCACGGAGGTGATGCCCGCAGCCAGGCACACCTCCAGGCCAAAGGTCAGCAGGTTGACCAGCAGGAGCTGGGCTTTGCGATGCCTCAGCAGGCGGCTCAGCCACAGCCTCTGCACCATGGTGGGACTCCGGCCGTTCACACACTCCAGAACCGCCGCTCAGCCCTGCTGCATAAACTGAGGCCTCTCCTCCTCGCTGCCTCCAACGGACTTGGATTCAGCTGGGCGTCCATTTCTGCCAGCCCTGGGGGCGGGGAGGGGTGCAGGTCTGGGGTCTCAGCCCATCCTCAACGCATGCAGCCACGGGCGGTGCCTCAGTGGAGATACATCTCAGCCAGCAGCTCCTGCAAGGATGAGGACCATCAGAAGTCTCCAGGATTGCCTCCCAATCGCCTGAATCCTGTTCACTCTCAGGCCTGCAGTGTGGCCCTGCCCCACTCCCTTGGCCAGTCAGGAAATGCATGTTACCATGAGCCTGAGGCTGATATAATTAATAAGGTAAATATGATTTTTAAATCTCCGTCTGCTCCAGAGCCAAACAGATGTCGGTCTGTCTGTTTTGGAACATCTCTGCAAACTGTTCTTGCCCACTAATGTGGAAGGAAAAAAAAAACACATCAACTCAATTTCCAGCTGCCCAAGCCCAACTCCCAAAGTGCCCCTTGAGACCCTGGCTATGCTCGCTCCAATGGCTTTTCCCTCATTCCTCAAACTGGGGCTGCTGGGCTCCCCTTTGTCAGGTACCCACTCCACCACCTGGGTCACCCACTGGGTCACCCCCAGGACAAGGGTAAAGGGGAAGGAAGGAGAAGCTGTGGTTTATTGGGTTGTGTTTAACCTGTTGGAGAAACCACTAATGAACAATCCCCTGGCTAAACCTGCAGATCTCTTCCTTGAGTTTCTTCCCAAGTTCAATGGGCAGAGGGCAGAACACGGTCCCCAGCTGTAGGAAGAATGGGGCTGTCCCCAGGTCCCTGAGCCCTACTTTGCAGGGGCATGAAACCACAGCACCTGGCAGCACCTGTGCTGACGCCAACGACCCCTGAGCTGGCAGGAAGCCCTGTCACTTCCTGGGCAGCCCTGCCCTCTCCCCAAGTGGCTTGGTTCTCAGCCAAGAACTTCCTGTAGCCCTTCCTGCTAGCCCAGCCTCCCACGCGCCCCTGCCACACAGGTGGCCTGTAGGTCTCGCTTCCTGCCGACAAGGGCATCCACTGCCATGTCTGCTGAGAAGTGACACCGAAAGCAGGAGAGCTACAGCAGGTTAGACAGGGATGAGTACAGCAGCCATCCCCGAATGGGCAGAGGACAGAGCCCTCCACCACACATGCCCGGCTCCAGCAGCCACCCTTCCCTCCCTCAGTACACAGCCTGGCTCTAGCAGCCTTGCTAGAGCTCTCCCACCTTCCCTCTGCCAATTTCGGGCATCACACAATAAAAGGCCCTTCAGCCCCTCTTATCTCTTCAAGTAACACTCAGCCTCCACAAAGCCGCTGGAGGTGCTCTGAGCAGTGCTGCTGAGAAATCAGCTACCATCAATACTGGATAAGATCTGTCCACCCTGTAACTGCCTCCTGGGCCAGCAGTTGGTGCACCAGGAAGGAAGGGACGCGAGATAAGGCAGCCAGCAGCCTCCTCCCCAGAGTCCTGCTGGCCGGGAAAAGGGGCACGGGACTCCTGGGGTGGGGAGAATGGCCTGAGCAGGAATGTAAAATACAAACCACAGAGCCCTGGAAGGAAGGAGGCGATGCCAGCAGCAGTCTTAACTGGGGGCTGTTACGGATTTAGCTTGAGCCCTTGGCCTCACAGTGTCCCGCCCAGAAGCAAAGTGGGAGAGGGAGGGCACCTCACAGAGGCCAAGGCCAGGGGCAGGGATCTGGCCAGGCTCAGGTTCAGAAGAGTCCGGCCCCTGCCCTAAGCTCACTCTGGGAGGGCCCTGGCTACTCACCTGCTCTGGGCTTCCAGGTCCTCCCTGAGCAAACAGAGCCAGAGTCAGCTGCAGCCTCGCCCACAACCTGGCCCCATTCTTACTCCCAGGATTTGGGACAAACTGTAGCTCTCTGGAACCATCCATCACCCCCACTGCCTTCTGCCCTGAGTCCCCTTAATGGACAGGACCCTTGTTGGCTCACAAAAGGGAAAAGACGAACAAGGTGGTGTGGAAATTAATTCCTCGAGCACCCGGGCTGCCTTCTTGTCTCAGTGCCCCCATAGGTTCCTCTACCTGGAGCCTGGGGGCTGGGCCAGCTGAAGAATTGGCTCCGAGAAAGGCGTTGGGTGGGCAGTCAGCCACTCCTAGCCCTCCATTCTCAGGTTGCAGAGCCTGTCTTTCCTCCCTTCCTCTGTGCTCTGCCCTGAAGCACTCTGCCCAGCCAGAAATGCATGGCCAATTCCAAGCCCATATAACACCTCCTCTTGAGCCCCCCAATCTGATCCCCAGTGCCTCAGTCTCCCCTGTTTCGTTCTTCGGGGTCCTCAGAGTGCAGGGCACCACCTCCTCCAAGGCTGGGAGAGGTCCACACCCTGCCTGGCTCCAGGGCTCAGCAAGGTGCAAGAGGTGGAAAAGGCTTAGGACTACTTTGTTTTCTCACAAAAGCTGCCCAGCAACCAGGCACTCACTGTCCTGCTCGTCTACCCCCGGGGTTGGGGGCATCTAATTCACCTCCACACCCTTCAGACTCCAAGGTGTTTGACAAATTCTCCCACCCTACCACTCCTGGGATAGTCTACCTGGCTGCCTGGAAAACAGAAGAACCACCTGAAGAGCCAGCCTGCAGGCTGTGCTCACCTGGAGAACTGGGGGCAGGAAGAAGAGGGAAACTGAAGCCGAGGGGCTGACTGCTCAGCTTGCTAGGAAGCCAGGTCCCCATCTGGTTCCAAATGCCCCCCTAGTCAGGAGACAGCAAGAAAGCAAGCTCTGGGCAGACATAAACCAAGTCCAAGTGGCCAAGTCCCAAGTCAAGTCAGTGGACTTGGCTTTCCTCTGCCCACGCCCTGGTACAGGGCGCCCATGTTCTTCCTGCACCCCAGTGTTTGGCACTGTGGGGCAGGCTACAGACTCCAGCACAACTTCAGTGCCCACCTCCACAAGGAAATCCCCTTCACTCACATATACACGGGAAATGTGTCCCTAATGCATGGAGGGATGCCAGCAGGTGCTAAGAATATAGGAGACATGAAAAATGAATCCTCTTCCCTCAATCCCACTGCCCCAACCCCAACATGCAAGAAAATCCCAAGGGCAGAAGGGAAGAGGTGGCAGCAGTAAGGGTGACCAAGGCTTAAAGGGAGCCCTGGCATGCCGGCCCTGGGGCACACTGAACCCTGAGCAGAGTGTGTGGGGAAAACCCCACCACAGAAACAAACTTGGCCTGAACTCTGTCCAAAATTCAAAAGACAGAGTGGTGGAGGCAGAGGAAAGACGGTCCGAGCCCACTTCCAGGCAGTGCCTAGAGGGAAAGGAGGCTCTGGGGGACGCATAAAGAGGCCTTTGAGGGCCTTCAAAGGGGCCCCAGCCACCCCTCCCGGCTGAGGTGCGGCTGGGGGCAGGGCCCCTCTGCTGACAGAGGCCTCCGCCTGGGGCCAGTGTCAGGCAGAAATACTAAGGCCTCTTTATGCAGGCCAGGGTCCCCACACCCTGGCCCAGCACATCAAAACAGCCGCAGCCCCAACCCTGACCCAGCGGATCGACTCAGGGCAACCCTGCCATCTCCTCTGCTCGTTCACAAAAGCCAGCTCCGTGGCTCCCGCACGCAGCCACCCGGCCTCCCACAGTGGGGATCAGTTGGTGGGGGCAGCCCCAAGAACACTGACTCAGCTGAGGGGCTGAGGGCAGGGGACAGGGTCACTCCAGGCCAACCTCCTAACACCCACCCCCTCCACAACACACTCTATGCGTCTGCCCTGTCCCAGGCTGGGTCCAACCCCAGCGCTTTACTCCACTCTGCGCATTTCCAGACCCTGCAGGGTTGGGGGGCAGGGAGGAAGGCCTCTCAAAGCTGGGTGGGCAGGGTGCATCAGCCCAGTATCCTATCTCTCCCCCTCCCCCATACACACATTCCAGGTCTCAGGGCCAGGTGAGCAATGTAATTCCAACAGTAGCCTAACCTCCCTCCCGGCAGCTGCACAGGAAGGCAGGGAGCTACAGCCCCTTGGTCAGAGATGCAGTACCTGTGGGAGTGGCTTGGGGGCTGGGGAGCATAGCACAGCCTAACACTACAAGAAGCTATGCAGGTGCCTTCCAGCCTATTCAGCCCTGATTCTGGACGCTGCCACAAGGGTCTCTGGCCCTGCAGAAATGTTCCACACAACCAGCGGAGGCCCACCACCTCGCAGGGCTCCCACGGGTACCTGAAGATGCCACTCAAAAGGAAGACCTCCAAGAAAGAGCCAGGGCCAGGCGACGGGAAGGGCACCCCCAGCCTGGACCTCCCCCGGGACCCAGGGGCCAAGGATTTAGCGCCCACCCTGCTGAGCTGCCTTTTCTTCCGCAGGACTGGGAGCCTTCTGCTTAGCAGCTTGTCAGAGAGAGTGAGGGGCTGCAGGCCGGAACACAAAGGGGGATTAGGGAGAGCCCTCTCGGCCTGCCGAGTAATCCATCAAACTCTCCCCCCCCACTGCCAACACCAGCCCCTTCCCACTCAATTCCCCCTCCAGCTGCTGTGGGGCCCCTGCCCCCTCTGGTTCCTGAGCCCAGTCACATTGGGGAGGGGGGCAGAATGTGCAGAGAATCCCAGGCTCCCCTGGGGGTGGGAGGAGACACCGGGGAAAAGAGCAACAGCCTCCCCTGTGGATGAAAACCCAACAGGTGGCAGTGGCTTGGAGGAAAGTTGCTTTTGTTGCCCTGAGAGCGACAGTCGAGCTTCGCAGAGAAAACAAATGTCCAAGGAGGAGGAGGAAGGAGGGAGGGATAGTGGCACAGTCCCATCTCCCATCTCCTCTGTGAGGCAGTGGCAGGAATCCTGAGGCTGGCCGGACCCTCACCTTGGCCCTGGCGACACTCAAGAGACACACGTTCTGACCTCCCACAGCCACTACCTACAGTCATACCAGGCCAGGACCTCCAGACTGGGACAAGCACTGTTCCACCTGCACCATACAACACAGGGGCCACAGTCTGGGCACTGGCGTCCTCATCCCTGGCACGGTTGGGGAGGGACGGGGTTGGAAGAAGGGCGGGTAGAGTTGGTCAGCTCTGGGAGTTGTCAGCACCTGTACTTGCTACCTGACTCTCAGAAGCTCGCTGGCTCACCTCCAGTGAGTTAACGGGGACATTCACCACTACACAACCTCCCAGCCACGTGACCCAGGTGGCACACCCACTGCACAGGCCAGCAAGTTTAGGTTAATCCCACAGCTTCATGGACCGGCAGCAGTGGCAGTGGGCCTGGGACAACAAGGCTGAGAGGCCCCTTGCCACCCTACCCCACCACCCCACCCCACACAGGTGGGAACACCCCTGCCCAGGAGCTCTGACTCCACCTTTCTCCCCCACTTCTACTCTCCTCTCACCCACACCTCCCCCACTCTGTACTCAGGCAGCCCCCAACGGGAGAGGAATGCTAGGAATGTAAACGCCTCCCCAGGTGCTGGTCCCGACAGGTGAGGAGAGGTCACCGCCACAGTCCCGCTGAGGTAGCTAGGAGACAAGCTGAACATCTCATAGCTGCAACAAACAGGCTGGTTTCCATCACCAGGAGAAACGGGTCATGGGCGAACCCCCTTGAACTGCCCCAGAGGTGCCTGGCCTGTGCCAGGTGCTCACTGCCTCTCCTCTGCAACATTTCCCCATTCTCAGTGCCCAAGGATGCAAAGTTGAGCTTCTCACAGAACTTAACATGCCCATGGTTGAGTAGGAAGGAAAAAAAAAAATCAAACCCTGGGAAAATTCTGGAAAGAGTACAGTCTTGCTTCAGCAACTCTTAGAAGCAGGGTAGCCTGGACAAGCCCTTTCTCCTCTTGGGGCTCAGCAGAGAGAGAGTTCACCTGCAGACCCATGCTTGGGTTGTGTGTGGCTGTGGAGTCAGGGGGCCGCATAGCCCCCCGTCCACCTCAGACAGGGTACTGCCCACCCAGACCCCACAGCCGGAACCTGGTAAAGGACTTTGCACAATATTTTGTAAGGGAACGTCCAAGGGAATCGGGTGGACAAGGTGTGTGTTCACATACACACGGTCACTAGGTACCAATACAGTGTCAAGGGTCAGTAGTCACCTGCTGGGGCAAAAGCAAACCCTTCTCAGTTGCCTCTTGGAGTTGGACTCTGCTCCTGGCAGAAATGAGTAACTAAATGCATTCTCCACTTGGGCAACAATGAACAATTTCTTTCAAGGTGGGGCAACCATACCAAGAAATCCCTGGGTCCAGGGTGGAGGAAGTAGGGTATGGAAATAGAGCATGGAGCTTAGTACAACCTCCAGACCACAGGGAGGTTCCCTTTCCCCTCCTCAGTCAAACCTAAACAGCTTCCTCCTAATGAACTTGACCCTTGCTAGTCAGCCAGGTCAGATCAGCGCTCCCTATCCAGGCATGGCCTATCCTGGTCTTCTCTAGCCTGGCTTCCTTTAGGTGAGATATTCAGGAAAGAGTCCAGGAGACAGGTTTCAGGTTGGCCCTGATGCCCTAGGGCACGTGCGCAGCCCCACCTGGAATCAGAGGGTATTGGACAACACCCAGCTCTTCAGAAGTATTCTCAAAAACAGTCTCCAAGCAGTAAGCAGACCCTTCTCATCAAAGGGTCCCCGTTCCCACCCCCGCCCCTAGAAGTAGGCACCAGGAGGTGCAAGCTGACCTCCCTCTGAAAAACATCAAGGGGCGCTGTTTCCCCACCCCTCAATCCACACAGCACCTTCCAAACTCCAGTTACTGCATAAGTCCACAGGGGCTTAGAGGCCATGCAGACACCATGCAAGGAGCTGGCACCAGTGCTAAAGCACACAGCCACAGAGCAGAGGGTGTAGGTGGAGGGGTCCAGGCTTTGTGGAGGAAGTGAGCACGTAGCTGTGCCCTGAGTGATAAGCAGGCACTCTACTGAGAAGAGCACAGGTGTCGGTAGAATCACCCAGGGCTGCCCCGGGATGGTGAGCTGGAGAATTCCAGGCCCAGAACCACAAAGTGGAGGCTCTCACCTGCGATCTGTCCAAGCCATCTGTGGGTCCTGGGTGAGTTGCCACACCTCCCTGGGCCGGGCACTTGACCTGTTTTCATTTCCAAAGAGCCTCCAACCTCCATCCCACATTCCACATCCTCCCTTTCCTTCACCTAAACCCCATGCAGCTCAAATCCCACACTGGCTCTGCAGAACCCAGGCTGCACCCTTTGTCCCCTCCACTGAGTCTTCACTATGCCCAGCAGGCATCCCTGTATGTCATACCTGGTCTTCAGGGCTTCTTCTCTGCAGTCCTTCAGTCCTTCCTGGAAATGGAGAGCGTGGGCCCTGCTTGGGCCCCAAGAAGGGTGATCCTGTATCCTCACTGCCATCCCAGAGGGGATGACTAGCATACTCAGGGATCCAGACGGGGCCACACTCCAGGTATTGGGCTCTCTCCAAGGACAGGAGCCACGAGTGGGAATCTAGATTGCCACGTCCCTAGGGAAGGGCCAGTCACGCCTAGCTTGGATACTATTTGCCAACTCAAAGTACACGTGAGATTAGAGAGGTCTGGGTCAGTGGCGGGGCTATTGGGGCAGTGGGGAGCGGGTACTACTTTTGTGGGATAGCTGTTCCTGGGACATCTTAACGTGGCTGAAAGTGGTGACTGAGTGACTTCTGGCTAGGGCCGGCCTCCAACCTCCTTCCTGCCCAGTCATCCCAGAACCTAAGAGCAACCTCCGAAGTTAACAAGGAAGGGGAGGGGTACCTGTTGAGCACCTGGTCAGTGTGGGCAGGTGGCTGAAGATCCCTGACCCTATTTTATCTTTACCATACCTTGAAGAAAAAGGCCAGCAAGGAGGCAGGCCCAACCCCTTAAGAGTCACTCACAGACTGGGCTCCCCAACCATAGACTTCTCTCTGTAGAGGAGGAAACCCAGGTCATGAGGAGAGAAAAGGATTAAACAGGAAGCTTTGGCCAGGAACCAGGACCATGCCGTGATGGCTCTGCCCCCGAGCAGGACACTTCATACACTGGACAAAGCCCAACACTCTGCAAGGGCCCCATTGCTGGGAGTCAAGTGGCATCAGCCTATGAGACACTGGGCCTGGCACCAACTGGTCCAGCCTCCACTCCAGCTGCCCAGCACACAGGGCCCATGACTGTTCCAAGGAAGCCAGGCTGGCAGATGCCAGAGGGCAGGGACAAGGCTGCTGAGGGCTGAGGAGGAAGGACGGGGCACAGCCAGGCTTGGGTTTCCCGAGCAGTCACAGACTGTCTACCTTGGATATGCCTACATCACCTGTCACAGGACCATCTCTCTGGAAGTGGGGCAAGGGTTTTAGACTGATGGAAAAACAAGTCATGGGGCACTGGCAGGGCAGAGGTGTGGACATTGAGTGTGATCATGAGCTAAACTGCAGAAGTGTCATTTGCGGCTTACACACACACACACACGGTTATAGGGTGTAACTCCCTCACTAAGAAACTCCAGATTCAAAGTGTAAACCACAATGATTGCCACCATTGTCACCAGTAACAGCAGCTGACATTTATCAAGCTCTGCTTACAAGCAGCTGCTATGCTTGGAGCTTTACCTACATCAGTTTATTCAATCCCCACAGTGCTGTCAGGTGAGTTCCCTGGTCTCACTGTGCAGAAAGGCTCAAGGAGAGAGGCTAAATCACTCGTGCAAGAGGAAATAAAAGTTCATTTAGCCAGACCCCAGTTCTTACCCATCCACAGGAACTCCCCAAAGTCCTGAAGACTTTGCTCCCAAAGAAATCAACATGCTTCTTTCTTCTTAAGAGCAGGGCCAAGAAGAGAGTCCCAGGTTGGGCACATCTGTCCACTGGTCACAGGTGTTGGATCATAGTTATGAAGAGTGAACTTTTATTGAGCACTTAGTATAGCTTGGACACAGTGGAGTGCTTTGTATACATCCTTTAACAAGACTTTTAGACACGATTTTATGTATACCGTTTATATTTGTTCTAGTTTAGGAACTAGCCACGCTTAGCAGTAGGTATTATCACCCCTACGTTACAACCAAGAATATTAAGGCTTAGAAGTAAGTAAGTAGACAAGCAGCCAATGTGTAAAGTCTACCCTTCTGACAGTCTGGATTCTTATCCACAATCTCATTATGAAACTCTGCAGGTCCACTTGACAGTTCTTAGCTGCACATCCAGTCTTTGGACCATCCTTGCCTATTCTCCCGAGAGTCCTGCTTCAACCAACAGCTCTGACTTAGGTAAGGGGAGAGCTGCAGAGAGGCCTCCCCCCAATCACAACCCCCATCCTCCTCCACCCATGGAAGGATCATGGTCCAGCTCCTTAGCCGCCTCCAGGGAGCCAGGGTGGGCAGGAGCGAGGGCTCCAACCCTGCGCGCACACAGGAACCCCTCCCAGCACACACCCAAGTGCGGCTGTGGCTGCACAGCTGCACATTTAGCTACAGCTGTGATGGCATCATCAGGCTCATCCTGCTGAGCGCAGTTCCATTTTCTGGACACTTTTAGAGTCATAACTCCAGCACAGGGCTGAGAGAGGAGATAAGGGAGGAACATGCAGATGGAACCAGCCAGCACATGAGCCTGTGACCTCAGAGTGTGGCCCATGGACTGCCTGGGAGGCGTGTTTTGTGGGCTTCCCCCAGCGTCCCACACAGCCCAGAACTTCAAGTCTTCTGCATCTCACCTCCACGCCAGCCTCTTCTCACACCTTGGGGCCCTGAAAGGTGATGCGCTAAGTACTTTGGGGAGTAAGAGCCAGCGCCCCAGGGCCTCAGCTCCACACCTGAGGCAAATTTTCAGGATAGGTCACCTGGCAACATCTGGCCAAGGCTTCAAGAGCAGCACAGGTGCTGGGGACCAGGTCTGGACTGAAGCTGAAGGACCAGTCTTCACCAGGTACCCATCAGGCCAAAGCTCATCCTGGTTTCCAATCTGCCCAGCCCCTTAGGGGAAAGGGAGGGGGGCAGAGCTGGGTCCCTCTCAGGAAGGACCCTGATAGGACAGGAGCCACCCATGACTCCGGTGCCCCAAGGGAGACAAGAGAAAGCTTAAGGATTCCAAGCCCTAAAACACCAAGTGCAAGGCCCAATTACAGCCACCTCACACCTGTGTGCTGCCGAGTCAACTCTTCATCCTCTCCCAGAGCCTTAGGGGGCTGCTTCCTCTCCTGCTCCGCAGGAGAAAGGGAACGCAGCAGGGAGCCCGGGAACACGCACCCCAGCTTCCACTTTGCCCTGGCACCTACATGCAAACGAACTCATCCGCTTTCCCGGCTTCTAGCCCCATCTTTCTAATTCTCCCCTACCCCGCCCCCCGCCCAGGAAGTGGCCCGAAGCCTGAGCACCCGCGGCGCCCAGGCTTTGGGCCCCTTTCCCGGCTCCCCCAAGTCCCGGACCGTGCGCGCCCGCCGCAGTGACTCATCCTGCCCCTTTCCGGTGAAGCCCAGACAAGGCAAGAAAATAAATGCAACTTTCCAAAGAAAACTCTGACGCGGGAGGCTGCACCGGGACGCGAGCGGCCCGCCAGGCGGCTGGCCGGCCCGGAGCTCTGGGGAGGGGCCGCTCCCCGCCCACCGCGCCCCGGCCTGGGATAGCCGAGTGGGGGGACCCGTGCGCCTTGAGCCCAGCCCGCCCTGCGCACAGAAAGCTCAGCTCCGAGGGCACCCGAGCGAACGCCGGCACTGCGCTCCGGGCCGCGGCGGAGCGAAGTCGCGCCCCCAAGGGGTCTCCTGCGGGATCCGCGCGGGGCCCGGTGCGCAGCACCCCGGACGGCCCCGGTCCCGCGGGACGCCAAACAGGCGTCACCACGAGGTTCTGCAAGCCCCGTTCCCCTCCTTCCCCGCGCCGGGGCCCTCGCCCCTACCTGGCCACGGCGTGCGGCTGTCACCCGGGGCCGGCACGCGCGAGCTCGTCCCCCTACTCGCCCCACGCGCGCCAGCCGGCGGCTTTTAAATCTCCAGGTTACCCGGCGGGGAGGGGGGAGAGAGCATGCGCGCTGGGCTGCGGGAGGAGGCGGGGCGAGGCCCGGCGGCGGCGGGGGTGCGGCGCGGGGGCTGGCGGGTGGGGCCCGGACCCGCGGAGAGCGAGCGGGAGGTCTCGCCGCGGTCTTTGTAGCCGCGGCCGCGACGCGCAGCCCCCGCGTGGCTCGCAGACGGCCCTGTCATTAGTCGGGCAGAGCGCCGCCACCTCTGCCGCTTGTCGCCCAGACCCTTGGGTGCGGTGCGGTGGGGTAGGGTAGGGTGGGGTAGGATGGAGGGAAAGCTACCCGTCTTCTAGGGGGCCCCCACTCCTCCCTCTCCTCGGGACTACGGGACCAGCACTGCCCGCACGTGTCCTTCTGGCCGGCCCCGGATTCCCCGCAGAGCTGCACCTACCTAGCCATCGGGGGACTGTCGCTTGAAGGGAGAGAGATGCCACGTTCTCCCCAGCTGCCCCTGCCACTGCTTGCCCATCCCCAGCCTCCTGGCGGTCCACCCAGTCCCTGTTTCTGCAGATAGAAGGCACATTTTCCTGTTCTTTTCCTCCTTTGGGGGGTGCATGGGCTGAAAGTGGCCATTCTCTGGGTCAGGTGGGCACACTGGGGAGCAAGGTCCTCACCCATCAGGCACCAGCATGCCCTGGACAAGAGCGCAGCTGCAGGTGGGAGGCAGGTCTCTGGAGTCCAAGGCTCCCCTCTCCTCCCCAACCCCTGCCCTGGGGGTGTGGTGTGGGTGTGAGCTCTTGTGTCTTTTTTTCTTCCAAAGGTGGTGAGAAATACAAGGCAGGCAAATTGTTGACAGAGGGGTATGCACAGCTAATTGAACCATGGTAACACATGTTTTAGCGTTATTGCTTTAAAAGTAATTCCAATGTTACCTTGTTGCTGGGATGTCCCAGCTGTATGCTGTGGAAGGTGCTATGGTGGTTGTCACTGAGCATGTGCAGACTTTACTCCCTGTACCCTCCAGGACAGTATAGCAACTATTGACATTGCATCTCCATTGTATTGAGTATTATAAGGAAGCTGGCAATGATTAAAGTATGCAGGAGGACTGCATACAGAGCAGCTGTAGGCTTGACTATTTGAAGCTTTCTGGACCCAGCCCTGCCATGGACACTGAAAGACAACTCTTCCACAGAAGCCCAGGCAGATGGCTGTCCTTGAGAGTGAAGGCCTGCTTGGCACTGGGTTCCAGCACTGGCTGCGTGATGTAGCCTGTTCAGGGCTTCTGAAAGGAGAGGCAGTTAGATGATCTTCAAGGGCACCTACACCTGGAGTGCAGAAGAGCCAGAGAAGGGACAGAGAACCACCTCTGGTATTGGCAGGGCGGGACAGTGAATGCAGGAGAGCAAGAGGGAAGCCAGCATAAACCCACTTTCTGAATCACTGCACAAGCTTCCCTTGGGAAATCTGCCGCCCCCCCCCCCCATTGCCTCCCTTAGGAGCACACACACCTGCAGCCGGGAACCCTGGCTTTCTGAAGTCCTTACAGCTGCCCTCCGTGGCCAGCAGAGACAAGGGTGGAGCCCTTGGCCCTTGGATTGGAGTCCCCTCTGCCCCAGGAAGAGAGCAGAAGTCAAGGGGGAATTCCAGGTCAGCTGGAAAATTACAGAGAGGACAGTGGTATTTTCCAGAATTGGAAAAAAAAAAAAAAGAACGAAAAAAACAGTGGGTGCAGAAACATTGTCCCACCTCAGGGAAGTAGGAGCCCCCCTCTTTTCTTGCCCAGGCCTGGGTGCCCTAAGCCCTTTGGGAAGAGGAAAGGAGAAAGTGGGCAGCCTGCCCAGGCCTTCCCAACCCAGGTGACAGATGACTTCCTTATACCTGCCCAGTTAGCTACCCTCTCCAGGCCACACCCAGCACAGGGAGCTACGGGCCCCTCTGCCCTAAACATCCCCTCTTCTGCTGAGGTTCCCCCCTGTGCTAATGACACCTGGTCACTATGGGTTATATACCACTGTCAGTGTTTGTGTATTAACACTTCCAAGCCTTAGGACAACCCAAGAGATGGGGACCATTTTCAGGGACAGCAACTGAGGCAATTCTTCAGCTACAGCTCCCTGCTCTGCAGCCACATGCACACAAACATGGGCTCCAAGTGGGGCAGAAATTCTTCACTGTAGCGGGGCCAGCAAACTCAGTCTTAGAATACATCCCAATACCTGTGCTACTGCCCCCAGGCTGCTGCACGCTCCTTGGCGAATAACGATACCTCAAGGCCTTGGCTTTCCACTAAGTCAACTGTCAGAAAACCACCATGCCCCTTTCCCATCTTCCCTGCTCCCTCCCCACCACACACACACACATACACACACACACACCCTACTCCCTAGCCACTTCCCATTTATAGGAAATGGGGGATGATGTGAGCAGCAAGGCCATCCTTAGGGAACTGCTAATAGTCGGGTTGGATATTGGAGAAGCCAAAGATGCTGGCAAAATGCATTAGCGGCCTCCGCCCCACCCCCACCCCTACCCCCAGACCTCCCCCCACCCATCATACTTGGACTCTAAGCAAGCATCCCCTTCCTTCTGCAGAGATAGATGCCAAGGGGGACTGCTGGGTCTTGCAGAAGTCTGAGAAGCCACGAAGGCTCATGTGTTCCCTTAGTGTTGTCTGTTCTATGTAGTGTCTGCCTGACCCAAATGGAGATGGGCCTGCCATCTCCATTACCCAGGGTGTGGTCCACCATGAGACTTCTGAGTCTCCCCTACTCACCTTGAGGGAATGGGGAGCGAGAGGCAGGGCAGCCACTAAGAGTGAGAGCCACCAGCAGGGCCAAATCCTGGCTGTGGACATGAAAGCATGGTCCCCTGGACACAGCAGTTCTATTTCTAGGATTTCTCTTCTGGCAAAATCATCAGATATGTGTACTAGAGATAGAGACGAGTCATCTCATCATTTTTGTAAAGTATGTATTTGAATAGCAGAGTGACAAATGATTGCAATTGTTCATTTTTAAAATATTTATTTATTGATTTATTTTTAAAGATTTATTCATTTTATTACAGCCAGATATACACAGAGGAGGAGAGACAGAGAGGAAGATCTTCTGTCCGATGATTCACTCCCCAAGTGAGCCGCAACGGGCCGATGCGCGCCAATCCGAAGCCGGGAACCTGGAACCTCTTCCGGGTCTCCCACACGGGTGCAGTGTCCCAATGCATTGGGACCTCCTCAACTGCCTTCCCAGGCCACAAGCAGGGAGCTGGATGGGAAGTGGAGCTGCCGGGATTAGAACTGGCGCCCATATGGGATCCCGGGGCTTTCAAGGCGAGGACTTTAGCTGCTAGGCCACGCCGCCGGGCCCAAGATTTGTTTATTTTTATTGGAAAGGCAGACATACAGAGAAGGAGAGACAGAAAGAAAGGTCCTCTATCCATTGGTTCACTCCGCAAGTGGCCACATGACTGGAGCTGAGCCAATCCAAAGCCTGGAGCCAGGACCTTCTTCTGGGTGTGTCACATGGGTGCAGGGTCCCAAGGGTTTGAACCTTCCTCCACTGCTTTCCCAGGCCACAAGCAGGGAGCTGGAAGGGAAGTGGAGCAGCTGGGCCAGGAACCAGCATCTATATGGGATCCCAGCGGATGCAAGGCAAGGACTTTAGCCCCTAGGCTGCCGCGCTGAGCCCAAATGACTGCAGTTATAAGGGCTGGGTCATGCCAAAGCTAAGAGCCTAGAATTCCATTTGGGTCTCCCATGTTGGTGGCAGGGACCCACATATGGGCACACTGGGGAGCAAGGTCGTCCTGTACTGTTTTTCCCAGGTGTATTAGCAGGGAACTGGATCAGAAGTGGAATAACTGGGACTCAAATCAGGGCTCCTATGAGATTGTGGCATCACAGGTGACACCTTTACCTACTGCATGGTAGGACAAGCTGCAAGCAAATAACATTTAGTGTTTCTTCCTGTTTACAACTTTCTGATGCACGTAGCAAATTTGGAGAAACTGAAAATTCCTCTTGTCCCTCCCCTAAATCAAAACTTTCATTTCCATTCACTGAAAAAAAAAATCAGTATTCACCTTTTGGTTATGTCTTGTCATCATTTCTTCTCTGTAGATCTATGTGTAATGTATACATGTTTTATTTGGGAATCATTTTCGAGTGACAGAAAGTTGCAAATGTTGCTGAGTTGCCTTGGGCCTTCACTAGTTTTCCTTAATGTAAGTATCTTACCTAACTACAAGGCAGTTATCCAAACTGAGAGAGGAATACTACCGGGGAACTGTTTACTTACCGACAGACTTCATTGACATTCCAGCTTTCCCACTAACATCTTTTTTCTGCTCCAAGGTCTTATCACTTTGCCTTAGTATTTATGTCATCTTATAAGACATGTATTCAGCTGTGCATTCCATTTTGTAGCTGGCTTTATTCCCTTGGTAATATATCATAGACATTCCTCCAGTCAGCCAGAAGTCACCTATGTCACCATTTTTAATGCTAGCAGTGTTCTATTCACCATAATTTCCTTAGCCCATGGTTTATTGTTTGACTATTTCTGGGGCCCTGGCTTTGGCCTGGCCCAGCCCTGCTCATTGTGACCATTTAGGGAGGGAACAAATCAATAGGAGATTTTCTGTCTATCTTCCTCTTTCAATGACTCTGCCTTTCAAATAAATTTTAAAAAATGAATCTTAGGGCTTGGCGGCGTGGCCTAGTGGCTAAGGTCCTCGCCTTGATCCCATATGGCTGCTGGTTCTAATCCCGGCAGCTCCACTTCCTCTCTCTCTCTCCTCCTCTCAGTATATCTGACTTTGTAATAAAAATAAAATAAATCTTAAAAAAAAATGAATCTTAAAAAAAAAGTTCATAACTTTCCACTGTCAGAAAGAATAATGAGGGGTGAGAGTCATGGCCCAGTGGGTTAAGCGTTTATCAAAGTGTCAGTTCAAGTTCTGCTATTCCAATTCTGATCCAGCTCCCAGCTGATGTGCCTGGGAGAGCAGCAGAAGATGGTCCAGGCACTTGAGTCGCTGCCACTTGGAATGGACGGTGTTCCTGGCTTCTGCTTTCATTCTGACCCAGCTCTGGCTGCTGCAGGAACTTGGGGGGATGAACTAGAAGATGAAACATCTCTGTCTCTCTCTCTCTCACACACACACACACACTCTCTCTCTCTCTCTCCCTCTCTTTCTCTCTCTCTCTCTCCCTCTCTCTCTCTGTAACTGGCTTTCAAATAAGTGTGTGTGTGTGTGTGTGTGTGTATCTATGCCCCCTCTAACTGACAAGAATAAAATAAAGGAGGAAGAAAGAAAGCAGAGACCCTCCCCCCACTCCACTGTGATTTTCTTCCTTGTAGACTCCTACTCCTCACCTCCACCCAATGACCTAGGGAACTAGCAGCTCAGGAAGCCACTGGGAGAAGCAAGCCCGAAGCCCTCTATGCTCGAGAGATTTCAAGTGGTTTGACTTGGGCCATCCCTGCTGCCTCCCAGAGTCCACACTGGCAGCCAGCCGGAGTCAGCAGCTGGATCCTGCTATGGGACCCAAGCACTCCCCAGTAGAGTGCAGTTTTCTTAATTGTTAGCCAAAATGCCTGCCCCTAAGCATATCTTCTAGTTCCCATTTGGATACCATTTCTACAAGCACCAACCCCTCTAAGCATTTAAGTATTTTGTGTGAACAAAAAAGGAGAAAATTAGAACCACCTCCAATCCAGTGCTTGAGAATGACTGTGGCCTGGGTTTCTGAAGTCACCTGTGCCCCACCCTGCCTGCTATCACATGACCCGGAAACCTTACAGTTGCTGACAAATGAGCCTGTCACTGCTCTGTGCCAAAGTAAGTGGCGCCCCATGCAGGGAAGATTTTAGAATCACAACAAACCTGGTCTTCAAGAGCACTTTCTTCGGGAAAAGTCCTTTGGCCAGTAAACAACAGACATCCTTCTACAAACAGAACTTTCCTTTGGAACTGAACTTTCTTCAGGGTTTCCCCACTTTCCCAGCCAGATCTGGGGGAAATCAGGGCAAAGGGCAGAAGGACCTTGAAGGCAGAGGGCAGAGGTGGGCAAAGGCTGAGCCTGTTCTTACGTAGGAGGACCAGGGCTTTCTGTACAGTCAGTGCAGAAAAGAAGTGGCTTCAGGGGGCAAGTCTAGATGAGAAGACAGTCTCCAGGAGCTCTGATCACAGCTCAAGATAAGAAATGTGGCCTGAGAAGAGAGGTGTAAGTTTGCCTAAGGGGTCCCGAGTGGCATTAAGCAGACAGGAAGCACAACAGGGACATTGTAAGGCTTTTGGGCACCAGGTATGGGGCGAGGCTGGACTTACACAATAGTCCCTTCAGCCCACCCAACCTCCTCTGAAAGGCCAGGGAGGAGTCTTTAAACCTCTCAGGGTTTAGGGGAAAATGCACAGCCAGGAAGCCTGAACCTTGGAGCCACTGCGTCTCCCTTTTTGGAAATGGCAGTGGTGGATGCCGGCTGGGCTGGATGCTTGATGGGACCCAGTTGAAGCCGTGGGTCACAAAAGGCAATGCTATCTCCATCCCCCTAAGGGCCTCAGGAGCCAACGAACAAGACAAGCGTCCTGTGTGAGTCTCTGAGTGGGAAAGACGCTGCATTAACTGGGCTGGCTTCTGAAACGCCTGCAGCAGGAGGTGATTATGTAGCTTCCAATGCCAGGAATTCTAGTCGGGAGACAGACCGCCTGGGGGGCTAACCATGGGCTGGGGGTGGGGGAGGAGGAGGAGGCAGTGCCAGAGGTGACAGAGCTGTGCCTGAGGTGACAGGCAGAGCCACCATGCCAACTCCCCACTCCCCCCTCCCGCTGTGGGGTAGAGATCTTTCACCTGCTGACTCCATTCCCCACCCCCACCCCCAGGAAGGCTGCGCTTCAGTGGAAAAGTGTGGGTTCTGGAATCAGATAGACCCAGTGCCATTTACCGTGCGTCCAGTCGTGCATCTGCATCTACTGAGCAGAAATTACAAATAAGACCCACTGTTAGGGATGAGTAACTTGCTGCCTACCAGCAAGTCATTTCACCTCCAGGCCTCCATTTTCACGGAGAAAGCATCTGGGGAAAGAATGCAAGCTACTGTGTAAACGCAGGACTCAGGGGATGTCTCCACACACGTTCTATTTGTTCGTTCTGTCTGCTGTTTGGAATCCTTAGGGTACTATTGCAGGGAAGGGGGGCTGTATGTGGAGAAAGATGTGCTTAAGTCCACAAAGTGACTTAGAGGCAGGAGAGCTGGGTGGAATGGAGAGGGTGGGGGAGTTGAGATCAGGGTACATAATAAATTAGTTGTTCCTGTGCCGTGATGAGCAGCTGACAAAGTACTTTCGCACTTATTGGCAGGGTTGAGTCTCAAAAGCACCTCCAAGGTAGGAAAGTGCCTCCTCCTTTTACAGATGGGGAAACTGAGGTCAACTTACTTGCCCAAGGTGGTAGCAGGAGCAAGTGAGGGCCTGAGCCTCCTCCCCACACCTGAGAGTGCTGAGTGAGCCCTGAGCTCTGGCCACACAGCAGAGGAGTGGGCTGCTGGCTCCCATCTCAGCTCCCCATCTCACTCTCTAGCAGAGCCCAGCCAGAGCCTTGACCAGAGGCTGAGGAACTCTGAGGGGATTGCTGGGGATGCCAGCTATGACTCCAAAAACAGAAAGTACATCCAGGAACATGCCAGGACAGAAGCCCTGTGGTCACACTCCTCTTATACCTTCCAGAACTCTGAGTGCAAAGCAGGAATAAAAAGATGAGGTGCCTTCAACACCCACCATTGAGTTTCTTCACAATATCTGTCTGGGAGAGCTCAAGAAGGGGGTAAAAAACACTGCAGCTAAAGCAAGAAGAATGAGAGACAGACTAGAGGAGGAACTTGCCAGGGCATACCTAATCCTCTCTCCTAAGGGTCCAGCCTCAAGCTTTCTGAGTCCAGTGCAACACAGCTCAGGAATAGGGGAGGGACAGGACAAGATGGTCCATGGCTGGCCCCATCTTGGGGATCTAATGATGTTGGTAATCCTGCTTGCTTAGTAGCTTTTCCCATTGTGCAAGAACCTGTATATGCCAGGAGTTGTGGGAGATTGGGGTTGGAGTGACTTTGGTCAGAATTGATTGCTGTCCCTGGCCTCGCGTGTGCCTAGGGAGCCTGGGTGGGGGTTGTGGGCTGATACTGATCTACAAAGCTGTAAAGCCATTCTCACGGTCCTGATGCAATACTCCAGATAATGAGCAAGAAGGTCATTAATAACTGGATCAGGAACTAGTCTTTTGCCTCAGGGTCTCCTGCTCGTTTTGCACAATCCTTCTCCAGGTCTGGCACCAACCTGCATCCCTGTGCCAGAGCAATGATGCCAGCTCCAGACTCAAAGAATTGGTGGGGGGAGGAGCAGAGTGGGGCCCCTCTGCTGGGCTCTGGAATCCGGAAAGGGAGGGAAAGGGAGGGGAAGTGGTCACGAGCCCTGCCTGAGTGCCCTGGAGCCAAAGATGGCTCCTCTGGTTGGGAAAGCAAACAGAGTTCTAGAACTCCCTGCGCAAGCCCCATGGTCCTGCAGGTGCAACAGCACTTCAGCAATTATCCCAAAGTGTGCTCAGCAGGTGCACTGGGAAGGCGGTGAAGAGTCCAGCAGAAGACATCTAGCCTAGATTTGGAATGATCAGAGAATGTGCTCCCTCTGCATCCCTGCTTAGCTTGAAATTCCCTTTTGATGCCTCTTCCATTTGCACATTTCTCCCACATTTTATAATTATTATCATCATTATTAGTATAAAGGCAGATATACAGAGAGGAGAGACAGAGAGAAAGATCTTCCGTGCACTGGTTTATTCCCCAAGTAGCCACAACGGCTGGAGCTGAGCTGATCCAAAGCCAGGAGCCAGGAGCTTCTTCCGGGTCTCCCATGTGGGTGCAGGGTCAAGGTCAAGCGGCAGGGTCAAAGTAGTCCTCAACTGCTTTCCCAGGCCACAAACAGGGAGCTAGATGGGAAGTAGAGCAGCCGGGACATGAATCTGTAATCATATGGGATCCTGGAAGACGCAAGGCGAGGATTTAGCCACTAGGAAATCATGCCATGCTCCTCCCACATTTCTACTTCCTCTTCTCCCTTATCCTCCATGCCAGACCAGGCCACAGCACCCACCAGCACACGCAAGATGAGGGGAGATGTAGGGATTCCCCTGTGGGCCACTGCTCCTGCTGGTGAGCATGAGAGCTGGGATAGGAGACAGACCAGGCTGGGAGTGCTACAACACCTGTTAGCCTACGCATGAACTGGGTTACAGGGAAAGCCAGGCTGGACTAACTGATTGTATCCACTGGTACAGGAATGAGCCGGAGTAACGACAGGCAGGTTGGGCTTTGCTGCAGCATCAGCTGGCAAGTGCTAGAACTGGAGGCAAGTCCTGTTGAGCTAGACTGCAGAACCACTTAGAGTGTGCAAGGTCTGGGGCAGGGAATGGGTCCACTGGGGAGGCTGTGGGCACTCCTCTAATGGACTATAACTCCCAGCGGTGAGCATGGGAACCGGGACTGGGGGAAGGCCTGGCTGGACAGGTGGTGGCACTTGCTGGCATGAGTGTGGGCTTGGGTGTGAGGTCAATAAGGCTGAGTTAGGCTTCAGTGCCCAAAGATGTGTACGATCGGACCCAGTCCACTACACATGCTGGCAGGCACAAAAACCAGAGCTGGGGGCCAGTCCAGTCAGTGTTATTGAGCGTCACTCTGACTGGGCCATGGCTCCCCTGTGGTACGTGAGGGCTGGGCATGTGGTAGGCAGGGTTAGGCTGGGCTGCCACACCCACTGGTTTTTCGGAGGAAGGAGGTCAGAACAAATTGATCAACTACCCCAGTGAAACTTGACAGCAAATTTCTGAGCGAATGGAGACTCTGAGGTAGACAATGTCAGCCAATTGACTTTGAAAGGATTTTCTCATCCTTGGAGTGGTGATATCCACAGCATCTCAGAACTATCGAAACCATTTGAGCAGAAACCTCAGAACATGCTCCACAACGGGGATCCCAGGATGACATTGGGTACTGGGGAGGCTGGGTGCTGTCCTTCCCATTGTATCCACCCTTTTTCCAGATACAGGAAGAAGAAAAAGAAAATGTGCAAAATTTTTTTTGGAATCTTGATTATGACAGTTATCACTCAAATATCACAGTGATGAAAATAGAAAACCATTAAATTGCAGGAAAAAAAGAAAAAGAATGGATTCCCAGGGCTTGAGAAGATCTGAAAGTGCTTAGCTTAGTAGCTGGCACAGAGCGCTAAGTGACTGTTCTCCCTTCCCTTTCCTTTTTCCTCTGCCAGATCTGCCCAGTCACGGGTTCTTTCCCCATTATCCTGCCTTTCCATTCTGTTTCCCCATTCCCTAGTCCATAAGAATCCCAGTCCTTTGCCTGTACCCTGCACAGCACTATAAATGGTATCACTTTTTAAAAAGATTTTATTTTTATTTGAAAGATGGAATGATAGAGAGAGACAGGGAGAAAGATCTTCCATCTCCTGGTCCTACCCCAAATGGCTGCAATTGCCAGAGGTGAGCCACTCTCAGATCAGGAGCCAGGAGCTTCCAAGATCTTCTACATGAGTAGTGGTGGGGGCCCAAAATCTTGAGTCATCCTCCATTGCTTTCCCAGGCTATAAGCAGGGAGCTGGATCAGAAGTGGAGCAGCCAGGAACTGAGCCAGCACCCATATATGATGTTTGTGCTATACGTGGAAGCTTAGCCTACTACACTATGACACCAGCCCCAAACAGTAACCTTTTTTAAAAAAAAATTATTTTATTTGTTTGAAGGGCAGAATGACATAGAGAGAAGGAGAGACAGAGATAAAGAAATATTTCATCTACTGCTTCTGCTACTACAACTGAGTTCTATGGTTGAGGCTGGGACAGGCCAGAAACAGGAGCCTAAAACTCCATCCAAGTTTTCTCATGTGATTGCAGGGGCCTGAATACTTTGGCCATGTTCTGCTGCTGTCCCAAGTGCAGCAGCAGAGAACTGGATCAGAAGCAGAGCAGCAGTGGCTTAATCAGCTGTGCCCCACACTGGCCCCTGAATGGTGCCATTTGACAGGCACTTCACAAGGAGCTCCCACATGCTCCTCACCAGTCCAAGAAATGGACAGGAAGGCTCCCAGTCACCCATTTTAGATATGAGGATACAGCATTGGACAGCAGGTGAGTTAGCTAAGGCTAGGCTGAACTGGAGATCAGAGTCTGTGCCCCAACACACAGGTATCTCAAGGACATCACCCATCCCTCCAACGGGTGCCCCCTGAGCTCTCCCAGCCTGAGCAGAAAGCTGCAGAGAGCAGTCCCACCCTGACAGAGCAAGGCCCTATCTCCCTGCTAACGGCCAGTGGGGAGGTAGTAAGGCGGGGCCTCATCCGGGAGATGTGATCAGACCACAATGGGGCTGACTGCGATGTGCAGATGGCATCGTGCGTGACACAGCACATCATATGGAATGATAGCATCTCTGTGGCCCCCCGCCCTGGGAGACCCTGGATCACACCTTCTAGGTGACATCTTAGAGACACAGCCACCCCCCCCAACTCTTTCCTCCTGCCAGGAACGTGGCATGCTTAGGCGACTTCCACAGCACACAGCGACTTAGGACCTGGGACCACACAGTGTTCAGCGGAGACTCTTGTTCTCCATGGGGTTGGAGTGGGCACAAAGGTCACAGCTTGCTCCCATCAAGGCACCTTCCTGGATGTTAAGGCTTCCAGTGTGCACTGTTTCATTTGGCCGTCACAGTGACCATGGCAGACAGGTGTTATTATAGGAGGGGAAAGCAAACCTTGAGGAGTCGGTGCTGGACGGGGCTGCAAAACCACTCACCACTGGCACCTGCCCTTGATTTCTAGTCTCAGACTGGGTCTCCTTCTAAGAAATGTGGCCCAAGGCAGCAGAGGTTGCTAGGTGCTTCCAGAGTAATCTAGGATAATGTGATGTCCCTGCTGCCTGGGAAATCTTAGGGGTCTTTGCTTGCTCAGAAGGAGCAAGGCAGTCCTGGCATCTTAGCTTTGGCCCTGTGTGGTCGCCCGCCCACCCCAGGATAAGAGAGGAAGGACTTGGTTGCATGGCTGCAGGACCTCTGTGTGGAACCCTCACCTCCTGCTTCCAGCCTTCTGGCTTCTGCATGTGATGTTCATCCTTCGCTCCACACCCCAAGAGTGTGCAGAACAGCTTGCCCCCAAGGCGGCCCAGCGGCCTCTCTCTGTGTGTCGTGGGCTCCAGCAGGCCTGGCGTCTGTGCCACATGAAGGGTGATTATAAACTCCCTGGAGGGACAAGAGGCCTGTCATTAGCAGTAGACTTCCCACCTCCCTGAAGCCGCGAGCTCTCCTGTTTTTCCTAAGAATAATCTGGTGGGGCTAGTGCAGTCTGCCCTCCTCCATTTGGCTGGCAGATGTGCAATAGCTGCTCTGGGGAGTCAAGGTGGAGGTGGCGTGTGGGCAGGGGTGGTTTGGAGCTCCCAGTTCCTCCCTTGGGTGAATTACCTTTATCTTGGAAAGCTGATGCCCCAAAGAGCTGCCAATTTAACCACCCACCCACTTCCTGATGAAGAAAACCAGGCCCAGAGAGAGGGGAGGTCCTGCAGCAGGTGTACCACCCTGGGGCCCCTCCCCTAAGGCTCAAGAGCTGAGCAGTTTTCCAGGCTCCCCAGGGACTCTAGGCAGTGGCTGGCACTGCCCCTGAAGCCAGGAGGTGACAAGGGAACTGTCCCGCAGAGGTTTTTCTGTCCTCTTTCACAATACAGCTGCTTAAACAAGCCCCTTGCTTCTTAGAATTCGCCAGGGGTTCTCACTCTTTTCCTGTAAAGGGCCAGAGAATGGATAATTTAGGGGTCACAGGGTGTGTTAGTACAACTCCTCCAGCCCACACTCACTGGCACAACCCATGCACAAGCTATGTGATAGGGGTACTTTAGTTAAGGGCACTGAAGTTCGAATTTCACACAATGTTCGCATATCACGAAACTGTCTCCACTTCCTTCACTCACACAAAGATGTAGATGGCAGTCATCCCCCAGAGCCCCCAGGCAAACTGGCAGTAACCTGGGTTGGGGCTGCGGGGGGTTGTGGGGTGTTCAGCCCTCCATTGCAGCTGCCTCCTGACATGAAAAGCGTGACACGGTTGATTGAAGGCGTGTAGACGAGGTTAACGGGCAGCGGCACTAGCCTCTGTTTTGCTATCTTTGGATAACCACGTGGGTTTATTTTTAAACCAGGGCTTATTGCATATCTATTTTGTGCTTTCATGTAATTCTCTCATCCTCACCACAATCTTACGAAGCTGCATGGTTGCACGGTTGTCTGACAGATGAGGGAAATTAAATACACAGAAATGACTTGTCTGGGGCCACCTGGCTCCCAAGTGGCCACCACGGATGCAGAGCCATGCTTAGATTTCTGCTTTGCGAGCCTGGTGTTTTAGCTGCATCCTGGGCCTTCCTGTTCCTATGACAACTCCCCGGAGGTGGGGGGTGGCTGTTGTTTGTTACCCAGCAAGCTGTGTGAGTATTTGAAAAAGTTCATGGAAAAGTGAGGTAAGGAGATGAGCTGAGGGAGTGTATATTTAGCATGGTAGTTTAGATGCTCCTATCCCTTGTTGACATGCCTGGGTTCCATACCCAGCTCCAGCTTCCCGTTAGCACAGTCCCTGTGAGGCCATGGTGATGGCTCAAGTCTTTTGGGTTCCTGCCATCTATGGGAGAGACCTGGATTGAATTTCTGGCTCCCAGCTTCAGCCTGGCCCAGCCTCATCGACTCTGGGCCTTTGCGGAATAAACCAGAGGATGGGAGCTCTCTTCCTCCCCACACCTATCTCTTAAAAAAATTAAAAATTTCAAAAAGATGTCTATTTTTGCTGTAAATTAAAAAAAATATTTGATCATTTATCACTGAAAGGCAGAGTAATAGGTAAGGAAAGAGAGACAGAGAGAAAGATGTCTTCCAACTGCTAGTTCACTCTCTAAATGGCCACAATGACCAGGCTCAAGCTAGGAGCATGGAACTTCTTCCACTGGGTCTCTCATATGACAGAGGCCCAAGTACCTGGGCCATCTTCTGTTGCTTTCCCAGGTGCATCAGCAAGGGGCTGGACTGGAAGTAGAGCAGCCAGGACTTGAATCAGCACTCACATGGGATGGTGGTTCTGTAGGAGATGGCTTTAACCTGCTGCACTGCAACACTCTCAAAACATTTTTGCAATTTGCAGCCCTCAAAACATTTTTGAAATCCAAGCACAGTTCTTCCTTGGCACATATTTCCAGGAACCCCTTGAAGACACCTCATACACACAGATATCCATTTTTGTGGCATTGACAGAAACTTGGGTTATTAATGGCATTTGCCATGAATTTTTTTAAACAGCGCCCTCAGATTTGATCAGGTCCTCCTGGAGATTGGACATACCCAGTGAGACAGCACAGGGTGCGGGTGTCTCTACCACCTGGAAGGGATCCAGTAGAGAGATGACAGACCTCATGTCAGATGGCCTTGAAGGAAGTAAAGCCAGGAGAGAAGGGACACAGGGCTGGGATGGGTGGTGCCATCAAGGAAGGAAGTGGTCCTGAGCCTGCTACTGGGTCACCGGAGAAGAGAGGACCAGGAAGGTAGAACTGCAAATGCGCAGGCACTGAGCTGGACGGGCTGCAGGGGATGGAGTGCTGGGAGGAATGGAAGTCTCATGAGTGAGGGAGGAAGCACTGGAGTCAGAGAGGTGGGCAGACCAGAGCGGTGAGGATTCCATGGTCCCAAACAGGAAGGCACAGGTGAACAGCCCAGCACAGGGGAGCCCAGGGGTGGCCAGGGCATGGTCTGTGTTTTAGAGAGCGCTGGGAGTGCTGAGGAGTTTGGCAGGGAGCGTTATTGGTGAGTCCAGTGGAACAACAGATGCTGCTGCAGCTGCTGTTGGAACTGAACAGGAAGTGGACTGTGGCCTCAGGGCAGCTCACCGGGTCCTGAGCAGGCTGGGGCAGCCCCGTGTCCCTTCTTCTGCCTCCTCCCTACATTTTTGGAGTCAAGAGCCAAGTCCCAGAGCAGAGGTAACTGGGGGATGTGGGGGAAAATGCTGTGGCATTTGGGTGGTTGCCCCGGCTACTAAGGCTCCAGCTGAGATTAAGAGAAAGTTGGAAAATGGGGTGGGGGGCAGGAAATGTGGGAAGGGTGAGACCAAGGAATGTTAGGAGCCTGTGGCCTGCTTCTCTTCCAAAGGGACCCCAAAGGGTGTTGTCCTGGTTCTAAAGAAATGAGGGTGGGAACAAGAAAAGGGGTTTCTACTCCCTCCTCTCCAGGGCCCTGGGACTGGGGCCAGGCCTATGATAAGGTCAAAAGGCTAAGCATTTCTGTCGGATTCAAGACAGCTGTACAGGAGGGCGTGAGAGGCTCAGCAGGCACTCTCTGGAAGGCGTTAGAGACAGCAAGGGCTGGGAATCTGATGGGAGGGTGATCTGCTCTCTGGCTGGTTTGCTTGCATGTGCTGGGCTGCATGTATCCTGCCCAGGGTTCGTAGTAATCCTCCCAAAGAGACACCTGCTATCCATCTCAGGTTGTTTCATAAAGCAGGAAGAGACTTGCCTTGAATGCAGGGCCCACATAAGGCTAACCCAGGCCACTGAGCCCCTCTACTAGCTTGCTTTAAGCCCACCTCCTTTTCAGAAAGCTATACTGATTGGTGGGGGTGTTGGGGGGTGGGTTACGGAGGTGAGGAAAGACACTGAGGTCCCTCACTTTCCGTGGGCTGTGTTCTGCAACCCTGTGCTTTTTAGGAGAAAGAGATGGTCCTGATGCTGTAATGAGGAAATAGAGTCTCAGAGAGAAAACACCTGAATGTGTATTTGGGAAGCCAGGGGGCAGGGCTGGGACCAGGTGTGCCTTCCAAGCATAGCACTGCCACCGCAGTCTCTGCCTGCCTGCAGCCTCCTGGTGAGCTGTTTCTTGCTCTGTCACATGTGTCATTTCAGCCATCATTCTCTTGGCACTTGTGTGCTGAGCTCACGTTTCGTTCCCTGTGGTCACAACTGCTGGATGCCCGTGTGTGCACCTCAATGATTCTTTCTTCAGACTATGTTTTGCTTTCTGGGTCATTGTTACTTACTGCTGTCACCCACCATCATCATCCTTGCCTTCTCCCTCATTTAGCTCTACCTAACCTGAAGTGCAGGGGCAGACTGACCTCTGTCAGCACCAAGAAACCGCGGGCTCAGGGTCTACTGTGAGCCCACCATGATACAGTCCCTGGACACACACACATACTCTCTCTCTCTGTCTGTGGTCCAAGAAACACAGGAAGGTAGAGTGAGTTGACGGGTTGTACCAGGCCAGTGCTAGGACCATTACCAGGTGCCAGTAAAGACTCATAAGTTCAAGTTGATCTTCATGGCTTCTTTTGATCTTATTCCAGTCTCCTTTTAGTTGACATTTTACTTTCTGAGTTGTACTTATTCATTTCGAGACAGAGTGACAGAAAGAGATTGAGAGCTCTTCCCTCTGCTGGTTCACTTTCCAAATGGCCACAACAACCAGGGCAGGGCCAGACAGAAGCCAGGAACCAGGAACTGCATCGGGGTCTCCCAAGTGACTAGTAAGCATCCATAATTGGGCCATCCTCTGCTGCCTTCCCAAGGTGCACTGGCAGGGAGCTGGACTGGATGGAAGTAGAACATCCGGACTGGGTGCTAGTGTCCTAGGTGGCAGTTTATTCTGTGCACCACAGTGCCATTCCCAACATTTTAAAAAAAGATTTATTTATTTCCATTGGAAATGCAGATTTACAGAGAGAAGGAGAAACAGAGAGGAAGGTCTGTCTGCTGGCTTACCCCCAAGTGGCATCAATGGCTAGAGCTGAGCTGATCTGAAGCCAGGAGCTTCCTCCGGGTCTCCCATGTGGGTGCAGGGCCCAAGGATTTGGGCCGTCCTCCACTGCTTTCCCAGGCCATCAGCAGGGAGATGGATGGGAAGCAGAGCAGCCAGGACACGAACTGCTGTCCATGTGGGATCCTGGAGGATGCAAAGCAAGGACTCCAGCCACTAGGCTAGCATTCTGGGCTCCAGTGTTTTACTGTTTAAAAGGAGATTTGGGAGTTGGGAGGCATTTAGAATTCTGGGTAGCCCTGCAATCAGAAAGATGAAGAAAGAGTGTCCGGAGGGGGAGCAGTGAGCAGGAGCTCAGTTCTGGCCATTGTGGCCATTTGGGGAGTGAACCAGCAGATGGAAGATCTTTCTCTCTGTCTCTCCTTCTCTCTGTAAATCTGACCTGTCTTTCCAATAAAAATAAATAAATCTTTAAAAATGAAAAGAAATAATAGTAAAAATAAAAAGCCCCAGAGAGGCTTTGTCCGGTGTGATTTCACAAACCCTGGCCAGTGTGCCATTGCTGCAGGTGTTGAAGGGCAGGCCTAGTCACCGGGAATGCCCCCACCCTCCCTACATTGCTGTCCAGCAGTGGAAAGAGGAAGGGTGCCCATCACCCTCCCATCCTGGAATAGGCTTCATGAGTAATAGGCTTCCCCAGAGAGCTGGGGAAGTGGTAACCAGCTGCTTCCTGCCCCCCTCACCTGTGGTCCCCCAGGGATGTCATGCTGAAGCTAGCTCCCAGGGCCTGTGGGGGTGGGGAGGCCCTGGAGGTGGGGGTGCAGGAGTGGAGGAGCAAGATCTCATTCTGTCCTGGGACACCAGCCAATGCTCCCGTCTCACACACCACCTGCCCACTGGGTCCCCGCTGCAGCCTAGTGAGAAGCAGCCTGTCCTTGGTAGCTGTCCCAGCAGGAGTGGGGACAGTCACACTCACTGGCGCTGGCAGCCACCGCTGAGAAGCTAGGAGTACAAACCTCCACATCCTCCGGAGGCCTTGACACCCAGGCTTGTCCCATCACCTCCTCTCACACCATGCAGGGCTTGGCTCAAAGCCACAGGCTGGGGAGAGGCATCTGCTGACAGAAGGCGCTGGGCTAGGCACCCCTGGAAGGGGTGGGGAGGCCCCAGAGTACAGCAGCTGCTTGTTTTCTTAGTCTTCCCTTGATACCCACTATGAGGGGGCTCAGGGACTTGGGTTTCCCAGCTCAGCTGTGAAGCTACTTCCTGCCCCCCAAGAGGCGTGTAATTAGCCCGGGAGGGGGTGGGGTGAGGAGACAGGGCCCTGGAGAGCTACCTCCTGGGGTTCAGATTGACAAGCAGCTCTCTCCCACCCCTCCCAGACACACAGAACTTCATGCTCCGCCTCTGCCTCTCTCTCCCCATGTCTCTCCAGCGCAGCGGGCTCAGACAATACCCAAAGCCAAGGCCTCAGAAGCTGAGTTTTTCTCTGACCCTGAGTCTCTCAACGCTCCCCCTTCCTCCCCTGCTCCTCCCACCCTGTTAGAACCTGGACTCCATAGGGAACAGAAACTAGAGCTCTTTTCTCCCCTCAGACCTGCCATGCAAACTAAAACAATGACCGAACCCCGCCCCCCTTTCCTGTGCTGGAGCTGATCCTACCTTTCCTGAGGGGTCCTGTCCCATTGTGGAGGATGGGGGAGGAATGGGTCACTGCACAAAGAGGTCAGGGGGACCCTGGCCAGCCTCTCTGTGCCTCCGGCTCAGCCGCTTCTGTGAGGTCACACCTGTCGTCCATCCACAGGTCTACACAGGAGCTGTCCACGCTCACCTGATCTCAGATCCAGGACTTGGGCTCTTATCTCTGAAGGTTTCTGCCTCATAGTCAACTATTTGAAACTGTTTTTATTTTAAAGACTGATCAAAAGGGAATCTCCCCATCCCCATCCTCTGGTTTACTCCCCAGGCTCCTGAAACAGCCAGGGTTGGGCCTGGTGGAAGCTGGGAGCCTGGAAACTCTATCTGGGTCTCCCATGTGGGAGCTCCCAGAGGGAGGGAAAGGCGCACTAAAGTTGGCTTGATGGGAGCTTTCCCCAAGGTGCAGAAACAGTCAAGCCATCTGCTCCAATGGAGCATGGGAGAGGGCAACTGAGAGCTGTGTTTAACGATTTATTGATTGTGCTTGCTTCTGCAGCACATATACTAAAATTAGAATGAAGAATTTATTGATTGATTTGAAAGGCAGATGACAAAGAGAAAGGAAGAGAGCTCTTCCATCTGCTGGTTCAGTCCCCTGGTGACCTCAATGGTCAAGGTTTGTCCAGGAAGAAGCCAGAACTGCTTCTGGGCCTCCCACATGAGTGGCAGGAGCCCAGGCACTTGGGCCACCTTTGGCTGCTTGTCTAGGCAAGGCGCTAGATTGGAAGTGGGGCAGCCAGGACTTGAACCAGTACCCTGTGGGCTGTGGGTGTCACAAGCAGCTGTTTACCTGGTTATGCCACATCAGCCCCTCCTTCTTTTCTATTTGTTTACTTAAATGATTATTTATTTTCATTTGAAAGGCACACAAGTCTACATATAGATGATTGAGATCTAGTCACTTGTTCATTCCCCCAGTGCCTATGGCAGCCAACACTGGACCCCATCAAAGCCGGGAGCCCAGAACTTAATCTGCATCTCTCACAGGAGTGGCAGGGAATCAAGTGCCTGAGCTATCACCTGTTACCTGAACATCATCAGGAAGTGGAGCTGGATTTTTTTTTTTTAATGGAGCTGGGATTTGAATCCAGGTATTCCAATATGGGAATGTGGGCACACCAAGCCCTTTAACTGCTATGCCACATGCCCTCTCCCTCTCTCCTTTTTTTTTTTTTTTTTAAGATTTATTTATTTTAATTACAAAGTCAGATATACAGAGAGGAGGAAAGACAGAGAGGAAGATTTTCCGTCCGATGATTCACCCCCCAAGTGGGCGTAGTGGCCGTTTCTGTGCCGATCCGAAGCCAGGAACCAGGAAACTTTTCTGGGTCTCCCACACGGATGCAGGGTCCCAAAGCATTGGGCCATCCTCCATTGCTTTCCCAGGCCCCCGGCAGGGAGCTGGATGGGAAGTGGAGCTGCTGGCATTAGAACCAGCATCCATATGGGATCCTGGCGCATTCAAGGTGAGGACTTTAGCTGCTAGGCCACGTCGCTGGGCCCATCCCTCCCTCCTTTTAAAAAGCAAGGGCCGAGGCCAGCAATGTGGTGCTGTGGCTAAGTGGGTCAAGCTGCTACCTGCAGTGGTGATTTCTGAGTTTCCCTTACCCTCTGTAACAGGATCTCAGCATGTAAGTCATCACCTACTGCCTCCTGGGCACATGAGCAGGAAGGTAGACTAGAAGTGGAGGTGGAGGCAGGCCTCCATCCCAGCATTCTGATACAGGATGCTAACATCCCAAGCAGCACCATACACCCATTCTACTTCATCAATTTTTATTTTTCTTCTTGCAATTTAGTTGTTAAAGACACAAGCTGGGATGAGGGGCACTGTGGCACAACGAGTAAAACTGCCTGCAATGTTAGTATTCCTTATGGGCAATGATCTATGTCCCGGTTTCTCCATTTTGGATCCAGCTCCCTGCCAATGCACCTAAAAAAGCAGAAAATGGCTCAAGTTCTTGGGCCCCTACACCCACATGGGAGACTCAGAAGCTCCTGGCTTCATTCTGGCCCAGGCCTGGCTGTTGCAGCCATTTAGGGAGTAAACCAGGGGTTGGAAGATCTTTCTTTTCCCTCTCTCTCTCTCTGCTTCTATGTCTTCCTGTGACTCTTTCGAATAAATAAATAAATCTTTAAAAAAAAGATAGGGGAAGGGCTAGGTGGGAGCCCACCCATCCTCCTCATTTGCAGAATCCTGTTCCCTGAGCAGATCGTCCATCTTCAGCACTTCTTAAGGGAGCTAGTCATCCAGCATGGCCATCAGACGCACCCAGCCCTCATCTCCCCACCAGGGAGATCTCACCAGCCACGTGGAGGTTGTGAAGCCAGCCCACGTAGCCTTCCAACAGAGACTTCTATCTGGGCTAGGTCCACTACTATCAAGATGGGAATAAGCAATGCCTTGTTTGTCCAGGTTTGCAGGATGAGTGTAAATAAACAGACTGGGTCTCAAGCAGGGCCCACAGGGAGGTGGAAGCGGCCACAGGTTCCTTATTCATCTAGCCCAGGCTGTCATCCCATCCTCCAAACAGCCAGCAAAGTCCTATGCCAGAATACAAGGCACTGCCAGAGGCTACGGGCGGCTGCTGGGTTGTTAGCATCTTGGTCCCCCTGGGGAGGCAGTGTCATCACTATGACAAATAGATGTGACATAGCCAGGCTCAGAAACAAAGATTCCTGGGGTAGGGAATAGGGGGGTGGAGATGGCGGGTAATGAAGAACCAGTACTCAAACCCGGTCCCTCACCCCCACCCCACCTTGGTTGTCTGTAGTTTTTCCAGATCTTTCTTTTCATCTGCTGTTGGTCAATTCCCCCCCTTTCCCTGAGGCTTCTGGGAAGCAAGTGAAGGGAACCAAAAGACATCGAACAGGAGTTGACCTCAGTCAATAAAGAGCCCGCAGACTGTTGTGGTTCTTGGCCCATGGGACCCGAGCCACAGTTTTAACCAGCTCTGGGCTTCTGCTTCTTCCTCTGTTAACCTAAGGGTAGCCACTTGGCCAGCATCTCGTGGGACTGCAGCGAGGACACATTGACAGAAGGCGTGACGGATCCTTCAGAAGACACCTGGGGCATGGTAAAGCCCTCCATAAACAGGAGTGGCTGTTAACTATAAAGACCTGATGGCGGAAGAAGTGAAACCAGAAGTTTGTCAAAGGAGAGGGGCAGGGTCCTCAAGGTGCCACCGTGTTTGTCTCTGCTCCGCCCTTGAACATGAACATCTGTGGTTTGTTAAAGACTTTTTCAGAGTTCAGTTGTCATTCCAAGAAGAGGATGGAGAAAAGCCAAGCCAAGCCAAACCTGAGGCCAGCATCTAGAGGAAGCAGACAGGATTCTCAGCCACAGTGGGGGAAAGTGGAGGTGCCAGCGAAGGCTGTGGCAGGGGGCTTCACCCTGCAGTGAGGATGGCCAGGGTGCTTGGACCGCTGCACTCATGTGGAAGAGCAGGAGAAAATTCCTGGCTCCTGGCTTCAGACTGGCCCAGCCCACTGGGGAGTAAACCAGTGGGTAGATTTGTCTTTTTCTCTTTAAATCTGCCTTTCAAACCAAAACATGCTTTAAAAAATTTATTCATTTCTCTGGAAGACAAAATGAGAGAAAGAGAGAAAATGAGAGCACAGCTGGTGCTAGGTCAGACCAAAGCTAGGCATTAGGAACTCTATCTGGGTTTCCATGTGGATTGGGCCATCATGTGCTGCCTCCCAGGTGCATCAGCAAGGAGCTGAACCTGAAGCAGACTAACCAGGACTCCAGCACTCGTGAGATGCTGGTGTCCCAAGCAGTGGCCTAATGTGCTACACCACAGCACCTGCCCCAGCAGACTACCTTTTAGGAACCATTGACTGAAGGTACTTTCTTTGGGCAGCCAAATAGCAAATCTCAGAATGCTGAATTCCTTGTTTTCTAATACTTAGGACTTCCGTACTTAGTCATTGGCCCCTGCTCTTTTCTGTCACATTAATTGGAAATTGAAGATGTATATTCTCAAGAATTTTATGCTAAGGGGCTCGCACTGTAGCATATTGGGTAAAGCCACCACCTACAGTGCTGACATCCCATATGGGTGCCAGTTCAAGTCCCAGCTGCTCCACTTTCCAATCCTGCTAATATGCCTGGAAAGCAATGGAAGACAGTTCAAGTACTCGGGTCCCCACACCCACATGAGAGCCCTAGAAGCAGCTCCGGCTCCTGGCTTCGGAGTGGCCCAGCTAGGCAGTTGTGGCCATTTTGAGGGGAACTAGTGGATGGAAGATCTGTCTGTATCTCTCTCTCTCTAGCTCTGCCATTAAGACTTTAAATAAATCAAAAAGAATAATTTTATGCTGAAAACAGGAAAAAAAACCACACAGAAGTCACTTTTAGGGTCTGGTTGGCATGAGGAAGGACAGATTTGTGCCCGACCTTTCCCTGCAGTCCTTCCCCACTGGACACCTTCCCAAGGAGAAGCTCTGGACTCTCCAGGAACGCTGTGAGGCCTGAGCAGGGGAAGGGATGTTATGTGAGCTCTCAGTTCAGCTTTCTTCCAACTACACCCTTAAGCGGGAACACAACTCCAGTTCTCACGACCTTAAGGGCTGACACTTGTCCAAAGTGCCTAATGAGGGGGAAGCCTGTGTCATGTACATCAGTAGAACTCAAGGACAATCAGGGAGTTGAAAAAAGTGAAAGTCTGACTGCAGTCCTACCTCTGGCAGAAAGATAACCGGGGCAGAACAATACACAATGCATCCACATAGGTAAACATTGCACTGGGTGGAGATGTTCCACTTTCACAGGTCAGTTAAGAGAGAGAGAGAGAGAGAGAGAGAGAGAGAGAGAGAGAGAATGAATGTGACCAGAGAGACTTTTAGCTTGTAGGAGTTATCTTATCTGGCTGAGCAGCCCAGATGACGTCCTAAGCCATCTGATGGAAGAGGGTTACAAGATAACAGGCTCGGACCCAAGTTGGTGTGTTTATGCAGTTTGGCCGTTACTCAACTTATGTAAATCAAACTTTTTTTGAAGGCCTCTCAAATATCTGTTGAAATGGGTGTTTCTCCCCCAAGACTGGAGAGAATTTGCATTGAGGGTAGGGAAGGGCAGTTTACAGCTGGTGTCTGGGCTCCAGTAGCCCTTCTACAACTCTCCTTCCCAATCTACAAAAGGGTCTGAGGACAACTTGCCTCACCACCCCCACCTCCCACACTTCAGCTCACAAGAGCCCTGGGGGTCTGTCCCTGATTTCCCCTGCCTCCAGCAGGGTCATTTTGTGGCTTCCTTTCTGGCATTAAACTTGAAAGACAAAGGACACAAAAATATGATTTCATACGCAAAAATATGCAGCTGATAAGAACAGCTAACCAATTTCCCTGTCCAAACTTAAAATAATGTCCCAGCACTAGGACAGTTGGAAACCACTGGATAAAACTACTTCCTGTCAACATTCGGGCTCCTGTGGACAGCAGAGTTAGGGCTTACATTGGGGTGGGAATGAGGGACGTTGACCTGGGAGTTACTATCAGTCTCTCCCTCCCCAGCCATGTTGTGTTGTGGGTTCGTTAAGGATTACCTTTCTGTGTGTTCTAATAAAACACTCATTTCTACTTAAGAGACAAAGCAGGAGCAGCACGGTAGTCTGCAGGCTGGTGAGTCTACAACCACAACAAGCCGGGGCCACACAGGAGCCATTTTCCAGGCAATGGGTATTCCTAGCCTCTCATTCTCAATCTTTTTTAAGATTTATTTATTTTTTGGGCCCGGCAGCGTGGCCTAGTGGTTAAAGTCCTCGCCTTGAAAGCACCGGGATCCCATATGGGCGCCAGTTCTAATCCCGGCAGTTCCACTTTCCATCCAGCTCCCTGCTTGTGGCCTGGGAAAGCAGACAAGCACGGCCCAAGGCCTTGGGGTCCTGCACCTGTGTGGGAGACCTGGAGGAGGTTCATGGTTCCTGGCTCCTGGCTTCGGATCGGCGCGCATCGGCCCGTTGCGGCTCACTTGGGGAGTAAATCATTGGACGGAAGATCTTCCTCTCTGTCTCTCCTCCCCTCTGTATATCCGCCTTTCCAATAAAAATAAAATAAATCTTAAAAAAAAATTATTTATTTTTCTTGGAAAGGCAGATTTACAGAGAGGAGTGATCGAAAGATTTTCTGTCCACTGGTTCATTCCCCAAGTAGCTGCAATGGCTAGAGCTGAGCTGATCTGAAGCCAGGAGTCCAGAGCTTCTTCTGGTTCTCCCACACGGGTGCAGGGTCCCAAGGCTTTGGGCCGTCCTCCATTGCTTTCCCTGGCCACAAGCAGGGAGCTGGATGGGAATTGGAGCAGCCAGAGCATGAACTGGTACCCATAGGGGATCCTACAGGATGCAAGGTAAGGACTCCAGCCCCTAGGTCTGTCTCTTTGAAGCAGAAAAGCAGCCGGCCCTTCATCTCCTCAGTGCAGAACAGAGAATGGGCACCGAGTACAAAACTTAACTCAGATCACCTTGTAAATTGGTCTAGTTTTATCTACAATCTGCTACCAAGCATCTCCAAGTAATAGGGGTGTGAGGTAGAGATGGGGGTAACCGCTTCTCAGCAGCTACTAAAAGGCCTGGAGGGAGTCTGTAAGTTAAGGATTTACCACCAGCACGCGTAGAAAGAGGGAAGGCAGGACAGAGAAACAACGTGCTTTGCCAATGACCTGAGACTGGCTCATTGTGCAAGGTCTAGCACAATAAGCGCTCTCTTGAACCAGATACTGTCCATATCCTGTGTACCCAAGTCACACCAGCAGTCCCTACAATAGAGCTTTGGAATCTGAGCGCTGCCTCATTTCAGGCTTACCAAGAAATGCTATTGACATTGTATTGGGGCCAACAGCACAGCTCTCCGTGGGACTGCTGGTTCCCGTTCACCTCTAGGGGCTACCTGGCCCATAGAGAAACACTATCCCTGCCTCAAAAACACTAACTCTATGGAAACTAGAGGTTTATTCACAAGTGAGGGACAACGGGGAGCAAAGTAAATTAGGTCAGAGGCAGGTGGAAGAGAAGAAACTAGGGGGGCGCCTGTGGCTTGAAATTGAGATGTGGCATGCATTAGACATGAAACTAGCCACGGAACCCAGATGTTCCAAGAGCTAAACAATGTCTTTCCTGATCCAAGACACTTATTTAGTGTCTTACAATAAAAACCCCACCATTACCACTCTTGTGAATAGCAAGGATTCGTCTCTATACTTTCTAATGAAGCCAAATGTTTCATCACCTATTTTTGGTTAACCACGTTACTTATCATATAACCAATCAGTTAGGGTTAATAAATTGGTAGTTGCTTTATTAAAAAATTTAGGCCACCATTTTTCTTCAGTGATTTTCCACCTCCTTTTGACTCAGCGAACGCACGTACCCTAATCGCTCAGTTAGGAAGGCCCCTGCTACATATTGTTGTTCCTACCCAAATTGAAAAACAGCTGTTAGACGTGTGACTTGTATCAGAAGAGGTCTTACACATTCTAATGAAAGGGCTTTTATGTGTATATACAGCTTAACAGATAAAACATTATCAATACTATATATTTTCTCTACATGTTTATATATGCCCTCTGGTCTACCTGTCCCTCAAATTAATTTCTAGAGTTATGTCTTGGTACTAGCTTAGAACACAATCATGGCAAACAATCACTTCCAATACTTTGTTATCATATGTTTAAGTAACTATTTGCTTTACTAGGATGGAAACTCTGGCTGTACCCTCTCACTCCCTGACCTCAGAATTAACACAGCATCTATTTCACAATATTTGTCCAGGACTTTACTATTGAAACAGGGGGCACGCCCATAACACTGATTTCTCCTGGTGCTGACCTGGCCAAAGCATGTCAAAATGAGGACCTGTCTACTCTACTCACACAATGCAGAACATGAGCGATATGACCTCGAAAACCTTCTTGTGTGTGAAGGCATTTCAGTGCCATTTGTGCCAGAAACAGGATTTTAAGTTGGAGAGCCATCACAAACATTGAAAGCTATTTTCAAACGAGGGTCAAGGGCTCACAGCTGTGTTTTGCAATCTCTACACACACTTTGATTAAGGGATGTTATCTACACAGATCTGCTAGTTGGCTCAAGAGGCTAGTTGTGCCTGAATCAGAGATCATGTTTTCTATCTTATAATCCACAAGTTGTTGCTCGCATGTATTAGGACACCCAGTGGGTGCCCTCATCACTACACACCCATTATCTTCATCCCGACACCCTGAGTCCTAAATGATGGGGAAGAGTGAAGGCTATAGAGGTCAACCACTGCCCTCTACTGGCCAAGAGCGCATATTATAGTCAAGAGAACTATAGTAGGTCAACACCAACCAGAAAATAAAAACTTCTCCATGATTTTTGAGCCTGTATGTGGGGGCCACAGGGTTTCCAGTAACGTTTAGGATTTAATGAGAAAAACTCAGTTCATGAAGTATCCCCATTAAATTTTAGATCTGGGGCCAGCATGATAGCCTAGTGGCTGAAGTCCTCTGCTTTGCATCCTCCAGGATCCCATATGAGCACCAGTTTATTCCCTGGCTACTCCACTTCCCATTCAGCTTCCTGCTTATGGCCTGGATGAGAAGTGGAGGATGGCTCAAAACCTTGGGACTCTGCACCCGCGTGGGAGACCCAGAAGAAGCTCCTGGCTTCCAATTGCCTCAGGCTCCAGCCATTGGGGTCACCTGGGAAGTTAATAAGCGGATGGATCTTTCTCTGCTCTGTAAATCTGACTTTCCAATAAAAATAAAATCTTAAGAAAAAATTCTAGATATTATTCCTTGGGCTGATTCCAATACCAGTATTATTTTAAGATAATAAGGAACAGCATAAGGCTCCACAGCTCAGTACCAGAAAGGAGGGTTGGGGAGCAGGGCTTAGAGCAACTATACTGGAGCATTAGGGAAATAGTGGCACATCCCTCTTGGGTTGCCACTCCAACTGGTGAGCATGAAAACCAGGACTGGGGCAGGAATGGCTAGACAGAGAGTGGCACCTGCTGGCACGTGTGGGCTGGATAGTGGGGCTCGTTGGGTTGAACTGGGCTTCAGTACCTATTGACATGTATGAGAGTTGAACAGGATGGGGGACAGACTGGACCAGTCTGCTGTACATACTGGCAAGCACAGGAACCAGGGCAAGGGGCAGGCCTGGTGGGGATTATTGCGGGTCACTCTGACTAGTCTTCAGTTCCCACTGGTTTGCATGAGGGTTGAGTGTGCGTCGGACAGGATCAAGATGGGCTCCACACTCATTGGTTTGCATAGAAGACAGAATTTGAACCAGTAATTGCTACTACTAGTGTGTGCAACAGACGTGCCAGACCCAGTATTGGCAAGCACACACAAGAGTCGGGTCTGAGATCACCTCAGATGAAGTTTTTGTGAGGATCCCCCCGCAAGTGTATCGCTGGACTCAGAACCCAACCATGGATAGAATTGCAGGTTCCATGGTTTGACCGTGGAGTGCATGTATCAGAGCTGGGCCTTCTCAGTGGCTTAGATGGAGCAATGGACAGCATATCCAGGTGCACATGGGGAATACGGCAGTACATTGGAGCTTGCAGAGAACACCTGGTACCATAAGAGGACAGAACAAATTGATCAACTACTGCAACCAAGTGTTGGCAGTAAATATCTGGGCAAATGAAACTCGAAGGTAAACTATGTCAACCAATGGATTCTGGAAAGATTTCATCATGCTTGGAGTGGCAAGGTCGGCAGTAATTCAGAATTATGGAACTATCAAAACTTCTTGAGCAGGACCCTTAGAGCTCTCTCCACATTGGGGACTCTGGGATGGCATCAGGTGGCTAGCCTTCATCTCAGGATACAGAGGTATTTGGGAGGCTGGGTGTGGCTTCTGTTGTCTCCCCCCCTTCCCCCAGAGGCAGAAAAAAAAAAAAAAAAAAAAGAACACAGAAACAACAATGGTCTCATCCATTTTCCTGTAGCCCTTGACCCTTTCCACCCTAATCATCTATAAAAAACTTGGGAACCAGCTTGAGGCCTGGCTCCTCCATTTCCCATCCGGTTCCCTAATGATGCACCTGGGAGAGCAGCAGAGGAAGGTCCACGTCCTTGGGCTCCTGCAGCCACGAGGCGATTCCTGATCTGGTCTGGCTCAGCCTCAGTCATTGCAGCCAGTTGGTGAGTCCTTTTTCTCCCTCTGTGTAACTATTTTTTAAATATCTTAAAAAAAAAATAGCTAACATTTGTAGACAACTTGCACACTGCACAAATCCTTGTACCACCTGTTGGCACATCAAATCTCATCCTACCTGAACCAGTTTACTGTCTACAGGAAGAACACAAACATCTGGTCCATTTCAGTTGTAGAGCAAGTGAGAGAGGTAACACATAAGTAGGCTGCACAGTGCCATTAACTTAGCATCGGTATACCAATGCTCACAGAGAGGAGTCGAGGTACGCAACAACCACTATACCTGCACACATCTGGTGATTATTTGATTGTTACTAAAATCCCTTAAACCAATCTGTTCAGTGCTGTACTGCAATTAGACAACTGCAGATGCTGAGGAAAAGCGAAAGGCTAATGGCCTTCTCAAGTCAACTTTGACCTGGGACAAACAAGACATAAGTGTAAAGCTAGCTGTCACGGACAGATAACGGCACGTACAAAGCATCTCATTTCAAAGCCACCATGAGTTTGCCTGTCAATCACAGTATTTCGCTGACAAGGCAAGTATGTAAATAAGGGGAAGGGTTGAAACAGAGGAAGAGCCTCACAGATCACAGCGGCCTAGGTTTTAAGATGAGATCCTGCACCACAGTCTCCATCTAATATTTAATTTTCGACTGCAAGATGATCTAGTGTAGTTCTTAAGGTATTTAAAACTGAACACAAATGTCTGTCCTGTCAGTATTAAGTATTTGTTATCTTCTTGTTACACAATCGCTGAAGCTGTATTTTGTAACCATGGCCATGAGCATGGGAACAGATACTGATTGGGAATCCCCGCAGTCCTGTGCTTCCTCAACTCATTTAAAATTAGTGCATCACTGCTTCTTGATTCCATGCTCTATGTCCTCTTCCTTTACCCACAATAGGGTGGCCACCGTTACAACTTGTATATAACCTGTTTGAGAAACAGGTCCCCCCTCAGAGTCGGGACAGGACAGGGAGCTGATGAGCCAAGGGCATCAGCTGTGCAAGCTGGTGTTATCTGCTTTCAAATATTACAAGAAGTACACAGAGCACACATCTGGGTTGTAAAAGCCCTTTTATAAAGCCATTTTTAAACAAAACCAAAAAAAGTTTACAAAAGGAAAAAAAGAACAGAAAAAGAATAACTTGCTTCAAAATGTCCCCAAAAGAGAAAAAAATAAAGGGGGACAATGCCAACATGCTCAACAGTAAAGGTTCTTTTTCTTATTTTTTAATACAAAATACAAGCAAAGGATACACGTGCTTAACAGAGCACAGGAGCAGACACGCAGCCCTGGAAACCCTTCCGTAAAAGCGAAGCGGGGGTTTTGTTTTTCTTTGTCTATGCAGATACCTACAGAGACTGGGATATGTAAAAATTAAGTATCACAAAAGACCATCACACGATTCTACCAATGCATGTTGCATCTATAATTCACGAACATGGTCAACAAATCATGTTCACTTCAACCCCGTTTCATTTAAATTAAAGGAAAATAACTTTTAAATAAAGTGGTTACATTCAAACTTTAACTTTCTTAGTACCATGCTGCAGATTTCAGCACTGTAAAGGTATTGCAAGAATGCCCAACCCTCTGGTGTCTGATCACCTGGCTAACGACACTGCAGTGTGAAGAAAGGTCGATCTCATTTGTTAATACGCTTCAGCAGGTCCCTCTTCCTCTTTTTTACCCTTCCTGCTCGGAACACAAAAGATTAAGGACTAAAATCAAGGAAGACTGGGAGTTTTAGAGCTGGCAAAATCAAAGCCTGAGAGACAAAGCAAGGTGAACAATTATTGAGAACTTGGCTGCTGCCTAACCTGGCAAGTCTTAAGAGTCTCCGTACATCTTACAGGAATCAGGTAAGCTTTGCTGCAACACATTCATGGTAAACAAACTAAGTAGAGCTCTTATTTACAAATCTTGTAACAAATACTTCTGGAGGGGAAAAAAAAGAAAGGAATTCACTAATTTCCTTAAGACAAAGGTTTAACAGCCAGACATATACAAACACACATCCCCAGACACACACACACACACACAAACAATATTTCAAGGGGGAGGTTTATACATATTATTTTAGGGCATAAACTGAATACTATACCCACATCCATCAAAAAAGGGACAAAAGCAACCCAATTTTACCCTCCCCCCATAATCTAGAAAACCCTCCCTTCACCCCGATGTATAAAGTGTATGCACAATGGTGGCATTCTATCCGCCACACAAAGCATGCTCACACAGATGTCACCAGTTTAGTCGCTCCATTGGCATGGCAACAGGCAGGTTTATGGGATTTTTCCCAATAGTGGTTATTACACAGTCAGCACCACTGTGAATTTGTGAATTAGGCTATGAAAAAAGTGTAATTTATGGACTTGGGATTAAAAAAGATTCATGTTGTATTGAGTATACCCAAGACGAGGGGAAAACAGATCAAGATTGAAACTTAGCTATAGACAGCTTGATGTCCCAATAGTCAATAAATCTACTCTTCGCTTCAAATAAATGCAGCTTCATCCATAGAGAAAGAGACAATTTTAAACCCTTGAGAGCAGGCAGGAAATAGATATTACTTGTTCTAGGTAAGTATCTCAGTCTAAACATCACAAAGCCCATGACCTCGGCATCTTCTTCCCCAACTCCTAGGGTGGTCATTTGTTCTCAGCACAGCCTCTGAGGATGCCAGCGAAGGGCCCGTGCCTCATTACAAAAAGCAACAGAAGCTGTGATCTCTTTTAAAGCTTTCCCACTTGCTTGTGAGATCCAAATCTACTCTTGCTCTCTATAGCTCTCAAAGCATCTTCTAAGAGAAACTAGTTCACTTGAGAGATCACAGATTTAAAAAAAAATTCATCAGCTTAGCTGATTAAATTCACAAGAATGTCAAACACTTTTACTAGATTTATAACCTTCAATTCCACTCTTGATTTGTTATCTGTAACAAAATGCTATTTGAATCTGTCACAAAAGTATGTCATTTATGATTCTGAACTGGGTAAACCAGTTATTGTGAAAAAGAAATTCACCACCAAAGCTCCTTCAAGGGAACTGAACTACTTACTATACAAGATGTAAAGATTCCCGTTCATCACTCCCCAAGAATGACAACAATCACTGTCCTTTATGGAATCAAGATGGCGTAGAGATATTTTAACGAGGCAAGAACACAAGACAAATCCATCACGACAAAAATGAAAACAAATCCTTTGTGTCACCCGCAGAGCCCCCAACAATTCTGAGATGAGAGCCAACAGCAGCAGCAGGATCAGCTGAGACAGAAGCTACCCAAATCTGTAGGGGCGGGTAGGGGTATGAAAAAAGAGGCATAGGAACCAAAATGTAGTGTCAGTCAGTACAGATGCCCACTTTTGTCAAGGTCAACCTAGGAAACTCTGGCAACACAGGCACCTTCAAACTGAACGTCCCCTAACCTGAGCTTTGCAAAGACAGTAAGTGCTACCATCAGTTCACCATAGGCACAGACAACATGGGGAAGATCAGTCAAGGGCGGTGCCCCAGGCCAGGCCAGTCACTACAGGCCTCTAGCTATAGTGCGTCCTGACATCACTACCAAGCCCGACTACTGAGCACCTGTTTCCAGTTGAGTCACAACTATCTTCCTATCTGCATGAAAGATTTGAGGGGAAGACTAGATTTGAAACCACCCATAAAAACCGAAGAACACCAAGGCCATTTGGAGACTGCTTTACACGGAGGCAGATACTTCTGTCCAGCCGACTAGAAAAATGACACATTCATCCATTTAATGAATTAATTTTCAAAGGAGTCCTAAAAAAGACTAATCCAACGTATAGGTAATCTAGAAGATAGAATTACCAGTATATATGTGTGCATATGACAATGAGAAATGTCAGAGCAGGATATAAAGAGGCTGTTTTACACACACACACATACACACGCTAAAATTTTAAAAGAGCCCTCCCTTTCAATCTTCATAAACTAAAACCTAATAAAAGCCCAAATGTTAATAGGAATGTAAGACATTATAAGCCCCTAAAAAAGAAAAAAGGGGGGGAAGAAGTGCATGGTGGAAACACTGGAAATTGTTTTTACTCTATGGACACAAAGCTGTTAAAACTGGAAACTTAGGCAAACCCACTAGAGCAAACAGAACAATCTACAACACCCTCATGACAAAGTCCACTGCTGCAAACTGAACCACCAGGAAAGATAACAGACCCACCACTACTCGGGCTCAAATCCTGTACTTTTTGGCTATGTGACTAAAAAGCTCGCTATTCACTCTTATCAATGCAGAAGAGTTAAAAGTAACAATGTTTCTGAAACTGTCTTAAAACCAGGGTAAAAAGATTCCAGAAACAATCACCCTTTGTCTAGGAAAATCTGCAAGAAATCCATGTTGTCTGAGAAAAAACATGCTGTCACTTGAGACAGGAGAAAAAAAAAAATCACACAAATAGGGTAGTAAGGAAACACAGCTAGATTAAAAGGGCAGGAAAAATGCGTAAGTAAATCGTCACTAACTTATCAACTTCTTAGAATACTAGGACCCCTAAACCTTGCTTCTACCTGCTTGCGGCATTAGGATGTGGAGGGCTAACCCTACAGATCCATCCCATTTTCCTAAGGCATGTGCATTGTGTTATCCACTGCATGTCTGCCTCCTAAAACGCTTCATTCCTTTCATTCTGGTGAGGCCCAGTCTTCTGCTTTAAATAATGTGAGTAGTAAGCAGGGCAAAAAGGATGCGAGCAAACTGAGTAATGTGGAAGCAGCATTTAACACACTCCCATCAAGGAAAGGGTGGGAAGTGACAGGAGAGCAGAGTCAGGAGAACCATCTCCTGGAGTGGAGCTGGGAGGCACTGGGGGAGGGAGCGCAGTGTGTTACATAGCAGCAGGAAGCTAGATGTACTTCCCATGTTTCTATCTAGGAAGGCAAGAATATGAAAAGGAAAATGTTCATCCCCAAATAAAAACAGAGCGTGGCTCTCATGGAGTCTGAGCATACACTTAGAGCTTAAAAAAGGGGGGAAAAAAATCTCATTTCTTTGTGACCGAGTTTCACATTAACTGGAATTTTATTTGCTTGAAACCTAAATACCGTCAGTTTGAGAAGAAATTCATATAGATTCATTCTGCCATTTAAATTCTAGGGTGGGGTTTTCTTTTGATCCTTGGTTAAAATTTATTTTTTTAAAAAAGGATACATATATATTTTTAAAACATGAACTAGAGAATGAAATAAGAAATCAAGAGTGAGTTCAGTTTTGGTGGCCCCTGATTTCATAATTTAAGCTCTCTAAAGACTAGAGTGAGCTCAAAGGATCAATGGCTCCGCGTCTCTTTGAGATTACTGGTGATGGAATAAAAAAGAAAACCCACACCCTCGAATAAGGCCAGGGAAGTCCATTCCCCTCCCCCTGCCCCAAGGTAAAAAATAGGAGTACTTTTAGTAATAATTCAGAATTCATCTTTATCTTATCCCTGCCTCATCAGGGGACATGTCAAGTCATGATTTCCAAGACAATCATACTTGTTTTCACAGACACACCATCTCCGATTAGATGACAGCTGATGTTCTGAAAAGTCCATCATTTTTTACTTGACCCTTTTTTGTTTTGCTTATGTTCAACTTCAGATAGTTTAGAAAAAGCAGTTTCCATAGCGTTTAACTCAAATCTTATTGCTTTACAACTGTGACAAACCTTCCTTTAAAAATAAAAAGATGAAGCAGTCAATCCAGTGATTAATTTGACATGGCTTTCATTGGAAAGGGGCAGGGTGGCAAAGAGAAAACCCATAGATCAAAAGGTAACTTAAACATACAATGGTTTTCTTAGAAAGAAGGGAGAAAAAGAGACTGAGAATTCCACCACATGGAGGAAAGCATTGAAAGCCCACGAGTCGAGCCATTGCCAAAACCACGTTTTATCTTAAGTAGGTTCTCTTTCCCCCTCTCTTTATCTTTTTTTTTCTTTTTTCTTTTTTAATAAAATCTCTCCCCCAACCACCACCACTTTTAATCTTCCCCAGACTGGGCTTCATCTTCAGACCCTTCATCCCCTGACTTCTCGGGTGGGGGGCTTGCTGATGTTTTCTTCTCAGGGGGGCTTTCTGGTTCCTCATCCTCTTCTTTGGGAGAAGGAGTCTTTTCCTTTGATGCCTTTGAAGCTGTGGGGCGGCCCACTTTCCCTTTGCCTTTCACTGGACTTGGTGTCACTGAAAGGAAAAAAAGGAAAAGATTTCGGGGAAGGCAAGAGAAAAAGTCCAACAAAAACAGGAGTCGGATGGAAAACGGAGCAGCCAGGACACAAACCAGCGCCCACATTAGATCCTGGCGCTCTCAACATGAGGATTCAGCCACTGAGCCATCACGCCAGGCCCTGGCTCTTGAAGTTTTTAAAACTGCAATTTATTTCATTTCTATTTATTTGAATGGCAGAATGACAAAGATAGAAAGACACAGATCTTCCATCTGCTGGTTCACTCACATAAATGCCTACAACAGCCAGGGCTGGGCTAGGCAGAAACCAGGAGTCAGAAACTCTATCTAGGTCTCCCTTATGTAGCGACCCAAAAACTTAAGTCACCATCTACAGCCTCTTTGGCACACTGGTAGGAAGAAAGCTTGATCAAAACCAGAGAATCCAGGAATTGCACCAGCACTCCGATAGAAATGTGGGCATCCCATGCAATGGCCTCACATCTTGTCCCACAACATCCATGTGAAAGCAGGAATTCAATTTCACTTCTGCAAAGCTTACCTGTGGCCTTTAGTCTGGGTTTGGGCATTTTCTTTTCTTTTCTCTCAGGTTTGGATTTCTTAACCATCTTTTTGTTTTTCTTTTTTGAACTGCCGTAGTCACTATCATCATCGTCTTCCATTAGGAAATCTTCATCACTGCCGGAATCTTCTGAGAGGAAAGAAGAATTTCAACGTCCAACTTAATGTACACATCCTTCCAAGTGAACAAAGGGAAAGAGCGCTAAGAATGGTGGGAGGATGATACTTCAGATTCAAACACTACTGGATTCTATTTGTTGTTGAGCCACCAGCATAGCTGGAGCTGTCCCAAACCCCATTCATCAACTGCCTCCAGCACGCACCTTATGTGAGGGTTCAGTTACCAATTGATTCAGAGAGTAGGTGAAAACAAAAAGGTGAGACAATCTGGATCAAAACTAAATCCACCAAATAACTTGTACTTAAACTTTCAGTCCCATGTGGTAGTACTGGTTAGGACCAAACGAAACTCATCTTGACCTGAACTGGATTTTTGTACCAGTTTTGAATGAATGAAACAATAAATTTGCATACAAAGCAAAAACAGATATAACTAAGCTGAACCCATGAAACATCTAAATTTTGTTGTCATTATTTTCTTTTGTGGGAGACAGATTAACATACAAATCCCCATTACAGCACTCAGCATAATTTTAACTCTAATAATAATAACTGTTCATTTTGTCTTTGAACACAGATGTCAGCAAACAGAATGCAACCTCCATGAATGGCCAACAATCCAGACTCTCTGACCCTCCTAAATTACTAATGGGCATTAGCACTTAAGGTACTGGTTGTAACATTTAGCATCCTAGAAAATGCCTGAAGACCAGGAACTGCAAACGGCAATCACAAACAATCAGAATACACAGGCCAGGTGCACGTACTCTCCTGGAATGGTGCCTCATCTTCCTCCTCTGGCTCTTCCTCACTGCCAACATCTTCCAGGAGCATCTCTCTCTGTTTAGAAGCTGCTTTTGATGCTGCCTGCCGCTGCTGGCGCACATTTTTGTGGTCTTCTTTTTCATCTTCACTGTCCTCTGCAATATCAAAGTTATCTTGATCCAATGATCAAAGCATTTTGCATTTGACAGCTCTCTATAAAGCCAGCCCAGTAGCAAATATAGGCCATAAGCTGAGGCTTTACTTCATCCTACAAGGGTAAATTAACTCTAGCCTTAACAATCACCACAGCTAAAGTTCACAGAAAAGAAACTCGAGTAAGACTCTATCCATTACACATAAAACTTAGGCATGTAGTTTTAAGCAAGAGGAATGATGAAAAAGTATGAAGACAGGTTCCTTAACATACTTTAAACTTAAGAAATTATTTCACCCTAAATTTTTCAATTACCTTCAAAATTATGGTCACTGCTTTTAATAGCTAAAGTTGAAAAATGTTTGTAAGCAGAAAGAATGGGGGCTGGTAATGTGGTACAACAGGTTAATGTGATGCTTGTGAGTTTTGGCATTCCACCCTGAAGTACTGGTTCAAATATCAGCTACTCTTCCTCCATGTGCAGCTCCCTTAAATATCAGAAAAGGCACAGAGTATGGCCCAGGTGGGTCCATGCCACTCACGGGGGTAACCCAGTTGGAGCTCCTGGCTCCTGGTTCTTGCCTGGCCTAGCCCTAGGGTCTGAACCAGGACAGACTTCTCTCCCTCTCTAATGATTTGCTTTTTAAATAAATCATTAAAAAAAAAATAGAATGTCTTTCATTGATCTTTCAAAAATTATTTTTGAAAAATTTATTTTTTTTATTGTAAAGTCAGATACACAGAGGAAGAGAGACAGAGAGGAAGATCTTCCATTTGCTGGTTCACTCTCCAAGTGGCCGTAAAGGCTGGACCTGGGCCGATCCAAAGTCAGGAAAACTTTTGGGTCTCCCATGTGGGTGCAGGGTCTCAAGGCTTTGGGTCGTACTCCAATGCTTTCCCAGGCCACAAACAGGGAGCTGGATGGGAAGCGGGGCCACCATGACATGAACCAGAGCCCATATGGGATCCTAGTGCATGCAAGGTGAGGACTTTATGCCACTAGGCTACTGTGCTGAACCCCTTCCATTGAACCCCTTCCGTTGATCTTATCCCAAGACATCAAACATGTAAACTGCAAAATAATTTCAAACTACTACCCTTCACAATGATTGAGCTATAACTATTTCAATTGGAAGAGAACTGAGGAAAATCTTTAAAGCACATGTTTAGAACAATTAACTAAACACCCCTCAGCAATTTTTTTAAGAAAAATTAATCTGGGGGCAGGCCTTGCAACACAGCGGGTGAAGCTGCCACTTGAAACACCTGCATTCCAAATGGGAATTCTGGTTGGAATTCTAGATACTCTCACTTCTTATCCAGCTTCCTGCTAATGCACCTTCAAAGGCAGCAGATAAAGGCCCCAGTACACAAGTTCCTACCTCCTGGCTTTAGACCGGCCCAGTCCTGGTTATTGTAGACATTTGGGGAGTGAATCAGTGGACAGAGATTGTTTTCTTTTCTGTCTCACCCTTTCAAATAATCTTTCGAAATTACTTTCACATACTATAGTCAATTTAAAAAGCTTTCAACACATAATTGTGTTTGTGAATAAATTTGCTAAAGGGCAAGCTGATAGACTTCCTGATTTGTTGTTCTATTAAGGTTTAGCTATCACTCTTCAAAAGACATTCCTAGTCAGTGTTCATTACTTCTACTGCCAAATACCTCCTCTACACACAAATAATGCTGACCTTGGCAGATCCTAATAATCCCAAACCTCCCTGGCTAAAGGCTGCGCTTAATATTAGTAGTTAGTCACCTTGAAGAGCTCAAAAAGCTCAGACATGTGAGATGCAAATCAGTGCACACAAGGCAAATCACAGCGTCAGTCAGGTCACTGCAAGCTCACTAACTACTGAAAATGGTCACCATCTTGTTTACATATACACTGCATGCCTAAACAGGATAATGCAAAGTGGTTTAGGGGACTGACATGTAGCAGAAATTCTTCTAACCCTACATTTGAGTCAAAAAGCAGTGTGAGGAAGGCAAGTGAGGGGACCACAGTTCAAATACGAAGTGGCCGGGAGCCACATGGACTCAAATTCTTTGACTTTCGAAAATGACATTTCAGAACCCACAACAGTGCATAATGACATCAGGATGGATTTGGCTATAGAGGCTCCTCATTAATTCACATTCATTTTCTACATTACAATTCTTGTGAGAAAGCTTTTTCTGTGGTCGTTTCAAAAAAACCACTTCCAAGCTAAAAAGAATGGGACTGAAAGCAACCTACATTTGCGTTTCTTGCTTGCATCGGTCACTACTTCCGTATCTGCTGGTGTTAGGTTACATACAGATAGACATGCTATCCTACTCATTTGATGCCTTGTATTTATTCATGTAAATGGTTCTGAGCTTGGACTACACCTGAGATGATCTGGAGCTAAAGCCAGAGCACGACATCCCACCTAGACTTCCTGAGCTGGCTTCTTGGGCAGGACCCAGAACACGTGTTTTCAGAAGCTTCACAGGTGACTATAATAAGCCCTGAGACAAAACTGGTGAGAATCACTGGGCTCTTTGAAGATAGTGTTGACCAACAGTGCTTGGCACATCAATAACCTGTTCTACTAGCTAAAGAATAAATGTGAAGAGAATTATGCCCGTCTCGTGACAGTTTACTACCTGCTGAGGGAGAATCGTCCTTCTTGGTCTTCACGTCTTTTTCTTCCGAATCCTCACTGTAAAGTGAAGAAAAAAAGTAAACGCTACTTAAAGTCTAAGTGAAGATATGTATCTAATATCTGATTAAGAACATGGAAAATAGTTTTTATTTCTCTATTTACATACAATATGCTCAAGCAGATGCCAAATAAAATTGCTTCTAAACACTCAAAGAAAAAAAAAAGAATCTATTTAAACATGGACTAAAGCTTTTTTATATCACAAGAACATTAAAAAAAAAAATCTTCTAGCGACCAGCATGGTGCAGCACACAATTTTCCACCTTTGGTGCCAGCATCTCATAGATATGGATTCTAGTCTTAATTGTTCCATTTCTGATCCAGATCTCTGCTATTTCCTGGGAAAACAGTGAAAGATGGCCTAAGTCCTTGGGTCCCTACACCCATGTGGGAAACCTGTAAGAAATTCGTGGCTCCTGGCTTTGAATCGGCTTAGTTCTTACCACAGTGGCCATGTGGGGACTGAATCAGAGGATGGAAGATCTCTCAGTAACTCTTTCTTTCTTTCTTTTTCCCAGAGAAGTTTTATTAGCAAACTAACCACATGAGCGGGGAAACCACCTTCCGGAGAGAGCTGGGAGGTGGGGTGCCTCTTGAAAGGAGAGAGGGAGAGACACCAAAGGTTTGAAGAAAGGTCTTGGGATTTTAAGCATTCCCTGAGTTCTCCTTGTTGGGTGGGAAGCTACAGGTAAAAGGTTCCTCCATTGGTGGTCTCTTAACCAGTTAGGAAATGGATGGGTAAAGCTTATGCACACTTGTAGGTGTGGCCAAGATTTCAGCAGGCTTGGACTGTCTCAGACCTCACTCTTGGAATCCCACATTCTACTTCTGTTAGGGGTAAATGGCGAAGATGTCTTCTAGCTACTTCCTGGTGAAATGGGGTGTCATTCCGGTAAAGGAGCCCCTGGAGGTGTGGGATACAGAGTGATGGTCTGGGTCATCCAAATTGCTGTGACATTAGTTGGTCATCATACAAGGTTGCAAGTTTGGGTATAACTCTTTCTAGTAAAAACAAATTAAAAAAAAAATGTCTACTACCGATAAGGCAGAGTATAAACACACACACACACACACACACACAAAGACACATAAAAAAACAAAACCAAAGTAAAGCAATCATCTCCTAAAAATTTCTGCCCCCAATGTTAGAAACATGAACATACAGATGTGCCTTGTGCCAGGAAGAAGATAAAAGGGAGCTCAGGATTGCTCCTAAAGGTTTTAAGAAGCTTTGACATTCAAGATACCTTTCTTTTCTTTTTTCTTTTTTTTAAAGATTTAGTCACTCTTATTTGAAAGGCAGATTTTGCAGAGAAAGGACAGACAGGAGGGGGTCTTCAATCCACTAATTACCCCCCAAGTGGCCACAACTGCTGAAACTGAGTTGCTTTGAAGCTGGGAGCCAAGAGCCTCTTCCCAGCCTGTCATGTAGGTGCAGGGGCCCAAGGACCTAGCCCATAAGCACTGTTCAAGGCGAGGACTTTAGCCACTAGACCACCACACCAGGCCCAAGGCACGTCTTAATTCTGAAGACTATAGTTTCATGCAAAATAAGGATCTTAACTCACAATTTTTTTAAAAGATTTATTTATTTATTAATTTTATTACAAAGTCAGATATACAGAAAGGAAGAGAGACAGAGAGGAAGACCATCCGTCTGATGATTCACTCCCCAAGTGAGCACAATAGCCGGTGCTGTGCCGATCCAAAACCAGGAGCAGGAACTTCCTCCAGGTCTCCCACACGGGTGCAGCATCCCAAAGCATTGGGCCGTCCTCTACTGCTGTCCTAGGCCACAGGCAGGGAGCTGGATGGGAAGTGGAGCTGCCGGGATTAGAACCGACACCCATATAGGATTCCGGTGTGTTCAAGGCGAGGACTTTAGCCACTAGGCCATGCCGCTGGGCCTTTAACTCATAATTCTAACGCAGAGATGAAAGATTACACTATTTTCTCTCGTTCTTATTATATTTATACAGGCTATTAATCCTTGAACACCATCACAGCAGGGTCAAGTAGAAGCTGAACTTTTAAAATAAAGACTAATAGGAAAATGGGCCCGGCAGCATGGCCTAGTGGCTGGGGTCCTTGCCTTGAACGCGCCAGGATCCCATGTGGGAGTGAATCATTGGACGGAGGATCTTCCTTTCTGTCTCTCCTCCTCTCTGTATATCTGACTTTGTAATGAAAATAAATATTTTTTTTAAAAAAAAGAATAATAGGAAAATCAACACAGCACTATTCTGAAGAAACACCAAAGGCACTTAAATACAGGTGGCAATAAAAACTGCACTCATCTCAATCATTCCCACATTTAGAAGAGGATAATAAAATCAAGGAGACATTATATTCTAATAAATCACGAAGCAGCTCATTGTGAGGGGAAATACAGTAAATGAACCCAATAAAAACTACCATTAAAATCAGAACAGATGTACAATGGAATTTTGGAAGACTTAATTCCTAACAGCATAGTATTGTATTATTTTTCTCAAAAGCACATTTCTAAACTATTCTAGCTAAGAAAATATTAGAAACTAGCAATAAAAGCAAATAAAACATACTAGATAAAAGCACATACTTTATTGTGATTTCTAAGCTCCAAGCTTCTGAGAAGAACTAGTGAGAAATATAAGTTCATTTCTTTGAACTGCTCATTTGTGGCAGCGTTATTTTAGAAGTGGCATAACCTAGTATTTAGAAAATGGACTTTGAGGTCCAACAGACATGATTTCAAAATCTATTTGTCTATCTGCTGGGTAGCCTTGGTTAAATCACAAAAATGCCCCAAGTTAACAACGCCTAACCTAACAGAGGTGTTCTGAGAACTTAGCAATGATGTAAAGAAGCAGCTGGCACTGCTTACCATCCTCACCATCACCGAAATCTCTGGAATAATGCCACACAAAATATAACAAATGCGTGCACAGTTTTAAACACACTGGCACAAGTTAAAATCTCTGGTCACACAAGGCACAATCACATTAAAATTATAGCTCATTTTGTAAAATCTGTTTGTAAAACAACAGAAAACTACAATGAAATACTACCTCATCTGTTAGAATGCTTACTATTAAAAGGCAAAGAACAAATGCAGGCAAGGATATGGAAAAAGGGAATATCATGTGCTGTCAGTGAAAATGTTAATTCACAGCCACGATGGAAAAAGGTATGGAAACTCCTTACAAAACTAGAAACAGGGCTTCTATATGATACAGCAATCTTACTATGGGTACATCCAAAAGACAGTCATTGTGTCAAAGAGGCACCAGTTACACCACCTTTTTTAGGCAGTACTGTGAATGAAAAAATAAACTGGGATATTATTCAGCAGTAAGGAGGAGATGCCAGCGTTGCGGTGCAGTGTTGAGCCACATCCCACACGGGCACCGGTTCAAGTTCTGGCAGGTCTATTTCCGATTCAGCTCCTTGGGAGAGCAGCAGAAGACAGCCCTCCTCCCACAAGACAGACTTGCATGGAGCTCCAGGCTCCCAGCTTCAGCTTGGCTTAGGCCCGGCCACTTAGGCTATTTTGGAAGTGAACCAACAGATTTCTCTCTTTCCCCTCATTGTAACTGCCTTTGAAGCAAATAAAAATCTTCACAAAATAAATAATGATAAAGGAGGAAATTCTGCTACTCAGTGCAAAATGGATAGAACTAGCATATAGCATGCAAAGTTTGATGTAGTCTGGATATAGAAAGACAAATACCACATGTTCATTACATGGAAACCAAAAACCCCTGCACCCAGATGATGATTACTACAGGCTGGAAGGGGATGATGGAGAGGAAGGCGGATGGGACAATGCACACAGAACATCAGTGTTAGATCAACAGCAAAGTTCCTAGTGTTACCCAGCACACTGGGGAGACTATAGTCATATATATTATACTAACAACAGAAGCAGCAATCTTAGATCCTCAGATCATACAGTAATGTCAGAGAAAGGGAAATGCCGATTATTGTTTTGATCAGTACACACTATATATATGCACTGAAGTGTCACACTGTAGCCTATAAAATGAAGTTAATTTTAAAAAGAAACAGCTCCACATGATTACGTTATTAACAAAGCAGAATTAGTTATGAGACAGCAAAACTTAGCAGGCCATGCATCTCAACTGCAGGCTGTGGTGAACTCTGTCGGTGATTTGCAATTTCATCTAACAGGTGACTTACTAACACTGCAAAGTGTCAACATTACCTGGAGGTAACAAACGACATATTTAAGTCATCTTTCTGCTTATGTTCAGAGAAGTGTGAGGCAGTAACAAAGGCCTTCTTACAGACCACTTGGATCAGTTAAATTCAAACACACTTCTAGACCAGAAGCATAGCCTGAGAGAATATGAAAAATGCCAGATGTTAAATGGGCTAGTACTTTCCAAATGCATGTTTAGATTCTACCAATTAAGAGATCACGGACTGCCCTCATTTCAGTGTAATAACAGTGAAAACAGAAAGATAAAACAATGCTCTTACCTATCTTCTTGTGAATTCTTTCCAGATCGCCTCTTATTTTTAGCTTCTCGGGGAGATGACCGAATTTTCTTAGCAGGAGGGCCTGAATCTCTTCCATAATCTTCATCTAAATGGAACATTTAAAAAAATAAATTTCCTATATTTAATTTTAAGATGTTAAAAATCCTAACTGGCTGTTGTGGGCATTTGGAGGCCGATTCAGCAGAGAACATCTGGCACTGTATAGTATGAATAGATAAACAAACAACAACAACAAAAGGTCAGAAGAGCAAGATTTGCTTCTTTCACTTTAATAAAGCATTTATTCATTTGTACTTTATCTGAAAGGCAGAGAAGCACAGATACAGGCGGATGGAGAGCCACAGTCCTCCCAGGCTGCACATTAGTAGGCAGGTGGCTTAAAGGAGGGGCCAGTACTTGAACCACACACTCTGAAATGGGCTTTGGGCATCCCAATCAGAGTAACCACTATGCCAAATGCCGGCCCCTTTCACTATTTTAGATTATTTTCCACTGCAGTCCCACTATCTAACCTCTACTGCTGTATATTACCTTCCAATCTGCATTATAATAATTTATATATCAGCAAGCATCTCTTATTATTCCACAGCTTCATAAAAATTCTGTATGTTCCAACATAAGTGAAATTACTACAGTAATGGATTACCATCATGTTTCAAACAAGTTCAACTCTTATAATTGTGAAAATTTTTAAACTTTTATAATTAATGCTATCAAGGAAATTCATTCTAAACTAAGTATTAAATACATACTTTGTAAACTCTGCTTTTGAGAATACTATGCTTCAAAAGCAAAATAAGGGGTTAGCACTATAGCACAGTAAGCTAAGCTTCAACACCAAGAATCCACACAGAAGTACAAGTACCAGTTCAAGCCTTGGCTATTCCGTTCTGTCACAGCTCCCTGCTAACCTTTCTGGGAAAGCAGTGGAGATTAATACAAGTATATGGGCCCCTGCCATCCACAAGAGACACCCAGATGAAGCTCTGGGCTCCTGACTTAGACTTGGATCAGCCCTGGCCATTGTAGCCTTTTGGGGAAGCAAAACAGCAGACAGAAATCTCTTTCTATTCTCTTAAAAACCAAAACAAACAAACAAACAAAAAACAATAAAAAATTTTAAAGTCCTATAAACCTAAAAGAAAATTACCTTACAAGCTGATTATTTTCAAAACCATGTGCTATGCCAATACAGACAATGAATGGAAGTAGCCTGGAGCCTCAGCTATTACTAAACATTTGGACACAGCCTAAATTTAATTGTGGAATATTGTAACCACTAGAAGGGATTTTTCAATTAATTTTTAGTAAAACGATACAAGTAAACAAAAATATTACAGGGTAGAATATAAGACTACAGCAGACCTTCAATTACACTTTATTTTGTTTCAAAAATTATTTATTTATTTATTTTATTGGAAAGGCAGATATATAGAGACAAGGAGGAAAAGATCTTCCATCCACTGGTTCATTCCTCAAGTGACCACAATGGCCACAGCTGAGCCAATCTAAAGCTTCTTCCAGGTCTCCTATAAGGGTGCAGGCTCTCAAGGATTTAGGCCATCCTCGACTGCTTTCCCAGGCCACAAGCAAGGAGCTAGATGGGAAATAGAGCAGCCAGGACACAAACAGAAACCCATATGTAATCCCAGTGGTTGCAAGGCCAGGATTTAGCCACTAGGCTATTGTGCTGGACCCTGGCTATTTAAATTTTACAGTCCAAAATAAGGTAAGAAAAAAATCACTTAAGTGTATTTATTATCAACAATTTATTAAGGACAAGTTAAAATCCACATAGTTCATGTTTTTGTGTTCACTGATACAGCTTAGAAAATATTCTAAGAGTTAAAAACAAACCTTATTCCTAAAGCACACTGAATAAACTACACAAGCTGGCAATTCTTCTACCGGTCAAACTTAACATTTGCTCAAATCACAAAACTTACCTGCATCGTCAGACTCCTGAAACTGTGAATAGTCAACAACCTTCCTATTTCTGTAAAAAGAAGAGATTCTAATTACAACTATTAAAATATAGGCTTTTTCTATTAGACCAATTTTGTTTTATAAACAGAATTAGAACATTGAAAAAATTAACTTAGGAATCACTTGAGACACAAAAGAGAACAAGCTTCTATCCACTAGCTCACTCTTCAAACACCGGGGACTAGGTCAGGTGGAGCCAGGATCTAAGAACTCCATGCAGGCCTCCCCCGCGGGGCGGGGCTGCAGCCCCTGGAACTGCGGCCCCTGGAGCTGCCAGTCCTGGCTACCTTCGAGGAGGGCATGAGGAGGAGTGGCACTCTGATACGGCGCATGGGCAGCCCAGCTGGCATTCTCACCATAAGGACGGACACTGGCCTCTGAGGATTACTTTTTTTTCATAGTTTCCACTTCAGTCAAAGCACTTCACACTTCACACTTATAGGAAAGGAGAGCTTTAATCTAAAGTATTTTGAGCTACAGTCCTCATATTGATTATCTCAGTGATAACTCAAATACTATTTTCCCCACAAAAATCACCTCCCCAATAATGCACACAATCAGCAAAATGAACCAAATGCCACATCCATTAGACACATTTACAAGCCAAAGTTATAAGCATTATTTTAATCATACTGCTATATATACATATACATGTAGATCTGATAAGTATTACTAATATTTTTCAAGGTAAGAGATACTTTTAGATAGTTAAATGATAAAGAACAAAAATTATAATTGCACAAAGTTAAGTCTTACAAAGGAAACAAAAAATAACAGTCCCATCAAAGCTTTTTTTAAATGTGATGTATAACTGAAGATACGAAAATCTCATAGACTTATGATGACCTGTACTATTTCCTACAGGTAAGGCATCTACTAGTATCTTGAAAAAAATTTTCCAATTCCAACTTTGTATTCATCTTAAAAATCCCTCTTTTGGAAACTAAAAAAATTTCATGATACTATCCTTGTAAAAGCCTTACATAAAAAATATACTGAATAGGGCCCGGCGGCGTGGCCTAGCAGCTAAAGTCCTCGCCTTGAAAGCCCCGGGATCCCATATGGGCACCGGTTCTAATCCCGGCAGCTCCACTTCCCATCCAGCTCCCTGCTTGTGGCCTGGGAAAGCAGTCGGGACTGCCCAAAGCTTTGGGACCCTGTACCCGCGTGGGAGACCTGGAAGAGGTTCCAGGTTCCCGGCTTCGGATCGGCGCGCACTGGCCCGTTGCGGCTCACTTGGGGAGTGAAACATTGGATGGAAGATCTTCCTCTCTGTCTCTCCTCTTCTGTGTATATCCGGCTTTCCAATAATAATAAAAAATCTTTAAAAAAATATACTGAATATACATGAAAAAACAAAAATACTTTTTCATTAAATATATATATATATATATATGAAAGAGGGCTTGGCCCAGTGGCCTAGCAGCTAAAGTCCTTGCGTTGAATGCGCCGGGATCCCCATATGGGCGCCAGTTCTAGTCCCAGCAGCCCCACTTCCCATCCAGTTCCCTGCTTTGGCCTGGGAAAGCAGTCAGTCGAGGACCAGACAAAGTCTTGGGACCCTGCACCTGCGTGGGAGACCTGAAGGAAGTTCCCGGCTCCTGTTCTGGATCAGCTCAGCTCTGTCTGTCCTCCTCTCTGTATATCTGACTTTACAATAAAAATAAACAAAATCTTTAAAAAAATACATGATATAGAGATACATGCCACCATCTCCACTTAGACCTGAGCAGAATACTCCTGGTTGTACAGCTTTTGGAAGATACCACTAACATCAGACAGGGAAGCCAGAATGCAAGCCACAGCCCCATCTTCCAGCTGTGCCAGGACAACAGATGGAGAGAGGAATTCTGAACATGTGGCTTGGGCCTTAGATGTAGTAGTAGAAGGTATAGTGACACCATCTGTTTTATAAGGGGAATTTTTTTTAAAGGAATTTTGTATTATTTCCTATAGCTTAACAAAACTTTGAAACATGCTCTCACAAGAAACTAATACAGATATCATACCAGTAGGAAAGCCCATTTTAAAAACATGACTATTAATTCTACTTTCATAAAGGACCTAGAGTAGAAAGAGCTGGGTAGATTAGGAGGGAGATGAATACGGGGAGAGGCTGTTTAATAGCGAGAGTCCCAACCTCACAAGACTAAGAATTCTGGAGATCTGTCATACAACCATGTGGAAATACTTCACACTTACGAACTCTTAACAGTTACAAATGGATAAGACAGGAGGCCAGTGTGGTGGTGCCATTGAAATCCTATATGAACACCAGTTGGTGTTCTGGCTGTTCCACTTAAATCAGCTCTGTATATTGCCTGGGAAAGCATTGGGAGAGAGCTCAGGTTCCTGGGACCTCTGTACCCCTAAGGAAGACCCAGAAGAAGCTCCTGGACTCCTGGCTTCCGACTGGCACAGTTCAAGCTGTTGTGGCCATGTGGGAGTACAAGAACTAGCAGAAGGAAGGTCTCTCTTCCTCTCCCTCTTTAAAATCTGCCTTTCAAATAAAAATATATCTTAAAACAAACAAACAAACAAAATATTTTGTTTGTTCATGATGGCTTTTTCTTAAGACTATCACTGGGAACACTCCAGAAAGGCATAATACAGTAATAAATATGGAAACTTGGGTAACTTGGAATCTTGGGTGCTGGTACTAGGTCATTCCTGCTGCAATCAACAAACTAAGCTGCCTAACAGATCTAAAAAAATTTTACAAAATTTACTAATGGAAGACATTGTATTTTTAAAGATTTATTTTTATTGGAAAGCCAGAATTACAGAGAAGGAGATACAGAATGAAGGTTCAGTCCCTAAGTGGCCCAAAAGCCCGGAGCTAAGCCTATGTGAAGCCAGGAGCTTCTTCTAGGTCTTTCACATGAGTGAAGGGTCCCAAAGCTTTGGACCATCCCTGACTGCTTTCCCAGGCAGGGAGCTGGATGGGAAGTAGAGCAGCCAGGACATAAATATCTGATCCCAGTGGTTGCAAGGCAAGGATTTAGCCATTAGGCTATCACATTGAGCCCCAAATACTGTATTTCCTACTGTAAACAGCCCTCCTTGTACACACCTCCCACTTTCCCCTATACCATTTTTGGGGTCACAGACCCAAGTGCCATGACAAAAACAACCATGTTTTACTTACAGCCACAATTCTGGTACAGAATGAGGTAAAGCAGGCACTTGAATGTTCTTAGGGCCAAGTTTTGTAGAAGCTTAATTTTTTAAAGAATTAATGCCCAATCTCCTGTTAGGCTTGTAGTCACTTACCCAAGCAACCCAGGACATTTGTAATTCCTTTAGTCTTGCTGTTGGTAACCATCTGGTCCGGCTGTTCCCTATCCTAGAGTGCTGTCCACATCACTTCCTCTCAGATCAGACACCTCAGCCCCTCAGTAACCTGAGTTCTCTGCTAATAATCTATAATTATTCATTTTTCATGCCTGCTCAGGTAAAGTGTGCCTTTTGTGGCCAAGGGATTGTTGCTTCCTTATAGGGTTACTGAACCCAAGAAACGAAGCTGATGGTGCAGCAACTTAGCCCTGGCTGAAGAGCAGTGAGGAAAAGGCTACAAGGCAAGGAGGAGGGCTAGAACACAGGTACTTCCAGTTCAACCGATAACTCTCTCAGGACAAAGAATCCCTTTCTTCTATAGAGACACTTTGCTACTTTAAATTTAATAAGATTAAAAATACTATTCAATAGAGACTTTTCAACAGAAGTAAAGAAATGCTACATTGACCAATTTTATGTAAAAAAGTATATTTCAAATTTAAATTGAAAGTTCATTTCTCCCTTTGAATCAGCAAATATTTTAACTTTCAAGGTTTGACAATAACCAGAATGATCAGAATTCCTTGCATAATGTCAAAACTAGAGCAAAGTGGGAGTATAGAAGCTGTCCTAAGGGTAACTAGTCAAAAACAGTCATCTACAAAACACAAGGGCCATTTGCATTAATTCGCTATAATGCTTGACAGTAAGTTGGTTCGTTCCCCAAATTATGGCCTTCCGACACTCACCCTAAATAGCACTCTAGCCCTACAAAGTCAGCCCTTCTAATCTGTGGGTTAAGGTTATCCATGGACTGAACCAATAGCAAACTGAAAAAACATTGCTGATTTTTTGCATCATAAAGCAAGGGCTATGTTTAAAAAATGTGCCTTACTTAGGGTTCAAATAGATTTTTTTAAATGAACCTGTTGCTAGGAAAATTGGAAATTACAAAGATATACTAGGATAAAGGCTCAGCACTTAACATTTTTTTTCTAATATAAGTGCTAAATTTTATTATCATCCATCTTGCTTAGTATCTGATGCTTCAGTGTCATTCTGCTTAGTTTCACATTTCCTGTGCTTACATATTTTCATAATATTTACTATGAATACATATTTATATGAATTATACATATCATCCATACCATATATACATTTAAAATAAAGATGAAAATATTAGTGCAGAAATTACATCTATAAATCAAGTCAAAATGCAAATTTGTGAGCACTTAACATTTTTAAGTCCCATGCACAGAAAGTTTCATTTCTAACAGAAAACACACTAAATTTCTCAAACCATCAATGCTTAAATATTAATTGCCAAAGCACACTAGCTCTTTAGAATAGAATGAGTATCACTAACAAGAACGGGGAGGCCAACACAAAATTTCATTACAGGAATGAAGTTTAAACGCTTTAAAAAATATTTTGTAAAAATTGCTTAGTTGAGGGGCTAGTACATTGGCTCAACGGCTAATTTTCTACCTCCAAGCATGGCATCCCATATGAGTGCCAGTTTGTGTCCTGCCTGCTCCACTTCCTATCCAGCTCCCTGCTTGTGGCCTGGGAGAGCAGTAGAGAATGACCCAAAGCCTTGGAACCCTGCATCCACAGGGGTGACCCAGAAGAAGCTCCTGACTCCTGGGTTCAGACCGGCTCAGCCCTGGCTGTTGTGGCCATTTGGGGAGTTAACAAGCGAACAGAAGATCTTTTCTCTCTGTAAACCTACATTTCTAATAAAGTAAGTAAATACATATATATATACATATTTTAAATCCAGGTCTCCCATAGGGGTGGCAGGGGTCCAAGTACTGGGCCATCTACCACTATTTTCCAGACCATTAGCAGAGCTGGATTAGACTCCAGCTTCCTGCGGAGGCCGACCATGGGCAACTGTAGTGTTGTTTCAAGCAACTGGGTTCATGAAAGCCATTTGGGAAAGTTAGATTTTAGGCCCCAGCTCCTGGCTTCAGCTTGGCTCAATCCTGATCACTGCAGGTGTTTGGAGAGGGGTTGGGGTTGGAGCAGAGAGGTGAATAAGCAGATGTGAACTCTTCCTGCTCTTAAATTTCAGGAAGAGTTTTTAAACTGAAAGCATTTTACAAGACAGTAAACTGTCTTATAAGTTCACGTTAAAATAAACCTGTTTAATATGTGCAGGAATGATGAAACATGATTAGCACTAAGTTTTGCATTAAAGAAACCTGCTTATCTCCAAAATCACTTATGTTTTAAAAACAAAATGGAATCAAATGTTAAGATAACATCCCTGGAAGCCAACAGCATGAGGACTATTGATTTAAACAGATCTTCCTCTCTGTCTCTCATCCTCTCTGTGTATCTAACTTTGCAATAAAAATAAAAACAAACAAATAAATCTTTAAAAAGAAAGAGTAACAGTGAGACATCACATCTGGGGAAGACCACACCAGCTCTTCAGGCTACTCACATTTGTATTAAACGTCTGCTTCTCTCACTGGCGAACCATGAAAATTCATTCAGACAAAACTCAGGTCTCACGAAAATGAGGCCATGGTAACCTTCCTTGAACAGTTACTGCCTGATTGTGTAACACACATGTGAAAAACCTGCCAGAGTTGTTGGAACCGAACAGTCCCTAAGTGACAGGCCTAGTGATTCTGGAGATTTTTTTAATTGATGCTTTTATGTCAAGGTGTACAATCTCAAATACCAATTTGGGAATCTATAAAGTTCTGAAAATAAACCTGTTTCCCCCTCCTATTTCATCCAAAGGTATTTCAACAAATTCTGTTGAAAGCAGAAAAGATACTTGGTGCAAAAAAGTCAAAATCAACTTAATTTTCATAATATGCATTTTCCAGGAACTTTTTGCAGGCCCTTTGTGTGATGATGGCAAAACTTGACCTATGTGTGAAACCTTTTATTTTCATTACCTTAGTGTGAAAATGCATCTGATACTAGCATGACTGATTACAGGATCACATATTGCACATGTCATATGCATATATGACACACTAACATACACTTTATTTCCACCTTAAGTTCTTGAACTAGGTTCAGAAGTAGGGATGTGGGTCAGTAAGAGACTGTGGAAAAAGTCTCCATAGATATGAAGGACAGGAGAGGGGCCAACACTGCACTCTCAACTCCAGCCTATTACCTCTACTTTAGTTCCTTGGATTCAGAGTCACTACTGGTAAACTCAGGAACCCAGAATTAATCTCTGAAGCTGTTTTTAATTTAATGCTTTAAAAAGATTTATTTTTACTGGAAAGACATATTTACACAAAGATCTTCCATTTACTTGTTAACTCCCCAAGTGGCCACAATGGCTGAAGCTGAGCTGATCCAAAGTCAGGAGCTTCCTCCAGGTCTCCCAAGTTAGTGCAGGGTCCCAAAGCTTTGGGCCATCCTCTGCTGCCCTTGGAAGCCACAAGCAGGGAGCTGAATGGGAAGTGAAGCGTGGGACATGAACTGACACCTACGTGGGATCCTGTGTAAGGTGAGGATTTTGCCACTAGGCCATAGCACTGGGCCCTTTATGTAATACTTTTCTTTTAAAAAGTTATCCCTGGGCCCGGTGTGGTAGCCTAGTGGCTACCGGGATGCGCCAGGATCCCATATGGGTGCCGGTTCTAATATTGGCGGCCTCGCTGCCCAACATGTTACCTGCCGTGGCCTCGGAAGGGAGTTCAGGACAGCTTTGGGTCCCTGCACCCGTGTGGGAATCACACAAGCTCCCAGCTCCTGACTTGCCTCAGCTCTGGCCGTTGCAGCCACTTAGGGAATGAATCAACGGACAGAGGATCTTCTTCTCTGTCTCTTCTCCTCTCTGTATATCTGACTTTCCAATAAAAAAAAATTAATCTTTTAAAGAAGTTATCTCCAATGACTTTAAATATTGGACAAAAATGCTCAGGAGACGTTTTGGTCTGTGTGCTTTAAAATATTTTCCACAGAAACATGTACATAAAGACCACTGTATAGACTGCTAAATAAGCAAACACTTAGCCATCTTCATGCCAAAGATTAAGCAAGCATGGCACCGTGAATGAAGGCTAGCTTTGCACTCAGGAAATTCGGGTTCACACTTTTTTTGCTATTATGATGTAAGTGTATAACTTCTAAACATATTCTTTAAGCTCCACTCTTAAATGTTATACAGATGTCAAAAGAAAAAAAAAATAAAGTCCTTAACATAGAATTTCACAAATTCACTGCAATTTTCTTTAAAAATGTTTGGTATGCTACTCTGAAAACTGCATTTTAAGCACTCTATTATAATATTTAGCATAGCTAATTACATGAAGGTCGAGAAAAGGTGAATGCTTTAAGGTTTTCACAAAATCAACTCCCTGCCATTACTCACTTTATAAATTACTGCGTGTTATCTTTGATAGCATGTCTTTGAAGGCCAAGTCCACAAAAGGGATTCTTTCTAGAGGAACTTGACATGTAAATTTTTTTTTTTAAAGATTTATTTTATTTTTATTACAAAGTCAGATATACTGAGAGGAGAAGAGATGGAGAGGAAGTGGAGCTGCCGGGATTAGAACCAGCGGCCATATGGGATCAAGGCGAGGACCTTAGCCACTAGGCCACACTGCCGAGCCCCTTGACATGTAAATTTAAGAAATATAAAGGAGCCAGGCTGAGCCATAACTCTATTTCCTAGGAAACTATGCGTGTGTCCTCGCACCACCCTGAATGCCCAGGGGTTTCTGACCTTGCTCTTTAACTGTTGACTTTGGGAAGCTTTCGGCAGTAAATTTTAGTCTAGAGACAACAGCACACAGTTATTTGAAAGAAAGCAATCTGGACTCAGGAAAGTTGTTCGTTCTCACACAAACATGTCTAATCTCCCATCACCCTCCTTTCAACAGCACAAGTTCCTTGCAGTCTCAAGAATTACATAAAAAACAAGCTGCCAAGCACCTGCAAGGTACGAAGAGGAGCACTAGATGGATGTGACTTGGATCGCTCCGAGTAAGGGAAAGGATCTCTGACTACACCAAGTGAGATTTCAAGAAAACTGGTTTCTAGTTAGTTTGGGCAAGCCAGTCAGTTCCCCAGGCCTGCTTCCTTTCCTGTGGTCTAAGTAAATCTGACAAGGTAGAAATGCTACACTGTGCGCGATTTGTTCAACCCTGAAAATACTGCCTAGACAGAAGGTAAAGGGATTATGAGAGTTGGGAGAATAGGATGAGGACTGAAATTAAGAAATCTAAGGGTCCAGCACAGTGGCGCAGCGTGCAAATCTTTGCCCTGTGACCCCAGTATCCCATATGGGCGATGGTTTGTGCCCTGACTGCTCCACTTCTGATCCAGCTCCCTGTTTTAGGCCTGGGAAGGTAGTGGAGGATGACTCAAGCCCTTGGGACCCTGCCCCCACATGTGAGATCTGGCAGAAGCTCCTGATTGCGTCAGCTCTGGCAGTTGTGGCCACTAGAGGAGTGAGCCAGAAAAAAGACCTGCTCTACCACCCCTTCCCTCTAAAATCTGCCTTTCAAATAAAAATAAATCTTTACACAAACAAAAAAACCCTTCTAGTTTAGACCCAATCGTGGTATACTTACTACTGTGTGATGCAAGGCTCTTCCCACATCCCAGCCCCTATTAAGTCTCTGTGAAGCAAGTCTGCCTAAATTTCCTCTAGCTCCAAGGCTATAATTTTACGCTATTAATTTGAATCTAAGGCCTAAGATATTTCAGCTCTCATTTATAAGCCAGGAACTATAAAAAGTAAAGACAGTTACTTAAGAATAACATGCTAAGAAAAAAATAACATGCTAGGACCCAGTGCACTGGCTCAATAGGCTAATTCTCCCCTTGCAAGTGCCAGGATCCCATACAGGTACCAGTTTGTGTCCTGGCTGCTCCACTTCCCATCCAGCTCCCTGTGCTTGTGTGGGAGATCCAGAGGCGGCTCCTGGCCACAGTCATCTGTGGCCATTTGCGGAGCAAAACAGCGGATGGAAGACCTTTCTGTCTCTTCTCTGTGAGTCTGCCTTACCAAGAAATTAATGAAGTAAATAACATGCTAGGCCCAGGGCTAGGGGAAACAGCGCTGCAGCCAACTGCTCCATCACAGGATTCACCTGGAGCTTGGTCTGCAGGGAATCATTAGCATATTTCAAAAACACCCTTTCAATTTTCAAATTCCTTGTAACACAAAAATAAATATTTATGGTAAAACTGGATATCAGTGAAACTGTAAAACTATATACAGGTCTAAGAACAGAAAAATACCTCAGAACTACTGCCGCAACACTGGCATTTTCCAACATATTTGTTCCTGAAAAACTGATCAGCAGGGCTGTGGCACAGCAAGCTAAGCTGCTGTCTGGGAGGCTTACGTGTTGCACTGGACGGCCTGCTTGAGTCCTGACTACTTGGCTTCCAATCCAGCTTTCCTCTCAAGCACCTGCAGGCAGTGGATGATGGCCCAAACTACTGGATCCCTGCCACCCACATGAGAGTTCCAGGCTCTGGGCTGAGGTCTGGCTGAAATCCAGCTTTTGGGAGCACAAGGGGAGTGAACCAGTGGATGGAAGAGCTCTCTACCTTTCATACAGACATTAAACAAACAAGCTCATTATTCTAAAATCAAGCCAATGTCTTTTTTTGGGTGTTAAAGGCCTAGTGGTAACACAGACTCTTCAATTCCACTCTGAAACACCATTTCCCTAAGGAGCCAGGTCTTTTTATTGCAAAATTTAACAAACCACCAAACTCAAGTTTAATCATTTCTGCTTTATTATTGGTCACGAGTATATAAAAAAGACTAAAAATTAGTTACAGAAACTTCATCACTAAGGTTAAAATTAACATTTTTAAAAGTTGTGCAGAAACCCTACTGCCTCCAAAAAATGGCTAGCATGTATTTATTAAAAGATTCTTCCCATTATTTTGCCTTTTAAAATCCACGTTTTACAGCAAAAAGTTCTGTCCATGTTCCAGTCTCAATCTGGGAACATAAATGAATATCGAAAATACGAAAGTCACTACAGTAAAATAAAAGTCAAAACTTGAGTTCCAAAGGTAGAGAAAAAGAATTTCCCCATACAGTAATTGCTCCCAGGAGACCAAAGAGCCAATCCAGAGAAAAGAAATCTTTATTGTAAGAGTCATTTTTACCGACCCTAAAGAAAACGAATGGATCCAACTGTGCGTTCTCAGTGCCACGGAGCGAGTGTACACACTAACAGGAGACAGGCACGCGGGGGCCAACGACAACTTTCTCGGGAGATGGCCAGGTTATCCAAGGTGCTGGAGAAAGGCAGGAGGAGCCGGCTCTCCCCCCTCACCCCCACCCCAGCGCAGCTTTTGAAGTCGCAAACCACCGCCACCACCTTGCACGACAGTCCGGGTACAGACCCATGAGGAATAAAACTTCCCGGGCTCCCAAACTCCTAAGGAACTTCTCTTTCCACAACACTTGGAATGACGACAGGGAAGCGACAACTGTTCAACTATTGTCCAAAGAAACCTTGTAGCTTTTTAGAAAACACTCCGCAGAGCGCCCAATGCCGTCCATTCAAAGTGGCCCGTGCTGGCCGCTGCCCGCGCGCCGGGCGCCGCCGAGGCCACACCCCCGCGAACGGGCGCATTCCACCCCGCGGCCCCAGGCTGCGCCGGGCGCGTCCACGGCCGCGGGGGCCGCGCCAACTCGTCGGAATCCAGAGACCAGTCCGATCGTTTAGTGCTCGAAGCCCCTGGATGGTTACAGTCTCTCGGAGAGGGGGGAAGGACGGGGTGACAAAAATAGCGGGCGACGTGTGCGCGTGGAACGAGAACCTCACGGGATTTAGGTCGCACTGTTAACCCGCACCTCCCTGGGCATGTCCCCGCGCCAGGCCACTTCCAGCGGGGACCAAAGAGCCAACTTTAGGGATTCCCTCTCTCCCAACTCAGAGGTGGGGGAAAAGTCGCAGGCACTTATTTGCGGGGTCCAGTCCCGAACTCTGGCCCAAGGGGGAAGGGGGAAAGAGAAAAAAAGCGGGTCCCGCCCACGCCCGGCCCCGGAGGCGGGGCCAATGCCCCGCCCGCTGCAAGGGCAACACCCCCTATCCCGCCTCAGGGGGGAACCCTCGACGCCCCCACGACCGGGCGAAGTGCGAGAAAGGGGGGCGAGACGCGCGGGATGAGGAGCGTCCCGTCCCCACCGAGCTCCAGGCCTGCGTCGGGGGCGCCGACTCCACACGACCTGCCCCTCGGGCCCAGGGCGGATTCGGGGACACCCCGCCCGCTCCAGGGCGCCGGGTGGGGGAGGCTGCCTCAGCGGCGACGGCTCGGGGCGGGCAGGGCGCGCGCACGGGCACGCCGCCGCCCCCGCGCAGCCCCGCGCGCCGCGCGTCCCGCGAGGCCCCCCACGCTCCAGGGCGCGCGCGGGCCCCGACCCAGGGCGGAGGCCGCCGCGCGTGGCTCCGGGGAGGGCCCACTCCGGGCGCCGCTCCTTCCCCCCAACCCCCGACTCCACCCCAGCCCCCGCCACCCCGCTCCAGGCCTCGGACTCCGCACTGACCTGACAGGCCGAGACATGTTCGCTGTCGAAACGGGACCTAGTCGAGAAGCCAAAGCCCGGGACCCCCCCCACCCCGCGCGCTCGGCGCCCCACCCCCCCCGAGCTTCGGCCGCTGCGACCGCTGCCGCCGAACCCCGAGCTGCCGGCTTCTCAAAAACTCCGCTGCTCTTGGAGTCAGGGGCCCTGGATCCGACGAACCCCCCGTTCCCCCGTCTCTTCAAAATGGATGAATCAAACCAGCCGAAAATGCGCCAAAGCCACCGGACAACCAAACCCAGTGGGGTTTGGGCGCTCCGCCCAGCCCCGCCCGCTCATTGGCGACTTATGCCAGATGCGCACAGATCATTAGTCCGTTTGAATCATCACGTCGCTGAGACCCCGCCCCGCGCTCTGATAGGCTCCACCTCCCCCGTGGGGGTCCTGGTAGTCAAGATGCTCTGAGAGCGCACGGCCGCAAAACAAAAATGGTGGCTGCTTAGCCCGCCCCCTGGCTGCCAGTCCGGAGTTGCAGATTCGTCTTGGGGTTTTCTTCAGAATGACTAGGAAAAAAGATTGGTAGAGGATCCGACGTCGCTCAAGATTACTATCATGGTATTTCGTCTCGCCTGCTTGGGTGCCCTGGAAAATCGGGCGATAGCAATACCCGTGGGATAGGCAGCAGATTCGTCACCAAGGGGCTGCTACAGAATTGGAGGGAAACTCCTTCGATTCAAAAAATTTGACCTTAAACCCGCAGCCCCTCTTATTCCGGCTCCATCAGTTAGCTCTCCGGACTCCAGCCCACCTTGCTGGAGTAGAAGAGCAGGATAATAATCAAGGAATACGTTTGCCCTCAGTTTCCATTCTCCATTCCAGGCCGGGAGGTCCGCTCCAGGCCAAGTGGCTGTCTTGGACTTGAGCGTTTCGGAGTGTCATGATGAGGAACGTGGACCACAAGACCACAGAGTGTGTAAGTGGGAGTCCCTGGTCCATGGTCTAAGGAGCGTGTAACTTTCCCCTCTGTGTGCCTTGGTTTTCCCATCTGTGAAATGGGAAGAAATGCTATTCCCCTTTTTAGGTTATTGGGATTAAGTGGGTTCATGTGTGAGGGGCTGTGAATATGAAATCCCGGAGTGTGAAATCTCCTCCAGTTAATATCTCACAACACTTTTTGTTTCTCTGGCCATCCCTTAGGGGGCATCTGGTTTACCTCTACCTAATTAACGGGTGTTGTGAATAGCTCTACCTGGCACTTCCTTTGCTGGATCCTGCAGCCATCCTATATGCAAGCTTTTGAGAAATTGTCATAAGATTGTCCATAGCAGGTATGCCATTTTACTCTCCTACCGGCAATGCACAAGTATACCAATTTTTCCATATCCTCGTCAGCACCTTTTTCTTTTTAAAATAATAGTTGTCTTCATAGTTGTCCATATATGCTTTGACCGAGTGGGAGGCTGTGGGGGTGCAATGCTAACAGGATAGCTTTTGGCTGTCGTGAGATACACAGGTAGGTAGGAACTGCAGAGTGGGTCTCCCAGGTCCTGCTCTAGTAGTGTAGTCCAAGGTCAGTATGCTGACGGCCGCTGAGTGAAGACCACTCCCCTTCTTGCCCTGTGTTTGCTTCAGCAGGTACCTTCCCTCTGCTTGTTTGTTTCCTCATCATTGCACCAAAACCGTCTCTTAGGATGGACAAGATGTAAGGCTTGAATTTCTAGTGTATTTTTCTTCTTCTTTGTTTTTTTAATGCTATTTGGGGTATATCCCATCTTTTTGTTTATTTTATTTTTAAAGATTTATTTTATTTTTTACTGGAAAATCAGATATACAGAGAGGAGGAGAGACAGAGGAAGATCCTCCGTCCCCAAGCAGCCACAATAGCTGGAGTTGAGCCAGTCCAAAGCCAGGAGCCAAGAGCTTCATCCTGGTCTCCCACGCGGGTACAAGAACTTTGGGCCATCCTCCACTGCTTTCTCAGGCCACAAATGGAGCTGGATGGGAAGTGGGGCTGCCAGGATTAGAACCGGCACCCATATGCGATCCCACACGTTTAAGGCGAGAACTTTAGCCCCTACGTCACCGCGTTTTACCTTATTTCTAGTGTATTTTTCTGTGGACAAGCACAGGATTGTACCCGTGGGAGCTGAGCAATCCTGTAGATCCAAGGTCAGCTCCCCAATGATCTGCCCTGTTGATCTATCTCAGCCACAAGCAGGCTGTGGGAAGACACTGCTCCTAGGACAAGTCAGCCCTTAGAACGTGAGCTGATGACACCATAGGACCAGCTGGGTAACGAAACTACAAGAAATGGAAGGCAAAGCAGGTGCAGGTAGGTGAGTGAGGTTGCACATCTTTCCTATATTACTGCTCACAGACCTGGCCTATTTTTCTGGTCCATTATGATCTTTGCTTTTTATTTGTTGAACTTCTTACTTAGTGGGCCCAGCAAGCTTTGGACTATCATATAAATTAAAAATAAAATATAATGTAAATAAGAGAAAAATAAATAAAATAATAAAAAATTAAACGGAAATGTAAATAATGTAAGCAAAATATGTGAAAACTAGAGCCCGCTGCATTGACTCCATTGGCTAACCCTCCCCCTCAAGTGCTGTTATCCCACACGAGTGCTGATTCATGTCCTGGTTACTCAACTTCCCATCCAGCTCCCTGCTTGCGGCCTGGGAAAGCAGCAGAGGATGGCCCCAAAGCATGGGACCCTGCACCCACATGGGAGACTCAGCTCCTGGCTCCCAGCTTAAAATCAGCTCAGCTCTAGCCATCGTGGCCACTTGGAGAGTGAACCAGCAGATGGAAGATCTTTCTGTCTCTCCCCTCTGTAAATCTGCCTTTCCGATAAAAATAAATAAATCTTTTTTTAAAGTAAAAATTAAAAATATAATGCAAAAATTAAAAGACGGAATATAAAATTAAAGCACTATAAAATTTAAAAATAAAGTAACTAAAATAAAAATAATAAAATGAATAAAAACAAATGTAAATAATATAAACAAAATATAATATTAGATTCACCGCTTGGCAAAATGTTAGATTCGCCGACCACCAGGGAAAGAATAACTCAGCTGAATATATGAAAAGAATTTAGATGGCCTTTATTTCAGGGAACCATAGTCATAGGCTTCCCTTCCCTGTGCAGCAGACAGACATGAAGGAGTGGGCTGCAGAGGAAGAAGAGCGCGGAAGAGACAGGGAAGGGGCTTTTTAAACTCTCCTTGACGTGGAAACCAATGGGGGGGCACCTCGACCCTTATTGGGTGGGGGGGGATATGGGTTTGTGCCCCTCATTGGTGCAACAGTGGTCTCACAGCCTGAGGGGCCCACCAGAATTCTACCATCCGTTCTGGGTTTGGTTAGAGGCAAACTCCGCCCTTCTCCGGTTACTGTGGTAGCCATCATATAAAAATAAAGTATATAAGAGTAAAATAATTTTTTCCTTTTTTTTTTCATTTTTTTCCTTTATTTTTGACAATGCTTGCAGAGTTAATTAGGGCACAAAGGTTCAAGAGCTACAGGAATAAGACTATTATTTCCACATTTTTTTTCCTGTATCTGCGGTAGAGGGGGAGGTAAAGGGAAAAGCTAAAATAATTTTTTTTTTGGATTTATTTTATTTTTATTGCAAAGTCATATGTAGAGAAAGGAGGAGAGAGGAAGATCTTCCGTCCTATATTTCACTCCCCAAGTGACCACAATGGCTGGTGCTGTACCGATCTGAAGCCAGGATCCAGGAACCTCCTCCAGGGTCCCATGCGAGTACGGGGTCCCAAGACCTTGGGCCATCCTTGACTGCTTTCCCAGGCCACAGGTAGGGAGCTGGATAGGAAGTGGAGGCCCCAGGACTAGAACTGGGACCATATAGGTTCCCGGTGCGTTCAAGGTGAGGATTTTAGCCGCTAAACCACTGTGCCGGGCCCTAAAATAAATTATTTTGTAAAGGCTCGGCGACAGAAAAGGTAGAATCATTTATTTGGCCTACAAGTGAAAACCATGGCCTGTTAAGCTCAATGCTGAATTCCCATTATGATTTCTGTAATACTTGATGAAACAGCATGTCCTGTCTCCTCTGCACATGACCATGGCTGTGAGAAGCGGCCGTGCTGCGCTGGTAGGACCTATGCTTCTTCCACAGCCCTCTTGAAAATTCCTGTTCCTCAAGAGCTAGGCTCCAGCAGCCTGAGAGACAGAGCAGGGATGGGAACCAGCACTTGGCTGCAGGCTTCACCAGCAGTTCAATCCGCTGTCCCGCAACACTATGCCTCTGAAGTTGGATTTTAAATTGAAGAAAAAAAGGTCAGAAAGCCAATACTTGCTTCTTTGCTGGACACCAGTAAGACTCCTAGGACACTCGCTAGAATCGCTTTGAAAGAGATACAGCTTGATCCACACCCTGTGAGCATTGCCGAAAAGGGAGGCACCAAAGTGCAATAAAAAGCACGCGCTGAACAGGTCATCTAGAGCTGCCTGGAGCTCTGGGGCTGACTGCCTAGGTGATCTTCAGCACATTACTCCTCCCTGCACCTTGGCGCCCTCCTTTGTAAAACATCAACACTGACACTGGGCCTTACTTCACCAGGTTAACATAAGACTGAGGAAAAAGAGCTCACGGAGGAAAGTGACTTATGCACTGTGGAAGCTAGAAGGGGATCAACCACACTGCCCTCAAGAAAGCAATAAAGGAACCTCCCCTCCACCCCCAATGCTAACAGCAAGTCAGTTCCTGTGATGGAACACAGCTGTTGCTGACCTGGGGCACGCAGTTGTTAAGAACTGGCCCCAGCTCACAGATGGAGCCAGGGTAACAAGAGTGATGGCAGTCAGCACTCTAAGTGTCCACGTGTGTCTATCACCCTCCACTTCCACCTGCTCACTCCTAGGAGGACTTGGCTACTTCAGATGTGATGATATGGCCACCGGTGTGGCAGCCTCCTTGCTGTCCTAGTTCAGTGTCCCCAGCAGACATCCCCCCAAGTTGGCTGTCCCATGCTTGCTGCTCTGTGCCAAATGAGGAGGCTTCCTTCTCCATTTTTCCGATTCCTCCGTTTCTTTTCTAAAGTTCGTTTGATTGAGAATACATGTCTTCAGTATATGATGGGCAAAGCAGCTGAGTTAGCATTTCCATCTTCTCAAATAGCCTCCAAAACCCTGTATTAGTGATCAGTAAGTGTCTCTATGCATGGGGTGCAGCGTGATACTTCAACAATTTCTCTCATCCATCCACAGACACTAAGGTTGGGTGCAGATCTTGGCAGTTGTGAATAAGCTGTGATGAACACGGAAGTACAGATACTTCTCGGAGACCCTGATTTTATTTCCTTGGATTGTACATCCAGAAGGAAAATGCTGGGTCATATGGTGGTTCTACTTTTATTTACTTACTTATTGGAGAAATGTACAGTGGTTTTCTGTATTGGCTGCCTCACCAGCAGTGTAGAAGGGTCTCCTTCTCTCTCACCAACTCTTGTTATCTTTAGGCTTTTTGGCAATGGCCATCCTGACAGTCCATTGTGGTTTTGATTTGCATTCCACTGATGATGAATGCTATTGAGCACCTTTTCATATTCCTGTTCTCCATTTGTAGGTCTTCTTTGGAAAAATATCTATCTGGGTCCTTTGCCCATTTCTAACTAGGGTGCGTGTGCGTGTGTGTGTGTGTGTGTGTGTGTGAGAGAGAGAGAGAGGGAGGGAGAAAGAGAGATTGAGTTTGACGAGTTCCTCCCATGTTCGGGGCATTAAGCCTCCTCACTGCTTATAAAGGACTCTGCCCTTCTCTGGCCCTCTTATTGCCGTTACCTCAGCTGTGGAGTGTCCTCGTTCTCCTGCTCCACCCTCACTCATGTCCTGGTGCTGCTGATGCCACTCCCATGCCTCACTGCCAGTCAGCAGCATGGAGAACTCTGGCTTCCTCCTTAACTAGAAGTTCATTTTTTTCACTTGTTGTCTTAGTCCATTTTCCATTGCTGTAAGAAGTTTGTTCAGGGCCCGGTGCCATGGCCTGGCGGCTAAAATCCTCACCTTGAATGCGCCAAGATCCCATATGAGTGCCGGTTCTAATCCCGGCAGCTCCGCTTCCCATCCAGCTCCCTGATTGTGGCCTGAGATAGCAATTAAGGACGGCCCAAAGCCTTCGGACCCTGCACATGTGTGGGAGACACAGAAGAGCTCCTGGCTCCTGGCTTCAGATCAGCATAGCTCTGGTCGTTGTGGTCACTTGGGGAGTGAATCATTGGATGGAAGCTCTTCTTCTCTGTCTCTCCTGTTCTCTCTATATATGTGACTTTGCAATAAAAATAAATAAGTCTTTTAAAAAAAAGTTTGTTCACTTCACAGCTGTGTAAACCCAAGAGCATCTGTGGGCTTCTGCTGAGGACCCAAGACTGCCAGCCCACAGAGGAAAAGCTCCAGTGATGCAGGCACGTGCGGAGGAGCATCTGCACTAGAGGCCAGGGAGTTGGCCTCCCTTTATAACAGCTCACTCTTTTTTTTTTTTTTTTAAAGATTTATTCATTTTAGTACAGCCAGATATACACAGAGGAGGAGAGACGGAGAGGAAGATCTTCCGTCCGATGTTTCACTCCCCAAGTGAGCCACAACGGGCTGATTCGAAGCCGGGAACCAGGAACCTCTTCCGGGTCTCCCACATGGGTGCAGTGTCCCAATGCATTGGGCCGTCCTCGACTGCTTTCCCAGGCCACAAGCAGGGAGCTGGATGGGAAGTGGAGCTGCCGGGATTAGAACCGGTGCCCATATGGGATCCCGGGGCTTTCAAGGCGAGGACTTTAGCCACTAGGCCACGCCGCCGGGCCTGACGGCTCACTCTTGCAGTAACCAATCTGGTCTCTTGAAAAACATATCAGTCTATGTGTAAGGGCAGTGCCCCATGACCTCATCACCCCAGCTCCCACCTCCTTCCAGTACTGTTATGTTGGGAACCACGTTCCCAGCACACAGACTTTGGGAGAGAGACCACATACAAACCACAGTGGCTGTCATTGTCACTGATACCATTTACATGTAGACAAGATGGCAGCCGCTTTCCCTCTCTCCTTCCTCTATAATCTATGGCAGATAAGAGAAAATACTATCTTCCTAAACTGTGGCATTCCTCTGTTCTCACTCTCAAGGGGAACTCCCCGCCTTCTCCCTATCTGAAATGCATCTTTGGTCACCCTTCACTTGACAACTCGGATCCATATCTGCTGCCTTCTCGGCCACATGGCTTTTTTTTTTAAAGATTTATTTATATTTATTGCAAAGCCAGATATATAGAAAGAGGAGGTGAGACAGAGAGGAAGATCTTCTGTTCGATGGTTCATTCTGCAGGTGACCGCAACAGTCAGAGCTGCGCCAATCCAAAGCCAGGAGCCAGGAACTTCCTCCAGGTCCCCCACATGGGTACAGGGTCCCAAGATTTTGGGCCATCCTTGACTACTTTTCCAGACCACAGGCAGGGAGCTGGATGGGAAGTGGGGCTGTCGGGATTAGAACTGGCATCCATATGGGATCCTGGTGCATTCAAGGTGAGGACTTTAGCCACTAGACCATGGCACCTGTCCTGGCCATATGACTTTTCCTGACATTTTCCTCCTTCTCCATCAATGTTAGAAGATGTGGGGGCCAGTGTTGTGGTTCAAACGGTTAAGCTGCCACTGGTGATGCGAGCATCCTCCACTGACTGCTCCACTTCAGATCCAGCTCCCTGCAAATATACATGGGGAAGCGTCACAATATGGCCCAAGTGCTTGGGCCCCTGCAGCCATATGTAGAAGCAGCTCTGGGCTGTTGGCTCCAGCCTGGCCTAGCCCCAGCCATTGTGGTTGTTTGGAGAATGAACCAGAAGATCGAAGGTCTTGCTCTCTCTCTCTGTAATTCTTTCAAATAAATAATAAATATATTTTTAAAAAAGGTAACTCTCTTGGCTTCTTTATATTTCTGTGCCATAGGTCTTTATAACCCATACAGTGCTAGCCATAGAACTACATACACATGGTGTACAATTGTAAATGTTTGGTTACATGTGACTACAATGCTGTGAAAAATATCTTAGCATAAAAAGTGGATTGAGGGCCCTGCGGCATGGCCTAGTGGCTAAAGTCCTCGCCTTGAACGTGCCAGGATCCCATATGGTCACCGGTTCTAATCTCGGAGGCCTGGGAAAGCAGTTGAGGACAGCCCAAAGTCTTGGGACTCTGTACCCGTGTGGGAGACCTGGAAGAAGTTCCTGGCTCCTGGCTTCGGATCGGCTAGCATTGGCCGTTGCGGTCACTTGGGGAGTGAATCATCGGACGGAAGTTCTTCCTCTCTGTCTCTCCTCTCTGTATATCTGGCTCTCCAATAAAATTAAAGAATAAATCTTAAAAAATAAAATAAAACTGGATTGAAAGCTACGTTATGGAAATGTAAATAGAGATTGGGTTGGGTTGTGGGACTGAGAGTGGTTTAGACTTTTCTTCATTTTCCTTAATGAGCAGGTTTACAATCTTTCATTAGAAATGTATTGGAGGGCCCGGCGACATGGCCTAGCGGCTAAAGTCCTCGCCTTCAAAGCCCCGGGATCCCATATGGGCGCCGGTTCTAATCCTGGCAGCTCCACTTCCCATCCAGCTCCCTGCTTGTGGCCTGGGAAAGCAGTCGAGGATGGCCCAATGCATTGGGACTCTGCACCCGCGTGGGAGACCTGGAAGAGGTTCCTGGTTCCCGGGTTCGGATCGGCACACTGGCCCGTTGCGTCTCACTTGGGGAGTGAATCATCGGACGGAAGATCTTCCTCTCCGTCTCTCCTCCTCTGTGTATATCTGGCTGTAATAAAATGAATAAAAATTTAAAAAAAGAAATGTATTGGAAAGTTTGTATTCCCACTAAGCAAATTACTCTTTGTTTCCACCATGCTCAAAGCTTGTTAAACAGAAACCTCCAAGGATACCACTACCAGAACACACACATAAAGAAGAGGAAGAGGTGTCCTGTAGGAGAGCCTACGGTTTCTGGGGTCAAACTGCTCAAGATTAAAATGACAGTTTTCCCCCTTGTGGCGTTGTAACCTCCAGGCAAGTCTTCATTTGTTGTGCCTCAGTCTCCTTTCCCCTTATCTCATTTGGGTCATTGTGGAAATGTGGTCAGTGGGAAATGTTCAGGAGATTCCTTGGTTTGTAGAAGACTTTCAGATTAACATTACTTACTAGCAGTAACAGTTGAAAATGGAATGGGTCTTAAAAATCGTTGTGCTTGTAGCCATTGCCATGGCGTACCACATAAAGCTGCTGCCTGTAGCGCTGACATCTCTTATGTGTGCTGGTTCAAGACCTGGTTGCTCCACTTTGATCTAGCTCCCTACTAATGTGCCTGTGAAAGCTGCAGAGGATAGGGCCTGGCCCAGCGGCATAGTGGTTAAAGTCCTCGCCTTGAGTGCGCCAGGATCCTATATGGACGCCGGTTCTAATCCCAGCCCTGCTTCCCATCCAGTTCCCTGCTTGTGGCCTGGGAAAGCGGTCAAGGATGGCCCAAAGCCTTGGGACCCTGCACCCAAATAGGAGACCCAGGACAGCTCCTGGCACCTGGCTTTGGATTGGCTTAGCTCCAGCCATTGCGGCCGCTTGAGGAGTGAACTCTCATTGGGAGGAAGATCTTCCTCTCTGCCTCTCTTCCTCTCTGTATATCCACCTTTCCAATAAAAATAAATAAATCTTAAAAAAAAAAAAAAAAAAGAAAAGAAAGTTGCAGAGGATAGCCTAAGCAGTTAGGCCCCTGCATTCATATGGGAGACCCTGATGACAGCCCTAGGCCTCATGGCCATTTGAGAGTGAATCAGCAAATGGAAGCTCTCACTCTTCCTATCTCTCCTCTCCTGGTAATGCTGATTTTCAAATAAATAAATAAATTATTGAAAAACAAAACAAAATAAACAACCCTGGTACTAACAAAAAAGAAAGCCGATGCTGTCTATTCTATGAGCTTGGCCAACTCATCTTAGTAAGTGGGCCTTGTTCACAAAATAAATCAGGACACTTCTGCTAGGCATGCTATTCAACGTCTACCTTAGTTAGCCTCAAACTGCATTACACACATGTCTCTGTCCTACACATAAACATGCTCTCCAAAACCTTCTATCACAAACCAAATTTCAGGCCCAAAAGGATTCAGCTTTGTTTCTCTAAATGTCTGGGCTTCCTTTCTAAAATAGATTTTTTTTTTCAGGCCAAATGTTTCCCAGAAAACTCAATGACAGAATGGAGACAGGCAATCAGAAGACTTGCAGTCATGCTTGGCTTTCTGACAAATGCAGCCGGCTGCTTCTCCGTCAAATTTTGAGACATTTGTTCCCTCAAACAGAAAACGGGAAGGATTGTTCACTGTATTTCAAAGATGGCTTATGAGATAGACCCAAGATAGTTCGAAAATTTGTTGAAAATGGAATTAAAAGTCAGGTGTTTCAATGCAAAAAAACTTTTAAATCCATGCATGAGAGAGATTTTCAAAAAGTTCATGGAAAGTACATATTTCATCCAGATCTCCCATGCTGGTCATAGGATCCAGCTGCCTTCCCAGGGACACTAAGCAGGAAGCTAGATTGGAGGTGGAGTAGTTGGAACTTGAACAGGTGCTGATGTGGGACTGGTGCCACAAGCCAGCCCTACCCTGAAGTTTTTTTAAGAACTCTACACAAACTCTACACAATGTCTTGTACTACTGGGTTATTATGATAAATCCATAAAATAACTAAGTCTGGGGCAGGCGCTTGATCCAGTGATTACAGTGTCACTTAGGATGCCTACATTGCATATCTGAGCTTAGTTTTAAGTTCTGACTCCATTCTCAAATCTGCAACTGTGCACCTTCAGAGGCAGTAGACAGTGACCCACATGATTAACCCTCTGCTACCTGCATGGAGACTTGAGACTGAGCTTTTAGCTGCTGACCTCAGCCTGGCCCAGCTCTGGCTGTTGTAGCTGTTGCAGCCTAGCAGCCTTCAGACTTGAACTTTGGCCATGGGCTTGGCTGATTTAGGACTTACTGGACTTCATAATCATGTGAGACAATTCCCAATAATAAATAAGGTCTATTTATCTCTCTAAAACCACCTCTCTATTTATATGTCTATTTATATTTGTACCTGTCTATCTATTTTTCCCCCGTTAGTTCTCTCTCCCCAGAGAACCTTAATACCAGGGCAATACCCACTTTTATTCTGAAATTCTGTGGACAAAACTGCAGCAATTTCAGACCATGATTGAAAACAAAAGGCTAGACAGAGCAGCCGTCAAGCATGGCAGTATTCTGGAGTCTTGCATATTTATGGCTGAATCAAAAATACACGCAAAGTTCTTTCCAACATATGTCATTTTTTCTACTGATGTTCTACCAAGACCACCCAAAACTTTGGGCATTATTTGGCATTAACAGACGAGCCATTTGCACAGCTGAGCCATGTTCCTATACACAGCAAAACCACACGGGCAGAGAGGGAATGGCCCTGAGGCTGGTTCCTGTGGCCAGCACATTCTACAAACTTCCATGGAGATTTGGACATCCCCAGCCATTCCACTGATCATGTCAAATGCAGACAGATAAGGACAGGCATGAAGAGTGTCAAGTTGGAACAGTGACAGGACAAAAGACAGACACCTGAAGCATAAAATTAAAGCCAAAGATAGTTGGACAAAAATGAGAAACACAATTACACCTTAGCAATTACGATGACAGGAAAGGAGGAGAAATCATCTCAGTACCACTGGGGCTCATTGGCAGTGACAGGAAGTCAGCGGTTACTGTGCAAAGGCCTCTGCTGACCTATGATCTTTTTCCCTCTCTTTACTTGGTCACTCAGCTATGTTGTTCATAGAAAAATGCCATGGTAGCCACAGCTTGATCTCAGGACACACTGTAGGAATTATTTAGGTTCCCCTCTTGGCCAAAGGCAGGCTGAGGGGTTAGAGAAGCCTCATACTGAAGCATCATGGAGTGCAGTGGAGGTTACAACAGTGCCCACATTCCCAACAATTTTATCAAAAAGGTGGTATGCATTGGGGCTGGCACCATGGCTTTGTTGACTAATCCTCCACCTTCAAGTACCGGCATCTCATATGGGCACTTGTTCATGTGCTGGTTGCTCTACTTCTCATTCAGCCACCTGCTTGTCGCCTGAGAAAGCAACAGAGGATGACCCAAGGCCTTGGGACCCTGTACATACATGGGAGATCTGGAAAAAGCTCCTGGTTCCTGGCTTCAGATTGGCTCAGATCCAGCCATTGTGGCCATTTGGAGAGTAAACTAGTGGGTAGAAGAGCTTTCCCTCTATTTCCTTCTCTCTGCCTTTTGAATAAAAACAAATAAATCTTTAAAAAAACAAGTGACAGCCAAATGCTGGGATCTAATTATTTTTAATGTAATCACGTTTCTTTCTATTCAGGTAAATATATTTTTCTTCCTCTTGTTAACTGTTTTGCATTTCTTGGAGATTAGGAGCATTAAGAGGAAATCATTCTCTCTCAAGTTCTTTTTTACTAGTTTCAGGCCTGAAATGCTTACCCAGTTGGGAGAGAAAAATACAGAAGGGCTGGAAGGCAGCCTCTGGCAATGCTTGACAAGGCAGATGAGTCCTGAGTCAGTGGTGGGGAGGAAGGGAAGCAGGCACAGCCAGTTTTCTAGATGGTCACCTCTGCAGACAGTCTATAGCATGTAACAGAGGGTACTGAATCAATACAAGGTGACAGGCTCTAAGCAATTGGTGCTAGCAAATTAACAGATAAAAACATTTATTTCATTTTAAAAGAAGGCATATTTATTTTACAATACTCTTGAACTAGCAGTATAAAAGAGCACTTAAAAATTAGCACAAAATGCCAGTTCGACCTAATCCTCTACCTGCAAACACTGGTAACCCAAGTGGGTGTTGGTTCAAGTCCTTGCTACTCCACTTCCCATCCAGCTCCCTACTAATGGCCTGGGAAAGCAACAGAGGATGGTCTAATGTCTTGGGACCCTACATCCCTGTGGGAGACAGGGAAGAAGCTCCTGGCTCCTAGTCTTGGATCAGCTCAGTTCCGGCCATTGCGGCCATTAAGGAAGTAAATCAGTAGATGGAAGATCTCTCTTTCTCTGTGTTATCTCTGACTTTCAAGTAAAATAAACACACCTTAAAAAATTTCACACAAAAGGCCAATCACTGACATGAATATAAGATTCAGTTCATATTTATTTAAGAGTTTTCAGGGGCTGATATCAGTGATTCAAAGTCAATATTACTTTCCTATAAATATAATTTATTATTCCACAATTCTTTGCAGAATCTCTGTGATCCAAACCCTACCAGGAAATAGTAATACAAAAGAAAACTTTAAGGACTTAAAAGAGTGTTCAAGTTATAATCATTGGTATTAAAACCAACAATAAAAGACTGGAGGCGTGGCTCCCTGCTCCTTCTGGCAGGTGGCCTTTCATTCTGTGGGACAGTGGCTTTCAAACCTGACATGTGGCAGATGACCTAGAGTGTTCACAGAGCATGTGGGAGACCCTGGACATTGAAGAGAAATGGCCTGGGTCTCTGCCTCTTTATCAAGTTCCCCAGCACCAAGTCCCAAAGAAGGTTCATTGGAATCGTCTGCTTAGAAAAGAATTCCTCCTCAAGCTTCATCTTTGGAAATTCCCATCCAGTAGATTTGACACTAGGAACCAAACCCCTCAAAAACATCTAAACATTTTTGCAGATTCTCAGGGAGTTCTCTAAAATATTCATGACCTTGGGGGAGGTTACACATCACCATTCAAGAGCAAATTTAATAAACTGTCCAGAAGTGATGTGTTTCTAAAACCCTGCCTAATTTAGGACTCAGTGGGCTAGTGATTTTCTGTCTATCCATTCTCCCTAAGGCCTAGGCTGTTCAGTGTGAGCCGCCCACAAGACTCAGAAGGTGGCTCAGCTAGATACTGTTCTGTGAATTTCTCTGCCTTTTGTTCTTCCATCCATATTCCCAAAGTGAGAAGAACAGACCTATTTTTGGAGCACCACCGCTAACTGCCTCAAGACATCAACCCAAAAACTCAAGGCCCTGTCCTTACTCTACTAGTAGAGAAATCCTAGAAAACTCTAGTGTGAAGTTAAAGTTCCTTGTGGAAAGAAATGATCTCATTGCACAACACAGGTAGTTGAAAAGCTTGACTATTCTTGAAGCCAAGACTAGAGAAACATTAATTATGACTCTTTTAAGTTTCAAAATCACAGTGATTTCTGGGTGGCCAAACCCACAGAAATCTGGCTCCCCTCCTGCATCCCAGAATCCGAAGTTCAAATGCCAAGTCCAAGACAATTTGGAAGCAATTTCTTCAGTAATTTGGACAATGACATTTGATCTCATTTTCTTCCCAAACTGAAGATGCCAACATACATAAAATGGAATAGCAAGTTCCAAGAGTAGGTGAGATTTATGATCTTTAAAATACAGATGCTGATTTCTGATCCTTCCCACGACATGCCAGGTCACTGTTGGAGTGATGAGATGATGTTTGCTACACAAAAGGCACCAACAGTCAGCAACAGGTCAGAGTCAACTTCTAGCAGGTACAGAGAGGCACATGGGTCCCAGGAGTCCATAGGGAAGGTGATGCTCTTTCCTGGACAGTTCAGCAGAAGACAAGTCCAAGGTTCAGAGCACAAGTGACAGCTGGACAAGCACCACCAGGGTGGGATGGGAAAGAAGCCGGCTCTACTAGCAGCAGGTCCAGTTGGAGGAGGACTTGCTTTGCAGATTGATGTAGTTCCCTTGGGTGGACAAAGATACGGCCTCTTCTTTGGAGTTGTTCATCATTTTTTCAATAAGGACTCTGAAAAGCAAATCAATATAAGCTCGAGAAGCTGAATGGAGGAAGGGAAGAAACCGCAGACACTACCTGTCTTACTACCAGACAGCCACCTTAGTGCACTTTAGTCCCCAGCCATCTTGAATGAGGAGAAAGCATCCCCGACTTTCAGGGCCAGGCATTCCAGGGACTCCCTTCTGTTCTTGTTCCCTCGGAAATCAGAAGGTGGAATTCCTGGTGTCCCAGCATAGGATGGACACATCTGTGCATCTACCTTCAGAAAAACACGAGCAACTCACCTCATGGCCTCATTGATGTTTTTGTTCTCCTTGACTGATGTTTCTGTCCAACCTGTGAAACCATTCTCTTTACTGAACCGGTCAATCTGGTCCTTGCTCACTGCCCAAGGGGACAGATCACACTGGCAAAGACAATAAATGAAAGGCCACATTTTAACCTTCCTGGGAATAGGACCGCAGCTCAGACACCTGTCGACTTAAAACCTTTCTCCACCAAGGGCAATAAACATAATCAATTAAAATCCATAATCAGATTCTCTCTCTCTCTTCACACACACACACACACACACACAGAGGGAGAGGGAGAGAGAGAAAGAGAGTTAGTTCTTCTTTCCTGGGTCACTCCTCAGAAGCCCACAACATTTAGAGCTAGTCCAGGCTGCAATCAGAAACCAGGAGCTCAAGCCAGTTCTCCTGAGTCTTCACCTCCTGCCTCCCAGGGTATGGGTGAGCAGGAAACTGGAATTGGGAGTGAAGCAGAGACTCATACCCATGCACTGAGCCACTACGTGATTGCTTCACCACTAGGAAAAAGAGCCTCCCCTGCAGAGAACATTCTACAGACGCTTGCTCTCTGGCTCTAGACAAGAGGCAGGGCTTACTTTCTCAGGGTGATCACAGACCTTGTTGGCCAAGAGCAGGCAGGGCACGGGCTCTCCGTTGGGCAAGGTGAGCTTGCTGTCCAGGTCTTGCTTCCACCTCTGACTGTTGCTGAAAGTGGTGGCGTTGGTAACGTCGAACATAATGACACAGGCCGAGGCATCCCGGTAGTACAGCCTTGTCATTGAGGTGAAGCGTTCCTGCCCTGGGGAGGGAGGGTGGCCCCAAGAAGGTGATCGAGGGCCAGCATACTAACACCTGCTCACTCCCCCAACCCCACTCACCTGTTGTGGGAAGAGGCCTTATGCATACACAACACAGGGTCCTTCATGCTTTTCTTTCTGACCTATAAAGGGTTACTAAACCCTATTATCCCCAAGGCCAATTCTGCACCCACTGTTCCAAGTCTAGATCCCTGCTCAATTTTCTGCTGTTTATATGACTTTGAGTAAAGCAAGTGCTTAGTGGTTCTGATTTCTCATGTGTAAAATAAAGTCCAAAGGGCCCGGCGGTGTGGCCTAGTGGCTAAAGTCCTCACCTTGAAAGCCCCGGGATCCCATATGGGCGCCGGTTCTTATCCCAGCAGCTCCACTTCCCATCCAGCTCCCTGCTTGTGGCCTGGGAAAGCAGTGGAGGACGGCCCAATGCATTGGGACACTGCACCCACGTGGGAGACCCGGAAGAGGTTCCAGGTTCCCGGCTTCGGATCGGCGCGCATCGGCCCATTGCGGCTCACTTGGGGAGTGAAACATCGGACGGAAGATCTTCCTCTCTGTCTCTCCTCTTCTGTGTATATCTGGCTGTAATAAAATGAATAAATCTTTAAAAAAATAAAAATTAAAAAAAAATAAAGTCCAAAGCAGTAGCTTTGGGGCTGGTATTGTGACACAGCAAGCTAAGCTGCCCTGGAATGCCAGTTTGAGTCCTGGCAGCTCTGCTTCTGATCCAGCTTTCTATGAATGCTCCTGGGAAAGCGGCAGAGGATGCCCCAAGTGCTTGGCCTCCTGATACTGACGTAGAAGAACAGAATGGAGGTCCAGGCTCCTGGATCCAGCCTAGTCCAGACCTGGCTATTGTGGCCATTTGGGAAATGAAGCAGTGTGTGGATGATCTCTTTCTGTCTTTGTTTTTCTCTGTCATTCTGCATTTCAAATAAATAAATAGATAAATATTTCCAGCTTTTATCATAGGGTTGTTGTAAAGATTAATGAGTCATTGAATTTAAAAAAAGATCTATAAAGCTTTTATGAACATGTAACACTTATACCTTTTATTATGATTATTATTAATTTTTTTATTTTAAAGAGTTACGGAGGTAGGGGAAGAGTCAGAGAGAGAGAGAGAAGATCTGCTGGTTCATTTCCCAGCAGGCCCCAGTGGTTAGCCTTGGGCCAGTCTGAAGCAGTGAGCTAGGAGCTTCATCCAGGTTACCACATGGGTGCAGAGGTCCAAACACTTGGGCCATCTTCCACTGCCTTTCCCATGTTGTTAGCAGGTAGCTGGATCACAAGTGGAGCAGCTGGAACTGATGCCTGTAAGGGATGTCAGTGTCATAGGCACCATGCTGGTCCCCATTACATTATGATGGAATACCAATCAGTATTTTAGCGTTTGTATGCAATGTAAACTTGTCAAATCAGGCCATCAATACTCCCATTTCCTTATGTATGGAGCCTACCAGCCCCTCACCTGGCCTTACTGTGAGCTACAATCATCCTCCTGTGCTATGGAAAACCATGACCTATCTTTACTAAAATTTCATGTATTCATTATGCTTATTTAAAAGGTAAAGAGAGAGGAGTTTTTTTTCATCATGGGTTCACTCTGCATCTGCCAGGGCTGACCAGACTAAGCAAAGACACAGGCTAAAAGCTGAGTCTGGGTCTCCCAGGTGGGCAGCAGGGACCCAAGTTTTTTTTTTTCTTTCTTGTCTTTTTTTTAATATTCATTTAGTTTTTCATTAGAAAGTCAGATTTAGAGAGAGAAGGAGATGCAGAGAGAAATGCAGAGAGATGCTGGTTTACTCCCCCAAGTGGCTGCCATGGTTGGAGCTGTGCTGATCTGAAGCCAGGAGCCAGGAGCCTCTTCTGGGTCTCCCACATGGGTGCAGGGTCCAAGGCTTTGACCCATCCTCAACTGCTTTCCCAGGCTACAGAGAGCAGGATGGGAAGTGGAGCAGTTGCAATTGCAACCAGCACCCATATGAGATCCTGGCAGATGCAAAGCGAGAACTTAGCCATTAGGTTACCATGCCAGGACTGGACCCCAGATTTCAAGCCATCATTTGCTACTCCCAGGGTGCCCATAAGCAGGAAACTGGAGTCAGAAGCAGGGTTGGGACTCTGATGGACACTCAGATGCAATTCTAAGGGAGGCATCTAAAATGCTGAGCCAAGTCCTTGTCCCTAAAGCTGAAGCAGTGGCATGGGATGTTAAGCCTCTGCCTGTGGTGATGGCATCCTATATGGATACTGATTTGAGTCCCAGCTGCTCTACTTCCTGTTAATGTGCCTGGGAAAGCAGTGAAAGATGGCCCAAGTGTTTGGGCCCCTGCACCCATGTGGGAGACCCAAAGAAGCTCCTAGCTTCTGGCTTTGCAGCAGCCCAGTTCCAGCCATTAAGACCATATTTATTTTTTTGGAGCGGTATTGTTGAAGATTCTCTCTCTTCTCTGTAAATCTGCCTTTCAAATAAAAATATATCTTTAAAAAATATTTTTTCTCTTTAATTACCCAATCTCCTTCTGCTCATTCTCGTCCCTCCCCTGCCTTTCAGGAAGTGCATTTTAAATCCTCAGCAAGGTGTCTGGGACATAGTAAAGTCCCACTATTACTGTCCTCTCTACTTTGGGAGTACCACCTTTCTTCTCAAGGTCCTCCTGTGGGAACACCTACCTCCTTGCTGGCTCCACCCCCACCCAGGGCAACACACCTGCCCAAACTGCATGTCTACTCAGCATGTGTCCTCAGAGCAGCCCAACAGTTCCAGCTTCCTAAAAGCATGTCTAGGGTAGTTGTTCCACTTTGGTTCTAAACACTGGCTGAAACAAAAGGTCTTCTCTCGCTTGTCCCATGCCTTCCCAGCTCACCTGCAATGTCCCACAGCTGGAGCCGCACCATCTCGGAATCGGACCACTGCAAAACCTTCAGCGCAAAGTCCACTACAACAAATGCAGGTTGTACTTTAGTAACACTTAAAGATTTGGTCTGTTTATTTTCATCCACTTGAAAGCAGAGCCAGTGAGCGAAAGAGATCTTCCCATCTGTTGGCGTAGTCTGTGAACCTGGGCTGCCTCCTCCAGTAAGCACGAGTAGGGAGCATGCTAGTCCGAACTGGAGGTAGGCACTCCAACATGGGATGTGGGCATCCCAAATGGAAGCTTAACCTGCGGTACCACAATGCCCCCTCCTTCAATTTTTATTATTAAGATTTTATGTATTTTTATGGGAAAGGCAGATCATATTTATAAAGAGAAGGAGAGAAAGATCTTTCATCTGCTGGTTCACTCCCCAAATGGCTGCAATGGCCAGAGCTGAGCTGATCTGAAGCCAGGAACACTGCAGGAGCTTCTTCTGGATCTCTCACAAGGGTGCAGGATCCAGAGGCTTTGGGTTGTTATGGTCTTAGGCAGCTAGTTCAGGGTCAGGAGCTTGAAATCCACTCCTCTCCCACCTATGTGGTTCTTTCTGCCCACCTGTGATGCTTACCTATCATCTTCTGGAACCTGAGAGGGGGCGGTGTTGTGTTGTTGGGTAACCACTCCCCTCACAAGCCCCCATAAAGGCCCATGATAGAGAGAGAGGCTCTCTGGGTGGTGTGTTTCTATAGCTAGCTCTCGCACTCTGACTCTTGGGCTTCCCAGGGCCTGCTTGCTCTCTGGCTTCCCGCAGACAGACTCTGAGGACAGGTATCCCCTGAGCATGGCCCCTATCTGTCTGTATTCTTCACCCTCTGTTCATTGCTTGGGTGGGACAGTGATGATGCAAATGCTAAGATGTTTTGTATTTCTAATTTGTATACTTTCAAGAGTTCCAGGAGAGGTTAGGCCTAGCAGTAATAGAATATGGACAGAGAAGCCGGGGAAAGGTGAATGTCTGCAGCTTTGTAAATATGTCCAGGTTATTTGCTACATGTCTCTTCAAATAGTTTTTATAGCTGGGGAAGCTGGAACATAGGTCTTTAGGTTAACAGGTTTCATGGTAATGACCATTTGTTCCTCTCACGGTTTTGATTCAGACTGGATTGTCATGGTGACTTCATTTGCTGGTTTCTAGTGGGTACTGCCATTACCAAACTTGGTTAATAACAACTCCTTAATACATCCTAGACTTGTCTGGCATGATCGCTCTCGCACTTGGCAACTGCGCCATCCTCTAACTGCTTCTCCAGGTCACAAGCAGGGAGCCTAATGGGAAGCAGAGCAGCAGCTAGGATACAAAGTGGCACCCATATGGTATCCTGGTGCTTGCAAGGTGAGGATTTAGCCATTCAGCCATTGCATCAGGCCCCAGAATTTATTTTTAAAAAGCCCAGGGATAAACTCTGATCCAATAAGCAGTTTACAACCATGGGGATGCACAATTCCAAAATTAGTTATTTAATTTCAAGCCCTCAATAGGCTGAGATGAGCCTACATTTATGTACTAAGTGTGCGCGCGGAAATAGAGCTCGTACCTTCCAAAGTGATCCGGCCTTTTACTTTCTTGCCCAAACTATTTGATGCTACTTGTCTCCAAAGGAAGGCACAAAAGGGCAGGAGTAATTTGGAAAAAAACCTGCTACTCTGAAGTTCAACAGTTTCTGGGAGATTTAGGGGATTTTCTCAGAGGCAATGGGGAAAAGAGGCAAAGGTGATTGTATCGGTTTTACTGTTGGTTTCCAATTTAGTCGTGCAATGGGGAACACCCCCTGGCTGTGAGAATGATCTCAGACTGTAATGGGATACCTGGAGAAGGTTCCAGCTAGATGCCAAGATGGGTGTGTAGGGAAGGTGATGGGATCTGGACGGTATGTACGACCACGTGGCTCAGATCCTTATGCCTTCAACTCCCTGCCTGTCCCACTATATCAAGAGGATTGCCAGGAAGAAGCTAGTGTTTGAGGACGCTGGAAGAGCTGTGTGAGACTCCACCCACCAGGCCCGCAGGTGCAGCCTCCACAGGTGAAAGCTATGGGAGTGCTGTCGTGGAGTTGGGTCGGGTGGCGGGGCAAGCTTTCTGATAAGGACAGAAAGAGAAGTGTACAAGGTTTGGAAATAAACCTCTCCTCACAGCAGAAAAAACAGGAGTTATGAAGGACTAACCTGACTAAAAGGCATGAGGTTAGTCATATTCTTTGCTAAAGGGAAACCAGAACAATGGCTGAAAATGAATTAGTAGGACCCTTTAAACTCCAATCCAGGGAACAGAGATCCTCCTGTTAGGTAGGAGTGAGGGGGCAGAGGGACTGGGGATACTCTCTGAAAATACAAATCCTCAATTTTGTTGGATGCTCTTGAAGAAAATATTTAAACTGCCAATGGTCCCCTCTTAAAAAAATCTTTCTCTCCCTCTCTGTGAAATCTGCCTTTCAAATGAAAATAAATCTTTTTTTACAAAAAAAAAAAAGAAAAACATTTATGAAAGAAAGATTTACAGAGAGAGGACAAAGAGATCTTAGTGTTTCATTCCTCAAATGGCTGCAACCGTGCCATCAGAAGCCAAGAACCAGGAACTTCTTCCAAGCCTCCCTGGGTTCATGGGTGCCAGGTCCTAAGGATTTGGGCCATCCTCTGTTGCTTTGTGAGGTCATAAGCAGGGAGCTGGGGCAGTGGAGCAGCTGCTGGGACTGGACGGGGGGTGCTTATATAGGATGCCAGTGCTGCAAGGCTGAAATCAGCCTACTAAGCCAATGTCAGCCCCAATAAATGTCTTCAGTTAAAAAACAAACAAACAAAAACCGAAAAGCTTCCATGTGAACACCAGCACATGTTTTCAAAATGCACATGAGTGCAGGTTTTTCCCCTTTAAAAAAGTTCATTTGGGATCGGCAGCGTGGCCTAGTGGCTAAGGTCCTCGCCTTGATCCCATATGGCCGCTGGTTCTAATCCCTGCGGCTCCACTTCCTCTCTGTCTCTCCTCCTCTCAGTATATCTGACTTTGTAATAAAAATAAAATAAATCTTAAAAAAAAAAAAGTTCATTTGAGCAGAAATATCTTTGAAGGGACTTCCTTCCCCCAGCAGCTCTTTCTAAACAGCTTTTTTTTTTTTTAATTTAACTTCATTAATTACATTGTATTATGTGACACAGTTACATAGATACTTGGGTTCTCCCACCCCTCCCCAAACCCTCCCACCATGGTGGATTCCTCCACCTTGTTGCATAACCACAGCTCAACTTCAGTTGAGATTCCCCCATTGCAAGCATCTAAACAGCTTTTAAGAACAGAAAGGCTTCTCTGCTTCTGGAAAAACAGTCCAAAGGCGGCAACCGGGGAAGAAAGGAATCACCTGTGGGTTCTCTCCCTTCCCCAGCGCGGGAAGAGCCGAGGGCAGAGAGGTCGGGGAAGTGGTGCAATTCACGTTCCTCGAAGAACCTGGGTCACCTTAATTAAGTCATCAGTGGACCAAAACACAGCTCTCCGGGCCCCCAACAGGCGTCTGAGGGTGTGTGGCCAAGGGGCTAGTAGGGGCTTTTGTGTTCCCAGGGCCACCCACATCCCCATATAACAAAGCCAGGGTCCCCGAGACCAGTTCCGCTTCCGAGGTTCATCCCCGCAGGGCTAAGGTTACACACCCAGACCTTCCTGCACAGCTGTCCCTAGCTCCAGAGAGAGCTTCCCCAGGCCCTGGCTGTGTCGGCCCGACTTTGCCCGCAGCTCGCACGCCGCCGGAGGAGACCCGAGTTTCCCCCGCCCCCCGGCGTCCACGACTAGTGGCCAGCGCCTCCCTGTCCCAATTCTCTTAAACACGTTTGCTCGCCTTGTCACGCAGGCTCCGGGCTGGGGGAAACCGAGCCGGGTACCGCGAGACTGGCGTGTAGGGCAGCGCTCCCTTCACCCCCAGACCTCCACTTGGCCAGGACGCCAGACGCCTACTTCCCGAGCCGGCCGAGGACCCCAGGACAGCCCTCCCGCCCGCCGTGAGTCCCCCGACGCCCCGTGAAGTCTCACCTCCCACCGTGGACTTGTAGTGTTTGCTGAAGCTGTCCTGGGAGTATCGCTGCACCAGCGACGTCTTGCCCACCGCGGCGTCCCCCACCACGAGCACCTTGAACAGGTGATCGCGGCTACTCATGGCCCAGCGAGGTGTGCAGCGGCGCAGGGAAGCGGGAACTGGGGGGGCCACTAGTTTTAATCCCTTTGGCTCCGGGCCCCCTTCGCACTGAAGTTAGACATGCTCACTGGCGGCCCTTTGATGCTGCTCCGACGAGAAAACAGAAAAGGAAACTTGGCACTTGAATTTGTACGCGCTTCCTCCCCCTCGCGCGGCCGCAGCCTGGGTGGGGCGCAGGGCGCTGGCTTAGCCCCCCGCAGCTCGCACCTTCTCCCCTGCCCCACCCGACTGCCGAGAAAGGGACCAGGCACTGAGGGGCCTCGCCCACCGGGACTTCCCCTCACCCGAGGCCAGTCATTACGCAGCCGGGGCCAGGAGGTGGGTGCCGTGCCCCCACTGCACGAATCAGATTGAAGGGAACGAGTCGTCCACACCTCGAACCCCTACACCCCGTCCCGCCCGGGCGCACGGTCCCTTTGCTTCCTCCGTGGGCGTCACGCACGGGCTCCGTGGCGCACTACATTTCCCATCGTGCCTCACGGCTAGGAGAACAAACCGAGTGCAGACAGTCGCCTGTAGCGCCATCTGGGAAATGTTGTTTTTTCCTCTATGTGTCGGGAGGGAAAAAGCTGCGCGAAGTTTTCAAGGTGGTCGAACAAGGGGAAAGATCCCATCAGACGAAACTTGTTCTACGTATCACCTGCCCGAATCCATCCCTAAATAGTTATCTCAAATCATTAAAGGTTTCGTGGAATTAAGGTTAAAAATTGTTCTTTTAATGAAAATCTGCGTCTTGTTCATCATGTTCCAGGCAAAGAAGTCCGGAACCTTGTGATCCTGATTCATATTTTCCATATGACCCAGTGCCAGGAAAATTCAGGAAAACCTGTCCTAATAGAGCAGACCAATCCTTGGAAAAGCCTAGGCCTGGGACTGGCATTGTGGTGTAGTGAGTTAAGTTACTGCCTGCAACACCCACAACCATCTTGGGGCCAGTTTCCTGCTAATGAGCCTGGGAAAGCAGTGACAGATGGTCCAAGTACTTGTGCCCCTGCAACCCGTATGGGAGTCCAGGATGAAGTTCCAGGCTCCCCTGAGGCTCTTTGCACTAGGCGGTTGTGGCCATTTGAAGGAGTCCATTTGAAGGACTCCCTCTGTCTCCCTCTCACTCTCTGACTTCCGGATAAAAATAAATCTTTCTTAAAAATCCTAACCGGGCCGGCGCGGCGGCATAGTGGCTAAAGTCCTCGCCTTGAACGTGCCCGGATCCCATATGGGCACCAGTTCTAATCACGGCTGCCCTGCTTCCCATCCGCTCCCTGCCTGCGGCCTGGGAAAGCAGTTGAGGACGGTTCCAATGCTTTGGGACCCTGCATCTGTGTGAGAGACGCGGAAGAGCTCCTGGCTTCAGATCGGCTCAGCTCTAGCCATTGCGGCCGCTTGGGGAGTAAACCATTGGACAGAAGATCTTCCTCTCTGTCCTCCTCTCTGTATATCTCACTTTCCAATAAAAATAAATAAATCTTAAAAAAAAAATCCCAACCATCACAGTGAAGAGTTTTTCGCTCAGACTCGCACAATCCCAGTTCTAGCCATACTGCTCACAACTATGTGTTGTTTGATATGATGGCTAATTAGTGTATGCTAGGAATCCTTGTCTATTTGTTGCTCATGAAGCCAGAAGCCAGAAGCTTCCTCCGTGGCCCCCTCATGGGTGCAGAAGCCTAACCACTTGGACCATCTTCCACATCTTTTCCAAGCCAATCAGAAGGGAGCTGGGTCCAAAATGGAGCAGCCAGGACTCAACAGTGATCACTGGTGTGGCTTTACCTACTATGTTATGTCACTGGGCCCTCTCACTTTCACTTTTGATTTTGTGTCAGTCCAGGATGGTTCACCTTTCAGAATACTCTTTAGGTGCATTTCTATCTATCTATATCTTCCCACACTGTTAAGTTTTCAAGCTCTAGTGTGTGCAATACTCATGTAGGGTTCCTTGTTAAATACACCACTCTGATTCTCCAGGGTTGGGGGTAGAACCAAAGGCAACCTGCATTTTTGGCAGGTTGTGACTCCTAGGCCAAATTCCACTTGGAAAAATGGTACTTCTGGGCCGGATTGAAATATCAGCTCATTTATGAATGTGTCCCTCACGCTTGCAGGCCTCATTGGGGACTTGTAGCATCTACCTTCTATTTGACTTCTGGTCACTTCACCATATGACTGATTTATAGTTATCGAACTTCTAAGGGATGAGCACATTGTGAAGGAAGCAGCACTCACAGTTTTGACCTTGTCCCTGGGCCTCTGTGAGAGGAACTGCTCTTAGTTTCCCAGAGTAGCAAGGTGGGAATGGAGACTAAAGAAGGAAGTTTCTGGTACTCTCCCCAAGTCACAGAGTTTCTATCACAGGAGCCACCCACTCTTTTGGTGGCCGAAAATGTGCTTCTTCACCACAAAGCAGCAATTCTGAGCAAACCTCAGGGGAAAAGCTGCCACTCAGCAAGAGGGACAACACTCACAGCAGCATACACACACCCACACACCCCTGATTGGATGTTTCCTGAGGGTGTGTCTGGAGCCATCTGCCTGGGATGAGGCACAATATTCACAGCAACACCCCCCCCCCCACTCCCCACTACCCTTTCACCCTCCCCTCCCAGCCCCATTGCCTGATTGCTGAGGGCTTGTTGGGAGCCATCTCCCCAGAAGCTGCAAAATGCTTGGCCCTGCTGGGTTACCATCAGCAAGCTTCCCAGGGGCGTCTGCCTCTCTTGGTTTTACTTCTTACTTCCCTCTTTTTTTCATTTGAAAACTTTCAAACCATAGAGGAGGTAATACAGGAGCACAGAGCCCACCCACCTGCCTGTGAGCTGGGGTTGTCAGTGACGAGTATTTTGTCACTTCTTGAACCACCTGAAAATAGGTGGCTGACACTGCTACCTCAAACACTTCTGCATACAACTCCTATAATGAAATGCTCCTACAAAACCAAAACACCACGGTCATACCCATGAAAATGAACCTCAGTTCAAACTTGTCATTTAATACAAACCATTTAAACCTCACTGTCAGTCCCAGGTGCTTTCCCATCACCCTGCCCGCTGCCTCTGATGTGGAAGACAATCAGGGTTCATGCATGACATTTGGTTACTCTGTTTCTTAGTCTCACTCTTAAAAAAGTATATATATATACACATACATATATATACACATATGTATGTATGTATGCATATATTTGAAAGGCGAAGTGACACAGAGAAACAGATCTTGCATCCATTGGTTCATTTCCCCAAATGGCCACAAAGGTTGGAGCTGGGCCAGCCTGAAGCCAGGAGCCAGGAGCCAGGAGCTTCTTCCAGATCTCCCTAGTGGGGACAAGGGTCTAAGCACTTGGAACATCCTTCAGTGCCTTCCTATCTGCATTACCAAGCACTTGAATCAGAAATACAACATCCAGGTCTCAAACCAGCATCCATATGTAATGCCAGTGTTGCAGATGGTGGTTTTACCACTACACAATGTCACTCTCCTCAACTTTTCTTTATTCTTATTCCCCTCAACATTTTTTTTAAAAGATTTTTTTTAAAGATTTATTCATTTTTATTACAGCCAGATATACAGAGAGGAGGAGAGACAGAGAGGAAGATCTCCCATCTGATGATTCACTCCCCAAGTGAGCTGCAACGGGCCGGTGTGCGCCGATCCGATGCCGAGAACCTGGAACCTCTTCCAGGTCTCCCACGCGGGTGCAGGGTCCCAATGCATTGGGACCTCCTCAACTGCTTTCCCAGGCCACAAGCAGGGAGCTGGATGGGAAGTGGAGCTGCCAGGATTAGAACTGGCGCCCATATGGGATCCTGGGGCTTTCAAGGCGAGGACTTTAGCTGCTAGGCCACGCCGCCGGGCCCTTAAAAGATTTTTTTAAAGTCAGATATACAGAGAGGAGAAGAAACAGAGAGGAAGATCTTCCGTCCGAAGAGTCACTCCCCAAGTGACTGCAATGGCCAGTGCTGCGCAGATTCAAAGCCAGGAGCCAGGAACCTCCTCCAGGTCTCCCATGCAAGCGCAGAATCCCAAGGCTTTGGGCCATCTTTGACTGCTTTCCCAGGCCACAGGCAGGGAGCTGGATGGGAAGTGGAGCCGCTGGGATCAGAACTGGTGTCCATATGGGATTCCAGCACATTCAAGGTGAGGACCCCAGCTGCTAGGCCACTGCGCTGGGCCCTCAACATTTTTTTTAAAAAAAGCTTATTTATTTATTTATTTATTTGAAAGGCAGAATGAGAGAGAAACAGAGATAGAGAGAGACCCTGCACCCACCGGTTCATTTCTCAAATGGCCACAATGGCTGGGGATGGCCAGGCCAAAGCCAGGATGCTGGAACTCCATCCAGATCTCCCATGTGGATGGTAAGAACCCAGGCACTCGGGCCATTCTCCACTGCTTTCCCAGGCATAATAGCAGGGAGTTGGCTTGGAAGTGGAGCAACTTAGACTTGAATTGGTGCTTATATGGAATGTTGGCATCACAGATAACACCTTAACGTGCTGTGCCACAATGCTTGTTTCTCGTTTGCTTTTTTCTTTTCTTTTTTTAAAAACTTTTTTAAAAAAAGATTTATTTATTTTTATTGGAAAGTCAGATATACAGAGAGGAGGAGAGACAGAGAGGAAGATCTTCTGTCCGATGATTCACTCCCCAAGTGACCGCAATGGCTGGAGCTGAGCCAATCTGAAGCCAAGAGCCAGGAGCCTCTTCCAGATCTCCCACGCAGGTTCCAATGCTTTGGGCCGTCCTCGACTGCTTTCCCAGGCCACAAGCAGGGAGGAGAATGGGAAGCAGGGAGCCGTGATTAGAACCGGTTACCATATGGGATCCCGGCGTGTGCAAGATGAGGACTTTAACCACTACGCCGCTGTGCCGGCCCTGCTTTTTCCTTTTCTTCTTTTAAAAAAATTATTTGAGGGGCAGAGAGATAGAAGAAAAGAGAGGAGACAAGTTGGGATAGAGATAAGCAAAGACAAGTAGAACTTCTGTCTACTTGTTCCCCAGATCCCTGCAACTCTTGGGTTTGGGTCAAGTGGAAGCTGAGAACTGAAGATTCAATCCATGTTTCCCCTGAGGGTGGCAGGAACCCATTTATTTAAGGCATCATACTGCTTCCCAGGATACACATTGGTAGGAAGATAATGTCAGGAGCAAAGCGGGTATCAAGTGAACCCTGCTGCTCTGATATGGGATGGTGGTATCCTCAGTGGTATCTTAGCTGCTAGGCTGGAAGCCTATCTCCTCTGTGACTTTGTACAACCTTGGCTTTCTTTTTAAAGAGTCCAGGCCAGTTGGATTGTCTGGCTCAAGAGAAGTAACCCTGGCAGGAGCTCTAAGTGGAGTGTGTGATGCTCATCTTGGTACCTCACCATCAGCTTGCAATGAGTGATGCTGCAGTAGGCAATCGATAAACACTTGTTGAAATCACGTGGTGCAGGCAATCTCCCGAGGACTGGGGAACTGACATCAACCAGGAAAGACTGAGTTGATACAATCTGCACAGCCTCCACCCCCACCCAGGAACAGTGTGGAAAAAAGGTTTGTGGCATGAAGACTGAGGGGCACAGCAAGTGGCCCAGCAATTTGGAGGAGTGAAGCCTACACAGAGGAAGCTGAGGCTGTGTGTTTTACTGTTCAAACTCAGCTCCAAACTCCAAGCCCAGTTCGATGATCTCAAGGTGTGGGCATTGCTCTGGAGGAGGGGAAGGCAGTTTGGTGATTGTGACCCAGTGAAGTATTCAGCCCTCCAGAGAGCGGACGACAAGTTCATCGCTCCTCCACTGGCTCAGGTCCGGCTCTAGGGCTGGTTTGGAGCTCGGAATATGTAGGGACAATACTGAATAATAGTTTCTCCTGCTTTCGCTGCCTTAATTGCTTCCCTCCCTTTCACACAAAACAAGGACCTGGGAAAGAAGATGGGAAGAGCCCGGTGTGGTAGCCTAGTGCCTAAAGTCCTCACTTTGCACGCACTGGGATCCTATATGGGTGTCAGTTTGTGTTCCGGTGGCCCTGCTTCCCATCCAGCTCCCTGCTTGTGGCCTGGGAAAGCAGTTGAGGATGGCCCAAAGCCTTGGGACCCTGTACCCTCATGGGAGACCTGGATGAAGTTCCTGGCTCCTAGTTCTTCAGATTGGGTCAGCTCCAGCAGTTGCAGCTACTTGGGGAGTGAACCAGCAGACAGAAGATCTTCCTCTCTGTCTCTCCTCCTCTTTGTATATCTGACTTTCCAATAAAAATAAATAAACCTTTAAAAAAGGGAAGGTGGGAAGGAAGTAAGTTGGAGAGAAACTTCGGGTTTTAAAGGCCTGAGCGAGTGGTCCCCACCATCAGCCTGACACTGAGTGAGGAGCTCCCGCCCCATCAAGTGTTGAGATGATTTCTGCTCTCCTTTCCTGTGTCCTCCCAACTCGGGCTCAGGCTAACATCTCTGTTAGGATCCAACTTCTGTCACCTGCATTCCCACCAGCTCGCTTCCAAGGAGCAGGCATCCAGGTCAGGCAGATAGGTCTGTCCTGCGCATGCACCAGTGGCATCCGGTCTTGAACACGAGCCTCTGATTTTGTGGGTCTATGCTGGCCACTCTACATGAGATTCTTTCCAGATAGAACTGGGTTTCTGAGCTTTGCAGAATGAGCCAGGCTATGTATCATGTGACACACACCCCAGAGGTCCTGTCTGTGAGCACACACAAAGCCCAAAGCAGGAGTCATCAGAGGTGGACAGATATGTGTTTGGGTGGCTGCGCTCTCAGCTTGTGGCCACATGCAGCCCCTTTGGATTGTCAAAAGGGACAATAGCACCTCTGCAGAGGAGGCTGGACCTTGTCTGTGCATGGCTGAGACGCACTTCATTTTTCCCCAGATCACAGCTGAGCAAGGTCTTGGGAAGCTCCAGCTCGGCCAACTTCCTCCCTTCTTAGAACAATCTGAGTGTTTCTCATCTCATTTCGCTATCACCACCAATTCAACCCAGCGTGCATCATCACTGTCATCATCATCATTAAGGTTTCTGTTAATTGAATCTTCCACGTGCCCAGCAACTCCACAGCAAGGCACTATGGTCACATTTTGGAGATCAACAGGGGCTGCTATAGCCTAACCTAGAAAATTCTAGGTTGGCGATGGTACATCCCAGAGGATTTTCTCAGTTCTGACTCTGAGGTGGGAAAAGGATAGTCCAGATGTTAGGCTAGGGAGCAGAGACACGGAATGTAGATGTGCGAGAGGCACGTGATGGGCGCTCTGTCCTGCCGCTGTCCCGCAGTGACACTAAAATGATGAGGCATACTCTGAGGGTCTGGGAAAAGCCGGAACCGCAACCGGACCCTTCACTGCCAAAAGCGGCTGCATTTAAATCCTTATCTCCGTTGCTCCTGTCCCCATTGGTCTAAGCTTTCCTCTGCTGCTTCCCCAGCCCTCTTTCTGCCACCCTTCTTCCCATATTTCTTCCCGTACTTTCGGCTGCGTTTCTCCGTTCTTGTCCCCGTCTCTCCAGCCTGCTTTTACTGCTTCTGTCTGTATCCCTCTTTTCCAGCTCTCTTTCTGCCACCCTTCTTCCCGCCCGTCCTTCCAGCTCTCTTTCTGCCACCCTTCTTCTCCCTCGTCCCGTCTTTCTCCGTCTGCTGTCCGTCGTCTGTCATCCGTCTGTCTGTCGTCTGTCGTCGTCCGTCTGTCCCCCGTCCAGCTTTTACCAGCTACTTTTATATCGTTCACCACCAATCATTTCTCCCCGTGGGTCCACTTGGCGCTACGTGATAGGCCAGTAATCACAGCGAGGGCATTAGCCTATCCCTGTGATTTTCTGTTTACCTGCTGCCGAGACCAACCCCGCCTCCTGGCCCTGGGCCAGCTGCCATCTTGTGCCGGCCCCTATCAATCCTGGAGCGGCTTCAGCACTCCGCTCCCCACACTGTCCGACCGACCGCTTGGGAATGACATGGACAAAGAGCAGTGACTGCACTCCTGGCTGGCCCCAGGGTGGGTCCCCCAAAGTCTCTTGGGCAATGGTGACATCTGTCAACTTCCCAGACAAGTCACCAAGGGAATTTGGGTTTTGCCTGGCCAATCAGGAGACTATAGCTAACTTTCTATCTTTGACACCTGGGACAGGTCAGAAATCTTTTATTTGGAAAACAGAATGATGGGTGAGTGGCAGGGTGGAGGTGGTAGGGAGGTACAGAGAAAGGGCTTCATTTACTGGTTCCCTCATTAAGTGCCCCCCAACAGTCAGGGCTGCACCCACTGGTTAGGCCAAAGCCAGGAGCCAGAAACTCTATCCAAGTCTCTCCAGGTGGCAGGGATGCAAGCGCTTGAGCCATCAGCTACTTGTCTCTCAGGAATATGAGCAGGAAGCTGGATTAGAAGCATGGAGTGGTCAGGACTTGACCCGAGGCACTCTGATACAGATGAGGTCCCTAGGAGGCTTATTCTTGCTGCATGCCACAATGCACCTTGCTCCAGAGATTTCTAATTTCTAAAGAGCAAACACTCCATTTCTAAGTAACCCGAGAAGTAGTCCACAGCCTAGGTCATATGCTTGAACATATGCACATGATGGCTGAATCAAGGACAGATGAATGTGGGTGTCCTAGGCAGGCTCACAGCGGTGTGCACTGCATCCTGCTTCAGCATTTGAACATAATAAAAAGAGTTTATGTTCAAAGTAAGCAAACTGGTCTTGAATGTCTGAACATGACATGATATTTAAACTTATTTTCCATGAAAAATTCTAAAAGCTTACCATTAGCTAAAGGGTGTTAGTCATCCACATTGAGCTAAAGATGCATATAGCCATAAAACCTTTCAAGTGATCTTGTCCTCACCATCCTACAATTTTTCCCCCTTAGGGTTTGTTTTATTCTCCTTTTCTTGATATTCCAAGCCAGATATTTTATGGGGAGCGTAAGTAGATTTTCTATTTAGATGGTATCAAAAGAGGCAGGGCCCCATGCATTATTCAGTTTGTGAATTTCGGCTGCAGGAGGCAATTGACTTCAGGAGACTGTCAGCTGATGATGGCAGGGTTGCTCCTAATGCCTGTAATTATGCTGTAAAAATATCAGAGATAGGCTGGCATCGGCGAGGTGAGCTTTCAATGTCCATTGGAAGATGCTGTTTATTTCCGTAGAGTCCATTTTGTGCAGTGATGTGGGCTGTTTCGTGAGCAAAGCTGAGCTAACACACTATTACTGGGGGATCATTTCAGCAATATCTGGGTTCCTTGTGCAAAGAGCTTCTGGTTCCAAGCCTGGTAGGAAGGCATGGGGCCGGAAGACACCTGGGTGTGAACATGTGACCCTGGGCTAAAGACTTAACTTCTCCAAGAGTCTTAGCTTTTCCTTTAAAACAGCGCTGATGCTTATCCTGTGGTAATTAGAAATCCTACTGAATGTCAGAGCATGCTTTATGGTAACACTGGAATCCAGAATGGCCTTATTAATATGACACTGGAACACAAGACTGTCAGCCAAGGCTGATATCTGAGACCAGCAGGTGTCCAGCTGCTGCTTTAAATTGCTAGTGGGCTGAATCCTTTGGGAGGTAGGTACTTGCTGGGCAGGATTCCCAGCAGAGGCTTTGCAGTCAGACAGATTGGGGTGGGATTGTCCTCCGTCTCTACCCCACTATAGCTGCCATCTCAGAACTACTTGGTCACTATTCTCTGTGTCCCATAAGGTGGTGCTATCGCCCTCTGTCCAACTCCAGGCTTCAGGCGTGATTTGCTGCTCCCAATGGCGTTGAGCTCTCTTGCAGTCTAGCTCACTGGTCCCCCTGCAGGTCACCTTCCTCTTCCCACTTTCTAGTCTACCTTAGCCTCTTCCAAGATTTAACTTCCCTGACCCCGAGGTGCACTTCCCAACTTCCCCTGTCCTTAGCCATACTCAACTTATCCCTGAGGCTGTATACTAGTCCAGCACATTGTTGGCCAGTCAGCCTCATTTTAATACTGTTTAGTATTTTTGGGTTCCTTATGCTTCAGGCACACAGCTTGGTGCTCATCCTAAGTGCCCTGAGGAACAGGGGTTAATGTGAATGAGGAAATTCAAGCCCACAGTCAATGGTTTGCCCAGGGTCACGCAAATACAAGCAGACAGTTGCCAATCCACCTCAGCCCTATCCGAAACCAAAAGCCCACTGCAAATGTCTTTTTTTATATATAAATAATTTATTTGAAAGTTGGAGAGACCGTGATAGAAACCTAGAGAATCTTCCATTTGCTGGTTCAATCCCCAAATGGCCTGAAAACCTGGGGCTGGACCAGACTGAAGCCAAGAGCCTAAAATTCCATCCAGGTCTCCCACAGGAGTGGGAGGGGACCAAGAACTTGAGTCATCTTCTACTGCTCTCCTGTGTGCATCAGCAGGGAGCTGGCTCAGAAACAGAGCAGCTGAGATTCGAACTGGTGCTCATATTGGATGTCAGTACCACAGGCAGAGGATTAGCTTGTTATGCCATCACATCAACTCCCTAATTATAAATTTCTAAGAGCTTACAGGGCTGAGCTCAGTTAAGTACTCAACAAATAGCAGCTATTATTATTTTATCTGACCAGATTCTAAGTGTTTACGGGGAATGAATGAAACCCACAAGTGCTAACACCCTTAGTGCAGCTCCCCCAGTGGAGGTGGGTTAATACAATCAGAACCAAGTGTGACCTTGAGAGCAAGGACTGTGTACTCAGCTTGGGGAGTATATCCCAGAGCCCATTGAGTGTTCTCAGTCAATGACTGTTGTGTTTCCTGTGACACAAGCTCTGTACTGCAGAAATGCTTCGCTCCCTGTTCCATTTGGTCGCTTTCTATTCCTGAGTGAGCGGGGACCACAGGGGTGGGGGTCAAGAAGGGAAAAAAATGGGGGGGGATGCAGCTGCCCTTTGACGACACACGGAGGAAAACACCAGCCATCTAAATAAACATTCTCTTTATTTTACCAAATATAATTTATCAGTTAAGTTGACATCTGTCAATTCAGTTATAGTAACTATAAATAATTCTCTTTTAAGACACAGTTCTGCAACTTTTTAAGGATACAAGAGTAAACCAGTATCGCTCCTTGCAGCCAGGCCAAGAGTACATGAACTTGGTACAATCTGGGGATCAGAAGTGAGTCTTCTACGAAAAGAAACTTCATTTTCTCCCCCTTAGCCCATAGTTCTTTGCTGACACACTCAGGGCCCGGGGTGCGTCTCCCTTTCTGCCTCTTAGGCCAAGGAGGACACTCCAGAAGCCTCCTGAACAGCCTGGCTGAACTTGAGATGAGGGAGTGGTGAGTGGCTGGGGCAGGGGTGGCTGGAGGTCACAGGGGGCACAGCCTCAGGGGCAGGGGTTGGGTCTGGTGCCTGTACAAGAGGAGTCCACATGCAAATATGCTTTGAGATGAAAGGCTGCCAGAGGGATGAGCAGAAACAAGCTCAGGCTGGTGTTAATAATGAACTGTTGGATGCAACTCCCACTACATCACCTCTAGGATTCCTTCCAGTTCTAAGGTGCCAGGATTCCAGATGGGTGGCAATGGAGGGAGAGGAAAGCCAGCATCGAAGTCTAGGGCAACTTCTGGAGGTAAGACACAGTTTTGGTGCCAAGAGGCTGCGGCAGGCCCTTGCCTTGCAAGGAGGTGGTTTTTTTAGGCTACAGAGGGGATGGCTCATGGGAAGCTTACAGAAAGAGAGAAAAAGGCCCGAGTTACACAGGAGTGAGTGTGGACAGCTTCTGAGCTGTTCAGAGCGGTGCAAGCGGCAGAGACAGCAGCTCCAGTCTCCTCCCAGGGTTGTGCTAGGCAGAGAAAAGCTGTCTCCGAACTGGTAGGGTTTTCTCTTTCTTAGCTGTGTGGCCAAGGCAGGTGGAGGGGAGGGGAGGTGAGGAATGGCAGCTGAGGGGCAACACTGTTCGAGCAGTAGGGCTGGGGGCTCTGGCTGTGGTCAGCATTCCAGAAGGAGGCTGAATGTTATTGGTGCAGCAGAAACAAACACAACTGTCCAGTGAGGACGTGCTCTCTGCCAGACTGGAAGGGGGGCGAGCTGAGTGAGTGTTGGGATACCCTCACAGTTGGCTACGCAGTGCCTTGGGCAGTACCCAGCACATGGCAAGTGCTCGGTCCACATTGCTCAATGAGATGCTTCAAATCTTGCCTGCCACAGTACTCGCCTTGGGAAGGCCATGTGTTTGCTGAATGAGTGAACAGATGCTGGAGGGCAGGAGGAACAGAATGAGTGATTTTGGAGAAGGACAGGAGCCAAGGTGACCTCAGGATGATGTCCTCAGGAGAAAGAGCAGCCCTGCAGTACTGCTGGTTGCCCTCCTCTTCCTCCAAGTCATTTGCCACGTACCCATGCTCTGTCCCCAGTGGCAAGGGAGTGCTTAAAGATGAGTCGAGGGTAAGGGCTGAACGGGATACAGATTCCATCCTCTGCGCCCCCAGGGATGTGGATCTTGAGCAGGGTAGGGGTGGACACTGCTCATTTCTTTCTGGAGGTGACACACAAGTGGAGAATGTTCGGAGGGGAGGGGTTGTGACGTCACTTGGACAGTCAGGCCTGGAGCATGTGCACAAACCTACCGGTCTGCTTGCCTCACTCCTTCTGAGAGCAGCAGGGGCTGGGTCCAGGGGGGCAGGGATTCCAGGGAGCCTGAAGCAACTGTTTCCGACTCAGTGTTCTAAAGTTGGTCCATTTCTACACAAGTGGATTGAGTGGCAGGGAGTGTTACTTATCCTTCTGTTCAACCAAAAACATAAAAGGCAAAAGAAAGAAAAGAACCATAACAACAAAAAAACAAATCCCCAAAAATAAAAGCCCAGAACCTACTCACAAATGGTTTCTCATTAGGGTTAAGAAGGAAGTTGCTAAAGGCAAACCAAATGACCTCAGATCAAAAACAGAACCCTCCCTGCCCCAATCCCCTATCACCTGGAGGTACCCACCATGAAATTGCACTTGGTGATTGTCTCAAAAAGCTCCTTGGACGCTTATCTCCGTCCATCTACCCTTCCCTTTGAATTCTCGCTATCCAAACTTGGCTCAATGTATAAAAATTCCCATTGAAAATAATGAGAATTTGATATCAAAGTGAAGTCCTAGAAAGAGGTGGGAGTGTGGTGTGGGGAGTAAGGACAGGAGAATCAAAGAAAAAACAAATTCACATAGAAAGTGCAGAGGGAGGAGGCAATGGGTGGAGTGATCAAAGCTAGTCCCCGACATCCGTGTCTCGGTCCCCAATGAGCCACAGGACATGGAAGCTGAGTGCCAGGAGCCCTGTGCCAAGCAGGTCCCCGAGGGCAGTCAAGTACGGGATGGAGAAGTTGTCTGGGTCCAGGCCCCGGCCCCACATCCAGTGCACCATCCAGTCTGCGAAGTACAGGAGAATCAGCACCTGCAGAGACACAAGGGCCCACCTGCAGCAATCCTCACATGGGGACAGCTCTCTTCCCATGCTGGCAGCCTGTGCTCCTGCACCCTACACTTACCCACAGGCAGGAAGGAGGGTGCTGCTGCATGGCCTCAGCCGCCTCAGTGCAGCACTCAGCTCTCCATTACTCAGCAAGCAGCTTCCTCAACTGCATTCTGTGGGCTACAGGCATCTGGCCTCCCCTGCCTCTTCATTCTTTGTCATCCTATTCTCTGCTCATCTCACTTCCTGCCATGTTGGCCTGACTAGCAGTCTGGTGGGGACTAGTAGCTGCAGCCAGCTTTTCTTACAGGATTCCTTCTCTGGGCAGAACAGTGTAAGGACAGTGTTTGAGGTTGCTGACTACAGCACAGCTATCAGCTTAACAGGTGATTATTCTAAGCAGCCTTCTCCTGACCCCTTCTATTCAGATGTTGTGGGCTCTATGTATCCAAGTTTGTTTAATTATTAGTCCTGGCAGAGTTAGAACTGAAAACCAATCATACTGAAAACTAAATATAAAGCAGACAATGCATACTAAATCAAAATATATTTTGGATTATTTGCCACTTTTTTCCCACATTTATTTCTGGGGCTGGTGTTGTGGCACAGTGGGTTAAGTTGCTGCCTGCTATGACAGCATCTCTTGTCAAGGCATCAGCTGGAGTCCTGGCTGCTCTGCTTCTTCCTTTTTTTTTTTTTTTTAAGATTTATTTGTTTTTTATTGGAAAGGTGGATATACAGAGAGGAGAGACAGAGAGGAAGATCTTCTGTCCGATGTTTCACTCCCCAAGCTGCCGCAACGCCTGGTGCTGAGTCAATCTGAAGCCAGGAGCCTCCTCCAGGTCTCCCACGCTGGTGCAGGGTCCCAAAGTCTTGGGCCGTCCTCGACTGCTTTCCCAGGCCACAGGTAGGGAGCTGGATGGGAAGCGGGGCCGTTGAGATTAGAGCAGGCGCCCATAAGGGATGGCGCGTTCAAGGCAAGGACCTTAACTGCTACACTATCGCGCCGGGCCCACTGCTCTGCTTCTGATTCAGCTCCTTGCTAATGAGGGAAAGCAGCAAAAGACGACCCAACTGTTGGGCCCTTGCCATTTCAGGAGGATGGAAGATCTCTTCCTCTGTCTCCTTCTCTCTGTTTCATTGCTTTTCAAATAAACAAACCTTTTTTTTTAAAATTTTAATTATTTATTTGAAAGGCAGCAAGTTAGAGAGTTGCTACTTGTTGGTGCACTTCCCAAAAGACCACTGCAGCTAGGACTGGGCCAGGCTAAAGACAGGAGCCAGGAACTTAACCTGGGCCTCCTATGTGGGTGACAGGGACCCATGTACTTGAGCCATCACCTGCTGCCTCCTAGGATGTACATTGGCATGAAGCTGGAAGGGCTTGGAGGATGGATAAATAAGGAATGGGTGACACCAAAGGCCCGTGGAGGGGAGAATTGAAGTCTTGGAAGAAGGTACAAAAAGCCTTTCTTTCAGGTTGCACTATGAACCTACATAAACTTCTACAATATGTGACTGTTAGCTCCTCAAAAAACACATCTACAAAAAATTTAAAGATTTAGTAAGGCTTGGGCCCGGCGGCGTGGCCTAGCGGCTAAAGTCCTCGCCTTGAAAGCCCCGGGATCCCATATGGGCGCTGGTTCTAATCCCGGCAGCTCCACTTCCCATCCAGTTCCCTGCTTGTGGCCTGGGAAAGCAGTCGAGGACGGCCCAAGGCTTTGGGACCCTGCACCCGCGTGGGAGACCCGGAAGAGGTTCCTGGTTCCCGGCTTCGGATCGGCGCGCATCGGCCCGTTGCGGCTCACTTGGGGAGTGAAACATCGGATGGAAGATCTTCCTCTCTGTCTCTCCTCCTCTGTATATCCGGCTTTCCAATAATAATAAATCTTAAAAAAAAAAAAAAAGATTTAGTAAGGCTATTATAAGTGGCTTGAGAGCCTTGTGGCTAGCACACAGTTCTGTCTATATTTTGATTATGGCAGTAAATTTATACTTGTGATAAAACAGAGAATTAAAGAGCATATGTGCATGTATACATACAAATATTTACATGACACGATACACATGCATTCCATGTCAACCTGCTATGATCAGAATAAGGACTATGGATTCACCAAGGCCAAGTCCCTGGTTTGGATTCTGTACCAAGGACGCGAGTCATCCTCTGCTGCTTTCCCAGTCCACAAACAGGGAGCTGGATCGGCAGTGGAACAGCTGAGAAATATAGATGCCAGCACTTGAAGGTGAAGGATTAGCCTATTAGCCATGGTGCCAGCCCCTAGATTCTGTACCACGTCACACAGCTGTTGCCAGGCATAAAGGGATATGAGATCTCCCTGCACATTTTTCGGTGAGGGGCTTCTTATGAATATAGAGTTGTTCCAGAACAAAAAGTTTTAAAAAGTTAATAATAATACAATAAAGGAGAATGAGTCATAGATTAGGATGGCAGAGATGGATGGAGCTCTACGGATTACTTAGTGTAGTGGTTCTTATTCTTTCAAGCTGCACAACCCTACATTCGAATGACATTTCTTTTTTTTTTTTTTTTTAAAGATTTGTTTTTTTTTTTATTTTTATTACAAAGTCAGATATACTGAGAGGAGGAGAGAGAGAGAGGAAGTGGAGCTGCCGGGATTAGAACCAGCGGCCACATGGGATCAAGGCGAGGACCTTAGCCACTAGGCCACGCTGCCAAGCCCTCGAATGACATTTCTAAAGAGAGCCCAACATGCAGAACAGAGCCACATAGGGGACTAGGCTAGAGGGGGTAGGTTCTATCTGCTCAGCTTCTGGTCACCTGCCTGAAAAATGGCCACCTATTGGTCCATTCCCCTCACTTTACAAGGCAGCGCTGGGTCTCAAAGAGTGACAACTGGGCCAAGACCACCCAGTGTGACTCAGGTACAATTATAGCTTGCTCTACCAAGCCCAGTCCTGTGTGGGTGGGCTGCTGGGCCTTGCAGCAGAGGGGGCAGAGTGTCTGATAGGTCTAGCCTGAGTTTACTCCCACGTGGGCCCAGGGAAGCCCTTCCTGTGTCCTTGCCTCTGGCAGATCATACCTGGAGCAGTGCAGCTGTCATGTAGAAGATGATGAAGATGAGGGTGAGGGTGGTGTGCCCGCCCTGCATACAGCTGATGGTGTACAGGAACACCAGGTGCCCTGGGACCACGAGGAGGAAGAGGACCCGGGCAGAGCGGGAATTCACATCTGGACAGGGAAGAGGGGAGAGGGCATGAGAGGAGGAGGAGGAAGACAGGGGAGAAACCCTCTCCAGAAGGCCCTTTCAAGTTAGGAGGGGACCCTCTCCCCACCCCGCCCAGGGCAAACACTGCTGACTGCCTTTCTCCTCTCATCCCTGGCCCTCAGTGTATAGCAGGAAGAGAGCCTGCCTGACTGGGCTCCTGTCCATGACAGCAGGTACAGCCTAGCACAGGACAGGCAGATGCAGGCCCAGCTCTTGTGGTGAAGCTTACTGCAGGTTCCCTCCCTCCAGGGAGGCTAACAAGCCATCATTACCAGGACTGAAGAAGGTGGTGCAAGGACTGGGGCAGCGACGTGGGGCTTGCTCCGAGTTCTCCCCTGGCATCCCATTCATGTGCAGGAAGGTGGAGATGCGGCTGGCCTGCACTGCCACCAGATTGCCCCCGACGCCTGCAGGGGCACACAGGGGCTTAGGCTGCAAAGTAGTGGGGAGGAGCAGGCAAGAAGCAATCCTCCTGTTATCTTTCATCTGGAAGGGCTCTGTCCCTGTCTTAGGTTTGGGTATTAGTGGGTACCACCCCATTCCTGGTCCCCAAGAGAATAGCGAGACTCTGAGAAGGAAAATCAAGGAAGTCCCCTGGGCTCCTCCATGGACGTGTGGCAGTGCCATGGGTCTGGCAGGTCTGTGAGAGGGCTGGAAAGGACACAGGAGGAGCTGTAGATTTAGAGATCCTGCTTCCTCTGCAGGCGCAGCCTTGCCCCACCCCTCCCTGCACTCTGAGCAGATCTGGACACATGATGCTCATGTGCTGGATGCAGTGATGGTTGAAGCTCCAGGTTTGAGCTCCAAACCCTGGGGTCAGGAGCCTCTCCAGAAACTGCACTTGTCCCTGTTAGCCCTTGCATCCCTACCTTGTCCCTGCCCTGAGCCCTGGAGGCTGAGTATCAGAGCTTGTCCCTCATCCCACCTCACCCCACCTCCCTTCTTGGAGCTGGATCAGAGGACAGACAGTGGAAGAGGTCATCCCTCCCACATTCCCTGAGGAGAGCAGCCCTCACTGGGTTCCTATGTATTTCCTCCCCATGAGTCTTCAGGACTTGAGCTTCCCACTGTCATGAGCTTCAGGTACCTCAACATCTCTCGTTCCTTTTTCCCTTGTCTCACTCCCCTTTATGAAAACTGAAACTGTGTGGATTCTCTTGCCTGGGGAACCCTCACTGACACAAGTGCCAAACCCCCAAACCCTTTTCTCTTGCCCCTTCCCTCTTGCCCCTTCCCTCCCAGCAGCTGCTGTTGAGGCCTCACCATTGATGACGGGTGTGAAGACAGCCATCCCTGCGAAGTTGGGGTCTGAGACAGTCTTGTCCAAGATGAGGCCTCCCACGCTGCAGGGGCACAAACACACAATGACACCAAGGCTGCTGGTGGGCTCTGCTCCCGAGATGACAGGCACAGGCCCAACCTGCCTTGGGGACAAAGCAAAGCATGGTGGATTCCGGGAGTCCCTCCACTGGCAATCCGTGCCTCCCTTGCCAGAACCACTTGCCCCCAGCATCCTGACCTGGCTTGGTAACTCCAGAATGAGCCAGTGATGCTGTCCCTGCCCTCTGGTTGGCTCCAGGAGCCACTAACAGGACAACCTGCCAGGGAAGGTCTCTGATCTGCCTGCCTAGCATTTGTTTTCCCTTCTGGCAATGGCACTGGGCTCCAGCAACAGATTCAGGTGACACTGCTTCAATGATGGCCCAGGCATAGTCAGCTGACCACATGAGAACCAAGGAAACTGTTTTGGGACTCTGTGAAACTGCATGTGTATGTGTGTGTGAGACTGATCTCCACTGTTTTCTCTGGAACTGGTGGGAATAAGCAAAGTGTAAATGGGACTGTGGGCCTTCCCAGAAGAAAACAGAGCTGAGAAATGCAGAGTCCTGGGGCCCAGATGTGATGAGGCGTGACCCAGAGTCCAGCTGTGCCTTTTTAGGTCTCGAGGCCAACGCAGCTACTTTGGGAGGGAACTGAATCAACCTGGTTTCTATCACCTGATACAAAAGACCACGTGCCTGCTCCACTAACTACTGAACATATTTCTAAGACTAGCCTTCTAACTTCTTGCTTTGGGGTTTAAATAGTAGTCTGGGGCAGGGTGGGAGGGGAGTGGAGGAAGCTGTGCTCCGGGACCAGGCCCACCTGCTGATGGCCATCGCAATGATGACAGGCTCCCAGCCCGAGTACAACACCTCCCTTGTTGCTGGGCTGCGTCGGGCCAACACTACCCAGACAGGCAGCAGGGCCACAAAGAAGGCACACACCAGCGGGTAGATGTATCGCCAGTGACCTGAAAGGGCAGACAGCAAAGGGCGTTGAGCATTGTGGCCCCTTCTCCCAGCTTCCCATCTGGCTCAGCTGCATGGTCAATGGCATCTCTGTACAATGTTCATGAACACCCAGTCTCACTGGATCCTCACAGAAAGCCCAACAGGTGGGCGGGACCAGCCCTGACGGCTCCAAGGTCAAGGTGGCCAAGCAGAGAGCCTTCTAGGTTCTTGATCTGACTCAGGGATCCTCATCTCCCATCCCTGTCCTCATCACGCAAGCGGACTCCATTCCTTCACGCTCTCCACAACCCCTTCCCAGGGAAGCAAGGATCCATAGGACCAAGCAGGAGGATATTTCTGGTACTTTTGCTCCTGCCCTTGCCCCTGCTGCCTGCTTGACTCTGGGATGAGACCTTTTTAGCCTCACGTCTCTCTGATTGGTTGAACAAACTAAATCAAAGCAGTTAAGAACACAGAAATTCTTGTACTCTTGCAAAGTGACTTCCATCTCTCCAGATCCCACACAAGGGGTCCACTTGAGCCCCCCTCCTGGGGACTACAGACTCACTCAGTTCCAGATAGAGTCCCCAGCTGATGCCTGACAGCAATGCTAAGGTGATGAGGTCCCCCAGGCTGGCAGCAATGGGTGTGGCCACATTATCTGGATTGATCCCAATCTTGCGAGAGCCAATGATGACCCCAATCATGATCATACCTGGTGAAGAAAAGGAGGGATCCAAGTAAGGCAAGAAGGGTTAAAGGAGTTTCACCAATAAACCAAAGGAGAGGCAGGAGAGGCCGGGTGCAGGTGATCCCTCTGGTGCAGCCCTCCTGACCCCCATCCTCTTCACTTGCTTACCCAGCACCAGCGAGGCAATGAAGGCTGTGGCCACACTGCTGGCACATAGCAGGAAGGCATGTGGGATGCTGAAGTGGCCATCAGGGATCCAGCCGAAGACAACAGCTGCAATGGATGCCAGGAAGCCGACGACTGTGGCCTGCACCTGTCGGGAGGAGCGGTGACCACTCACCCAGGAGTGGAGTGCTTCTCAGCGGAGGTCACTGAGCTCTTAGGCTGACTGCCTTCCTGGCCCTCAGCAGTCCCAGGGGGCAGGCAGGACAGCAATGTCCAGTTAGCCCCCACCTCCCGCCCCAGCTGGAAGGATGTGTGTTTGTTTAGTTTCACACCAGACACTAGAACTAAGCCATGTACTCAGTGGGGGGCCTGGGGCATGTCACTGACTGAATGGGTGTTAGGGGAGGGGTCCACGGGGTTAGGTCTTGAAATCAGAGTCAAGGCCTGGAAGATTTGAGACAGTGGCCCAGGACACGTGAGAATCCAAGTCTGCTCCCACTGCCAGATCTGCAGAGACTCAGCCCTCGTACCATCTGCTGGGGTAACCTTCTAGAGTGTCCCTGGGGGACACCAGCTCAGTGGGGTGTTGGAGCTTCATTCAGGAGCCTCTCAGAGACTCCTGACTTGGAGGAGCAGGGAACTTGGCCCACCCTGTCTACCTTGCCATCTTACCTGGATGAGGGCCATGTTCCCCGTGATCATCCGCCAGAGTTCCTTGGGGGTGTCCATGTGTCCAATGTTGGCCTAGAGAGGGAGGGCAAGTGGCTGGAGCTGCCGGCCAAAAATGGTTGGCAGCTGAAACAGTAAGGCCCTTCCCTGGATAAGGGGACAGACACGACCACCAGAGGGAGTGGAGTAGGATCAGGGGAGAGGGGAGTGGGTGAGGTGCCTCCAGGGCACCCACCTCTTTTTCTCTTTGAGCTGTCCTGTTGGGCTAAGCTGGGCAGCCCTTCCCTGAATGGATTACTATGACCCACTCCCTGGCCCTGAAGCCAGTTTGCCTTCCTAGGGGAGGACAGGTCAGTGACTGGCATGGGACCAAGGCCACAAGGGTGTTTGGGAAGGCATGGGTGGTAGGGACCAGGAGGGGCAGTGCAAACCAGGGGGATGTTTCTCCACCATCTTCTCCACTCTTGGCCAAGCAGGAACACCTGTGGTTTCCTGAATTATATCACTCCTGACCTCCCACCCCAGAGCTCTGTATGTGATTGAATCACTGGATCAGGGGAGATCTCAGGGGTTGGGAGTGGAGAGTGAGGAATGAAGAGCAGCCCCCTCTCTGTCTCTAGCCCTTTAAAGAGCAACTGGCCACGGGGACAGGGAATGGGCTGGGAGGGTTGGGGGGCCTGGCCCTGCTCCTGGCCAGCTGCAGAGCAGGGCTGGAGATCAGAGGAGGCCCCCATCTGTGCGGCTGGACAGAGCAGCAGGATGCCCGCCTGTCAAAGCTGCACAAACAGTCACGAGGTGGGTTGTAAAGCAGGGGGGTGGGGTAGCAGTCCAGGGATGCAGGCACGTCCAGAAAGCAAGTCTGGGAATCACTTTGGGCAGGAAGCCCTTGCCTATAGCAGGACACCATGTCCAGCCAGGCCCTCCTGCCGCTACCCTGACTCCATGCTCCCACAGGGGGCGGGGCTTGTGGAGGGGGCCTACAGGATCCCTTGTGGGGCACCTTTGTGTTGCCCAGGGGCCCTTTCTGGGCCCCCTCCTCTTGGCCAGGATACTCACTGCCGTGGACAGCCTAGAGGCCAGGGTCATTTCCAGGTTCCCCTTGAGTCCCAGCAGCGCAGGCACCAGGATGAAGACTTCCGTCACCTTCTGGAAGACTTCCCAGTGCTAGAAGGTGAAAAGAGAAGCTAGGCATTATAGTGCCCAAAGGGTGGGCAGGGACATTGGGCAGATAGTTGGAGACAAGAGGCTTGGGGAGGAAACAAGAACAGCTGGGACCCTGGCTGGGCTCTACTTCCTCTGCCTGCGTTCCCAGAGCCAGGGGTGGGAAGAGCAGTGGACCCCCATGGGCTGGCTCACACCCTAGGATTCCTCTGTAACCCCCATGACATCGCATGCCCCAGCCTTTGCCTTCAGTCCAGGTCCTCTGCAGCCTCAACCTTGAGTGGTGTTGTGTCAGCTGCAGGGCTGGGGCCAAGGAGATTACACTTTGTTTGGTTTCTATCTCCCCGAGTTTTGGCTGCAGTCACAGCAGCTCTCATTTGGAAAGGCTCGGTGGCCCCTACCCCTCTGCTTGCTACCCAGTGAGAGCCTTTCTACACCTCCTTTGCACTCCCTTACCCCACACAACTGCCCCAACCTCTCAGACAGGAAATGCAAGTGTACCCCCACAAGAAGAGCCCAGAGCTGATGTCCACACAGTTGGGTTCTGGTTGCCAGCCCACCAGCCACAGTTATCCCATCAGCTTCTTAGCCCAATTTTTACTAGGTACTGGCTATATACCAGGCTGAGTCCCTATGTGTATTTTCTCATTTCATCACCTCAGCCACCCAATGAAGTATGGGTTATCTTTATTCCTATGGTGCAGATGAGCCAACAGGTTCACAAAACATTTTTTTCAGTTAGTACAAGAGGGAAAAGATGTAAGAGCTGGGACTGGCTATCTGTAAGTTCCTCTGCTTGCAACTGGTACTGCGGACTTGCACATGAGGCTGGGACTGTAGCTCCCTTTCTGTCCACTGGGACAAGCAGGTTTTATTGGTTCCTTTGTTTTAAGAATGGAAAACCTCTGGGTCTGGAGAGGAGGCAGGTGGGGACAAGAGGCTTGCCATGGCCTCATGCTATCTCCCCACATGCCTCCTTATGTACACCAGCTGGGGACTTCAGACAAGTCACAGGGCCTCCAGCTCCTGCCTGACAAGCGTCCAATTCAGCAGTCTGACCAGACAATCTCTTAAAGGCAATTGCAACAAGATGAGCAAGGCTGCAAATAAACACGACAGTGATACACCATCACATACCTGTTAAGATGGCTATCGTGACAAAAACCAGGGAGTTACACATGCTGGCCAGGACCTAGACCAGACCTAGACTGGAACCCATGCATACTGCTGCTGGGATAGTAAAGTGGCCCAACTTGTATGGCAAATCATGTGGCAGTTCCTTAAGCAGTTAAAAACAGAACCACCATGGCCCATGCTGTGGTGCCACTGATACATTGGTCATCCCATAAGAGTGTCGACTGCTCCACTTCTGACCCAGCTCCCTGCTGGGAAGGCAGTAGAAGCTGGTCAAAGTGCTTGAGTCCCTGCCATCCCTATGGGAGACCTGGATGGTGTTTGTGGCTCCTGGCTCTGGTCTGGCAAATACCTGGCTGTTGTTGCTATTTGGGGAGTGAACTAGTAGACAGAAGACTCTCTCTCTCTCCTTAGCTCTCTGTCACTTTGCCGTTCAAATAAATAAATTTTCAAATGCAAAGAACAACTGATTTATCCAGCTCTCCCACTCCTGGGTGGTGATCCATAAGAACTGAGTAGGTGTCTCCAGTATTCATATACCCATGGGCACAGCTGCACCATGCACAACAGGCAAGAGGCAGAAGCTACCTAAGTGCTCCTGGACAGACAAGTATATAAACAAAATGCAGTTGTATACAAACAAAATGCACTGGAATATGATCCAGCCTTCAACAGGGAGGACATCCTGCCACACGCTACAGCCTGGAGGGACCTTGAGGACATGGCACAACGAAGCCAGTCAAAAAAGGATAGGCTCTGCATGACTGTAGTCATATGAGAGAGTGGCCAGGGGCTGGGCAGAAGGGGAAACAGGGTATTCTATACTGGGTATAGAAGACGTGCTGCATGTAATGTGAATGGACTTAGCACTACTGAATGATGTACTCATAGTGGCTAAGATGGTGACATTTATATATATATATATATATATATATGTTTTACTACCACAAAGAAAAAGAGGGCCAGCTCCTCAGTGGCTTAGACGGAGCAGTAGACAGCATATCCAGGTGCACAAGGAAGATATGGCAGTACATTGGAGTCTGCAGAGGACAACTGGTACTACAACAGAGGATGGAGAACAAATCAATCAACTACCCAAGCCAGGTGTTGGCAGTGAATATCTGGGCAAATGGAGACTCTAAGTTGGACAGTGTCAACAAGTGGATTCTGGAGAGATTTCATTGTGCCTGGAGTGGCAAGATCAGCAGTAATTCAGAACCACTGAGCTATCAAAACCTCTTGAGCAGGACCTTCGGAGCATGTGCCACATTGAGGACCTTGGGGTGGTGTCAGGTGGCTGTCCTTCATCCCGGGGTACAAAAGTGTACAGCAGGCTGAGTGTGGCTTCTCCCCTTTTCCCCTCTTCTCCCAGTTATAGGAAGGAAAAAAGAGAATGTGGGAATAATGGTCTCACCCACCTTCTTGTAGCCCTTTACCATTATCACATTAATCAACTGTATATATATATCATCAAAAAATAATTACAAAAAAATAAAAGAAAGAAAGAAAGAGGGCCAAGGCTATCAGAGGGGTCTGGGGCCAGGGCTAAAGATCTGGAGGTGGTCATACAAAGCAAAGGCTTCTTTCCCACTGGTGTCCTGTTTGTATGCATCAGTAGGGGGCACAGCACCATTCCAGACAAGGCACACTTGAATCCACGGAGTTAGAATATGCCCTTGAGGACCCAGCACCCTCCTTAGGGGAGTCCCTCTCTGAGGACAAAGGGGAGACACCCCCCTTAGCACCTCCAGGGCCTGAAGAGAGAAGGCAACCCCCAGGACCTGTGAGCTCCACCTACCCAGAAGGAACTCCTTGGGTTGGAGCAGCCAATTCCTACACCATCTCAGACGTGGCGTAAGCTGGGCACATCTACCATGCAGGCTCACACATGCCTCTGAGAAGAGGCACATGAAGGTGGTGGTGTGGACAGCCCAGGGAAGTGGGATGGCCTGAAGTTAGGTGTGAGCAGACTGAGGCACAGAGGGAATGGCTCTTCTCCCTCCCCTGGTCCATCTTGTTCTGCCTGGCTGGGAGTGTCTGCCCCGGAAGTCAAATCCGTCAGCCCAGCTGGGGCCTGGCTGCCTTCCACACCTTCCAGCCCAGTTGGGCATTGGGAGAGGCTCCAAGTTGCCCAGGTTGCTCATCCTGGAGGTGCAGGACACATCTGCAGACATTCACTGCTTACTGTTTTCTCCATCTTGGGGTGGGCAGCTCAGGGGTCCCTGATATTCTGGAGGGGAGGGATGTGGCTGCTTCCTGTACACTTAAGGAGGATCCTGCTTCGGAGCTGTCACTCTCAAGTGTCCATCCTCAGTGGCCCTGCCAGCACCTCTTTCTCACCACCTGCCTCTTCCATCCCTCACCTCCTCTGGTCTCATATGCCTCCAATATGCTGCCTTCAGCTTGTGTCTGCTCCAGGAGAAGGGGATCAGCAGGGGACAGAGTCAGCAGGGAGCCCTAAGCTTTCAGGCATAAGCTCCAAGCGCTAGGTTGCAGCAGAGCCTAGCAAGCTGGGCTGCAGTTGACCTTGGAGGACGATGACTGGAGAGGCAATTAAAGCACCCACTTCTACCAGTCTTCACCAGCTTGAGGCTATTCCCAGAGGCCTCCCCTAGTGTCCAGGGAGGAGGACCACACCTGGATACACACAGGGATAAAGAGAGAATAGGAAATGCAAATGGGACCATGACCTCAGGCAGAAGGGAGGACAGGGTGCTCAGGTGAGACAGAATCTGAACGTTCTGCCCAGGAACAGGCCAGCAACAAGGGAAGAAGGAACAAGGAATGCTTCCTTCCGCTCCACTTCCCTGAGGCCACAACTGGTCATCCACTTCCATATTTGTAGTATGCACAGCAGGACATAGAAGTCAAATTGAGGCTGTATTTGGGGGAGGTAGGGCCACTTTCCTGGGGATCCACAGCAAGTTAAAATAAGGACTTGCGAGTCTCCACTTGCCCCCACCTAGCTGGGAATTCCCATGCAGACCCTGAAGGCAGGCACATCACTTCTTGATGTCCTCCCCACAAACCCCCTTGAGTGAGATGCCCTGGTAGCCCAGAACCGTAGCATCTGCAGTGTGTAGGCTGTTCTCATCTCACCAGGGGGCCCAGGCCTCCTTCCCTGCCTAGTGCCACGCTGGGCCAGTTGCAGCAGACAGAGGTCCACTCCTCCTTGCCCTGCCTGTGATTTGCATACCAGCCACTTGACTGCCCTGTGCAAGCTGTGGCCCACATGGAGAGGTGGCAGCAGTTGGTCTCTGAGCGTGTTTTCTCCAGCAGCGGGACTGCTGGGGGCCCTGGACCAGACAGGCACCTGAGCCAGGGCCAATGTAGACTCGAGAAGGGAGAAGGCAGGTGTGAATTCTTAAAAATCATCCTGCGCTTTCTGAAGCTGAGATCGCTGGTCAACTCCTTGCACTTCCCCTGGGGTTGGTCCTTCTGTACACAGCCCCTTCCCCTAACTAGGCTATTGTGGAGCCTACTGCAGCCCAGTTGTGGTGTGAAAGCCAGCCAGGGGAGGAGAATGAAGACAAAGCAGCCATTGTTATCTACACCACCTGGACCCAGCCCTGCAGAGAGCCCCAAGAGGCCATGGAGAGGGCAAGGCTGGCCCTCTGTGGGCAGGGTGGGCATCCTTGAGGTTCTCCTACAGAGATCTCCCCATGTCTCAGGGACATGGGTATGGAGTAGGGGTGGGGCAAGATGGCAGTTTTTCCAGCTTGAATCCTTGTGTGCATGCTGTTGGTGGGTGAGTAGTGGTGGCAGTGGGGAGGGGTTCTGTAGCACTGCTCATTGAGAAGTTTTGTTTTTGCTCATTTCAGAAGATAACCCTGCCTGTTACAGATTCCAATCCACCTTGCAAAGCAAGCAGACTCCTCAGAATCTTCAACTGGAGAAGCTTGACTGTGGCAAAGGCCCCAGAGGTTGGCAGCCCAGGCTCTGGGGACAAGTCACCTAATCTGTCTGCACCATGGGTTTCTTATCTACAAAGTTCCTCTCTCACAGGCGACAGAGCAGCTGCCCAAGTGCTCCCCAATGACACTCCCGTTGTCTACAAAGTAAGGCACCTGCTCTTGGGTCACGGCTGGATTTGATCTTTCATCCCTCTGTAGACACCAAACCAGAACTCTAAAAGTTTAAAAATGAGAAGCAAGGCCACAGGGAATGAGGGGACAGGTGGAGATGCTATCCCTGAATCTCCATTTCTCTGCTTCTCCTTCCCCCGCACTCACTGTCCTTGGAAGAGGGGTCACTGGGAAGGAGAGGAAGCAGGAGCTCCAGGCAGCTTCTTAATCTCTGGGTAGGAATAATCTTCACGTTAACAGGTTCCAGGAGAGAGGCAGCACAAAGGCACTGTGCTTGCACAGACACCACTCCCATTAGCAACCACAGGGATAGGACTCTCTAGGAGGGCTCACGTCCAAGTGGCCCAAGTGGACATACTGAAGGAACCATCCAGAACCACCCATCTTCACAGGCCCTGTGGGCTGTGGGCATGGGGACAGCAGCTGGCCAGGCTCGTTATGTTAGTGGGTAGGGTGACTTGACACTGGCAGCTGGCCCTGAGCGCCAGTTCTCAAGCCACACAGGGGGGACCTCAAAGGGCAAAGATCAGCCTTCCCCTCCAGTACTTCTCTAAGTCCTGAGGACAGAGACCAGCACTTGGCATGCTGACAATTCAGACAGACCTAGCACCTTTAGAGAGCTCTGTGTGCCTTCCTGGGCTTCGAAACCTTTTATCGAGCAACAAGAGTTGATCTCTTGCCAAGCTGGAGGTGCTGGGTAAAACCCCAGCTCACAGCGAGCTGCTGGCAGGACATGTCCCTGGCTCTCAGCTCCTGGGTCTTGCCAACTCTGAGCCTCCATCCTCTGCAGTGACTTTGGAAGGAGCTCCCTTTACTCAGGGCAGGCTTCAGAAAGGCATGTGAAGAGCAGATGAGAGATGGTGCTGCCCAGAACTGCCCAGGCTTCCTCTTGTTCTCACCCATGGCACATAGTGAGTACTTTCAGGCCTATTCTGCCAACTCCAAATCACACATCAGATGGCACGTGCCCACCCCCCAACTCCCTAGGGAGACCTGCTATGGGAAGACAAAGCAACACAAAATGCCTTTAGGAGCCTTCTCACTTAATTTGAGACCCTCTTGGCAGCTGAACAAATTCCTGCCCAGCAGGGGGATGGAGCAGAGGCCTGAAACTGAACGTTTGGCTACAGGGGCATCCTTGAAATCCCACATAAAAGGCAGGAGAGGTGGGTGAGGCAGAGAGAGAAGAACCCAGCTGAAGGTCTCCAGCCGGGCTGGTCCTGGCAGGAATGCCCGGGAGGCATGGCAAGCAGCAACCCTGAGCCCTCTCGCCTCTGCCAGTCTGAGCTCTGGAACGAATCATTTCATTTCCTGACCAGTACTCCCCAGCACCCGCCACTGCCCTGGGGCCGCTGGGCTCCCCCGAACCTTCTACAGAATGCCACTGGCCCGAAAAGCAGCCTCGGCGGTGCTCCAAAGGGAAGTCGCATTCTAGGAAGTAACCACAGGAGCTATGTACCATAGGCAGGTGGAGGGGAAATGCCTGGGAGGCACAGATGGTCCTGGGATACCCCATCCTGAGCTGCTCCCCTCTGCAGGTCCTACCTGCACGATGTCCAGCACCATGCCAGCAGCCACGGTCCCAAAGCCTGCCAGGAGGAAGGGAAAGAGCACTTGCAGGCCGATAGAGAAGGAGGTCTCCTTGAGCGGCGAGGGTGGCGCAGGGCCGCGGTCTGTGCTGACGTCATCACTGTCGTTGCTCTGGCTTCCATTCTCCAGCAGAGCATCCTCCTCTCGAACCCCCTTGGCATTGGCCCGAGATTCAATCACCACCACCTCCACCCCGGCCCCATCAGGCCCCAGGAACTCCGAAGGCCCAGTGGCCAAGGGCCCTGGGCCATCAGAAGAGCAGGGAGAGGGGGGCGGGCCAGTCCCGTTGCGCTGGTGGGCGTCCTTGGCTTCTGGCTTAGTGGACATGACAGGCAGGAGGGATGGGGGAATGGAGAGAACACGCCTCTCTTTTTGTTGCTTTCCTTCTTCTTGACTTGGGGAAAGGCTTAGTCTTGGGGTGACCCCAGGCTTGAGCACCACAGGACCTCTCCCCCAGGCTCTCGTCTCCTACCAGGCAGTGCAAAAACTGCTCCGCCAACAGGCGGCCCCATCAAGTACTGAGGCCGCAAGGTGATGGGAAGTGAGAGTCCCCCTGGCCAGAGTCCCCAGCTACCCACTAGGGGTGCAAAGGCCCTAGTCCCGCCGCCCAGCCTGGTGCCTGATTTCTTCTTTGGTTTTCAGCAGCAGGTTAGAACACAGGGAATCCAGAGATAAGGGGGTGCCCTGGGAAGTGGCCCCTCTTGTGTGACAAGAGCTTGAGTTGCAATCTTTCAGAATACAGCCACAGCTTGGGGCTGGGACTCTTGCCCACTCGCAGCTCTCGGCTCCGTTGGCTCCCTACGGTTCTCTGGACGCGGCTGCTCCCACAGCAGGGTCTGTCGGCTTTCTAGGCCCTTCCAGAAATCTGCTCCTTTCCTGGGAAGACCTCGTGCCTCCCTGAAGCTCTGGATCTTAAAGTCACGAGAATCTGTGTGGAACACCTTACATGGGCAGGAAGAAAAAGAAAAACAGAATGTCATGACACAGCCACATAGAACTCATAGTGGGAGACTTCTCAAAGCAGCTGTGAGTTGATGACACAAGCGTCTTTACAGAGCTTATTCTATGCTGCTGTTTCCACTCCATTTATTCAACTCCATTCTGGGCTGTTCCATCTGGAGGCCCAACAGGTGTGTGCCCGAATCCCCTCCCAACCGGCAACCACAGGGTTGGCCGCTATGGTCAACAGCGGTGAGATGTGACCAGCCTGGGACTGCAGAGGTGCTGCCCACCCACTGTCCTCTCAGCACCCTAGGGTGGGCAGGGCACCATCAGGGAGCTCCCTTCCTGAATGTTCAGTAAGGACCTAGGATGATTTAAGGCCCTAGGCCCTGAGAAGTGAAGGAGTAGGAAGACTGGCTGGGCAGTGCTGCAGGCTTGCCAGCCCACGGCCAAGAGCCAGAGACCTACCCACTCCTGCCCTTGAGAGTCAACAGTGTTACAGAAAGCTCAGCCACTGACCAAGATCCAGCCCTACTTCTCTCCCTGCAGGGAGCTTGGCGCTGGAAGAGCCTCCGATAGGCCAGGGGAGTTATCTCTGTGAGAAGGCACGGAGGGTACTGTTGGGAGTTACTAGGCACCCACTTCAGCTCTCAGGGCTCCCCCTGAGTTCTCCGGGGTTACCAAGGGTAATACAGCGGAATTCTCAAACACAAAATGAAACCAAACAAATAAAAGCAGCAATTAAAAAAAAAAAGAGGGCAAACCCCAACCCTAAGTCCCATATGCCAAGAGAAATTTGTTCCCAAATGCCAGTGTCTAGCTGAAATGCTCCCATCTCCCCTTGCCCCAGGGGATTCCCAGGCCTGGATTCCATTTCTTTCAAGTAAGAAACACACACACACACACACAAATGCTGACCAGGTAGGAGGGACAGGTCCTTAAGTATTCTTAACACACCTCAGTAGCTTCAGCCTGGGAAAGGCAGTTGCTGGCCCATAGAAGTGTCTGCCTTTCCATCCACGAGTCACTTACCACCTCTCTCTTTTTCAGTCTCCGTCCATACCTGCCTGCCCTCCTTCCAAAGACCCTCCCCACGGATCCATGCGCCAGCCCCCAAGTCTACCGCTCCCACACCGAAAAAGTTTGAGTCCACTCAAACCCGGCGCCCCAGCTCCTTCCGTCCTCCCTGCAGGCCAGCCCCTCACCCACTCCACCAGGAAAGAGTGTTCGCATGGGCTGAGGCCCTGGGACCAAAGAAGCACCAGAGAGCCCCCTCCTCCCAAGCTGGGACCAAAACAAGGATTCATTTCAGAATTCTCGGCCCCAGTGAGGGGGAACAGCCATCCCCAGCCTTCCACCACCAGGGTTCAGCAAATGCGCTGTGCGCCAGGATTCCCCCCCACCCCACCCCCGGCCCCGCCAGGACTGACCTGCCCCTCGCTTGTGCGGAAGGGGGGCACCGGACGAGTGGCAGCAGAGGCCCGCGGTCTCGGGGGAAGCAGGGTTCCCCCTCTTCTCATCACTCCTCCTCCTCCTTGGTGGTCGTCTCGGCCCGGCGAGCGCCCCCTCCTCTCCTCACCCGCAGCCAAGGTGAGCGTCCAACCGCGACACCCCCTTACCCCGGCTGGCTACATTTCGCTTCTGCGTTTCAGGAGGCCGCCGCTCCACTTCCACGAGGGACAGGGCGGCCGGGTAGCGAAGACCCGGACTGGGCCTGGTGTGTGTGTGGTGGGGGGGAAGAGCTCACTTGCCCCCAATCGCTTCTGGCCCGCAGACTTGGGCCAGACTGGTTGGCTGTTGCTGGCAAACGTGATCTGGGGCAGACTGGGTGGCACCCCCCCCTTCCCCTCCATCAAAATAGATTCCAGACGGACGTCCGCCACAGCCAATCGGCGACGGCAGAGGGGGCGGGCCGGGTCCCGCCCCTTTCCTTCGCTCGGGGCTCAGGAGGTGGGGCACGCGGGACGCGGTGCCGGGAAGTAGGGGGACTGGGAGCCGGTTCCGGGGCGGCGGACTCGCGGGTCCCAGCGCCCACCGGCTGAGGACCCGGGGAAGCCTGCTTGCCGCGCCCCAGCGCCCGCAGCCCTCGGGCGGCGTGGGCGCCATCCCCGTTTTTGGAGCTCATCCCTTGATGAAGGCCCTGGACTGGAAGGGGGACCAGCGAGCATCCCTGTGGAGCCCGCGCGCGCCGGCCTTGATCCCGCGGCGGCCGCCCGCAGCCCAGGCAGAACGGAACCCACCTCGCTCTTGGACCCAGCTGCTCTCTAGCTGGCCCGACACCTCGCGCTTCCGTGAGATTCCGCGGCCTCTGAGCAAAATGGCTCGGCGCTGACGAATCCGGCCTTAATAAAGTCCCGGCCTTGAAAGGGGTGGGGAAGGGCGGGCGCGCGGGGGCCTGGGGTCGGCCTCGCGGCTGGGGTCCCCCGCGCGCACCCGGGTCAGGGGCGGAGGCGAGCCTGGTGGCCGCGTGAGGCGAGAGCGAGCCTCCATCCCCGTCTCAGTGAAACCCAACTTTTCCCTGACGCATCTCGTGCGATCAGAGGGGGTGTTCCCGAGCCGGCCCTTCGCACTTCCGCCCCGGGCCGTCTCCACCTCTGTAGACCAGCGCTGTGTGGGATGTTTTTGTGCAGGGTGAGGGTGGGGGTGTGTGTGACCTCCTCCCACAGAGGAACCCCCTCCCCCAGGGTTTCCCCTCTTGCTGGTGGAACCTGTGCCCAGGGATTTCCTTCCTGCCCTTTTCCGCCCGGAAGGTGGCCCAGGGAGCATTGGCGCAGACCCCAGACCCTTGAGGGAGATTTGGAGCCCAGCTGGAACCTGGAGAGAGACCCCTGTGTCAGGGTTGCGCGCGCGCGCGCACACACACACACACACACACACACACATACACACACTCACACTGCCACCTAAGCAGATCAAATATTTACATGTATTTACATGTATTTACGTGTACGTGTATTTACGTGGCCCCACCCTGCAGCCTGCAGGACACCAGTGCCCCTCCGGCTTTTCCAGTTCCACCTGGAGACAGAAGTGTTTACCAGACTGGGAAGCCCTGGGTAGGCGCAGAAGAATCAGGTTTGTAACCAGCAGCTGTAGGACTAGAACTAGAGACCTGAAGGTTGACCTATCTGGGGATAGTTCAGTGCTGCTCCCTCCAGCCGTCCCCCTCTCCCCCGTTTAATCTCACCAGGCACAAGCTACCTGTGCATAAAATGTTGATTTCCCTCCCATCTCCTTCCCACTTTCCTTTTTGTACCCACCTGAAAACAGTTCCCCCTCATGGGTCTGTTTGCTTTTTTTTTTTTTAATGAATTATCTTACTGTGTGGGAACCTGACTAGAAACTTACATGTACAGATGAGTAAGCCACCCCAGTGACACCCCCACAGCACCTCTGCCTGCTCAGGAATGAGCTGGAAGCTGACACTGGCAAAAAGCCTGTGGTGCTAGCATCCATATGGCACTGGTTGGAGTCCTGGCTGTTCCACTTTGTTACAGCTCCCTGCTAATGAGGAAAGCAGCAGAGGATTGGCCAAATGCTTGGGCTCCTGAACCCATGAGAAAGACCTAGAAGAAGTTCCTGGATCCTGGCCCCCACCTCCTTTTCTTAAAAGTAAACACTATATATATTAAAGGATTTATTTATTTATTTTGTGGAAAGGCAGATTTCGGAGAGAAGAAGAGAGAGAGAAAGATCTTCCATCCACTGGTTCAATTTCCAATTGGCCACATAGGCTGCAGCTGAGCTGATCTGAAGCCAGGAACCAGGAGCCTCCTCCAGGTCTCCTGTGTGGGTTCAGGGGTCCAAGGACTAGGGGCCGTCCTCCACTGCTTTCCCTGGCTACCAGCAGGGAGCTAGATAGGATTACAGCAACTGAGACATGAGCCAGTGCACCTCTGGGATACCACATTTGGAGGTAGAGGATAGTCAGTTGAGCCAATGCACTGGTCTCAAACGTGACCACTATCTTACACTTCAGGCTGGTTTTACCTGCCTGTGAACTTTCTATACCTGGAGCCAATTTTGTGTCTGACTTATCTCACCCAATATTGTTTATGAAATGAAATCTGTGATATGTATAACAGTAAACTTGTTCATTTTCACCGTACAGAGTGCATTACATGAATGAGCCACACTTGACCATTCACTTTATTCACAGGCGTTTGGGTTGTTACCAGTTTGGGGTTCTTACGAGTAGGGCTGCTATAAGGATTTCATTGCAGACCTATTGGAACCCTTTTGTTCGTACTCCTATTGGACATACACCTAGGAACAGAATTACTAGGTCAAAGGACAGGCATTTGTTTAGTTTAGTGAATGTTTTTTTTTTTTTTTTAATTCTCCAATGTGTTCATACCCATTTATACTCCTACCAGTAGTGTCTTTGAGTTCCACTTGCTCTATATTCTTTCCAACACTTAAATTGATCAATCTAAAAGGTAAAAAATGTTGGTCATTCTGGTGGGTGCATTGTGGTTTAAAATGCAGTTAGCCAATGAGGCTGGGCTGTGAACCTCTTTTTCTCATTTGGATATCTCTTCAAGTACTTTTTAAACATTCTTTTAAAACAATAGCCTAGTGGCTAAATCTTCGCCCTGCGTGTACCGGGATCCCAAATGGGCACAGGTTTGTGTCCCAGCTGCTCCACTTCCCATTCAGCTTGCAGCCTGGGAAGGCACTAGAGGACGGCCCAAATCCTTGGGACCCTATACCCATATGGGAGACCAGGAAGAAGCTTCTGGCTCCTGGCTTTAGATCAGCTTAGCTCTGGTCATTGCAGCCACTTGGGGTGTGAATCAGTGGTTGGAAGATCTTTCTGTTTACTTTTCTCTGTAAATCTTTCCAATAAAAATAAATACAATTTTAAGAAAAAAACACATTCATTTAAAGGCAAAATGATAGAGTGAGAGTTAGAGAGATCTTTAGTCTGCTGACTCATTTTGCAAATGGCTGCATGGCCTGGGCTGGGCAAGGCTGTGACCAGGCACTGGGAACTCCATCTAGATCTCCATGTAAGTGGCAAGGTCCCCAAGCACTTGGGCTTCTACTACTTTCCCAGGTATATTAGCAGGGAAGTAGATTAACAGTGGAGTGACTGGAACTCAAACAGGTGCTCCAATAAAGTTTGGTGGCATTGCAAGTGGTGGCTTAATCTGATGTGCCACAACACTGGCCTTTCTGCTCAAATATCGTTTCTGTTTTCTGGGGAGCTTCCTGTCTTGCTACTTTGTAGTTCCTCATATATGTCACATATGAGTTCTTTGTTGGTTATAGAATTTACAAATATTCCTGTGATTATACAAGTACAGAAGTCCTCTGTTTTATAGTCTTCTGAAGCAAAAGGGTCACTAGGACATCTCTGTCTCTGTCTTGATCACTAGTAAAACTAGCAGCAGGTAGCAAGCCAGCCACGTGGCCCACAAAGAGGCACTTGTGAGGCTCTCCAAGCATCCATGTTGATCTTTGTATGGCAAGAATCCCCAAAAGTCACGCAGACTCTCCCCTGTCTCAAGACACGCCTGCTCAGATGCTCAGAGCTTGTCTGCTCCATGGGCTGAACTCCAACTCTCCAAGGTGGCCCTGGAAGAATTCTGTTGTCTGGGATTGTTCCATTTGCCCTGGGGGAGATTCTTCTCCAGATCTGGCTTTACTTTCCTGTGGCCTGTGATGTCCACTCTGAAGAAGCAAGGCCATCAGGCCAATGCCTGTGTCTTCAACCCCACAGGCCCGCTGCATTCTATGGCCTCCCTCTTTCTCCTCCAGCAACAGTGCCAAGAATGGGTCTGCTTAGGGGCTTTCCAGTGCTGTGAGAGAGATAGAGTTGCTCTAATAATCTCCCAGTGTCCTCTCTCAACTCCTTCAGAAGACATGGTGGCACCTACACAGAGGTGCATCATGGTTCCAGAACTTTCTCTAGAGGATGAGTTTGGACAGCAGCCTAGGTAGAGAAGGACCAGGTGACTTGTGGTGAAATGGTGTATATGGAGCAAACATGGGGTTTTCACTTCCAGAAAGGGTTTACTGGGGCAGGTGGAAGTGGGAGCTGTGACAGGGGAGAGTTGGAAGCTACTAAACCTCTGGAAGAGCCTTTTAGGGATTAGCTTCTGCAAAGCAGCCTGTCCCAGTATTTAGTTCACTTTGCCCCTATCCTGAGGTCCTCTGGACTCCATCCTTTGCCTTCCCTTATAGCTGCTGCTTGCCAATGGCTTCTCCATGGAACACACCTGAACACTCATCCTGAAACATTAGAAAATTCCACAGCCCTATATAACCGCCCCCACGCCCCCCAACCCCCCACTTCACCAGTGTGGTCCAGTCATAAGACTAGCTTGACATGGCTGGAAACTTTTTCTGATTTTTATTCTGCTGGGGCAAGGCCACCCTTCCAATTTTTCCCTGTCTGTAACCCTTCCCCTGCTCTCTCCCTCCCAGAGGTCAACTTCTTTCCTGCTGTCCGGAGCCAAGGTGACATCCCATTCCGGCTTCATTTAGTTTGAGGCGGATGCAGCGAGGGGGGTGAGATGGGAAGTTTGGCCATCTGCTCAGAGCTGAATGTCATCTCTGTTCCCTCTGCTCTGCTCTAGCTGAACTTGCCTTTCCCAGGTTACCCAGCCTGGGATTCCTCCAGCAAAGATGGTTCCAGCTGTTTTGGAGCTGAAGTTCTGAGATTACTGTAATTTAGCAGTAAGCAGCATACTCTGTTGAACTGCATGGAGATGGAGAAGCAATCTTTGAGATGTGGTGTTGTCAAGTGGGATGCACCATTTGTGCAAAACTAACTATGAGGTGTGTGACCTTGGCTAAGTTCCTGGATGGCCCTGAAACACATCTATAGAATGGAGACACAGCTCTCTGTCTCAGGTGGCTGGCAGCATCTGGCACCTGCCCTGCACAAGGTTAGGATTTGGGCACAGATAGAGTAGTGGAAGAGGGGCAGCTGAAGCCTGTCTGGGCCTCACAGTGAGTTCTAGACATCACAGACTGTGTGTGTGTTTCCTCATAAAGGATTAGAGCTAGACAGTTAACAGCATGTGGATGCTGGTGGGGGCAGTGTCTCTGCAGTGAGTCAAGAACCAAAGATGGGTAAACTTGATCTTGCAAGAGCCAGGATGCAACAAGTATCTTACATACCAGATTGCCTAGTTGCAAGCTTTGTGCTTATGCCCTAGTCCAGGTTTTCCTCAACTGTTCTGGTCATAGAAATCCCCTGTGGGTACTTTTCCTAAAACAGAGATTTCCAGACCTCTCTCATGCAATTCTAGAGGGAGATGGCCAAAGGACATCCATCCTTTGATGAAATTCCCAGTCACTCTCCTGGTTCTCAGGCTTGGCTGCCTACTAGAACCTTAGGGAACTTTACCAAAGGGACACACTGGTCATGGAGGACACATGGATTCTGCCTGGGAAGGCTCGGGACTTCCTCAGAGACATGGAGGTGCTCCGGCTGATCTTGACAGGGTGGGTTAATAAGTGAACACATTTGGTCCTCGTAATTACCCTATGGAGATAATTGGGGCCTGCACAGCCTTGTAGCAGGCTGATCCTCTGCCTGCAGTGCCAGTATCCCATATGGGCACCAGTTCATGTCCAGGCTACCCCACTTCCAATCAAGCTCCCTGCTAATGACCTGGGAAAGCAGTGGAGGATGGCCCAGGTGCTTGGGCTCCTGTACCCATGTGGGCAGCCAGGGGGAAGTTCCTGGCTCCTGGCTTAGCTCTGACTGTTGTGGTCATTTGGGGAGTAAGCTAGTAGATGGAAGATCTCTCTGTCTCCTTCTCCATGTAAGTCTGCCTTTCAAATAAAAAACAAATCTTTTCTTTAAAAAGTGGAGTTAGGGGGTTGTAAATTATAGTTATTTGTCTTGGTCTTTAGGGAAAGGCCATTTAAGACCATGAGGAGATAGATATCATGCCACATATTCTAGGTTGGCCATTAAAAAACAGAAACAGAAACAAAACAAAACAAAAAAGCAAAACACACAAAATAGCTAGTTTGGGAAAGCATGTAGAGGAAACTGAGGCCCTTGTATGTTTGCTGATGATCATCTCAAGTCATTCAGTGTGATAGGAAGCAGTTTAGTGTTTCCTTGGGAAGCTAAGCATGAGGCATGCTTTTGCCTAACAGTTCAAACACCTGTGTCCAACATCAGCATTCCTGGCTCAGGTTCCTGATTCAGCTTCCTGCAAATGCAGTGATGGCTCAGACAGTTAAACACCTACCCCAGTTCAAGGATTCCTTTATATGGGCCCCAACCTGATGCCTCAATTGGCTAATCCTCTACCTCAAAGTACAGCATCCCAAATGGGCTCTGGTTCGTGTCCTGGATGCTCTACTTCCCATCCAGCTCCGTGCCAATGCATTTGGAAAAGCAGCAGAGGATAGCCCAAAGCCTTGGGATCCTGCACCCACGTGGGATATACAGAAGAGGTTCCTGGCTACTGTCTTCAGATCAGCTCAGCTCTGGCCATTGCGGCCATTTGGGGAGTAAACCAGTGTTTGGAAGATCTTTCTCCATCTATCCTTCTCTTTGCAAATCTGCCTCTCCAATAAAAAATAAATAAAAAGATTCCTTTTATATTAATTTACTGCTTTATGTTTCAGTTTTGCTTCCCTAACTAGATTACCGAGGTCCTTGGACACAGATTTTTTTGTTTGTTTTCTTCTATTTAAGACAGAGATATCTTCCCAAATACCCACAACAACCAGGGCTGAACCAGGCTGAAGTCAGGAGTCCAGAACTCTAGCTAGGAGTATTGGAGCCTCTGTACTTGAGCCATTGTTTGCTGTCTCCCCAGGATCTGCTAGCAAGAAGCTGTGCCAGAAATGCGGTAGCTGAGACTTAAACCAGCACTCCTATAGGGGATGTAGGTGTCCCAAATGGTGGCTCAATATGCTGTGCTACAACCTCTTTCCTTTTCTAAATTTGAAAGGTAGAGAGAAACAGAGAAAGAACTCCCACCTGCTGGCTTACTCCCCAAATTGGCTGGGACTGGGCCAGGCCAAAGCCAAGAGCAGAAAACTCAATCCAGTTCTCACGTGGATAGCAGGAGCCCAATTACTTGAAGCCTTACTCGCTGCCTCCCAGGGTGTGCATTAGCAGGAAGCTGGAGCCAGGGATGAAGCTGGAGCCAGGGATGAAGCTGGGACCTGAACCCAGTCACTGTGATATGGGAGGTGAGCATTGTGACTGGCATCTTAGCTTTCAGACCAAATCACACCAAGCACAAAGGTTTTATACATTAAAACACATGTTCTTTTTGTTAATGGATTTATATGTAATATTTGATGAAGCATTCTTTTTTAGAAATTTTATTACTTTCTATTTTTATTGGAAAATCAGATACACAGAGAGGAGGAGAGACAGAGAAGAAGATCTTCCGTCCACTGATTCACTCCCCAAGTGGCTGCAACAGCTGGAGCTAAAAGCTGATCCAAAGCCAGGAGCCAGGAGTCTCTTCTGGGTCTTCCACGTGGATGCAGGGTCCCAAGGCTTTGGGTTGTCCTGCGGGGCTGCAGGGATTAGAACCGGTGTGTGCAAGGCAAGAACGTTAGCTGCTACGCTACTATAGTGAGCCTTTGTTGAAGCATTCTAATTTAGATTTACAAGCTTAGGTCTTACATCTCCATAAGTAGCTGTGTCTCCAATTACTTGTCTGTGCTCCGGGCTAGGGCATCACAGGACTTCCAGCTTATTACATCCAGAATGGATCTTGACCTTTTCAAGAACTGCTGCTTCTCCAGTCTTCTCTATTCCAGTAAATGGAGCTCCCGCCCACTTCAGTTCGCTTGGGTCAGCACCTGAGATACATTCTTCACCTCTTCCTGTGTTTCTTCACCTTCCCAACCACTGTGAGACATCCTGTGTCATTCATCAACCTCACCTTCTACATAGTTCTTTCTTTTTTCCTCTTGCAGAATTATTTTTTTTAAATCAGGTTTAATTAAATTCATGTAAACTTAAGCATTTCAAGTGTACAAGTCACTGGTGCTTAGGATACCTGGCATGTTGCCCAATCAGTTTTCAGACACTTGCATTTCTCACAAAGGAAATCTTGTACCTGTTAGAATCACTCTCCACTCACTCACCCTCTAGCTCCTGGCAACCACTAGTCAGCCTTCTGTTCTGTATGGATTTCCTTATTTGGAAGATTTCATAAAAGTGGAATCACGAAACATGTGACTCTTTGTAATTTGTTTCTCCTCTTGACATGTTTTCAAGGTTAATTCACATTGTATCATGCATCACTACTTTATTTCTTTTACTTAATGGTTGGGTGATATTCTGTTTTGGGAAAGAATGCATTTTGTTAATTTGTCCATCCATCCATCTATGGACATTTGGATTGTTTTCATCTTGTAGCTACTGCAAACAGGGCTTCTAAGCTTTTGACATGACACATTTTGTTTTGCATTTTTATTGATCATATACTTAGAAGTGGAATGGCTGAGTGATACAGAAATTCTAAGTTTAAACTTCCAAGGCAAGGCCAAACTGTTTTCCACAGCTGTTGCATGATTTTCCATTCCCACCAGCAAATGTACAAGGGTCCCCAACTCTCCACATTCTTGCCAATATTTGTTATTTTCCATTTTTAATGATGGCCAATTTAGAGTGGTGCCCCACTGTAGTTTTGATTTTCATTTCCCAAATAACGAGCCTAAATAGCCTTTTAAGTTTACCTGCCTTTCTCCAATTCACTGACTTCATTTTCCATCTGTTATGCCATAATAGCTTTCTTTACACAGTAATTACTAGGATTGTGTGAGTGTACAGCAACAGTTGCCAGCATACAGTAAATAATGTGTTAGAAAGAAGGAATTAAGGGAAGGAAAGAGGGAAGGAAGAAAGGGCTTCTTAACTCGACTTCCCTTTCCTATTGTCCTTATGTGTAATCCAGAATCCTTCTCCTACCTTTCAAGGTACAAACCGGAACCATACCAAGTTCCTGAGAATTCAGTGGATGATTTCTCATCGGTCCACGGTCTTTGTGCACTCTATTCTTGCTGACATAATGACCCTTTTGCACCAGCTCTGTGCTCAGTTAACTTTCAACCTTGAACTCTCAGCTTAAATCCTGACCTCTTTAAAAAAAAAAAAAAAAAAAAAAAAAAAAAAAAAAAAAAAACAGCTCTCTTCATTTCTCTCTCTTTAAAGATTTGTTTATTTGAGAGGCAGAGCTACAGAGGAGAGGGAAAAAGAAAAATAGCAAATAGCCTGGGCTGTGCCAGGCTGAAATCAGGAGCCAGGAGCCAGGAGATTCCTCCAAGTCTCCCACCAGATGCAGGGACCAAAGAACTTGAGTCATCCTCCATTGCTTCCCTAGGTGCATTAGCAGGGAGCTGGATGGGAAGTGGAGCAGCTGGGACTTGAGCTAACACACCCATATGGGATGTCAGGATCATAAGCAGTGGCTTTACACGCTACGCTGCAACGTCAGCCCCCAATTCTGCACTCTTCATCACAGAGGACTTCTTGATTTCTCAGATCAAACACGATGAGATATATGTATGCATACATCATATATATATATGATATTATCTCCAAGTCCTGTGTAAGACAGCTATGTACCCTGGGCTTCCTGCTTTAGAAGGTACCATAAGGGGTTTCTGAAAAGTTCATGGAACATGCATCTTATAAACTCTGCAAAGATTTCATGTTTTTTGGACTACAAAGTAAATTTATCTTTTGGTTTAAAAAATTTTTTTTTAAGATTTATGTATTTTTATTACAAAGTCAGATATACAGAGAGGAGGACAGACAGAGAGGAAGATCTTCCATCTGATGATTCACTCCCCAAGTGAGCGCAACAGCTGGTGTTGTGCCAATCTGAAGCCAGGAGCCAGGAACTTCCTCTAGGTCTCCCACGCAGTTGCAGGGTCCCAAGACTTTTGGCCGTCCTTTACTGCTTTCCCAGGCCACAAGTAGGGAGCTAGATGGGAAGTGGAGCTTCCAGGATTAGAACTGGCACCCACATGGGATCCTGGCATGTTCAAGGCAAGGACTCTAGCTGCTAGGCCACCGCGCCTGGCTCAGTAAACTTGTCTTTTGATTTCATTTTTCCTTGATCCTTCTGAATCCAGAAAAGAAGTCAAGCTACAAGAGATCACTTGGAGTTTGGCACTTAGTGCTGGCATAGAGCAGCCTGTAACCCTGAGCACATTCTTTTTAAAATATTTATTTTAAAGGTGAGACAAAGAAAGAGACAAGGAAAGAGATTTTCCATACTCTGATATGCTTCCAAAATGGCCACACTAGCCAGTGCTGGGTTGGGATGAAGCCAGCAGCCAGAACTCTATTTGGGTTTCCCACATAAGAAGCAGGGGCCTAAGTGCCTGGGCCATCATCCACTGATTTCTCAGGCACATTAGCAGGGGGGTGGGCCAGAAACAGAGCAGTCAGATTTGATCTGCTGCTCATCTGGGATGCTGATGCTGCAAGCAATGGCTTAATCTGTTATGCAACAATACAAGCCTCCTGAATACATTCTTGAGACTACAAATAATTCATGCCCCAGGAAAACTCTTCTCTATGTGTCTTGCCCCTATGTCTCAATTACTCAAATTGGATGGGGCTGATGCAGTGGTTCAACAGGCTAATTCTCTACCTACAAGTGTCACCATATATGCACATATAAACGTATATATATTTAGATTTTTATTTTCAAGGCAGAGTTACAGAGAGAAGGAGAGATAGATAACTGGATGGATAGATTGATCCATCCTCCATCTTATGGCTCACTCCCCAAATGGGTACGATGGCTGAAGCTCTATGAATCCAAAGCCAGGAGCCAGGAACTTCCTTTGCATCTCCCACATAGACACAGGGGCCCAAAGAGTTGAGCCATCCTCTACTGCCTTCTGTAGCAGGGAGCTGGATTGGAAGTAGAGCAGCTGGGGCTTGAACCACTGCCCATATAGGATGCCATGCAGTAAGGAGGAGGATTAGAGGATTAGCCAGTTGAGCTATTGTACCAGCCCCCACTGAAGCTCTTTCAAGATGGACTTGGGTAGTAGTAGATGGCTGGGGAAATGTTCCTGAGTCATTGCCCCATTTTGCCTAGGGCCTTGGGGCTCACACCACTCCAGCCAGTCCAGCACTGGGAGTTGCTCTCTCTAGGAGAGCTCAGGGAACACTAGGCTGGGGCGTCTGTGCTTTCTGAGGCAGGATTTGAGACAGTTCCCTTCCAAGGACACCAACATCCCAGATCTGGGATCTGGAGGACCATCCTGGCTAAGGCAGAAGGAAGGTGGTGAGATTGGATGGGGAATGGTGGTCTTCTTACAGCTACTCCACTTAACACTTGGTTGTCCCTAAACTCAGAGAAAGTTACAAAGCTGAGCCCAGAAACTGGGGGTGAGGGGTGGCAAGAAATCCCAGCACGTGCAGAGGTTGGCTAGGGGAACAAAGAGAGTGAGGGCTAAGAGCTAAATCAAAGCTTTTATCCTTGACATACACCACCCTGAATCACAATGAATGAGTCACATGCCACAGGTTCTTGGGGTAGGTGATATGATGCAAGGAGGAAGCACTGGATTTTGGGGTTTTGGACTTTTGTTTTAATACTAGAGTGGCCCTTTAAGAATTGTTATTGGGCTGGTGCTGTGTCACAGTGGGTTAAGCTGCCATTTGTAATGCTGGCATCCCATTTGAACACCAGTTTGAATGTCAACTGCTCCATTTCCAATCTAGCTCCCTGCTAATGGTCTGAGAAAGCAGTGGAAGATGTCCCCAAGTACTTGGGTGCCTGCCACCCACATGGGAGACCTAAATGAAGCTCTTCGCTTTAGCCTGACCCATCCCTAGCTATTGTGGTCATTAGGATAGTGAGCCAGCAAGTGAAAGATCTCTCTGCCTTTCCCTGTAACAAAACAAAACTATGTCATCTTGGGCAAATGACTTTCTTGACTCTCCCTTTTTTCTTCAGTGTAAATAGGCCTTGGCTTTAGTTATACTCTGTCTTATGAGCTATGACCTGTGTCTTGTATGACCTTGGACAACTTTGGAGTTAGTTACCCTTGGCAGTTATACCTTACAGTTGTTGTAGTAGTCTGTTTTCTGTTGCTAATCACAGGACAGATGGAGTAAATTGTAAAGAAAAGTTTCTTCTGGCTCATGGTTCTGGAGGGTCAAAGGTCATGTGTGGGGGAGTGGTCTGGCTGCAGCAAGGGCAGTGGTTTGGCCTCCAGTGATAGCCTGCTTACTGGCAGGGTCCTGAGGTGGCATTGACATCACTTGGCAAGAGACAAGGGGTGCACTTGTTTTCCTCTTAAAAACTACCATCACAATGACATCACATCACCCTAATGACTTCTTAACCCCATGTGGTGTCCCATTGACATGACATTGAATCAGGTTTGCAACAGGTTAATTCCTGGAGACACATCTGTTGCTGTGGGGGATAAATACAGTAATTGATGGGATGCTGCTTTCACTGTTCATTTACCATGGCGACGACTGAGAAACAGGGAGTTTAGGACCAGGCCATGTGGGGCTGAGGTGGGAGAGTGGCCCCTTCCCCGTGAGTGAGTCAGGAGCAGTAGCCCCTCCCCAGGGTCCCTGGAGGCTCAGCTGAGGTCAGGCTTCTGAAAGCACTTTGCCCAGCTCTGCAGGAACTGTGGTGAGGCTGTGGTCTCTGCTTGCTGAAAACAAAGGAGTGTGAGAGGAAAAGAATGTGAATCTTAGGGGGAGTAGCAACAAAGCTTAAATAATCCCCAAGCTATGCTTTTAACACTGCTCAGCCTGCGCTACCAGGAGGAGGGAGGCAGCGTACTGGGACTGGGGGGGCAAGGGCCCTGGGAAGAGAGGGAAAGCAGGCCTGATGCTGTGATACCCCAGAGAGGCAAGGAAGGTCCTTGCCTGGTGAGCCGGGGGACGGAGCCACTTCCCTCTCTCTCCTCTCTCCCTCTGTGACCCCCAACTGCTTTGTGATTTACAAAGCACAGATCCTATTCCTCAGCCAAGAAATGCTGCCTTCCAGTAGCTGCCCGCTACTCAGAGACTTCTGAACAGACTCTAACACACTCAGGTTGGAGTCCAGAGAAAAAGGACCAGAGCCTGGGCTGGCACCATGGCTCAATGGGCTAATCCTCTACTCTGTGGCACCAGTATCCCATATGTGCATGAGATCATTTTGTGGCTGCTCCACTTCCCATCCAGCTCCTTGCCTGTGGCCTGGAAAAGCAGCAGAGGAAAGCACAAGCCCTTGGGACCCTGTATCCACATGGGAGATGCAGAAGAGGCTCCTGGCTACCAACTTCAGATCAACTCAGCTCTGGGTCATTTGGGGGAATGAGTTAGAGGATGGAAGATCTTTCTCTCCTTCTCTCTGTAAATCTGCCTTTCAAATAAAAAGAAAATAAATCTTAAAAAAAGGACAGGAGACCTTCTGTCCAATAATGAAGGACAACTGGCCCCTTCTCCCTCTACCAGCCAAGCCAGAGCTCCTCAAATCATGCCCCCTCTCCCCTCATCTCCTCCATGTCCCCTTGATCATTGTGAACCAGGGTATGATGCCAGAGCTAGGCTCCCCAGACAGTGTCCTTCCCTTGGAGCACAGCCCGTAGGATATGCCAGGGAAATGCTTCTCAGGCCAGTTCTTCTGCAATGGGGCAGCAGCAGCAGCAGGTGGCAGAAACTGGGTGGGGGAGCCAGCAAAGCTCGCAGAGCCTCAGGGAGGATTCCAAGGACACAGGCTTTCTTCTCCAGGCCTGAACTTCTGGAATCAGAGTTCTGAGGGCCCTCCAAAGCTCCCGTTTCTCAGTTTTACCCCTCAGAGACTAGATGGTGGTGCCCAGATTCCTTTATTTGACCAATTGTAGCATCATAGGTTGATCAAGTCTTGTCCAGGTGCAGTGTAAAGGGTACTGGCAAGACAGGAGAGATGGAGAGACAGCTCTGAGCCTGAGAACAGAAGGGACAAATAAGAAAGGAAGGTGCAGTGAGACCTATATCAGCCCTGGGACAGGTGTCCCAGCAAGGATGCCCTCGCTTAGACACTGCTATCAGGTGAAGCCTCCTTGAGGTTTTTCCAATCTGCATTTGTTAGGTCAGGCCCAGAGGGTGGAGCAGTTCAACAACCAAAGTAAGATGGGTAAAGCCAAGAGCTCCTGAGCTAGGAGGAACAAGAAGGCAGTGAGTGCCAGTGAGGCACACTCTGGGAGGATGGACAAGCCAGATTTCTGCAGGTCTTTTACCTTCTGGCCCTGTTTCTGGGTGAACCTAGCAGTGAGCAAGGCAAGGGGTTGAGGCAATGTCTTAAAATGAAATTTTGACCAAAAGCTTCACAATCATCAGCTTTCTCCCTTGGGTTAGTCCTGGCCCAGGGCTGAGCACCCCTGGCCCAGCTGGCTCCTTGCCCTCACAGGTCATGCAGGTGACGAGCTAGTTTCTTGTATGAGTCAGCGTTCTGGATCAGCTCAAAGATGAATTTCACCTGGGTCTCATAGTCTTGGACTGAGATTTTCTCGTTGAGTCCGTGGATGCTGAGGGAAAGAAATGCATTTGAGGTATGTGAAGGAAGGCCACGTGCTGAATAACAAAGGACTTAATACAGAGTTCTCTCCATACTCTTTTCACCATCCTTTGAGGAGAGGGGTCGACTCCTACAAATGCTGGGTGGTGGCAAGATTCTGGCAATGGGGACACCTGGCTGGCTTGATTTCACAGGGTCTCATGCTGGATTACTAAATCCTGGCATTTCTCTACTGTGTGCACCATCAGGAGTGTGAGTAGGGTAGGGGCTGGTGGCAGAGGGGACGTCAGACGCATCTCCTCTTTGCTGCCCAGACCTGTTCCACTCACCTACTGAAGCCCTGGGGCTGAAGACGGACGGGGTTGAAGCGGTAGATACTGGTGGTAAGGTTCGTGTAGTGTCGGCTGTCTGTGTTGCCAATACAAATGCCTGGAGAGGGAAGAATCGGGGAAAGGGGGCTTAATGTGAGCAACCAAGCCAAGGAGGTGGAATGACTGGAGAATCAGGAGCCTAAGGGCTGTGGCTATGAGATCTATCTATGTAAATATATATATATATATCTCATACACATGTAATATAATATTATACATAAGCACATAATTATATATATTATTATTTATATTTAATGTTTTATTATAATAAATATATAGTATGTTTTATATAATTTATTATTTTATATAACATTAATATTATTGATATATTAACATTAATTATAACTGATCATATAATACATTATATTTAATACACAATATATAATTAACATAGAACATTAATAACACGATAATAATATATATTATATAATCACATGTGATATATATTATTTATTTATATACTAAATAAATAAATTTATTTGTTTATTCTTATCAACACTTTACAAAAATATCCTTTCAATTGAAAACACAAGTTTTGCCCCAAGGTCCCTGGTGAACTAATTCTCAAATGGCCCAAAGCTAAGTGTCCTTTCTCCATGACAACCACAAACTACCAATGATATTCATTTCACACCCATGGCCACAGCCTTGTGTTAGTTTGGAACCCACAAATCTAGATATCATCTCTTCATTGTTTGATGTTTATACCTTATTACCTCTGGGGATGTCACTGCTGTAGAATGCAATTCTTTCTAAGTGGAACATAATTTCCTGTTATTCTCATCCTCTGAAGGATGCCCCCATCTTCCAAGCATCTAATCTCGGGCTTGGAAAGTCCCAGTACACTCTCCTGTCCCCTGCTCAACCCCAAGGCGGTAGCACGTTACCCAGTTGGGCCTGGGACACGTCCCTGGTAGATGTGTTTCTTTCAGAAATGACATTTTGGAGTTCAAGTGCAGTGGGATGATCTGAGATGGAAATTTGTGTTTTGTTCTTTTCCTCTTCTGGTTTTGAATGGGTAGCCAGGCTGTTCACAATTCCTTGCTTTGTGGGTTTCTGCCAGTTGATTTATTCCCTTTTCCGTTTTTTTTTTTTAAGGTGTATTTATTTGTTTGAAATGCAGAGCAATAAGAAGGGCAAAAGATTTTCCATCCACTGGTTTATTCCTTAAATGACCACAACAGCCAGATATGGGTTAGGCTAAAACCAAGAGCCAGGAATCCCATTTGGGTCTCCCACATAACTCTCCAGTGCCCAAGTAATCTAGTCATCATCCATTGCCTTCCTGGGTGCACTAGCAGGGAGCTGGATCAAAAGTGGAGCAGCTTGCACTTGAACTGGCGCTCTGATGTGGGATGCTAGTGTCACAAGCGGCAGCTCAACATGCTGTACCACAACATGGCCTGCCAGTTGCTTTCTGTCTACCTTTTTTTTTCTTCAAAGATTATTTTATTTATTTGAAAGATAGTGGCAGAGATAAGGACTGAGAGGGAGGGAGGAAGAGATCTTTATCTGTTGGTTTGCTCCCCAAATGTCTGCAACAGATAGGGCTGGGCCAGCAAAAAACCAGGACCCAGGTATCCACTTAGGTCTCCCACATAGGTGGCAAGGGCCCAAGTACATGGGCCATCATTCACTGCCTTCCCAGGTGCATTAGCAGGGAACTGGACTGGAAGTGGAGCAGTGGGGACTCAAACTGGCTATCTGATATGGGTTACTGGTATCGCAAACAATGGCTTAACTACTGTACCATGATGCCGCTCACTGCCCATCTTTTTCCTTTAAAAGCCTTACAAGGGATTGAGTAATGTGGGGGAACACCTGAGAATCAAAAGAGGAGAGTTGGCCACTGGGGAGGGTGGGCAGGTTTCCTGCCTTTTTAGATGAAACCATGATCATACCTAAATAAGAAGGAAATTGGATCCAGGCCTTACTCATACAGACTCAACTCCTCACTTCATGGAAGGGAGAACATCAAAACTGGGCCCACCAGCAGCTTGTTAGAATCCTCTGGGGGCTGCGAGGGAAGTGAGATTCTAGTACCCCAGTCAGAACTGGCTCACAGGAGTGGGCCCAGGCAGTCTGAGTTTTAGCAACTATCACTCTGTTTATTGGAAAGGCAGATCAGATTTTACAGAGAGAAAAAAGAAAAATCTTCCATCCACTGGTTTACTCCCCAAATGGCCATAACAGCCAGAACTGAGCTGATCTGAAGCCAGGAACCAGGAGCTTCTTCTGGGTCTTCCACGTGGGTGTGGGATCCCAAGGATTTGGGCCATCCTCTACTGCTTTCCCAAGTCATAAGCAGGAAGCTAGATGGAAGTTGAGCACAGGGACACGAACCAGTGTCCATATGGAATGGGATCCATGTGCGTGCAAGGTTAGGAGTTAGCCATTGATGAATTGCACCCAGCCCACTCTATTTTTTTTTGTTTAACTATTTAGTTGAAAGCTATAGTTTTAGACACACACACACACACAGAGAGAGAGAGAGAGAGAGAGAGAGAGAGAGAGAGAGAGAGGAGAGAGAGAGTAAGAGAGAGAGAGAAGGAGAGGTTTTTCATCTGCTTGTTCAAGAACAAAGCTTCTTCAGGGTCTCCCATGTGTGTGCAGAGGCCCAAGCACTTGGGGCCATTTTCAGCTGCTTTCCTAGACACATTAGCAGAGAGCTGGACTGGAAGTGGAGCAGCTGGGACTTGAAGTAGCACCCATATGGGACACCAGTGCTGCAGGTGGTAATTTTAGCTGCAACGTCACAGTGCCAGTCCTCTCTGCCACTCTTAGGTCTGAGAAGCACAGCGGACCGGGCATAGATGTGCATGTTTTTGTTAGAAGACTTGAGGGAGAGGCAAGAGAGAAGTGGCTGGGCTGGAGAGGTGAACAGGCTTAATGGAGGCCAGATAGGCTGAGGATTCTGAACCCTTCTGCTGAGCTGTTGTTCTAGAATGTACCAGACACAACCTAAGAGGATCTCAGTGTCCTCTGTAGCACCCCCCAAGAGGAGGTCAAGCCTCCTCCCTCTGCCAGAGTTGGGTCTGGGTGAAGTCAGGACCCAGGCTTCTCTGACCAAATTGTTTGCACTCCTTTCCTGTTTGCTTTCTCACTTCCACCCTGAAGGCAAAATACAGGTCCAATCCCAGGAGGAGGGGAAGCAGCCAGCTGTTTCCAGGCTGAGCAGCTGGGGTGGGTGTGGGGCAGCAGACACTGACTAGGAAACAGTTCCAGTCCCCACCTCTCTCGAGCCCCGGATGATGAAGTCATTACCTGGGGTGACAATGTTGACTTCCGGGAAGATGGATCGGATGGTCTGGCTGAGCAGCTGGTAGCCCAGGGACTGGTCGTCATAGGGGCTGAGTGGCAGGGGCTCAAAGGCTCTGAGCACCTGCAGCTGGACCCGGTCATCGGCCACAGTGTTCTTGACAAATTCAAAGACCTCCAGAGTGGAAACAGAAGGGGTTAGATTTCTTCTCTTCTATTCCTGGGCCATAGGCAATTGAGTGTTACAAGCAGAGTTTTGCGCTGTACTCATTTTTTTTTTCTTTCTCATTGGGAATCTCAGTTTTGGCTGGGTGGCTGTAAGTGATGACTAGGCCTTTCCTGGAAAGCAAGGGATTGAGGCTCAGTGTTGGGGAAGTGTTTCTGACTGACAGCTTGGAGTTGAGTGGGGAAATTGAGTAATCAGGCAATTATGTCTTTTCCCTTGGATTGTAAGCCTCAGGCTAGGTGAACACGTGAATGAAGAGAGTAGAAGGGGAAATCTCAGCCAGCCCCAGGTGAGGGACAGAGTGCCAGATGACTGCTCCTGTTGGGAGACTTTCAGACAGGTGATGAGAGGGTCATGCATTTCTCTTTCGGCTCTCTGGGCATCCCTCTTCCTGTTTGTAACAACTGCGCTGGGGCCAGGAAGATGAGCTCAACACAGACCCCAAGCCAGGAACTGGGATGTTAAGTGCTCAAGTTTTCTCTCTTGGCCTCCTTTCCTCAGGAAGGAAATTGGGGGAACGTGTAGAAACTTCCAAATGAAGTGACTAGAGGGAACACAGCAAAAATCCTTGCTCCCAGGAAGGATGCAGGCCAGACCCTGGGCATTAGGTCATACAGAAGGCTGGGAATCCACCCAGTCCCCCCAGCAAAGCAGCAGCACTAGTCTCAACCTATTGAATGGCTTGAGGGCATTTTCTCAACAGTTCTCACTTTAGGATCATTTTCCCTGGAAGCAGGATGGGAGCTGAGATAGAGAGGCAGGGAGGGGACCCACTGCTAGTTTTTTTTTTTTTTTTTTTAAGATTTATTTATTTTATTACGAAGTCAAATATACAGAGAGGAGGAGAGACAGAGAGGAAGATCTTCCGTCCGATGATTCACTCCCCAAGTGAGCCGCAACGGCCGGTGTGCACCGATCCGAAGCCGGGAACCAGGAACCTCTTCCAGGTCTCCCACACGGGTGCAGTGTCCCAATGCATTGGGCCGTCCTCCACTGCTTTCCCAGGCCACAAGCAGGGAGCTGGATGGGAAGTGGAGCTGCCGGGATTAGAACCGGCGACCATATGGGATCCCGGGGCTTTCAAGGCGAGGACTTTAGCCGCTAGGCCACGCCGCCGGGCCCCCACTGCTAGTTTTTTAAGTCCAATCAAGTAATTTCTGCTGGATGGGTGAGGGAGCCATCAGAGTTGATTTTTGTTCTAGCCATTATGACCCAAATATTCTATTGTAAAGATAAATGCAGAGCCCTGATACAGTCATGGCTCTCTGCAAGTTCCTAAAGCCATGAGGGATGCTCGTGGACCCCTTCTCAAATTTTTTTGAAGTTCCTGCTGCCCAAATTTCTGGATGAATTTGAGACTCGGGTGGACTGTGTCAGCCGACGGGCCTTGGAAGGATTTCCTCATCCTTGGATCTGTGAGATCAACAGCATTTCAGAACTATTGAAACCCCTTGAACAGAACCCTTCACATGGGGGACTCTGGGATAACATTAGGTAGCTGTTCCCCATCCCTCAGTACTGAGACATTTGGGAGGCTGGGTGTGACTTCTCTCCTTATCTTCTCCCTTCCCCTCAGATATAGGAAGAAGATAAGGAAGTTGTGGAAATGGTGGTCTCACCTGCTCTCCCCTAGTCCTCGACCCTTCTCATCCTAACCAACTGTGTATAAACATCATTAAAAATAAAATAAAAAAGGGTTGCCCTCACATTTGAGTAATAGTTAAAGAAATATGTGCAAAATAAAGTACAAGCAGTATAAAAAAAAACATAAAATACATTAAAAAAACCCAAACATGCTAGTCACATAGGTAACATTTTCCAGAGACACTTAAAACTGTGCTAAGAAACAGGTTAAATTGATTTTTTTGAATATTTTGAACTCAAGTTTGTCCTAAAACATGACTATTTCAACATGAAACATTAATAAAAAAAAGTAATGAGTTGCTAAAAAAAAAGTTCCTGCTGCCAAGACATGAAGGCAAACAGTTTGGATTCCAAGACCCAAGTTGCCCAGCCTACAGGGCCAGGCCCTGACCTGTATGTCCAGTCTTTGGCACATGAAAGACAGGCATTTTATGACGGATGCATGGGAATTGAAAGATGTAAGCGGATTAAAACAATGGGAGCTGTCTCCTTTGGGAACTTACCTAGGCTCCTACAAGTCAGCATGATTGGGCTGGGGAGTCTGACTTCAGTGGACAGAAGGGGCAACAACAGCACCTGTCTTGGAAGGCGGCCATGACACCACGCAGAAAACAGATGCGGTGGGGTCAGGCTAGTGCTGGCATACAACAAGCACTCAATAAACCTCAACTATAATTTGCCCATATAGACTTCAGGGAGCACTGTGGGCAATGATCAGAGAAATGCAAGGCTGGCACGAGGAAAGGGATCTGTCGCTGCTGAGTGAAACCTCAAAGGTTACTCTAGGGCACACTGGCTTTTTATTTCTCTGATCTCCAACATTCCTTCCAGCACATGCCTACACCACTGTATTGTTTTCCATTTTATGGGAAGAACTATTTTCCTCTCACGTGAGTGTTACATTTGTTGAGGAAAAGCACAATGGATACTAAAACTTGGGAAGGTTTTTAGGACTGACGAGTCCCATTTCTATCTGGTTGTAAGCCTGCTCACTCGAGAACCCCTGACAGGCTGTCCCCCAGCACTTCCGGCAGAGAAAAGCTCACCACCACCACCACATGCTGTAGCTCACCTTAGCCATGGACAACTGTGGTATGACCATCTTCCCTAGAGTGAACTACGACTTGACTTCCCGTGACACTGATCCCCTTGTCTCGTTATCATACACTCTTCATTACGTATGATGCAGTGCTGGAACATCACCAACACCCGGCAAGCAC